>NW_024543211.1:0-600000 GCF_018167655.1 Microtus oregoni
TACCTGGTCATCAGAGTGACCAAAGGATCTCAAAAATCCTGACCATGGAAAAATGGAGAGTTGTGATTCCATGTAACTACTGGCAAATGTGTCCACTTCCATTCAAGATCAGCAAGAGCGCTGTATTACTCTGCCCTCTCTCCAGCTCTGTGTTGATTATTTATGACCAACATTTATATTTCTACTGTTTTCATCTGTCCACTTGTAACTGTTTTATACAGGAAGTTGTTTTGCTTCAAAATATTATTGGTATTTCAGTTTATATTAGGGTACTTCAGGGGTCTGGAAGAAGACTACAGAACTGGAGTGAAAACAGTTCTTTGTAGGAACTTAAATAAAAAGCCTTTCAGTTTTTCTATCCCATTGTTTGTTACATTGAGCTTTGCAATGGAGACAGAGTCTTAATGTGTACTGCCACCTCTCCTGGGCCTGATTGCATAGACTTGACTGGCATTCAACTCAGAGACAAATATACCCACCTCTGTTTTCTGAGTGTTGTGGTTAAAGGCACATTGCATCAATACACCCAGTTTGTCCATTTTTCTGTTTCCCTTCTGTCGTCAGTAATTTTTCATACAATTGTCTCATGCATATGATATACTGTTGATTTTTTTCTTGTCTCTCCTGTTAATAGACATTGCTCTCAAAAGGTGAAATTCCATTCAAAGTGTAGAGAAATGACAAGAATTGTCTCTCCTTTAAATGTTCTTCTAAAGTGACTGTCTACATCTTAGAATATGAGTAAGGAGGGGCTGGAGAGATGGCTCAGAGGTTAAGAGCATTGCCTGCTCTTCCAAAGGTCCTGAGTTCAATTCCCGGCAACCACATGGTGGCTCACAACCATCTGTAATGAGGTCTGGTGCCCTCTTCTGGCCTACAGACATACACACAGACAGAATATTGTATACATAACAAATAAATAAATAAATATTTAAAAAAAAGAGTAAGAAACACCAGAATCATACAACTATACTTTCTTTTTTATATTTATTTATTTATTTATTATGCATACAATATTATCTTGTATATATGCCTGAAGGCCAGAAGAGGGCACCAGACCTCATTACAGATGGTTTGTGAGCCAACATGTGGTTGCTGGGAATTGAAATCAGGACCTTTGAAGAGCAGGCAATGCTCTTAACCTCTGAGCCATCTCTCCAGCCCACAACCTATACTTTCAAAGAAGTATGCATTTCAATGTTGTCACTGTCATGCTTACAATGTACACTTGTATGGCATATTTTTGAAGGCAGTGACTTATGATGATGTGCATATAAACTTCACTCAGGAAGAGTGGGATTTGCTGGATCCTCCCAGAAGAATCTCTACAAAGATGTGATGCTGGAGACCTACAGGAACCTCACTGCTATAGGGAAAAATGAATTTCCTTCATGTTTCAAAATAGGAGACAACTTTTCCTTGGTTTATTATGTTGTTCTGTAATTTGATTTAGAAAGAAGAAAATGAGGTATATAATGCAGTCATAATTCTTAGGTGCACTTAAGATAATAAGCTAATTGTTGCACAATGTTAAATAATATCACTTACATATTCTGGTACTGTATTTTAGGATACATTTGGGAAGACTGTAACAATGAAGAACATAGTCAATGTTCTAGAAGAAATGCAAGGTAATTTTCTTGTGCAAATTCATAACAATGTGTCTCTGATGAGTTTATAATGTCCTAGGACACATTATAAACTCATAAACAAAAGCAACAGTGTAAATAAGCACAGCTTTAAAGCATTGATGGTTATTAAATTCTCACAAATCCATATACCTCAATTTCATGTATGTGAATTGCATTTGCAAGGCTTTCATTTAAGAAAAAGTCAAGAAAGCAATATTTATACAGCTATCACCAGTTGATTCATAGCACCACGAGAGCTATGTTATTGATCTGCCGGTCCATTGGTTTCTTGCTACTCATGACAAAAAATGTGTACACATTTTAATGATGATGAGTAGAGCTGCAAAACTTTCTACTAAATCAATAACCCATGGTAAGTCTTGTATTACTCATATACTTTTTGTGACTATGCTAATTTTAGTGAAAGCAGCTGTTAGAGTCAAGGGTCAAGGGGCAGATGTTGTGGAGAAACCTTAATATCTATACCGCAAGTCTGTGAAGAACAGAAAGTCAAATTGTGAGAATTCAGTGTGGAAATCTTCCACTATTCTTCCTTTCCTATGTATATCATGTTATTCTTGACACAAGCATATGAGCATAGGGATATGGAAAGATTTATCATATCTCTCCTATAGAACAATTAGAAGATAAACTGTATTTCTCATGTAGAGTATACTTGTTGAGGTTAGTCCAATTATACAAGTAATTGGTTTTTCTACCATCATTGTTAATACATAAACCAACTCACATCACAAAAACCCCCATGAGTTCTTGGTCTGTGCAAATACTTCTGTGTGTCTTAGTTCATTGGAAATGTATAATTCACAATATAGTAAAATTTATGAATGCAGAAAAGTTGAGTTGGTAAAGAACTCAGAGTATGCAGTTCTCTTCAAAAATGTGAAAAATAGGGCTGGAGAGATGGCTCAGTGGTTAAGAGCATTGCCTGCTCTTCCAAAGGTCCTGAGTTCAATTCCCAGCAACCACATGGTGGCTCACAACCATCTGTAATGACGTCTGATGTCCTCTTCTGGCCTGCAGACATACACACAGACAGAATATTGTAAAACATAACAATAAATAAATATTTAAAAAATGTGAAAAATATCATAGAAAAATATAGGGCTAGATATAGATGAAATGGTAAACCATGACACAAAGGAATTTATCACAAATATTTTTCCAGATGCAAAATGGCCCCTAAGGAAAGAACAAAACATGATTTCAAACAAAGTTATAAAACCTTAATATTTAATCCCTTTTTACAATTGGAAAGAATATGAAATTAATTTATATAGATATGAGGTTTAACAGTGCATTGAATGTGGTAAAGTTTTTACATGTGCCAATTATCCTTTCAGGATTGAAAGAAATCAAACTGGAGAGAAGTTTTTAGTATATTCTCACTGTGCTAAAGCCTTGTCTTATAACACTCATCCTTTAAGGAATGAAAAAACACATACCGGAGAAAAATGCTGTGAAATTAAGCAATGTGATAAAGCCTTTGCTTATCACAGTCATCTTCAAATGCGTAAAAGAACACATACTGGAGAGAAACCCTATGAATGTAATCAGTGTGGTAAGGCCTTTGCACGTCACAGTCTTCTTCAATTGCATAAAAGAATGCATACTGGAGAGAAACCCTATGAATGTAATCAGTGTGGTAAGGCCTTTGCATATCAAAATAACCTTCGCAGTCATAAAAGAATGCATACCGGAGAGAAACCGTATGAATGTAATCAGTGTGGTAAGGCCTTTGCTCAAAACTGTAATTTTCAAAATCATAAAAGAACTCATACTGGAAAGAAACCTTATGAATGTAATCAGTGTGGTATGGCATTTGCACGTAAGGATCATCTTCAAATGCATAAAAGAACACATACTGGAGAGAAACCCTATGAATGTAATCATTGTGGTAAGTCCTTTGCATATCAAAAGAATCTTCATGTTCATAAAAGAATACATACTGGAGAGAAACCCTATGAATGTAATCAGTGTGCTAAGGCCTTTGCAGCTAAGAGTAATCTTCAAAAGCATAATAGAACACATACTGGAGAGAAACCCTATGAATGTAATCAGTGTGGTAAGGCCTTTGCTCAACACAGTCATCTTCAAAAGCATAAAAGAACACATACTGGGGAGAAACCATATGAATTTTGATGGGAGTGTCATATATCAATCTGTTGATTTCATTGGTTAAGCAATAAAGAAACTGCTTGGTCCTCATAGGTTAAAACATAGGTGGGAGGAGTAAACAGAACAGAAGGCTGGGAGAAAGAAGCTGAGTCAGTGAGTCGCCATGATTCTCCCACTCCAGGCAGACGCAGGTTAAGATTATTCCTGGTAAGCCAGCTAGTGGGCTACAGCAGATTATTAGAAATGGGCTAGTCCAGGTGCGAGAGCTAGTCTAGAAGAGGCTAGATAGAAATGGCCCAAGCGATGTTTAAAAGAATACAGTTTCCGTGTAATTATTTCGGGTAAAGCTAGCCATGGGGGCTTCCGGGTGCTGGGGACACAGCCCCGCAGCTCCTATTACAACAGAATTTAGCCATCCTGTAGAGAAACTCTGAACTTAATGTGTTTATTCTTCAAACACATGAGGAAAACCATACTGTAGTGAAACTCTATAAATGAATTCAGTGTCATAATGTTTTGTGCTTCATATATTAGTAAGACTTTTTGTGTGTAATCAATCTGATAAAGCTTGTGTGTGCATATTACCATAATCTTGTGGACCTGAGGAAAAAACCTGAGGGTTTATTTTAAACTATTCCTTAAAATCTAAAGCCACTTACAGTCAGTTAACTATTGTATTGTATAGAAATAATTTGATAGTGTCAACAATCTGTTCAAGCATCATGATACCTCTTCTTATTTTAGTTTGAACTAGCAATCTAATGGACAAACCCTTTTATGAAGCATTATAGTTTGGAGAAAGGGTATTCAAAGAAACACACATTGGTCCTGAAACCAGAGTCAACAGTAAGCACTTTGTCTCTGAATCTGAACTAGGTAAAGAAACAACATCCTCCTGAAAACAGCCAAAACATTAAAAAGGGCCAGTGAAAGACATACACTTTGGATCTCCAACCAGAATCATAAAAACAAACTCTACCCTTGTCCAATTGAGCACAAAAACAACCAATCCCTTGGCATAAAATCAAGCTTATCTCTGAGTTTTTCAGGTTCAGGGATTGAAATCCAGCAAATTCTCACCTTCAAAATCTTCTTTGATGCTGTCTGGTCCTAAGAAATCCTATGCTCATTCAGTATGCAGCTGCCGCTTTCCACACTGGCTGAGATGTTCATATTCATGTTTTCTTCCCTCTCAAGTAAATCTCTGGTTTTCCATGATGCCACAATAAAGGTCCTACCTGCTCCTCATTCTGGCACACTCGTCTTTAGTGATAACAATTTATTTCCTAAAGTCAGGCGATGGTGGCGCACGCCTTTAATCCCAGCCCTTGGGAGGCAGAGGCAGGTGGATCTCTGTGAGTTCAAGATGTCCTGGTCTACAAGAGCTAGATCCAGGACAGGCTCCAAAACCACAGAGAAACCCTGTCTCAAAAAACGAAAAAAAAATTATTTCCTAGATACCTTCCTTCTCATCTCCCCCAAGGAACAGATACCTGCTGTTTGCCTTTCCAGCCACACCTCTCACTGAACGGACACCTAGCTTTCTCCTTTCCCACATCACCCCGTGCCCATAGGAAGTAGCCAGATATGAGTCTATGCCCTTTTTTCCAAAGAGAGCCTAAATGTTTGTCATAATTACCACTCCAATTTTCTGTCACCCCTATATGCAAAGAGTCTAGAATGTTAAGTTGGGAGCTGAATCCCCAGCCCTTTGCATCTGTCCTAAACCCCTAACTCTTAGAGTTAGCACTTTGGACTCCAAATCCCAGCAGGCCAAATCCTGATCCCTCCCTGGAGGGAGGTCAGGACCACACCCAAGAATATTTAAGTGATCTCCCAAAAAGAGGAACACGTGGTCTCCTTTTTTCCCTCCCAGTGGTCTCATTTGTGCAGCTTCCCGGTTTCCCCTCGGGGCCACCCAAGAGACCAAACTCCCATTACACCTGGATACTTCTCAATTTGGCTTGTTTTGATTTGGCTTGATTAGAAATTTGTGTCAGCGGAGAGCTCGCATTAGGAAAATATTCCTAACAATGTGAATACCTTCTTTCACTGGAATAGTTGAGAAATTCCTGGAGTTGAGCCAAGAGACAATTGATACCTCTGTTTGGAAACAGCCCAGAAGAGCACAGAAACAATGGACATATCTTACCTAATATTCCTTTAGGGGAGTGGAGGAGATCAGCACCAGATATTTCTACTGGGAAACTTTCTTAGAAAAATTGATTTCTCTTACTTCAAATCTAACTTTGGTTTTTCTTCACATGAACCAATTCATTGTGCAAGTAAGCTGTAAAATGCCTCTCAGCTCCTCTTTTACAGGAAATGAATGTTTACAGGAGAAAAGTGTTCATGAGTGAAAAATCATTTATCTTAAAAGTTGTTTTAATTGTAATTATGTGATGTATGTGTATGTCTCTGTATTTGAATATGCATTCTGTATCCACAGAAAGTTAATACCTTGGATCTTCTTGCGGAAGGAATTATAGGAACCTGTCAGACATCTGACCTTAGTTCTATGAATGAACATTTTTCACTCACCTAGCCTAACTCTAGTGCCTTAAATATTTAAGTCTATTTATATCACTTTGAAGTTTGGAAATAGGAACAAACTCAAAAAAAAGAAAGTTCTATTGATGAAAACAATTGGTTAATGTCTTTGGACATCACAGTTTTGTTTAGCTATAAGTAAAATTATTTTTTATTATAGCCTTGAAGGAAGTAAATTACATGCCATGTTCACTCAAGACTGATGGAAATCATGGCATTTTGGTTTCTATTTTGAAATATTTGAGGTAGGTATTAAAGTGTGCTATATGTGGCAAATCCATTTAGTGAATTTTATTTTGTAGTCCTTATATTCCTTCATTGGAGTTTGTTAGTCTTCTATTGTGCCTTTACCAAATGTATTATTCTGCTGTAATGTATAGAATGGTAAACCCATCATACTTGTGTCCCATTGGTTATTGAAGTGTCAGGCCATGTGGGAACATACTTTTCAAGTAAATGTGGTGGGTTGTTGTTTCCGGTTTCGATTTTTATCTTTTCACCAATTCTGTTGAGATTTTGTTGTTTGTTATTCAATCTAGCTTGGATGTCAGAAAAGAATCAGGGATAAATTTGAATTCATGATGCCCATGTGTCTGCCTCCTGAATACAAGTCCAAGGGTAGATGATGAACTCCAAATGTGTGTGTGTGTGTGTTTTTTCAACAGAATTTGACAATATTTATGTTAAATGACTGATTAAATTATATGGGGCTGGAGAGATGGCTCACAGGTTAAGAGCACTGACTGCTCTTTCAGAGGTCCTGAGTTCAATTCCCAGCAACCACATGGTGGCTCACAGCCATCTATGGTGAGATCTGGTGCCCTCTTCTGGCAAGCATACATGGAAGGAATGTTGTATACATAATAAATAAATAAATCTTTTAAAAAATAAATAAAGTATATGAAACATTAAATACCTTGTGTGTATACAAAGAAACATTTTAATTTATCCTTTATAGATATAATAAAGTAGGATAATCAGCAATCAACTGTGTATCTGACACTATAACTTGATGTTATTTTTTTATTTTTTTAATTGATCTTTCTTGAGCCCTACACTTTTCTGAGCTCCCCACCCTGCCTCTCCTCTCCCCTTCAATCCTCCCCCAAGGTCCCTATGCTCCTAATTCACTCAGGAGATCTTGAATGTTTCTACTTGCCATGTATATTAGAACTATGTATGTCTCCTTAGTATCCTCATTGTTGTCTAAGTTCTCTGGGACTATGAGTTGTAGCCTGGTTTTCTTTGTTTTATGATTAAAACCCACTTATGATTGAGTACATGTGATAATTGTCTTTCTGTGTCTTGGTTACGTCACTCAAAAGGATGTTTTCTAACTCCATCTATTTTCCTGCAAAATTCAAGATGCCATCGAGGTTAGGTTTCTAGTCTTGCACAAAACAGTCCTTTCCCACTGAGTCATATCATTGGTGCTCAAATTCAATTAGAAGAAATATTACAACAGTAAATTATTCTTTTCTTTTCAAATTGGAAATGTAATTTCATACAGGAATAGAGGAACATGGGATAATTTGAATAGTCAATCCTCTTGGCATGTGAAAATATTCTTACCAGCACAGATTTTTTTAATTTTTACATTCATAGAACAAGACATGTATTTGTAATACATTCTCAGAACCAAAATTGTATGCCAGAGAATTCCGTCATTTAGTAAAATTCATTGCTGCTAAGCCTGATAACCTGGCTTCTATGTCTTGATTACCCTAATACTCTTACAAATTTTTTTCATATTTGTTGACTTCATCAGTTACTTACACACTCCTACATCAGCTCATTCACAAATAATTTTTAAACCCAAAGAAATGTCTTTGAGGTTATTTGCAGCCAAATGACTCCCTAGGTTTAAGGACTAAAACTCACAAAGTGGAAGTACATCATAGACACCTGTTAGTTTTCCTATTTGTGCTACATGCACAACATGGCAGGTGTATTCACAAAAGCACACTTCAAACATTTTTAAATGGATGGAATTGACAATGCAATAAAAATGACTCATGATTATGAACATACAAAACGACTTGGTGATTTAAATTATAGAATTTCAAGAAATATTGTTATTTATCAAAGCAATGATGTTTCCTTTTAAGTCTTTCATTATGCTTTTATGACTCAATGATAAGTCCCTTAAAAACACACATTTCAACTCAACTTAGAGGTACATGGCTATAATCACAGAACATGGGAGTGCGGGTGGGTTCGATCTCAGTGAGTTTGAGGCCATATAGCCTTGAGACTGGCCCCCAAGTGAAATATGTGTATGTGAAGGCCAGAGGTTGATATGAAGAGTCTTTCTCAATCTCCCTCTGCTATTTCTCTACCTACCTATCTATGTACCCATCAATCTATCTTTCTGTTTGTTTTTTTTTTTTTTTGAGACAGTATCTCAGAGTGGAGCTCTCTTATTCTCCTACTCTAGCTAATCAACAAATCCCAGGAATCTTCATGTCTGCTTCTTCCCCTTACATGGGATCACAGGCATAGGCATCCAGAACTTGACATTTTATGTGGGTTCTGGGAATCCAAAATCAGGTATCTAATTCTTACACACAGGACTTTAACATCCCCCCATGCCCCACTGCCATTTCCTTGAAAGCAGGTTATGAAAACAGTGTGAACAGATGGATAGATGTTATATAAACAGATTGATATATGATGAGACAGAATGGCTATCAATTGTGAAGTCTTGGTTTGGTGTTTAGGAGTTCATTGCCATGGTTAGAGTTTGAAAATGAAATGAGCCCATAGTTCATATGTTGTTGACTTGTTTCCCAGATGGTGGCACCATTTGGAGTTAGTGTGATCTTTAGAGTATAGTTGGAGGAAGTAGGTCACTGGAGATGTGTCGTGCAAGTTATATATTTCCCTGGCCTTTCCTGTATTCCTTCTCTCTGTGTTCTAGTCCCCATGTCATAAAGAAACTTCTCAGTAACCTTTCCAGTCATTGTGATTTTCTGCCTAAAAGCACAGGACTAAACAACTGTGAACAGTTCCTAGAAGAGTGCCACACCTATACTGGGCCATCAGCAAGAATAATCAATTGATTATTTTTCTGGGATTGTGGAGAGGTTTGGATGATGTAGGTTCAGAGAATAATTATAGTTTATCTTAGATTATCTTTAACCCCTTTAATAGCCATTTGTCTTAGGGTTCTATTTTCTGTAGAGACACCAGGTCCTTGGTAACTCTCATAAAAGGAAACATTTAATTTCAGAGGTTTAGTCTATTATTGTCATAGAGGGAAGAATGACAGCACCCTGGGAGACATGGTGCATCATAAGAAGTTGGGATTTCTATGTCAAGATCTCTAGACAGCAGGAAAAAAGAAACACTGGCCCTGGCTTGGGGTCTTAAACCATACATCCTCTTTTTGCAACAAATTGGTGCCCACATAGCCAACTAAATCCATGTAAAACCTGAGAGGGCTTGAAAAGGAATTCCAGAAAAAAAAAACAAGCAGAGTTTTAACACAGCTTCTTGCCGTTTGCTGGTGGCATGCCACACCTCCTTTAAGAGAGGTTTTCCTGACTCAGCAGCAGCAGCAGAAAAGAAGCTGCACTGTTTTGAAATGAAAGCTTTCTGGGACGTGCTGCCAGTATGAGCTCTGGCTTTTTCAGGAGACCAGGTATTTGGATGGGGTTTGTGAGTAGCATGGTGCAGCTTGCTTAATGGTGGCATGCACTGGCTGTGTCCCTGAAATTAGGACAGTGCGTGCAGCTTATATGTGGCAAGCAGCTCTGCCATGCTGGACTGGGTGGGGAAAGCAGGCTCTGCTGTATTTTCCTTAGCAATGATGAAGCTTAAGTTTTTAAGAAGTGCTTAGCATTTGAAAAAGCACCCCTGGACAGTAAATAATTATAGGTATGCAATAAAGACAAATGCAGACAAGTCATAGTGTTAAATGATGTGTGTAGGATTGAAAGACAGAAGAAAAAAATAAAGAGAGTCATAAAATAAAGTTAATGCTTTTTAAAAAGGTAAAGTTTTTAAAGAGAAAGAATAAAAATAGGGGGCTGGAGTGATGGCTCAGTGGTTAAGAGCACTGACTGCTCTTCCAGAGGACCCGGGTTCAATTCCTAGCACCCACATGGCAGCTCACAACTGTGTGAAGATCCAGTTGCAATGGATCTGACACTTCACACCCATGCACATAAAATAAAGTTAAATAAATTATTAAAAAAAGAAAAAAAGAAAGAATAAAAATAAGTAAGCCACATAAAGATGGAATATACACAGAGTCTGGATCATGTATATTATTGTGTTTTCTTTGAATTTTTTGACTGAGAGAAAGCTAAGAAATCCTGGGCCTCGGGGTAGTTGCCCTCATACAGGCCCCTTGGTACTTTAATGAATTAAAACTAATTACCTTCATTAGAGAAGGAGTAAGTGCTGTTCAGATTTTGATGTTATGCCACCAATATAGTGCTTTACAAGGTCAAGAAGATATTAAAATCTAGTTCTATGATTAGAACTAGGTACTAGCAGAAGTGGGGAGATGAAAGACCTGGATAAATCCAGACCCCCCCCCCCCCCAGCAGGAAGAAAATAGCCGAAAATCTAAGCAGGAAGAGAAGAATCAGGAATCTAGCATTAGCCAGTTCAATGACTGTGTTTCAGGAACTAGCTGAAGATAAAGTTCGATTGTAATCTTGAGAATAATCTTGAGAAACAGGGAGTTTTCCCCCTGTGATTATCATTAGGTATTTTTGGAATACTGTGTTTCAGGAACTAGCTGATTATGACCTTGAGTGATCTTGAGAGGCAGGGAGTTGTCGTGACACCCTCCCTGCCCCTTTGGGATTACTGGGCTGTGGTTTCTTCCTATAAAAACCCCTTCTCCAGGTCACTCGGGGTCGAACTCTTCCCCTGAGTGGGTTATGAGTCTCGGCCCCAGTGCACTGGTTCCCGTCTCATCGATTAAAGCCTCCTGTGATTGCAGCAAGGACGGTCTCTAGTGAGTTACTAGGGGGGTCGTGTTATCCCGAGACTTGAGTGAGAGTCTCCCCAGCACTGGGGGTCTTTCATTGACTTAACAGAATGGGAGGGAGCAAAAGTCCTTGTACCCATGCCAAAGCAGTGTCAAAGAATCTCTTTGTAGTTATATCTTTAACAGCTTACCCCACAGAGGAGATACAACTCCTCCCTACCTTGCTGTAAGGGGGATGGAGATGAGCTCCAAACATGTTTGTATTATGCTGATTAAACCTTGCTTATTCAAGTCTGGACCTCTCTGGTGGTCTTTCTCTGGGGGTCATAATCTGGGCACAACATTTAGTGCATTGGCCTGGAACCCCAGGGATTCCACCGGAATGATGAAAGTCTGGACGTTTATTAGCATCTACCGGTGAGAGAGCTCTCTTTGTCTTTTGTCTCTTGTCTCTTTGTCTCTGTCATCTTGTCTGTCTGACTATTGTTGCTTTGGTTTAGTACCGGTCAGCTGATTTGGGATTTTGGTATTGACAGGTGTTCTCTGAAGCGGACACGCTTGTACAGAGACCCTGGATCAGCAAGGGATGCCTTGTCTTCCATTTCCAGACAGGGGCCTTTCTGGCCCCAGGTCTTTTTTAGACTGGGAGTTTTGCTCCCAGATGGGAATTCTCCCAGTTCCGGGTCAATAGACAGGGGCCAGCATTCTCCCATCCCTGGGTCGTTTGCAGCTACCTCAAAGAAAGCTGTTTGGGTTTCTTCCACCGTGGGAGAAAGTGTCACTGTGTCTTGTCCCAGGAATTTGTCAAAATCTCTTTGTGTTATGTTATGGTAATTGTTGCTTTGTTTTTAATTTCTCTCAACTTCTATCCTAGAGGATCCTTCATCTCCTCTGGAGCCCCAGCCCCCTCCCCTGCAGACCCTAGGGATGGAGAAGAGAGAGGCAAAATCTTATAGAGCACCAGAAAGAAACTGGGTGTGGAGAGGGTAGGGGGTGCATGCCTATGACTTGGAATGTCTTTGGGGCCACTACATCCGGTAATGATGATCCCCTGGAGTTCCAGAAAACTGTTGTCTCTTTGCTTATTATGTTTAAGACTGGACTGACGAGGACTAAAAAGAAAAAATAAGACAAAACTTAAATGTAAAAATACAGCTGACTTGACAGCAGCCCATCTAGGGTCTGTATCCCTAGCCCTGAGCCAGGACTGATGGCAGAGAATACACTGCCTGGATGCTTAGAGCTAAGCCTTGAGCCTGGAAAATGCTACGTGGCAGAGGATCTTTGGGGCTTGCGGGGCTCCAAGGCCAGGGAGCAGCGTCACCTGGGACAGAGCAGGCTACAAAGTCGTCAAGCACCCTGCTGAGGGCAGAGGAATGCCTCTTCAGAAGACAGGAGGTGGAGCTAGTGCCAGAGAGGCTGGCTGCAGCAGAACAGGGCAGCCCCCTTTCCCTTGTTCTCTCTCTGTATCTTGAGGGCCTTTGCTTTGACAGGAGAGAGGGACATGCAGGCGCGTGACATGGAATTGACTGCTTGCAATTAAAAACCTGGGTAAATGTAAAACAGAGAATCTGAGATCAAGGTCAAAAAAAGGTTAAAAAAAACTCTTTTACAAAAGCTTTGGCAGCCAAGGACACTCTCTGTGCCTCTTTTCTTGTCTGAGCCAAGTTCTTTAGTGTGATAACACTCAAGGTTCTTTTGCTGCCCAGCAGTTTCTCCTCTTAACCCTTTCCTGTCCTGATATTGCTTACAAGAAGTTTTAAATTTTATCAACCTGTAACTTTAAAAAATATTGATTTAAAAATAAATTTCAAAGATACATTATGTCTAAAAATGCTTTTGTTTCCACAGGGGAAAAATGGGTTATAAAAAATTACAAAAGGTATATAAAAAGTCACAAAAGATATAAAAAACATTATAAAAGGCCAATAGATGTTTGCTGTACTTTCTTGTACCTAAATGTTTAACGTTTAATTCTGTTTATTTTAAATTCTGTTTGTTTTGTTAAAACGTCATGTTTATTTCTTAAGAACATTTGTATGTTTTATTAAAAAATTAGCCTTTGATAATTATAAGTTTTGTACTTGTAATTTTTCTCTGAGCTCTGGTCATTAGATTTGGGTTCACAAAAATTTAAATGTCTTTTTGATATATATAATGTTAGAAACTGTTTTATGCTGTTCTTTATTGATATATAAGATTGTCAGTTACCACCCAGAATAGCTGGGACTAGACTCCCCAAAAAAAGTTACGAGAAAAAACACCAATGCCAAGTGATAGTCACCAAAAACATCAGCTACAATAAATTAGGTTATAAAACATATATGCTTATAAAATGTTTCATATTGTTAATATTTAGATTTTATTCTCATTGTCTTTGCTAAAATCATTAATTTAAAGGTTCAAGCTGACAAAAATATGGTATATAATTCTGCTCTGTTAAAAATACTAGTTAATAATCAATCATCCTCAAAGTACTAATATAAATGCAGGGATAAGCCTTATTTAGTCCCCTATATATGTTCCAAAGCTTAAAACAAGTAATTTAAAATAAAATCTGTCTAATGAGAGATACCTAAGCAGCCCCAAATACTTCAGAGATCTATAAAAATGGCATTTAAAATAAAATTTAAAAAGGTTGTGTCAGACAGAGACCCTGAGATCCTAACAGTGACCCAAGGTCTCCAAAGAAGACTATGGGACCCCACAATGTCTCCACCTGGATAACAATTATGCTGACCACTGGGAACCATGACCCCCAGTACAGCACTGGCTGTCAGGACCCAGCCCAGACTGTGAACAAACAGTAGAACCTTGGAGAATTGATTGCACCACTTTTGCCTAGACAAAATAAGGTCAGTCTTTTCCACATCACTCTTCCACAGTAACCAATCACCATAGAGGTCTGGTAAAGCCTGCTGTTCTGATACGTCTGCCTCCAGTGCTATGGAGACCTGGGTATGACTTTATATGGGCTGGTCTCTGTCATTTTTCCGTTTGTCTGTATTTAAATATAATTTATTTATCCTTCTAAGATTTCTGTATTAATGGCTAGGCCAGCTATAATATCAATTTAAGAGCAAAAAGGATATCCAGATACTTACACAAAGCTATAGCCAGCTTGTTAGCTCATTATATATAAAATCTGAGGATATAAAAGTTCATAAACAATAAAACAATGACTATATACTAGTTAGGTTACAAGCTCAGGATTTTCTGTCTTTTTGCTGGGACTCAAAGGTATAAGTCTATTTTTACTGTTTTATAGATATCTGTTATTTGCTATTTCTATAATATGAATTTTAATATGGGCCTAAAAGTTTCAAATGTATTAACTTCTGTTCCTAGTTTAAATTTGTTTCAACAGGTTTTGCCTTGGTTGGTGGATAAAAACAAGCATCAATTGCTTACTACAACCTGCTCCAAATGACTGTGGACCATGGACTTGTTAAAAACTGATGTGGACCAGTCTAGTCGATGTAAGTGCTCCCTGCCTCTTCAACAAAGTCCACAAACCAAACGTTTCTAAAATTTTCTCTTTTTGACTAGCATTTCATTCACCTTTGTTAACCCTTATCAACAACGCCCTAAAGCCAGCTAGAAGCAGTTAAAAGAATACATCATCCAATTATCCCTGGTTAAAATGCTAAGTAAAAAAAAAAAAACCATAAAAAACAATTCTGTAATTGTAAAAGACAATTTGGCCAATGTTAGCAAAGCCAGCCCATGATTGAGCTTAGGACCAAAAGGAGTGGGGTATGTGGAACCCTCACCCCTTATTCTCAAAGGGGCAAAAAGAAATTTCCCAGCAGAATGTTTTCCCAGGAAGATAGTGGCATTCCCCTCTCCCACCCGGGAGACTCCAAGCACAAGGTCACTTAGCTCAGCCCACCCAGCCACCTGGTACAGACTGATAAAGATGGCCTAACTCAAGAACAGGGGCCTTGCTCTAAGAACAAGGAGAAAGCTGACTTAACAGAATGGGAGGGAGCAAAAGTCCTTGTACCCATGCCAAAGCAGTGTCAAAGATTCTCTTTGTAGTTATTTCTCTAAAGGCTTACCCCACAGAGGAGCTACAACTCCTCTCTACTTTGCTGTAAGGGGGATGGAGATGAGTTCCAAACATGTTTGTATTATGCTGATTAAACCTTGCTTATTACAGACTGGACCTATCTGGTGGTCTCTCTCTGGTGGTCATAATCTGGGCACAACAAGAGGCACTGGGATTTTCTGAGTTTGAGACCAGTCTGGCCTACCGAATGAGTTCCACACCAACACAGAAAAATCCTGTCTTAAATCACAAAAGCAAGAAAATCTGAATCAAACAAGATTATGATCTAATTTTAACCTTCTCACCTTCTGGTGGCAGCAATTGCATATAAAGTATATTGAAGTAGAAAAGTCTCTTTTTTATCAACTTGCTCTGGCTACCAAGCTCATTCCTTTACTAGTACTAGAGACTACTTCTTTGAAATTTTGGTGAATACTTATTTTTTTTTAAATATTTATTTATTTATTATATATACAATATTCTGTGTGTGTGTGTCCGCAGGCCAGAAGAGGGCACTAAATCTCATTACAGATGGTTGTGAGCCACCATGTGGTTGCTGGGAATTGAACTCATGACCTTTGGAAGAGCAGGCAATGCTCTTAACCTCTGAGCCATCTCTCCACCCCCTGGTGAATACTTAAAATCAGTTGAGACATCAAGCCTCATGGGCTGAACAACTACTGGATTCTTGACTTGATCTTTGGGAAAAGGCTGAGAAGCAAAATCTACTGGATTCTTCTATTATAAGTAGCTATTTTAAGACAACCTGAAACACAGCTCATGAGACATTCTACTAGTCCCACTTTTTATTTACATGTTGAGATTCATTCTACCTGTCCTGTTCATGTAGAGAATCTTGAATACTGCAGTTGTATATTTTATCCACCTGACCATGGAGGGAGATGTCCTGGCTAACAATAGTGCTCATGAAGACATTTTTCTAGCTCAATTATTCTCTACATATTCACATTTCCATGAACACTACTCTTTTTATTATTATTCATATTCCTGGAGTTTGCTTCGAATTTAAGGAATAAAACCCATAAACAATGGAGTCATCATTCAGCTTTCCGATGGGGGAAAGACCAATCATCTTTTTTTAAAAATATTTACTTATTTATTTGTTATGTATACAATTGTCTGTCTGTATGTATGCAGCCCAGAAGAGGGCACCAGACCTCATTACAGATAGTTGTAAGTCACCATGTGTTTGCCAGGAACTGAACTCAGGACCTTTGGAAGAGCAGGCAATGCTCTTAACCACTGAGCCATCTCTCCAGCACAAGACAAATCATCTTGATTGAGATCTGGCTCCTGCTTTTCTCTTTTCTCTTGTGTGAATCCCTGTGAAAACCATGTAAAAAGTACCTTCAGTTCATCTGACCTCAGCATGAAGCCACAGAACAAACATCTCCTTTTGTGACCTTAAAAACTCTCTTTAGCTGTTAATATTCTGGGCATTCTTTCCCCCGTGGGACAGGAAAGCCCCACACTCACCAAGCACAGCACAGTGCACTGTACAAGCTAACTGGCCACGTCGTATTCTGGAGGCAAAAGGGAAAGTTCCTATGGAGTGCAAGATTATGATGGTGTTGGCTTTTATAGCCAGGAGCAAGGGCTATTGAAGTGCATATCTTGGCCAATCAAGAAAAGATATTTGACTCAGGTGGATGGAATGGCCTGAAATATCTGTGCTGTCTCTTTACGTCCTCTTCAGTCCTGTGGGAGGTGTTCTTGTCACTCAGGTCTCACAAGCCAATCAGGCCCTCCAGGTGACCTGCCAGTCAGATGTTCTGCAGGGCTCTTCCGGGCATCCGCATTTAGTCTCGATTTTGCAGAGGAGTAGGCACGGGTGGTTCCCTGTGTTGAGGTGAAGTTACTGCTGCAGGAAGTTGATAAACTGAGAGATTTGGCAAGCTGAGAAACCACAACATGGTGAGTGAGGGAATGCTGTCTCCAGATGGGAGGAGCAGAGGGTGAGGTGCGGGAGACAGCGTGGTGCGTCCTCCTGGGATCCACGTGGGAACCTACCGCCAGATTCCCTGCATTGTGAAGTCCCATGCGGTCTTTGTTAATTCCTAGACCTAGGTATGGAACTCTGAATAACTTTGTGCTTTGGGCTTAATCCGCTTAGAGAATTGGGAGCAGGGTGCTGTGTGTACAAACATCTTTCTTGTCAACTTTAAAGTGCTAAAGTCGGAGAAGCCTACTTTCTCAAGTATCTTCTTGATATTGAGCACTTTGCATTCATCCTTACATACAATCTCCATTTATATTTAACTATGTGGACGGTATTAAGGCATCTCACCTGTTGGATAGCGCTGCACTTCTAATCCGCAATGTAGAAGAGGATAATTGCTGATGTAAAGAATTTTCCAATGCCTTGGAAATAGTTCAGTCTCAGAAAGTAGAATTAGCTGAGGGAGGGCTGCCTCTACATCACCCAGAAATAAATGTGTTTTAAACAGGGCTCTTAGACTTTAGGTTGCTAGGGTACACATTGCTCAACTGGATTGTCCAGATATTTGGCTCCAAACCATTACAAACAAAGAAGCCACCACTGATTTAAAACCAGACACCATGCATATCTCCATATCAAAGAACAACCTCTATCAAGCCTTTCAAGGAGGCATTACAGGTTGGCACCCTAAATGTGTGAAGTGATTTGTTAATAAAAAGGCATGTTAATTCTAGAACAGCTGCATTTCCACCCTGTTTGAAAAATAGTTTCTGAGACAAGTTCTCTTATGTTGACTCAGGTGCCCTAGGTCTGCTGCTGTCCAGGGCAATGACCTTGCTGTCCTGTATGATACACTTTCAAAATTCCTTTCAAAAAGGATCGCACCACCTCACAGTTTTAAAATTATGCATGTGAGGCATGTAGTTGACTATGCATTACAATTGCAGGGAAAGGATTTGCATATGGAGCATTCTTTCTGTCCTCAGACCACAATAGGGGGAGGAGTTTAGTGAAGCTGGTGGAGACTCAGCACAGGAAGGGAAAGGTCAGACTGAGGGTGAGAGCTTTCCTCCTTCATAAGTCGTTGAGATTAGCTCTGTGGAATCAGGTAGTCAATTGTAGATGCTCTATGAATGTCCTGATTGACCATTGTTTGCAGTCCACAGACCAGCGCAAAAAGGAATCTGGGAAAGGGAGTGACCTTATCTTTAAACCTAATTGCTATATTTACAGTAGTTCATCTACAAGAATCAGGGTAAAATGTTGTGGCCCTACTTAACCGGACTTTTCTCTATTAAGACATTGATCTTTTGAGAAAATACATGAAAAAAATTTTAATGTGCTTTAATACAAATCCCTAGTCTCTGGAGTACATGACCATAAAGTCTGTCTCAAGTTTTCAAAATCGTTTTTGAGATGACAACTACATCATATTTACATTCTCCTTGCTGCCTCCAAGCCCTAAGATACCTGGATTGTTTTCTAATTCCCTGTCTGTTCTTCTTTAACAACAGTTACAAAGTAACCACAGTTACACAGTTACATTAGTTATGTTATGAATGTGACCTGTTTGTCTGCAGGATTTTCCATCTCTGAGGCAGTAGGATGGCTGAACTGGAGAGTGGGTATGTAATGGAATGTGCACACAAAGGACCCTGTGCTCTAGATGAGGAAGAGGATGTGCTCTAGTAGAGTGGGAAAATGTGTACTAAATACAAACTGTCTAAACTGGGGCCCTGTCTGCTGGGCTGGGAGGGCAGCACTGGAAGGA
Organism: Microtus oregoni; assembly: GCF_018167655.1. Taxonomy (NCBI): domain Eukaryota; kingdom Metazoa; phylum Chordata; class Mammalia; order Rodentia; family Cricetidae; genus Microtus; species Microtus oregoni. The sequence goes on from NW_024543211.1 coordinate 19,045, forward strand.
TTGTGCTGTCTGAGTCATTTGATCTCTGATCCTCCTGTAGAGGAGCTGCTAATATTGAGAGGCCTAGCTGAGTGGCCCTAGCCAGTGAGGGATTCTAGGAAGGGTTAGACATCAAGAGTACTAGTGGCAGACAGTTTGTCAGTTCTTTCCATGATTCTCTTCTGTCTCTGCTGTAGGGGGTGGTAAGGAAGACCATAAGCAATCCTGTAATGAGTGGGGCATGTTCAGAGCAGGTCTGTTGAAATGTCATTTCTGCTGAGACTTGGAAGTACCATGAGCTAGACTGCAGTTATGTTGGTCCATGTGGTTCATATTGGCAGTGGCCCTTGTTCTCTGAGCCTCTTTGTGTATATAAATACTGCAGCCCTGGAATGGAAGGAAATGATGCTGGTTGTATCTCTGTCCAGAGTACACACATGGGCACTGCTTTTGCTGTGCAGTGGGAAGAGAGATTAGAAAACTGAAGGTTTAGTTTCTAGAAGTTCTGAATATTGCATTCCAGTTTCAGGTTTGTGTTATAAATATTACAAATTGTTTAGGACCTGGTAGAGCAATAGTAGAGTAGAGTGCTTTTAACATGGTGTTACCACTAGCTGCAATGGTGGGATCCAGTGAAGCTTAGTTCCAGGGGACAAAAGGAGTTTCTGATGTGCAGAGATTTCTCAGGTGTGCAATGTGGTAGACAGGTAGATAGGGCACAATCCACATATTCTGCTCTATGCCATGTAGCAGGAAGCAGATTTTAAACCATTTTTAGGTTGTTTTGGGATTGAAAAAGATTAATTAGATTAACACTTCATCAGGCATCTTAAAATATATGCTCAGTTAGCAGAAAGGAGTAATTAAGGCCATAAAGATAGGTTACAGAATAGATTATTAACTTTTACAGTTTTAAATGCTAGTAAAAAGGAAACAACAGCTGTGGGGAGACCTTAGATAATAAAAAAGCCCTGCTAAATTAACCAACCTGTATGCTTTAAAGATACATTGCATTCAGAATAAAAACCACGATATGTATTAAATTGGGGAATAAAGTTATAGATACCACTTCAATCCTTAAAGATTAGCTTCAAACAAAAAGATCTCTTGAGACTGCTCTTCGGGCTGATGATGGAGGGGGAGTTGACTGGGGGAGGGGGAGGGAAATGGGAGGTGGTGGCGGGGAGGAGATAGAAATCTTTAATAAATAAGTAAATAAATAAATAAATAAAAAATCTCTTGAATAAAAGAAACAGTAGTTCATCAGAGAGCATTGCCATTCAATCTTAACTAATTCGTAAGATTAACAGATGTCTTCCTTTTGATTAAATATAATTTCCAACAATAAATCTTCATAAAGATAGGGTTATGGCAGAGTTTTGTTTTGTCTTTACAAAAGTATGAAAACATTGATCTAAGGAATCTAAAAACCACTAGACAACTGTGGGCCCATATTTCAATATGGCACAAAAGCCATTAGCCCGGTCCGAGCTGACCATGTAGCTCTGCAGACAAGCTGTCTCTGCCCTTAACAAAGGCCAGGATGCCTGCTCCTAGCTTCTTTTGTTAAAATGTGGATTACCTGAGAAGAGATGTTTGACTGAAGCTGATGACTTAAGAGTTCAGATATTTGGTGCTTCCTTCCTTTTGTAATTTGGAAGGATGTCTTATAGAGATGCTAATTCAGGGCCTACCTGACTGCTAGATGCAGATGTGACTTGAGCCAAGGCACCTGGTTGCCTATGTGATGGCATAATTGGTTTTACCCCTCCCCACTAAATTTGGTGTGGGTATATAAAATGTTTGGAGAATAAACAGCGATCTGGCCTTTTCCATGATGATGGTGTAAGCTGTGTCGGTTCTTTTCCTTGCGACTCCGTTCCAGCCGGTTGAAGGAATTAGGGAATTTATGTTGGACCCTCACGGGCCATGACAGACAACCGAGGTAACTAAAAAATAACACATCATCCAAATAAAATATCCTCTTCAAAAGAATAAATTGGCCTAACAGTCACTTATTATAATCATGTTAGGTGTGTTTTCAAGGTGAAACAAAAAGACATTTTGTTTCCTTTTTTTTAAAAGACAGATTCCTCTGGCTTTCCTCAATTCACTTTGTAGAACAGGCTTGCCTCTAACTTAGTGAGATATATCTGCCTCTGCGATGAAAGTGCTGGGATTAAAGGCATGCACCACTATAGCCTGACAAAAATTTATTTTACATAGACAGGTGGTGTTGTTTCTTCATTTTTTTTTAAAGATTTATTTATTTATTATGTATACAACATTCCTTCCATGTATGCTTGCATGCCAGAAGAGGGCACCAGATCTCATTACAGATGGCTGTGAGCCACCATGTGGTTGCTGGGAATTGAACTCAGGACCTCTGGAAGAGCAGTCAGTGCTCTTAACCACTGAGCCATCTCTCCAGCCCTTGTTTCTTCATTTTAAATGTTGTTTGCTTTATACTTCCTGTTTACTCAGGGAATATTATATCCCTCTGAGTTCTCTGATGGAGCTAAAAGCTCAATAATTGTAATTATGCATGTTAACAAATTGAAAAAAATGAATTAAAAAATGTATAATGTATATAAGGCTAAGAGGCAGAAATATTATTTAAGGTTAGTAATACCAGTTAGGATAAAAAGTACTTTAGGTACAACACCTTGGGCTTACTAAGATAGGATAGATGATCAAACATTTTCTCTAAATTTACCAAATGCAAATGGATTGGACATTGTTAGTATAATTCTCCTCTGTATATATTATATATAGTTATTGTATTTAGTGTATATAGCTTTACTGTGTTAGTTAAAACCTTCACCTTTTAATAAGACAAATAGGGAAATGTGTGATATATTGATTATATTCTGATAATAAAGCCTGCTAAGCATTACAGCAGAGCTAATCACTACCTGACCAAAATTTACCATAGAGGTTTGGAGGACTTTGGGCAGATAGGAGTCAGGATTCCTAAGGCAGGCCTAAGAGAATATTAGCACTTTACTAACATGGAGAGACTGAAGAGGTGGTAGTCACAATTTGCTGGTTAACTGCTTCTCTGATCTTTCAGTTTCTTACCCTGCTCTCTGACTCCTGATTTCTCATTGTTAAATGTCAATTAGATTAATGCTTCAGCAGGTACAGAACTTTCTAAGCTCTTTGGAAATAAAGCCCATGTACCTGAGATAGAGCCACAAGATTTGTCATTTGCCCTGCTAAATTTTCACCTTTCCTTGACCCAATCTTCCCTCAGTTTTCCTCATTCCTCTCTTTCATTTGTCTTTTATTTATTCTTTCATCTTGACTGCAGTCTTTCCTCCCACCATTGCTCTCTGTCCCAACCTTCCCCCAAATCTCTCTTCTTTGTTTACCTTTAGAAAATAGCAGGTCTCTCATACATATCAACCACACATGGTGTCTTAATTGTGGTTTCTATTGTTGTGATGAAATACGATGACCAAAACCCAGGATTAGGAGAAAAGGGTTAATTTGGCCTATACTGCCATATTGTTGTTCTCTTTTTTTTTTTTTTTTTTTTTTTTTTTTTAGCTTTTCGAGACAGGGTTTCTCTGTGGTTTTGTAGCCTGTCCTGGAACTAGCTCTTGTAGACCAGGCTGGTCTTGAACTCACAAAGATCCGCCTGCCTCTGCCTCCCAAGTGCTGGGATTAAAGGTGTGTGCCACCACTGCCTGGCTGTTGTTCACTCTTAAAAGATGTTAGGAGAGGAACTTAAAGAGGACAGGATTTTTTTTTAACATAATTTGGATATTTTAGAGGGCAGGATTCTTAATAGATTTTTGTATGTTGAACCGTACTTGCATCTCTGAGATGAAACTGACTTAATCATGGTAAATGATTTTTTGTTAATGTGTTCTTGGATTTTATTTTCTAGTATTTTATTGAGTATTTTTGCCTCTATGTTCATCAGTAAGATGGGTCTGGAATTCTCCTTGGTTGAACCTTTGTATGGTTTGGTATAAGAGTAACTGTATCATCATAAAAGGGGTTTGGCAATCTTACTTCTATTTCTTTTTCTTTTTTTTTTTTTTTTTTTTTTTTTTTTTGGTTTTTCGAGACAGGGTTTCTCTGTGGCTTTGGAGCCTGTCCTGGCTAGCTCTTGTAGACCAGGCTGGTCTCGAACTCACAGAGATCCACCTGCCTCTGCCTCCCAAGTGCTGGGATTAAAGGCGTGCGCCACCGTCGCCCGGCCCTTACTTCTATTTCTATTATGCGGATCCTTTGAGTATAGTTATTAGTTCTTAGTTCTGACAGAATTCTGAACTGAAACTGCCTTGCCCTAGGCTTTTTTTTTTTTTTTTTTGGCTGGAAGGCTTTTGATAACTTTTTCTCTTTCCTTGCAGGTTATAAGCTGATTTGAATTGTTCATCTGGTGTTGATTTAATTTTGGTATTTTATTGACTTTAGCCCTCAATTTGATTATTTCCTATCCTCTACTCCTGGGTGAGTCTGCTTCTTTTTGTTCTAGAGCTTTCAGGTGTGCTGTTAAGTCACTGGTGTGAGTTTTCTATACTTTCTTTATTTAGTGCTATGAACTTTCATCTTAGCACTGCTTTTATAGTTTCCCATAGATTTGGGTATTCTGTGCCATCATTTTTGTTGAATTCCACAAAGTCTTTAATTTCTTTCTTTATTTCTTGCTTGACCTAGGGGTGGTTTAATAGAGCACTGTTCAATTTCCATGAGTTTTTAGGTTTTCTGTGATTAGTGTTGTTACTAAATCCTAAATTTAAAACATGGTGATCTGAAAAGACACAGGGGGTTATTCCATTTTTTTGTGTGTGTGTTGAGGTTTGCTTTGTTACCATGTTTGTGGTCCATTTTAGAGAAGGTTCCCTGAGGTGCTGAGAAGAAGGTATATTTTGTGTTTGGGTGGAATGCTCTGTAGATGTCCATTGATTCCATTTAAGTCAAGACATTTGTTAGTTGTCTTATTTTTCTGTATAACCTGCCCACTGGGGAGAGTGGGGTGTTGAAGTCTCCTACTATTCTTTTTTTTATACAAAAACAATCAACATGTATTTATTTAATATACATTGTAAGAACTTAAGCAGACTTAAGTTAAAAAGACAAATAAAACAAAAATAACACCACAGCGTAGAAATCAAGAAAAGGACAGACCATCTAAGAAAAAAGACGACACAAGGAGAAGCTTGTGACAGGGCTCTTGACTGGAGACCAGCTTTGAATAGGTTTCTTGCAGGTACTTCTTAAATGCTGTGGGGGTTTTCCAGAGCTCAGCAGCGTGTGTGTTCAATGGGCTATCGATATTGGGTTCTCCTAGCAGGCTCTGGATAGACAGCAAGATGGTCCTGACATCATACAGCGCGGACCATTTATCCTTGAGGATGTCCAGGCAGATGTTCCCCTGGGTGTCTACGTTGGGGTGGTAGCAGGGTGTGAGGAACTTCACCGTGGGTGCGTTGTAAGGGTAGCCACTAGGGAACGCGAGTGAGAGTTTATACCTCAGGTCTTCATATGCTGTGCCGGCTGCTCCATGCATGGATGGGCCCTTCCCATTTGAACAGGTTGTCTGATTCAGGGAAGGCAGAAATCCCTTTGTCACCAGACATCATGAGGGTCATCAGCTCCTGTTGTAGCCTCTTGCCCACTGGCCGGGATGGCACCCCCGCTGGGCTCGGCTCCCTTGCGAACTGCCGGAATGCTGGCGGCAGCTGGGTCGCAGTTTTGCGAGGCCATCCAGAGGACGCAGGCCGCGAAACAGGAGTGTGGAGACGAAAAAGCAACTTCCTCCTACTATTCTTGTATGGGATTTGATGTGCAATTTAAGCTTTAGTAATGTTTCTTTTACATGAGTGGGTGTTCTAATATTTGGGGCATAGATGTTCAGGATTGAGACTTCATCTTGATGAATTGTTTCTGTTATGGGTATGAAGTGTCCTTCTTCATCTATTCTGATCGGCTTTACTTTGAAGTCTATTTGGTTAGCTATTAGGATACCTATACTTGTGTGCTGCTTAGGTCCATTTGATTTGAAAATCTTTTTCCAACACTTTACTCTTTGGCAGTGTTTGTCTTTGAGGTTTAGGTGTGTTTTAATTTTTTTTAATTAATTTATTTTTTATTGAAAATTTCCACCTCCTCCCTTCCTCCTACTTCCCTCCCCTCCCCACAACCCCCTTCCTCTCCTTCTCCAGTCCAAGGAGCAGTCAGGGTTCCCTACCCTATGGGAAGTCCAAGGTCCTCCCTGCTCCCCCCAGGTCCGGGAAGGTGAGCATCTTGGTGTGTTTCTTTTATAAAGCAAAAGGATGGATCCTGCTTTTGTATCCATTTTCTTAGCCTGTACCATTTTATAGGTTAATTGAGTCTATTGATATTAAGAGATGTAAATAACAAGGGACTGCTAGTTCCTGGTATTTTTCAGTAGCGGTGTTTGTGTTTCCCTTCTTTGGGGTTTGTGGGTGTTAGGATATCTGTTGCCGGTGTTTACAGTTAGCTTCTTTGGGTTGGAGTTTTCCCTCTAGTACTTTCTGCTTGACTGGATTGTGGATAGGTATTGTTTAAATCTGGTTTTGCCCTGGAATATCATATTTTTTCCATTTATGGTGATTGAAAGCTTTGGTAGGTCTGGTGTCTGTGGTCTCTTGGTGTCTTCAGCACATCTGTCCAGGGCCTTCTTGGTTTCATGGTTTCCATGGAGAATTTGGGTGTTATTCTGATAGATCTGCCTTTATATTATACTTGGCCATTATCTTTTGCAGCTCTTAATATTCTTTCTTCGTTCTCTATTTTGCATTTTGATCATTATATGTTGGGGGAGACTTTTTTGGTCTAGTCTATTTGGTGTTCTCTAAGCTTCTTGTACCTTCATAGGGATATTCTTCTTTGGGTTGGGAAAGTTTTTTTCTATGATTTTTTTTGTCAAATATAGTTTCTGTTATTTTGAGTTGGTGTTGTTCTCTTTCTTCTATCCCTACTATTCTTAGGTTTTAATTTTTTTCATGGTGTCCCAGATTCCCAGGATGTTTTGTGTAAGGAGTTTGTTGGATTTGTTGTTTTCTTTGACCAATGATTTGATTTCTTCTATAGTATCTTCAGCATCTGAGAGTCTCTCTTCTATCTCTTGTATTCTGCTGGTTACACTTCCTGCTACAGTTCCCATTTGTTTAACCAGATTTTCCATATACAGAATTCCCTGCATTAATGTTTTCTTTATTGCCTCTATTTCAGTCTTCAAGTCTTGAGCTGTTTGTTTCATCTGTTTGATTGTTTTTTCTTGGTTTCTTTGATGTCTTCCAATTTGTTGTCTGTCTTTTCCTTGGTTTCTTTAAGGGAATTTTTATTTCCTTCATCATCCTCCTAGAGTTACATTGGGGACCCCATCATTTTCACAAAGTTACATCGAAAATCATTTCTTTTGTTTCTCCTGGCTTAGGATGACTAAGTCTTTGTGTAGTATGACCACTGGGTTCTGGTGTTACCATGTTGCTTTCTATGTTATTGGATGAATTCTTGCATTGGCACCTATGCATCTCATCCTTCAATTGGTGCCAGCAGTGTCTTTTCCTTTTGTTCCAATCCTTAAAGTGATGGTTTGTGTCTTTGAGACCTGTTCTTGGCAAACTCTGTGTTTCAGAGAGCCATGCCACTGAGGTCTGTCTTTGTACTCTCTCTTCTTGGCCTGCTCTTTTGGTCTGCACTCCTGGGTCACACTCTTGGTCCAGTCTGTGCAGTCACAGCTTGTGCTCCAGGGTCCCTGTCTTAGGCCACCCTGTGAAACTACATCTTGTGTTTTAATGTTCCTCTGAAGTTGCAAGGTGCTGGGAGGTAGCATGGGAAGTTTTGGTGGTGGAGTGAGACTTGTAGCTTTCAGTGTCTGGTGGATGGTGTGGAGGTGTTTGAGCAGCACACCTGGAGGAAACTTGCCATTTGGCTGGCTAGTGAACTGAAGCAGGTAGTGTTTGGGCCCAGAGTTTTGCCCCAGTATGGAGGTCCTAAAGAGGTTGTCCTGCTAGGTGGGTCATCACTCACCTCTTGGTCCTTTCTGTGTCATAGCAGGCTGTGCTGCAGAGTTCCACTTAGGTTGCGGGTGCATGGATAGGAGGGCTTGGGGCACAATGGGACTTGTAGCTTTCAAGGTTCAATGGATGGGATGGGGGTGTAGGAGCAGCCTCCTTTCAGGAAACTCAAAGGCTAGCTGGCTAGGGAAGCTGAGGCCACTGGGGGAGGTCCTGGGGTTTTGCTCTGGTATGGAGGGCCTAGAGAGTGGGGTGTCCTGCTGCATGGGTAGTCACTCACCTCTTGGTCCCCTCTGAGGAGTAGCAGGTTGTGTTTCAGTGTTCCATTGAGGTTGTGGCAGGGGTTTGTAGGGGTATAATTGGAGATTTAGGGCAGAATGGAACTTGTAGAATTCAGGGTCCAATGGATCATGAGTATATTTCTTAAACTTCAGTTTTTAATTTTCTTCACTTATTGCTTGTTTTTTTGCTTTTCACTTTCACAAGACTGGGGTTTCTGTATCTTTGAAGTCTTTTTGTTTTTTGTTTTTGGTGGTTTGGTTTTTTTTTTGTTTCTTTTTTTATTTTTCCATTCACTTCCTCCCCTCCTCCCATTCCCCTCCCGCTCCCCCACACCCCCTCTTCCCTCCCCATCCCTCCTTAAGAGAGGGCAGGGAATCCTGCCCTGTGGGAAGTCCAAGCACCCCCCCCATCCAGTCCTAGGAAGCTTTGCATCCAAATAGACAATTGAACTAGGGTCCCAAAAAGCCAGTACATGCAGTAGAAACAAGTCCCAGTGCCTTTATCAATGCCTTCTCAGTCAGCCCCCATTTTCAGCCACATTCAGAGAGTCCAGTTTGATCGCATGGTCACTCAGTCCTGGTTCTGCTGGATTTGGTGAGCTCCCATTAGAACAGGAACACTGTCTTAGTGAGTGGACCAACCCCTCGCAGTCCAGACTTCCTTGCTCATTTTCTCCCTCCTTCTGCTCTTCAACTGGACCTTGGGGGCTCAGTCCAGTGCTCTGATGAGGGACTTTGTCTCTATCTCCATCTGTTGCTGGACTAAGACTCTCTCCAATGGGTTTTCTGGTACAGGATTTGGTTTGGGTTTTGTTTTTTTGTTGTTTTTTTTTTTCAAGACAGGATTTTAGGTTGTTTTAGAGCCTGGCATAGAACTAGCTCTTGTAGACCAGGTTGCCCTCAAACTCACAGAGATACACCTGTCTCTGCCTCCCGAGTGCTTGGATTAAAGGTGTACATCACCCTTCTCTGGCCAACAAGGCTCTAGTGGGTTTTTCAAGACAGGGTTTCTCTGTGTATATCTGGCTCTGCTGGCACACAAACCATACAGCAGGTTGTTCTCAAACTCACAGAGATCTGCCTGTCTCTTCCTCCCAGGTGCAGGAGTTTAAAGCATGCACCACTATTTCCTGGCCAAACTTGCATTTCTTTATATCCCTTTTTGTGTGAAAATATGGTAATATTTTATTGTGTGATTTTATACAATAGAAACTATCTTTACACTTGCATACCACACAGGAGAAATGGGTCCAATGTTGTACTAGCTATTCTAAGTAATTCATTCTGAATTAAAGGAGCATGGTTTTACTGACTGCGTTTCCAGATGTAATTTTGCATGAATTAGAATTAGTGTGTTCTCTTAAACTCTGTATAAAACACAAAGTCTAGGGAGAGTTGATGCACTGGTACTAGATTTGAAGAGAGTTTACAAACTTCCCATTCATTTCGTGTCTTTGCTGTCACTGTCTCATTTTATCACCATGGTGAATTCCTCTCAGCTTCCATATCATTTCCAAAGGAAATTTCAGGGAAAACTCTCTGTCATCTATGGAAAGGGACATATGGACATTCCCAATGGCCCTGACTCCATTCTGATTTTTTGAAATGTGTTTTTTTTAGCATAATAGACAAAAATACTAATAAGAGTTTAAGAACCAAAATTCTGATCTCTTTGTAATCAAGAACTATGAGAAATTTACAAGGTTCCATCAGAGACTATTATTTATACTTCTCTTGCTATATTTTCTCCCAGACTGAAATCAGGTACAAGTATGTGATCATGTAATTTGGGTCCTTTTGAACTGTTCCTCACCTATTTCTTTGATTCTAATTTAGACAAAGTTTGCTGTGGGGCAATGGTCATGGGCTTTTTAAAGATTTGTCAATTGTATTGTTTTAACAAAATGCTCATTGGCCATTAGCCATGCAGGAACTATATGCTGGGTGACCAAGCAGGAAGTATAGGCAGGGCTGATCAGAGCAGGAGAATTCTGAGAAGAGGAAAGGTTCAGCCTGCATTTATCACCCAGAGGTAGAGGACATAAGATGAGATTGCCTTGCTGACAAAAGGTACCAAGCCATGTGGCTGACACAGACAAGAATTGTGGGTAATTGTAGGATGTAAGGGTTAATAGGAAGCATGATCTAATAGGCACACCAGTTTATAATCAATGTAGACCTCTGTTTGGTTTTTTTGGGACTGAATGGCTACTGGACCAGGTGAAACAGAAACCTCTGTTAACAAATGTTGTCAACGTGGATAACTAAATCCAATTTAAACCTGAGAGGGCTTGGAAATTAATTCTAGACATAAAAGAACAGAGTTAAGCATGGTTTCTTGGTATCAGCATTTTCCTAGCTGGGCTCTGTTTGCTAGAGGCAAGCATTTCTCATTTAAGAGAAGCTTCCTGACTCAGCGTTAGCTGTAAAAACCTTGCAGCCCTTTTAAGAAGCACCACACCAAACACTTAAATGGTGTCTTATGTACAGTCACCATCATGCTTCTTGGTGGTGATAAGGACCTTGAAACTCCATAGAATTGTGGCAATAAACATGGCTCCTGCCAGTACCTCAGCCATGAGACTAGAATCTCAGAAATCTAAGGAATTGGGTGGATCCAGCTGCCAAAGCCAAGGCTTTATCCATAGCCATATTGCTTAGCAAATTATAGGTTTAAAGAGAAGATTCAATAATCTACATTTTTCTCCTATTATTTCAATTTTTTTTTTTTGAATTTTCGAGACAGGGTTTCTCAGTAGCTTTTTGGTTCCTGTCCTGGAACTAGCTCTTGTAGACCAGGCTTGTAACACCCAATTTGGTGTTACACCCTCGGTACACTGTACCCAGCGCGAGTCCAGTAAGGGCCTGGAGACTGAAAAGAAGACACAGAGAGACCAGGGTCATTCGAAAGGAGATCAGCAGAATGCCACTTTATTCAGCATTGGGGGAGTCCTTATCTACCTGACTGTAGCACAAGGATCTCCGCCCAGGCAGGTGGGAAATTACCATATTAACAATGGAGTAAATGCCCTGCAGTTAACCACCAGGTGGGGCAGGCATAGCACAGAAACACACAGGAAGCTTAGTTAGTTGATCATAAACTGTCCCCGCAAATGCACCACAGGAATAAGGGAGACCAGGGCTCTACAGGTCCCCCTTTTGTATAAATTATGACTAGGCCTGTCTTGGGTGGCATTGGACGTCAGGCAAAACCCCTTACCCTTCATGGGAAAGTATCCAGGTCAAAACACATTTCCTGTCTTAGGTTGAGGCAGCCCCCCAAAAGTCTTTCCCGTCTTTGGCTCACTAGTTATCCATCACTGAGTTCATCCAGATTTGTGCTGAAAGATTCTCTGGGGCAATAGCTAAGAGGACTTGCCACGTGGCAATATTGACCTGAGCTTGCCTTTGGCTCTGGCATCATAACCATGAAGATGATGCTCCAGCACAGGTAAGCATCCCTTAAGGAGACTGTGCCTGCTCAATCTTTAATAATTCTGCCCAAATTGGAGCCCTTTAAGTAAGGTCTCAGCGGTGGTGAAAATAACCCTGGTATAGCTAACTAGAATAATTTTAAGAGCCAATTTGTAAATTGTACACCTCAGGATCCGTGAATAACAGCAATAAGCTTATTACTGTATCATCTAGCAGTGGTCTTTAACCACAACCAAGAGCAAAATTAACTGTAATATTCATTTGTAAATTTAGCTCAATTTGAATGCTATGGCATTTGCAACCTGCCCTGAGAAGGTATCCTTTGTGCTAGCAGGAAGCAACTGACTGACTAATGAAAAATCCAGCAGCTTAGCTGCTGTGGCAGCAACAGCTGTGGCTGCCGATACCATGGGATGGGTAGATGGGTAGACGGGTAGAGGAACAATCCTTGGCACTGGGATGGGTAGATGGGTAGACAGGTAGAGGAACAATCCTTGGCACTCGGACCACCGTGCCAGCTCCTCAAGAAACCAGCAACTCTTCAGTTGACAAGCCAGAATCTCTTTGATCTCTCCGCTCTGTCCTGTCTTCAGGCTTCTGGACAGGAAAATCCACAGCACGCACCAGTCGCTCAGGTACCCATATTGGATTGTCAGCATCCTGCGGGAAAACACAAACAGCCCCTCTTCCCCACACCAGTACAGGATCTGGACCATGCCAGGTGTCATCTGATAGATTTTTCCATTTGACATGAGGCATCCCGGAAGAATCTGGCCACCAATGCCTGTCAGCGGTGGTATGAGTTTGAGCATCAACAGTCAAAAAATTTAAAATGTATAAAATAAAAGATAAATGATCTCTGGGGGTGGAACCATATTCCCCCTTTTTACTTTTATGCAAATAGGCTTTGAGCGTATGATGCGCTCCCTCCACTATAGCTTGTCCGTGAGGATTATAAGGTATACCCGTTTTGTGAGAAATAGAAAACTCAGAACAAAATTTAGCAAAGCTAGTAGAGGCTGGTCCATTATCAGTTTTTACAGTTTTAGGAACTCCCATGTAGGCAAAAGCCTGGAGACAATGACTTTTAACATCTCGTAATCTTTCTCCTGTGTGACCTGAGGCAAAAATGAGATGAGAATATGTATCCACGGTTACGTGTACATATTGCATGTGCCCAAAAGAAGGAATATGGGTGACATCCATTTGCCATAAATGATTAGGGGCAAGCCCACGAGGATTAACTCCCAAATGGGGAACAGTTTAAAGTTCTGTACACAGAGAGCACTTTTTTTTTTAAAATATTTATTTATTTATTTGTTATGTATACAATATTCTGTCTGTGTGTATGTCTGTAGGCCAGAAGAGGGCACCAGATCTCATTACAGATGGTTGTGAGCCACCATGTGGTTGCCGGGAATTGAATTCAGGACCTTTGGAAGAGCAGGCAATGCTCTTAACCTCTGAGCCATCTCTCCAGCCCCAGAGCACTTTTTTTTAACAATATTAGTGGATTGCTCTCGAGATATCTTAAAATGAAATCTTAAAGATCCAGCATTGAGATGAAAATGTTTATGAGCTTTTTCTGTAGCTTCATAATATTCCTGACTCACTACATAAATTTGACGAGTAAGCTGATCAGCCAAAGCGTTTCCCTCACTCAAAGGACCAGGGAGGTCAGTATGAGCCCGCAAATGCCCTACGTAAATGGGTACAGATCCTGCCCAAAGCAAAGTTTGAATAACCAATAACTGCATCTGGACTCGAGATACAGAGGCAACATAAGCTGCAGTTTCCAATGGTGCAAGAATTTTGCTTACATACTGACTGTCAGTAAAAAGGTTAAATGGAATATCAGCATATTTCTCTAGGGCCATCTGGACAGCATCCAATTCAGCCACCTGAGCAGAGTTAGTATTAACAGACTGAATATCAAAATCAGGAGGGGAGGCTACTACAGCTCTCCTGGTGGAAGATCCATCAGTAAACACATTTCGTGCCCCTGCCAGAGGCTGCAAAGAAATAATTTTAGGGAAACACACCGGATGATTTTTAAAGAAGGTGACTAACTCATCAGAAGGATAATGATTGTCTAACTTGCAGGGATTAGTGCATAAAAATAAAGTCTAATCTTCAGCAAAATTTTGAAACCAAGTTATTTCTGCCTGGGTATAAGGTGTAATAACCTTATCAGGTAACATTCCAAAAGTTTGCAAACTAAGCTTATATCCTTTCTGAATAACACGTAGCACAGCTGATGGATACGAGATAACAATTTTTACAGGTGACACATGTTCATGCACCCACAGGGATGGGTCCTTGCTGCCAAAAAACTCCAGTAGGACTATGCTTGGAGGGGAAAATTATCAACAGCAGTGGCTGACTATAGTCAATATAATTAATATGAGCAGAGGCAAGCTTTTCTTCAATTAAAGTAATACATTGCCTTGCTTGAGGTGTTAACTCACGAAAGGAGGTTGGGTCTGGATTCCCCTGCAGAATGTCAAAAAGTGGTTTTAAGTCTCCAGGTGTGCCCAGAACCTGTAGACGGGGGCACAGGACCAGTGCTCTTTGCGAAGGCTGTTCCCATGGTCCCCTGCGCCCCTTGGTCTCCTTCCCAGCCTACACAAAGGCCCCAGACCCACATCTCAGGCACGAATCTCCAACCACCTCTTCCCCCACTACTCCTTAAATCATTTTTCTAGGTTGTTTGGGATTGGGCATCAGTGGAGCAGCTTATATCTGAAACCAGAAGAAAGCACAAGGGGCTAGAGAGCCATCACAATAGATCTCCTCTGTTTGCAAAGAGAGCAGCTATATCATGAGGTTTCTGTCTTTGGAAGACATATCAGTAATTGGAGGTCAGAAACAACAGGGTTCTTTTTTGTTTTTTGTTTTTTTGTTTTTTTGTTTTTTGTTTTTAGAGACAGGGTTTCTCTGTGGCTTTGGAGCCTGTCCTGGAACTAGCTCTTTAGACCAGGGTGGCCTAAAACTCACAGAGATCCCCCTGTCTCTGCCTCCAGAGTGCTGGGATAAAAGGCATGTGCCACCACCGCCCAGCCAGAAACGACATTTTAAGTGTTACTTTGAGATAAGTTTGTGAGAGTTGTGCAGTTTGTGTTTATTTAATTTCTTTTTTTAAAAAATTATTTATTTATTATGCATACAACATTCTGCCTCCATGTATGCCCACATGCCAGAGGAGGGCACCAGATCTCATTATAGATGGTTGTGAGCCACCATGTGGTTGCTGGGAATTGAACTCATGACCTCAGGAAGAGCAGCCAGTGCTCTTAACCTCTGAGCCATCTCTCCAGCCCAGTGTTTATTTAGTTTCTGTACACATATAATCAATGGTAGCTGGGTAACATTGGTCAAGATCACACTTTTCTTTGCCTAAGTTTTCTTTGGTCTTTTTATTAAAAGTTGACTATATTTCTGCATCTGCTTTTGCCTTTTTTTATCCTTCCCCTTAATTCTTTCACAAAAATTGTGCACATTTTTTATTTATGTATAATTGTGGAAAGTATAGAAGTAATTATACATGATTTTTTATACTACTTTTTCTGTAATCTGACTGTAATCTAATTATATTATTGGTTATCTTTAAAATAATGGACCCTCGGCGCCAGGAGACCCAGCATTGGGAACCTTCATCTGGTGATGGATGGAGACAGAGACAGAGACCCACACTGGAGCACTGGACTGAGCTCCCACGGTCCCAATGAGGAGCAGAAGGAGGGAGAACATGAACAAAGAAGTCAGGACCACGAGGGGAGCCCCCACCCACTGAGACAGTGGAGCTGATCTATTGGGAGCTCACCAAGGCCAGCTGGACTGTGACTGAAAAAGCATGGGATAAAACTGGACTCTCTGAGTATGGCGAACAATGAGGGCTGATGAGAACCCAAGGACAATGGCACGGGGTTTTGAACCACATAATGTGCTGGCTTTGTGGGAGCCTAGCCAGTTTGGATGTTCACCTTCCTAGAAATGGACGGAGGGGGAAGGACCTAGGACTTACCACAGGTCAGGGAACCCTGACTGCTCTTTGGACTGGAGAGGGAGGAGGAAAGGAGTGGGGGGAGGGGGAGAAGGGTGAGAGGAGGGGGAGGGAAATGGGAGGCTGGGAGGAGGAGGAAACTTGTTTTTTTTCTCCTTTTCTCAATTAAAAAAAAGTTATATTAAAAAAAATAAAAATAAAATAAAATAAAATAATGGACCTTCATCAATTTTATTCAGAAAATTTCTAATTTCATCAGGTCATTATTGTTTTTTGGAAAGTTTATGTTAAAAGACTGCTTTTATTCATCTTTGATGCCTGCGTCTTTCCATTTCCCACCATTTCTATGTTTTCCAGTTGTTGCTATCTTCATGTCTGTATCTTTGCTACTTAAGTGTTGGTATAATCAATACATAATCCCTTGAGCTTTCTGAGTGTTTCCACTGTGAATATTGGTTTGTTATCAGTTGTCCAGTTATAAATTGTTTGGCAAAGCTATTTGTATTCATTTAATGGTAAAAACTTATCATACACAAAATCATAATTTTTATAGATCATCTTCATAAGGGTCATCTTTTTCTTTTTTATGTTTTGTTTTTCTTGTTTTTATTAATCTGAGAAAGACTTGACTTACTGGATAAAAGCTTTTTTGTGTCTGGGCAGGTGGCTCAGCACATATTCTTTTTGTGGATGACCTGAATTCAGATACCTACATGCTAGTTGAAAGGTTAATTGTTGAAGCCCGTGTGGGTCCAACACAGATAATTATTTTCCCTAACTGGACTGGAATGGAGTCACAAAGAATGATCAGATGCAATTTACAGGGTCATCCTGGTAGGGCAAGATCTCTCGAAGATCTCTTATTGTTTATTATCCAAACACCTTATTGAGTGGGAAAACACATTAGGCTGTCTCCTAGGCAACCAGGTGAATGGGCTTTTAGTCAGGTCCTCACCTAAGTGTATGCTAGCTGTCTAGCAGGCCATGAATTAGCATCTCTATAAGACTTACTCCAAATTACCAAGAAATAGGCACCAAACATTCTGACCAGTTTCAGCCAATACCTCTCCTCAGGAGATCTACATTTCTACCAAAAGAAGAGAGGCACTATACATACTTGCTATTGTTACGCAGAGACAGCTGTCTGATGAGCTATGTGATCAGCTCATACCAGGCCTATGGATTTTATGCTTGGCTGCTACACCATACAGAAATTTGGGCCTACAGTTAACAAATCTCTAATATTCCCAATTCAGCAACCTTCCTTTCTGTATGTCACCTGTTTGTGTGTGTATGTGTGTGTGTGTCTGTGTGTATGTGATATTCTCTGTGATGCACAAACACACAAAAATATCAGTAACCTTATTTTCAAAAGTGCTTGGAACTTATAGAGCAGTTGGAGTAAAGCAAGTTGCTTTACATGTACACTGATTCTTTAAAAATTTGTTCTCTTGAAATTCCATTTAAAAAGATTTCATTTCCTCACTGTGGTGCAGACTTGGATTCAATCACCAATTTTAGGAAACAACATGGTAGTGATCCTAACAGACATCATTTTCCTTATCAAAAGAGAATGAGATGCTTTCAGTAATCAAAACTATTTTCTGTAAAGTAAAAACATCAGAAGACTTCAAGAGAATATTATAAATTTTGGTGAAATACACAACCCATTTTCTATTATTGGTAAAGGAGAGAAGAGGAGCCGGGCAGTGGTGGCACATGCCTTTAATCCCAGCACTTGGGAGGCATAGGCAGGCAGATCTCTGTTAGTTCGAGACCAGCCTGGTCTACAAGAGTTAGTTCCAGGACATGCTCCAAAACCACAGAGAAACCCTGTCTCGAAAAACCACACAAAAAAATAAGAAACATATATATATGTGTATATATATTTGTGTTTGTGTCTTGTTTTGTCAATAGTATCATCTATATTGCTGATTTTGTGAACTATAATTTAATCATATCATTCATTGTCTTTGAAAATGATGGACCTTCACCATTTTGTACTCAGAATATTTCTTATACTCTTTGATGATAAACAGTTCTACATTTCTCTTCTTGATCTCAGATGCTTGCTTCTAATTATTTAATTTTATTTTTTCATTTATATTTTAATAATAAAGCTTGCCTGATGATCATAAAGTGAAACAGATGCCATGGCCAGCCTTACACCACAGGCAAGGCTGACACATAGCTTTAATCCCAGTAGTCACACTAGTTTGTGGTAGAGTCAAATGCTGGTGTCTCATATCTTTAATCCTATCACTAAGGATTTGCAGATAGGAAGTGACATGTCTGGACACAGAGAGGAATATAAGGTGGTACGAGAGAGGAGCTGAGGATTGAGTGTTTTGTAGAAACAGCATTCAGTCTGAGGACTTACAGGGACAGGATACCCCATTTAATCAGTCTAGCAAAATTCACCTAGGGCTTCCCTTGGAGGGGATGCTGAGGCTTAGGAAAAGTTAGACTAAGAGAAATGAAGACAGGATCATAGGTTAGACCTAGAGGATGAAAGGTCAATAGAAAACAGCCTGAGTTTATTTCTCAGCCAGCATATATACTAAATATAGCCAAAAGGCAGATCAAAAAGCAGTACAGACAGCTCCCCACCTTCCTGCACTGTTCTTGGAGGCAGTTCAAACCTGTGCATTATCTGATTCAGCTAAGCAGCTTCTAATAACTAACAAGGAGTGCCCCTGTCTGGCCAACACTAGCCAAAATCTTAGTAGAAAAAATGGACTCTTTCAGCTGGGCAAAATGCTTTTTCTGTTGGCTAACCCAGATGTTATTCACAGCCCTCAAGTTTACTGGAAGAAGTACAGCAGGCATGCTTGAACTCAAAGGGCTTCCTTAAGTCTGAAATGAGTCAGGATGATCATTAAGATTATTAATATTATGGCCAAAGAGATATTTGTTGTTAATCTCTCCCAAGAAGTTTCTGCAAGCACTTTGCCAGTGTTTACTTGCTGTCCATTATGATTCAATTTTAACATTAGTAAAACAGTTTATAATTTAACCTTGGTCAATTCTTGCTAATAGATGAATGTAGTAATAAGGGGCGCGGGGCTGCGTTCCCAGCACCCCAGCCACCCGCACGGCTAGCTTATGCCCGAAATAACAACATACAAACTGTATTCATTTAATTACTGGTTGGCCCATTTCTATCTAGCCTCTTCTAAGCTAATTCTCACATATTAATTTAGCCCATTTCTAATCATCTGTGTTGCGCCTCAAGGTGCGCTTACCGGGAAGATTCTAGCCTATGTCCATCCTGGGTCGGAGCTTCATAGCGTGCGTCTGCCCAGGAGCCAGGAGCATGGCGTCTCTCTCAGGCGTCTGCTCCCGAGAGGAGAGCTGTCGAGTCTGACCTCACTTCCTCTTCCTCCCAGCGTTCTGTTCTGTTTACTCCACCCACAGGGCCAAGCAGTTTCTTTATTGGCCAATGACCTTCCTCCATCATTTCCCCTTTTTCTGTTTCAACAAAAAAAAAGGAAGGCTTTAAATTTAACATAGCAAAATTACATATAACAAAACAGTTATCAAGTAAAAGTTACAATAATCTTTATCATAACTAAGGAAAACTATAACTATAACTAACTATTCTTAACTCCATCAAAGACTCCAGAAAGATATAATATTACCTAAGTAAACAAGAACTAAGAAACTTCAAACTCTAGAAATGACAAAGACATCTCGCTGCCTGGACAGTCACCCAAAGTTCTTTTGTACTGTTGGAGCATCCATCTTCAGCCTTCAGGCCCATGGTATCCAGCAGACATTTCCATAAAGCAGGAAAATTCAAAGTCAGTTCAGTCACTATCTGTTGTGTCCTGCAGAATATCTCGCAGACTCTTTCATGAATCAAGAACCCCGAAAGATCATCTTACCTTTAGGCAAGTTCAGTAGTCCTCTCTCTACGGGTTCTCTGTTTCCAGTTTATGCAATAATCCAGGCAAGAGCAGTTTCTTGCCCAAATGGCTATCAAGCTCCATAAGGATCCTCTTCGATGCCCATCTTCTTGAAGTAGATTGGTGCTGCCAGGAGCAGAGTGTCTCATTGTCATGAAAAGTCCTCAGTTATTAAAACATTAAATGTCCTATTCTGTAATCTTTGAAAGACATGAAGAATGTCTATCTAAAATATATCTACCTATATTTCTTAATTATACAGTACATATTTAAATGAACTACACAATCACAATACCTTAATCAAAATCAGAAACACTTATATATATAATAAAATTGACCTTAAATCTCTGTCAATAAAGCAAAATCTATACTAATGTAAATTATTCATATCTATATCATATCCCCCTTTAAATGTAAAACAATGTTTATAAACCATATTTGGGAACATGGGCGCAGTTTTTTCTCTCCAAACTGCTTCCTGCTGAATGGGGGCGTCGTTAATTAGGTCTTTCATGGTATAACCTGTGTGCTAGTTTCATCTCAGTTGGCGGTTGAGCGAACTTCAATTTTTTGAAGGCGTGCACAGGAACCATTCAGGAGGACATGGTTTATCATACCAAATCGGAATAGAAGAAATGAACAGCGTCTCATCCTCTGTGAAAACAAAATAAGAAACTCCTTTCCAAAGCATCATGTCCTTAGATCCAAATTCAAAATATCTATGTTGGATTAGTTCAGCAGCATTTATAAATAAATATCTTTTAGCAGCTGTTGCTCTTTCCTCATCATTCAAACAATTCAAAGAGAGCACAATAGCATACAGTATCAAAATTCTCTGTCTATTTTCCATCTTTGTACAGCTTTGTTTTAACCTCTATTTCGTTTATTTTTACTTTTAACTTTTTGCTTTTTGAGACAGGTTCTCTGTATCTTTGACCTGAAGTAACTCTGTAGACCAGGCTGTCTTTGAACTCTTAGAGATCTGCCTGTCTCTGCCTCCCATGCATTCGGGATTAAAGGTGTACACTACTACACCTTGAACTCACAGAGATCTGTTTGTGTCTGCCTTCTAGGCACTGGGATTAAAGGCGTGTGTTACCACACACAACAACTCTCTTCCTTTTTTTGTTTTTTACTTTAAGAACTTCAACTTTTAGTCTGCATTTATTTTTTAACACACTTTAAACCATTTAAAAATTTTCTCTGTCTTTGAATCTCTCTTTACTGTATATCTCTCGTTTTCTGACCACATGAATCTTTAATTTACCAAGCAATCTCAGTAGGACTAAAGGCGTGGCTTTGCCAGCTAGATCCAGCCCATTCCTTAGCTTTCCAGCCTCATGGCGGATATACAGGCTGTAGCCATGTTTACTGCAACAACTGTATGGCATTTCAAGGTCCCTACCAGCAAGTGAGCTACAACAGACAACACTCAAGTCCTCTCTTGGTAGCTGGCCCTCCTGCCTCAAACAGTCAGAGTTTGCCCTGGCAGGATGGCCCAGAAAGCCGGCATTTTAAAACAACACAGGTTTTTTCCTGCTGCTGCTGAAAACCGAAAAGCATGCGTTCAGCTTTTCGTCAACACCATTTAAGTGTTTCGTTGCAGGACCTCTTAATGAGCTGCAGGGTTTTGCAGCTAAAGCTGAGTCAGGAAGCTTCTCTTAGATGGGAGAAGCTTGCTTGCCTCTAGCAAGCAGAGTGCCACAAATGCGTTAAAGCCAGAGTTCACGCTGGCAGCACAGCCCCAAGAAGCTGTGCTTTAAAATGACACAGCATTTTTTTCTGCTGCTGTTGCCGAATCAGGAAATCTCTCTACAGCATGCCACCAACAAACAGCAAAAATCTGTGTTAAACTTTCTCTCCCTTGTTTTTAAGCCTTCTCTGGTTTTTTAAGTGGGTTTAGTCCATCACGTTGGGTGCCAATCTGTAGTAATAAGGGGCACGGGGCTGCGTTCCCAGCACCCCGGCCGCCCACACGGCTAGCTTATGCCCGAAATAACAACATACAAACTATTCATTTAATCACTGGTTGGCCCATTTCTATCTAGCCTATTCTAGGCTAATTCTCACATATTAATTTAGCCCATTTCTAATCATCTGTGTTGCGCCCCTAGGTGCGCTTACCAGGAAGATTCTAGGCTATGTCCATCCTGGGTCGGAGCTTCATAGCGTGCGTCTGCCCAGGAGCCAGGAGCATGGCGTCTCTCTCAGGCGTCTGCTCCCGAGAGGAGAGCTGTCGAGTCTGACCTCACTTCCTCTTCCTCCCAGCGTTCTGTTCTGTTTACTCCACCCACAGGGCCAAGCAGTTTCTTTATTGGCCAATGACCTTCCTCCATCAGATGAAGTTTCAATTTTCTTTTTAATATCAACGCAGATTTTTTAACATAACTTTATAGCTTTTTGTCTGTTTATATGGTAAAAAATATTGATTTTAAAATAATATCTTTCTTCTGCAGTAAAATTCCTATAGGGGAATGCATAGAGGTTAAAATGCCTAGAATGAAGACCATGAGGTGGTGGCTCATGCCTTTAATCCCAGCACTTGGATGGCAGAGGCAAGTGGAGTGTGAGGCCAGCCTGGTCTACAAGAGCTACTTCCAGTAGACGTTCCAAGGCTACAGAGAAACCCTGTATCAAGAAAAATGTCTTGAATGTAACCAAACATCACATCCAAACCATCCGTATGTGCATCCTATAATTTTATTTCTACTAAACCAATTTTTTTCTATGCTTTAGATGATCATTCTCTTTGACTATTTAAATCTATGTCACATTTTGTAGTTTGGTTCTAATTACTGTTTTGAATTTTTTACCCAAATAGTGGACTATAGATGGTAAATGCCTTGCAGCAATTTCAGAAAATTATTAAGATTCCACAAATAATCTCTCCTAATTTATAAATTTAGGCCTCAATTTTTTGTAAAAGTATTTTACATGCTGAATAATTAATAGAATTCCTTTTTGTATATTTTCAGCATATTCTGTATATTTTTAATCCCCAAGGAGACAAAGTTTGCTTTACTTCAGCAAACATTTTCTCTAAAGTATGTTCATTTGAATCATCTAATAAAATTCTGTATAATGTTGAAAACATACCTAACTTGAGTATAATTTCAATTAAAATAAGTAACAAACTACTAACCTGCAGTACTTTATATCCTAATTTGTTTATGATAAAACTTTTGAGGACTAGAAATTTTCATTCCTTCTTATAGGAAGCTCAGAAAATCCTTACCAAATAGTCAGACTATTTGGAATTATACCAGACAGTAATCTTGGAACTTAACCATCATTTTACTTTCACAGGATCCTAAAGAAAGAACATCACCCCCATGACAGTTGGAAGTAATTCTTTTTTGGTTTTTCAAGACAGGGTTTCTCTTGGCTTTGGAACCTGTCCTGGAACTCACTCTGTAGACCAGGCTGGTCTCGTACTCACAGAGATCCGCCTGCCTCTGCCTCCCAAGTGCTGGGATTAAAGGCTACGCCACCCTCACCCGGCTGGGAGTAATTCTAAAAGACTTCCTCTCCTCTCCCAACAAAGTTTGTACTCAGGGTTAGGGACATCATTTAGGGGTTGGTTATAATTGGTATAGGATTGTGGGTTGGATGGGAAATTTTATTTTTTATTTATTTTTATTTTTTTTGTTTTTCGAGACAGGGTTTCTCTGTGGTTTTGGAGCCTGTCCTGGAACTAGCTCTTGTAGACCAGGCTGGTCTCAAACACACAGAGATCCGCCTGCCTCTGCCTCCCAAGTGCTGGGATTAAAGGAATGCACCACCACCGCCTGGGTGGAGGGGAAATTTTAAAGGCTCGGGATCTCTTTGAAAAAAAAAATGGGAAAATTGGATGAAATAATAGATTAGTGTGAGCTTAGTCTACAGAGTTATTCCAGGACAAAGATATACAGAGAATATGAAATAAATGTCAAAATAAATGAAATAGAGGTTAAAGTAAAAACGTACAAAGATGGAAACTACACAGAGAATCTTGATACTGTATGCTATTGTGCTCTCTTTGAATTGTTTTAATGGTGAGGAAAGAGCAACATCTGCTAAAAGATATTTTTTTATAAATGCTGCTGAACTAATCCAAGATAGATATTTTGAAAATACCTTGACTTCAGAATTTGGATCTAAGGAAATGATACTTTGGAAAAGAGATTCTTCTTTTGTTTTCACAGGATAAGACCCTATGGATTGCTTCAATTCTAATATGGTATGATAGACCACGGCCTCCTGAAAGGTTGCTGTGACCACCTTCAGAAAATTACTTATCTGCTAACTGAGACAAATCTAGCACACAGGTTATACCCTCAAAGACCTGATTAACAGCGCCCCTATACAGCAGGAAGCAGTTTGGAGAGAAATAACTATGTCCATATTCCCAAATATTGTTTATAAATGTTCTTTTACATTTAAAGGGTGATACAATATAGATATAAATAATTTGGATTGAAATGAATCTTGCTTTACTGATACTAATTTAAGGTCAATTTTGTTATGTGTGTATATATTTCTGATATTGATTAAGGTATTGTGATTGTGTAGTTTATTTAAAATGTAATGCATATAGGTTGTTAATAGGTAATCATCTATAATAGTCAAGTTTGTAGTCATGTTATATTTTTTAGATGAGCATAGATATATTTTAGATAGGCATTCTTCCTATTCTTCAAAGACTGCAGAATATGGCATTTAAAATATTTTAATAACTTAGAATTTTGCATGGTAATGTGACACATCTGCTCCTGGCAATACCAGCTGCTTCAAGAGGAAGATGGGCATTGAAGAGGCTCCTTATGGAGTTTGATAGCCATTTGGGCAAGAAACTGCTCTTGCCCGGACTACTACATAAACTGGACACAGAAAACCCTCAGAGAGAGGACTGCTGAACTTGCCTAAAGGTGAGATGATCTTTCGGGGTTCCTGATTCATGAAAGAGTCTGGGAGACATTCTGCAGGACACAGCAGATAGTGACTGAATGCCTTTGAAATTTCCTGCTTCATTGAAATGTCTGCTGGAAACTATGGCACTGTAGGCCGAAGATGGATGCCCCAACTGTACAGAAGAACTTTGGGTGACTGTCCAGGAAGTGAGATGTCTCTGTGATTTCTAGCGTTTTGTAAGTTGCTTACTTCTCATTTACTTAGGTGATATTATATCTTTTTTTTTTTTTTTTTTGCTTTTTCGAGACAGGGTTTCTCTGTGGTTTTGGAGCCTGTCCTGGAACTAGCTCTTGTAGACCAGGCTAGCCTCGAACTCACAGAGATCTGCCTGCCTCTGCCTCCCAAGTGCTGGGATTAAAGGCGTGCGCCACCACCACCTGGCTAATATTATATGTTTTTGGAGTCTTTGATGGAGTTGAAGAATAGGTATAGTTTTCCTTAGTTATGATAAACATAAAATAGATGTAAATATTGTAATTCTTAATTGTAACTGTTTTGTTATATGGAATTTTACCATGTTAAAGTGAAAGCCTTTCCTTCTTGTTTAAACAGAAAAAGGGGAAAAGATGGAGGAAGGTCATTGATTAACAAAGAAACTTCCTTGGCCCCATTTGAGGCCAGCCCTTAGGTGGATTGAGTAGACAGAACAGACTGCTGGGAGGCAGAGGAAAGTGAGGCAGACGTCATTTCCTCTCCTGTCCTGGGCAGATGCAATGCAGCCAGCCACCAGGTCTCACGTACTGAATCTTTCCTGGTAAGCACACCTCGAGGTGCTACACAGATTATTAGCAATGGGCTAAATTACTATGTGAGAATTAGCCTAAAAGAGGCTAGATACAATGGGCCAAGCAGAGTTTTGTTGAATACAATTTGTGTGTTTTTATTTTGGGGCATCAGCTAGCCAGGCAGGCGGAAGCTGGGTGGCACGAAGCGGCCGGCAGCTCCTTCAATCATCTCAATACATAATATGAGCCTACCTGTAGAGAAATTCTGAAGTTATGTCTTTATTCTTCAAAAACATGAAAAAACATCATACTGTAGTGAAACTCTATGAATTAATTCAGTGTCATATTGTTTTGTGCTTCATATGAGAGTAAGACTTTTTGTGTAATCAATCTGATAAAGCTTGTGCATATTATCATAATCTTTTGGACCTGAGGAAAAAAACTAGGGGCTCATTTTAAATTATTCTTTAAGATCTGAAGCCACTTACAGACAGTTAACCAAAAGCAGCTACTGTGTAGAGAAAAATTTGATAGTGTCCACAATCTGTTTAAGCATCATGATACCTCTTTTTATTTTAGTTTGAACCAGGATTGTATTTGATAAAACCTTTAATGAAGTATTATGGGTTACAGCAAGGGTATTCTAACATTGGGCCTGAAACCAAAGCCAAAGAAAAGCACTTTAACTCTGAATCTAGAACTAGGTAAAAAAAAAAAATCCCCCTGAAAACAGCCAAAACATTAAAAAAGGGCCTGTGGGGGTCTGGAGAGATGGCTCAGAGGTTAAAAGCATTGCCTGCTCTTCCAAAGGTCTTGAGTTCAATTCCCAGAACCACATGGTCTGGTGCCCTCTTCTGGCCAGTAGGCATAAACACAAACAGAATATTGTATACATAATAAATAAATAAATAAATAAATAAATATAAAATAACTAAAAAATAAAAAAGGGACTGTGAAAGAAACACAATTTGGCTCTCAAACCAGAACCATAAAATCATAAAATTCAATGATGTTTTTAAGCCCACAGGATATACCATTAACTGAAATACGAGAGGCTTGAAGAGTCAAATCTCTCATACATTTCCTTGTATGTTTTGTTTAAAAATTCCCTTAGAAGTTGGGGTATAATTATGGTTATCAGAAAATTGGGAATGGTCATCAGGAAGGTAGATAGACGGTGGTTACAAGGAATATTTTTTGAAAAAAATGGCTAGAATTAATATATTATGACAACGTCACCATTAACCATAGCCACAAATAATATAAAATATTATGGAATAACTTACTAAAGAAGTGAAAGTACTGTAGGAAATGAACATTAAATCTTTGAAGAAAACAACTGAAGAAGACACCACAGAATGGGAAGATGTCC
Organism: Microtus oregoni; assembly: GCF_018167655.1. NCBI lineage: Eukaryota > Metazoa > Chordata > Mammalia > Rodentia > Cricetidae > Microtus > Microtus oregoni. The sequence continues at coordinate 45,698 of NW_024543211.1, forward strand.
CTTACCCTTGTTAGGTAGAAATCAAGATAGTAAAAATGATAACCTTTCCAAAAGCATTCTACAGGTTCAATACCATTCCCATGTAAACATCGGAAAAATTCTTCACAGGCCTCAAAATAAAAATACTCAACTTCATATAGAAAACCAAAAAAAAATCCGGGAGATGGTGGCGCACGCCTTTAATCCCAGCACTCAGGAGGCAGAGGCAGGCAGATCTCCGTGAGTTCAAGGAGTTCAAGACCAGCCTCGTCTACCGAGCTAGCTCCAGGACAAGCTCCAAAGCCACAGAGAAACCCTGTCTTGAAAAACCAAAAAAAAAAAAAAAAGCAAAAATTAATGCAGGATATCCAAAACAACTGTATACAAAAAATAATTTCTGTAGTCATCACATTACCTGACTTAAGTCTACTACAGAGCTACAGTACTGAAAAGAGCCTGGTATTGGCACAAAAAGAGACAGGAGGACCAATGGAACTAATTCTAAGAATCGGGTATCAATCCACTCACCCCAGCGCAATGGATCTTGTATTCAATAAATCTAGCAGCCAGACTCAAGAACGGAATTGAAGAAAGTGACCACACAGTTTATAGATCGATTTATAATGTAGGAGAACATGCCCAAGTGGAGTGGTGTCTTACAGGCTATTGACTGAAGAAGCTCTCCCAGTACCTAACCCTTTTGCTTAAATAAGAAATTCCAAACTTGGCTGGGTGGTGGTGGCGCATGCCTTTAATCCCAGCACTCAGGAGGCAGAGGCAGGCGGATCTCTGTGAGTTTGAGACCAGCCTGGTTTACAAGAGCTAGTTCCAGGACAGGCTCCAAAACCACAGAGAAACCATGTCTCGAAAAACCAAAAAAAAAAAAAAAAAAAAAAAGTAATTCCAAACTCAATACAAAACTATGTATACAAGAAACAGATGTCAAATATAAAGTTAGAATTACAAGCATAATCAATATTAAGGAAGGAATATATATACTAATGTTTTGATAAGCATTCTATCCTAAGGAATCCATGTCTTGTAGTAGAAATGGCTTGGCTAGATCATAAGAGGATGGTAAGTATGATTATCTCATCTTCAACCCCATCAAAGGCCTGAGAAGAGCATTAATATTACTTGAGTAGGCAGGTAGTGAAGTCCAGCAGCCCACAAAAAGTGTAGTAGATGACAGAGACAACTGACTGCATGAGCAACCAACTAAAGTCTCATTACAATTTTGAAGATTAAGACTTCCTATCAGAATATAAAAAAATCTTTAATCAGCTATGCAGTAAAGCAGGAAAATGATCTCAAAATATAAACCATGTATCAGTATCTTGATCAGAGGTAGAATTATATAATGCAATATGACAAATATCTCATAAAATTGTGTCAATAAACATGACACATGTTTATTGTAGAATCATGCATAGATAAAATCTGACAAAATAACTTTGCATAGGTGTTACAAACATTCTAAAAAAATAGAAATATTCTATATGATAAGTATAATTCGAATTTGTATCAATAAAAAACTCTATACCAATGTAAATTATCCATAAATAATAGTTCACAAGTATTCCTTCTATTACAAACTATTATTATTAGTGTGAGTAGGTAATCTACCTATTATCCCATTCAATTTTCCCTCTTTTTTTGAGATCTCTGGGTATACATAATTTCACCCAACCCTATATGAGTAATAATCAACTCTTAAATGTTTTCCCTTTGTTGGGACAAACTTTGTTGGGAGAGAGGATGGCATCTTCTAGAATTGCTTCCAGATGTCATGGGGGCAATGTTCTTTCTATGGGATATTATAAAAGTAAGACGATTTCTAAGTATTTGATAGGGTTGTTCTGAAGTTCTTATTTGGAATTGTGGCCAGAACGTTGTAAGAAGGTGCACCATATCTGCAGCTTGTACCCATAAGTCGGTCTTACAGTGCTATTAGCATCATGCTTTCATATCAATCAGGTAGAGACATTGTGGGGCTCCAATGTCTTCTTCTTGGAAGATGTTCATTGTTGAAAATGTAAACATTATTCATGTAGACATATTTTCAGTGAAATATAAGATATAGACAAAATGGGCATGAAGGAAAGTAAAATGTTCCTTTAAAATCTATCTTCTTTCTGTCCCATAGCAGAAGGCTATTGATATGAGACAGAAGTTTTGAGTTTTTCTTTTAACGTTGTGCTTGGATTTAGAGAAGGATAGTCATAGTCTAACTCTAAAACCATTTCTGATTCTGAAGTAGAGATGTAAATACAAAGGAGGCATCTTCTAAAGCTGTAGCCCATACAAAGCACCTAACAGATTATCTCTCTGGGGGTGGGCTCACTCACAGGCTTATAGGTCAGTAGCTGCCCCCTTCCTGAGACAAAAAGCAAGCGGTGTGTGGCAAACAGAACCAGAAGAGACAGATCAGCTACAAGTGTAGGAAAAATGAAAATATTGCAGATAGTGAGAACAGTGCAAGCCATGACTTAGAGGCTGCAGCAAAGTCAGCAGAACCTTTAGAGCCATTCATCCCTGTGCCAGTAGAGCAGTAACAACACACATCTGCCCTAAGCCAGAAACTCTGGAAGGAAAACACACTGTGTTTTGACAGTCTTCCAAATAATTCCAGTATGTAAGTAAGTTTTAGGACCTCTGATCCAGGCTACCAGCTCTCAAATGCTGTTTGCAGGGCTCTTCTTGGGCATAGGACCAGAGGTGAAGTGGATGTAAATTCAGATAAGTTTGTAAGTGCATAATCTACATTGTTTTTGGAGAGTCACCAATAAACATTAGCCATTTAGAGGTTTCAAGAAGTCCTACAGTAAAGACCTTTATTTTTCATTCACCTTTGGATCTCTGTGATTCATACTTCCATAAATACCCTCTTAGGGATATTATCCTCACTATTCACATGGATGCGATGTAACCTACAGAAAATTAGAAGACTGTCCCAAAGTCACAGAACCTGTATCCAGGTTGGAAAAGACCTTAACAATTTTTCTGTTCTCAATACCCTGCATCCTCTGTCCTTCCACTCTACTGTGTACATAACTCTGTGTTATGTAGTGCCGATATCTCAGTGGAGACCTCCAAATGCCGCGCCCCATGTCCCTGTGTCTGTGCTCTGTGCGCTGGCACGCTGTTCACTAGCTTTGGGCAAGGGGGATGGAGGTTAAAATACACAGACACACCAGACAGAGAGACAGTGACACAGGTCATCCTTGAATTCCCCAAGAATGCCCCCTTTATTGTGTTCAGGGGCAGATTATATGGAGATAGCCATGCCCCAGCCGAACCAACCAAAAACTATCCTCTTGCCATCAGGAACTCCTCAAGGTCTCATGCTCAGAGCAGCTGTAGGCACTCAGATCAGGGGATTACAAGAAATTCAGGATCTGGGCTCTCACCGAGCTGGAAGGTGGAGGCGCAGTGGGGCAGAGCAGTGGGCTCCTACTCCATCGGGATGGGGTAGATTTCATCCAGACCAGTTGGCCCGGGCTGGGACAGAGGTCCAGGCCAACAGGCCTTTTGGCAGTTGTGATGAGCTTCTGCACCCTGAGGCCCGTGCTGGAAGTGGGCCTAGTGTTCTTGCCTCATCTGTCCTCGAGGCTGGTCCCAGGGTTTGCATGTGTCGCAGACCCTCAGTGGCCGCTGCTTGGAGCCGCCCCAGCTCACAGTCCAGTGCAACATTTCAGGAGATCTCGGTGATTCCAACCACATGAATATCAAATATCTGTGGAGACAAAAACAGAACCTCTTTTCCAAAACATCACATTCTTAAGCCCATATTTTAAAGTCAAGATACTTTTCTTAGCAGTTCCTAGAATCAAATGTCTTTCTCCAGTCCAGAACACAAAAGACAACAAAATCAACATATCATACATCTGTACACATTTATCTTTTTAAGCTATATACATTATCTATTCCCAATACATATGTCCCCTCCGGCTGGGGAAAACCCTGTTTGCTTACCTCTCTTTCTTGGTTGGTTCCACTTGCTGCCAAACTGAGCGAAGGATGTCAAGATTAACACATATACCCCAATCCACCCTCACCTTCTGAGGGTGACCTCTCAGCATTCCCTAGTTCCCGATATCTCGGCTAGGACCTCCAATTGATGAAATCTCGGTGGAAGACCTCCAATTGCCGCGCACCCAGTAACTGAGCTAGTTCCGGGACAGGCACCAAAGCTACAGAGAAACCCTGTCTCGGAAGAAAAAAAAGACTTCAGTCTTGGTTAGGTTCATTCATTCACAACTATAATACCAGCATTTGTGAAGTTAAGGCAGATTGATGGTTAAATTAATGTCATCTTGGGCTACATCGTATGACCAGTACTAAGAAAATAAATAGATACTAGACTTTAGTATTGCCCTTCTTAATGTGTCCTCAGTGGGGCACTGGGAGTACCATTTTAAGTACTATTTAAGAGTGCATCATTTCCTGATGGACAGCCACATATGGCTCCTCGCTGCTGTCAAGATGAAAAAGATGCTCATCAGCAGGACCTCACAGCTGCCTGCATGCCTGCCTAGATCCCAGTCTTCTCCTACACTTTCACAGTCACACACAATTGACAAATGTGTGTTTCGATCTTCCCTAAACTCCCTACCTCACAAACACTTGTGTTCTCCTTGTGAGGCAGTTATTTACAGCACTCATTCAAGAGCAGTTGAACCCTCTTTTCCTTTAGGCTCAAAGCCATTTTCTCCTCTCATTATCTCCGTCCTGTGTCCTTGGTTTCTAATATTTTGTTTTGCTCATTCCTTCTTTATTTCCTTCTTTTTTTATTTTTCCATTCAAATATTTACACTTCCTTCCCTCCTCCCAATCCCCTCCCACTCCCCAACCTACCTCCCCCCTCCCTCTCCCTGCTTGAGAGAGGGCAGGGAACCCTGTCACGTGAGAAGTCCAAGGCCCTCCCCCACTACATCCAGGTCTAGGGAGCTGTGCATCCAAATAGACTAGGGTCCCAAAAAGCCAGAACATGCCATAAAACAAGTCCCAGTGACTTTAACAATGGCTTCTCAGTCAGCCCCCATTGTCAGCCACATTCAGATAGTCCGGTTTGATCACGTGCTCATTCATACCCGGTCCACCTGGATTTGGTGAGCTCCCATTAGAACAGGCACACTGTCTCAGTGGGTGGACCAAACCCTCACGGTCCTGACTTCTTTGCTCATGTTCTCCCTCCTTCTGCCCTTCATCTGGACCTTGGGAGCACAGTCCGTTGTTCTGATGAGGGTCTCTGTCTCTATCTCCATACATCGCGGCCGATGGAAGATTCTATGGTGATATTCGAGATCAGTGTGATAGTCTGATCTCACATCAGTGTGATAGTGGGTCAAGGACAGTTCAGGCACCTTTTGCCTCTGCTGTCCAAGGAGCTAGCTGGGAACATCCCCTTGAACACCAGGGATCTCCTCTAGAGGCAAGTCTCTTGCCAACCCTAAAATGCATTCCTTATTGTAGTTATCTTCTTCCCTGCTCCTAAATCGGCCCTTCCTCCATCTCCAACCTCCCCCTCCCCCAAGCTCTTGCCAGTCCTTCCCTTCTCCCTTCTCTCTTCCCCTTTCCCCTTCCCTCAACTTCACCCCCACCCCTACCCCCATTCCCATGCTCACAACTATAGCCCGGAAATCTTTTTTGCTTCCAATTTCCAGGAGGACTTATATATGCTTTTCTTTGGGTTCACCTTGTTATTTGGTTTCTCTAGGCTTGTGAACTATAGGCTTAGTATCCTTTGTTTATGGCTAGAGTTCACAAATGAGTGAGTACATACCAAATTCATTTTTTTGGTCTGGGTTATCTCACCCAGGATAGTGTTTTCTATTTCCATCCATTTGCATGCAAAATTCAAGATGTCATTTTTTTTACCACTAGGTACTACTCATATATATATATATATATATATATATATATATATATATATATATATTCCACACTTTATCCATTCTTCCATTGAGGGGCATCTAGGTTATTTCCAGGTTCTAGTTATTACAAACAGTGCTGGTATAAACATAGTCGAACAAATGCTTTTGTAGTATGATTGGGCATCTCTTGGATATATTCCCAAGATTGGTATTGCTGGATCCTGAGGTAGGTTGATTCTGAATTTCCTGAGAAACCACCACACTGATTTCCAAAATGGTTGCACAAGTTTGCATTCCCAGCAGCAGTGGATGAGTGAGCGTTCCCCTTACTCCACATCCTTTCAAGCAAAGGCTATCATTGGTGTTTTTGATTTTAGCCATTCTGACAGGTGTAAGATGGTATCTCAAAGTTTTTTTGATTTGCATTTCCATGATCACTAAGGAAGTTGAACATGACCTTAAGTGTCTTTTGGCCATTTGAACTTCTTCTGTTGAGAATTCTCTGTTCAATTCGGCTCCCCATTTTTAAATTGGGTTAATTAGAATTTTAGTGTCTAGGTTTTTTGTTTTTTGTTTTTGTTTTTGTTTGTTTGTTTTTTTGGTTTTTCGAGACAGGATTTCTCTGTGGCTTTGGAGCCTGTCCTGGAACTTGCTCTGTAGACCAGGCTGGTCTTGAACTCACAGAGATCCGCCTGCCTCTGCCTCCTGAGTGCTGGGATTAAAGGCATGCACCACCATCGCCCAGCTAGTGTCTAGTTTCTTGAGTTCATTATATATTTTGACGATCTGTTCTTTGTCTGATATGGGGTTGGTGAAGATCTTCTCTCATTCAGTAGGATGCTTTTTTGTCTTAATGAGTGTATCATTTGCTTTACAGAAGCTTCTCAGTTTCTGGAGGTCCCATTTATTCATTGTTGCTCCCATTGTCTGTGCTACTGGGGTTTCTAATATTTTTATGACCAGATGATATTTTTAGGAATGTATTTTTTTATTGATTTTTTTGAGTTCTACATTGCTCTTTACACCCCTTCCTGTCTTTTCCCTACCCCCTTTAACACTCCTGCATTGTCCCTATGCTGCCAATTTAGTCAGGAGATCCTGTCTTTCTTTTCTTCCCATGTACATTATATCAATGTAAGTCCCTCCTAATGTCCTCATTGTTGTCTAAGTTCTCTAGGATTGTGGTTTGTAGGCTAGCTTTCTTTGCTTTACGTTTAAAAACCACCTATGAGTGAGGATATGTGTTAATTTTCTTTCTGTGTCTTGGTTAGCTCACTCAAAATAATGTTTTCTAGCTGTATCCATTTTCCTGCAATATTCAACCTGTCATTATTATTATTTTTTGCTGTGTAGTACTCCATGGTGTAAATGAACCACATTTTCCTTATCCATTCTTCGGTCAAAGAACATTTAGGTTGTTTCCAGGTTCTGGCTATGACAAACAAAGCTGCTATGAACATAGTTGAGCACATGTCCTTGTGCATTTTTGAGCATCCTTTGGTTATATACCCAAAAGTGGTATTATTGGGTCTTGAGGAAGGTTGTTTCCTAATTTTCTGTGAAATCGCAACACTGATATCCAAAGAGGTTGTACCCCTTGAATTCCCACCAGCAACGCAGAAGTGTTCCATTTTCCCCACAATCTCTCCAGCATAAGTTGTGATCAGTGTTTTTGATCTTGGCCATTCTTACAGGTGTAAGACAGAATCTCAGAGTTGTTTTGCAATTCTCTGATGACTAAAGATGTTGAACATTTCCTTAAGTGTCTTTCAGCCCTTTTAGATTCCTCTGTTGAGAGTTCTCTGTTTAGGTCTGTGCTCCATTTTTTAAAATTAGATTATTTGTTCTTTTGATGACCAATTTCTTGAGTTCTTTCTCTACTTTGGAGATCAGACCTCTGATGTGGGGTTAGTGATGATCTTTTCCCATTCTGTAGGCTGTTGTTTTGTTCTGTTGACCATCTCCTTTGTTTTGCAGAAGATTTTCAGTTTCAGGAGGTCTAATTTATTAATTGTTTCTTTCAGTGTCTGTGATGCTGGGATTATATTTAGGAAGTGGTCTCCTGTGCCCTTATGTTCATGTGTACTTCCCACTTTCTCTTCTATAAATTTCAGTGAGGCTGGCTCCATGTTGAGGTCTTTGATCCATTTGGAGTTGAGTTTTGTGCATGGTGATAGATATGGGTCTATTTTTATTCTTCTACATGTTGATATCCAGTCATTCCAGCATCATTTGTTAAATATGCTTTCTTTTTTCCATTTGATATTTTTTGCTTTGTCAGAAATCAGGTGTTCAAAGATGTATGAATTATTATCTGGTTCTTTGATTTGGTTCATTCATCTTCTCTCTGTTCCTTTGTCAATACCAGGCTGTTTTCAGTATTGTAGAACTGTAGTAAAGTTTGAAGTCAGGAATTGTGATGCCTCCCCAAGTTCTTTTATTGTACAGGGTTGTTTTCACTATCCTGGGATATTTTCTTTTCCATGTGAAGTTGAGTACCTTTCTTTCAAGGTCTGTGAAGAATTTTTCTGGGATTTTGATGGGCAGTGCATTGAATCTGTAGAGTGCTTTTGTAGTAAGATTGCCATTTTTACTATGTTTATTTTGCCTAGCAAAAAATATGGGAGATCTTTCCACTTTATTTTCTTCTTAATTTCTTTCTTCAAAGAATCAAAGTTCTTGTTATACAAGTCTTCCACTTGTTTGGTTAGAGTTACTTCGAAATATTTTATTCTACTTTTGGTTATTGTGAAGGGTGTTGTTTCTCTGATTTCTTTTCCATCCCTTTTATTATCTTTTTATAGGAGGGATATTGTTTTTTTTTTTTTTTCTGATCCGGGATCGTGCTACATTACTGAAAATGTTTATGAGTTGTAGAAGTTCCTTGGTAGAATTTTGGGATTGCTTAGGAAAACTATCATGCCATCAACAAACAGTGAGCATTTGGCTTTTTCTTTTCTGATTTGTAGTCCCTTGATCTCCTTTTGGTGTCTTATTGCCCTACCTAAAACCTCAAGAACTATATTCAATAGATATGAAGAGAGTGGACAATCTTGTCTTGTTCTTGATTTCAGTGGAATAGCTGGGTGTTTCTCTACATTTAGTTTGATGTTGGCTGTTGGCTTGCTGAGTATTGCATTTATTATGTTTAGGTATATTCCTTTTATCATGAAGGGATGTTGTATTTTATCTAATGGTTTTTCGTTATCTAATGAGATGATCACGTGGTTTTTATTTTTCACTTTGTTTATATGGTGGATTATGTTGACAGATTTTTGTATGTTGAACCATTCTTGCATCTGTTGGATGTAGCCAACTTGATCATGGTGGATGAATGATCTGATGTGTTCTTGGACTTGATTTGCCAGTAATTTTTTTTTTTTTTTTGTATTTTTGGATCAATGTTCACGAGTGAGATTGGTCTGTAATTTTCTTTATAATGTCTTTCTATGGTTTGAGTGTCAGGGTAATTGTAGCCTCAAAAAAGGGGTTTGGCATTGTTCCTTCTTTTTCTATCATGTGAAATAACTCAAGGAGTATTGGTATTAGTTCTTCTTTGAAAGTCTTGTATAATTCTGAGCTGAAACCATCTGGTCCTGGGCTTTTTTTGGTTGGGAGTCTTTTGATGGCTGTTTCTATTTATTCAGCAGTTATAGGTGTGTTTAATTTGTTTATCTGGTCTTGATTTAATTTTGGTAAGTGATATTTATCCAGAAAGTTGTCCATTTCCTTTAAGTTTTCCAATTTTGTGGAGTTTTCAAAATATGACCTGATGATTCTCTGTATTTCCTCCATGTCTGTTGTTATGCCCCCCTTTTCATTTCTGATTTTGTTCATTTGCATATTTTCTCTCTGCCTTTTGGTTAATTTGGATAACGTTTTGTCTATTTTGCTGATTTTCTATAAGAACCTACTCTTTGTTTCAGTGATTCTTTGTATTGTTTTTTCCATTTCTATTTTATTGATTTCAGCTCTTAGTTTGATTTTTCCTGCTGTCTTGATTTCTTAGGTGAGTTTACTACTTTTTGTTAAAAAGTTTTCAAAGGTTTTGTTAATTCACTAATGTGGGATTTTTCTGTCTTCTATATGTAGGGATTTTGTGCAATAACTTTTCTCTTAACACTACTTTCATTGTGTCCCATAAATTTGGATATGTTGTGTGGTCATTTTCATTGAATTTTAGAAATTCTTTAATTTCTTCTTTTTTTTTCTTCCTTGACCCATTGATGATTCTGGTTAGCATTGTTTAATTTCCATGTTTGTGCATTTGATGAAATTAGTATTGCTGTTGACTTCTAGTTTTTAACCATGATGATCTGATAAAGTACATAGGGGTATTCTGATTTTTTTTATTTGTTGAGGTTTGTTTTGTTACTGAGTATGTGGTTGATTTTTGAGTAAGTTCCATCAGGTATGGAGAAGAAAATATATTCTTTTCTGTTTGAAAGGAATATTCTATAAAAGTCTGTTACGTACATTTGAGTCATAACATCTGTTAGATACGTTATTTCTCTGTTAATTTTTTGTCTAATGACCTGTCCAGTGGTGAGAGGGGAACATTGAAGTTTCCACTATTAGTACGTGGGGTTTTATGTATGTTTTAAGCTTTAGAAGTGTTTCTTTTACATATGAGCGTGGCCTTATATTTGGGACATTGATGTTCGGTAATGAGATTTCTCTTGATAGATTTTTCTCATGACTAATATGAAATGACCTTCTTGTCTCTTCTGAACAATTTTAGCTTGAAGTCTATCTTGTTAGATATTAGGACATCTACAGCCACTTGTTTCTTAGGTCAATTTGATTGAATACTTTTTCCAACCCTTTACTTTGGTACGATGTCTGTCTTTGAGGTTGAGATGTGTTTCTTTTATGCAGGAGGGGAATGGATTCTGTATTTGTATCCAATCTGTTTGCCTGTGTCTTTATATAGGTGAGTTGATCCCATTTATATTAAGAGATAATACTGACCAGTGATTGCTATCTCCTATTAATTTAGTATTCATTGTTGGTGATGTTAATTCATGCCTTTTCCCTTTTTTAGGATTTACTCCTATGAGACCATCAATTGTCTGTGTTTTTGTTGGTTAACCTAACTTTCTCCAGTTTTCCTTTTAGTATTTTGTGTATGGCTGAGTTTGTGGCTAGGTACTGGTTAAATCTAGTTTTGTCCTGGAATATCTTGCTTTGTCCTTCTGTGGTGATTGAAAGTTTTACTGGGTATAGTAGTCTGGGCTGGCATCACTGGTCTCTTAATGTCAGCACAATGCTTGACAATGACCTTCTGGCTTTTATTGTCTTCAGTGAGAAGTCAGGTATAATTCTGATAGGTCTGCCTTAAATGGTACTTGGCCTTTTTTCTTTACAGCTCTTTTTTTTTAAAAAAAAAAACTATTTATTTATTTATTATGTATACAATATTCTGTCTGTATGCCTGAAGGCCAGAAGAGGGTGCCAGACCTCTTTACAGATTGTTGTGAGCCACCATGTAGTTGCTGGGAATTGAACTCAGGACCTTTGGAAGAGCAGGCAATGCTCTTAACCACTGAGCCATCTCTCCAGCCCCCTCCTTTACAGCTCTTAATATTCTTTCTTTACTCTTTATGTTTAGTGTTTTGATTATTATGTGGTGAGAGGACCCAAAAAGATGAATATGGTATGTACTACCTCATTAGTGGATTCTAGTCATGAACAAAGGTCATTGAGTCTATAGTTCATGATCCTAGAGAAGCTAAATAACAAGGTGAACCCAAAGAAAAACATATAGATCCTCCTGGAAACTGGAAGCAGACAAAATCACCAGGCAAAAGTTGGGACCATGGGGAAGGGGTTGGTGTTGAGGGAAGGGGAGAGGGGAAGAAAGAAGGGAGAAGGGGAGTATGGAGAGATTTTGGGGGACTGGGAGGGTTTAGATGGAGGAAGGGTGGATATGGGAATCAGGGAATAAGATATCTTAATTAAGGGAGCCATTTTAGGGTTGGCAAGAGACTTGGCTCTAGAGGGCTTCCCAGGTGTCCAAGGGAATGTCCCTAGTTAGGTCCTTGATCAGTGGAGGAAAGGGTGCCTGAACTGGCCTTGTCCTATAGCCACACTGATCAATATCTTAAATATCATCACAGAACCTTCATCGGGTGATGGATGGAGATAGAGACAGAGACCCACATTGGAGCACTGGACTGAGCCGCCAAAGCACAGATGAAGAGCAGAAGGAGGGAGAATATAAGAAAGGAAGGCAGGACCACGAGGATTGCTTCCACCCATGGAGACTCTGGAACTGATCTATTGGGAGCTCATCAAGGCCAGCTGGACTGGGTCTGGACAAGCATGTTATCAAACCAGACTCTCTGGATGTGGCTGACAATGAGGGTAGACTGAGAAGAAAATGATGACAGTGGATTTTGATTCTACTGCATGTACTGGCTTTTTGGGAGCCTAGTCTGTTTGGATCCACACCTTCCTAGAATGGAGACGGGGGCTTGGACTTCCCACAAGAAAGGGCATCCTGAGTTTTCTTAGGACTGGAGAGTGAGGGGGAGAGGGAGTGGGAGGAAAATGAGAGGATGGGAGGAGGTGGAAATTTTAAATCAAACAATTAATAAATTATTGATTGATTGATTGATTTTCAGACAGGGTTTCTCCGTAGCTTTTGGTTCCTGTCCTGGAACTAGCTCTTGTAGACCAGGCTGGCCTCAAACTCACAGAGATCTGCCTGCCTTTGCCTCCCGAGTGCTGGGATTAAAGGCGTGCGCCACCACCGCCCGGCTTCAATAAATTTAAAAAAAAAAAAATATAATGCTCTATCAATCTTAACAAAAACAAATCACAACAAAATTTAGTTAATTACTTAAGAACAGCATATCCCCATACAGGTTTGTTTTGGGCAGACTATCAAGGAACATAGAGCTTGCAGATGGCTGTGAGCCATGAGGTTACAGAACAAAGCTTGGTTCAGGCATTTGCTGATCTAAAATGCAAGCTGGAGCTGCCCCTCCTCCCAGAGTCAGATCTCAGCCTAATCAGAGTAGGGTTGGCAGAAGCCAGAGGAGCTGGAAGCTGCAGAGCCAAAAGCCAAAAGCCACAAGCAGCAGTAAGTCAGCCACTTAGTAGGAGGGACTAAGCCACTTGGGCATAGGAGGAAGGAAATTGTAAAGTTGTCTTCCAGGAGGCCAACACAATGGTGTGCAGCTGTGTGCCAGAGGGGAGGTGGTTAAGTTGCAGAGAGGTAGTTCAGCTGTGTGTGGTGGGAGAAGGCTGCAGGAGAGACCCAGCAATAGTGAGTATTCTGGCCATATGGTCACCAATTTGTTGTTGTACAAAGAGTTCCTAAATAGTTCAGAATAGAGATAACAAAGGTTTACTCATCTGGAAATAAACTAACAGAAAGAATACTAGTCCAGAGCCTTCTGAGAGCAATGGGAATGGGAACCAAATCCAACAGCCAAGAGGCTTTGTCTGTATTTACCGTACATGAGATGATGCCCAAGGTGGCAGGTATCTTAAAGGCTGTTGACTGCAGGAGTTCCCCAGCACAGGCTACCTGTGTTGCACATATTTTTTGCACCACAGTAGACGGCAGTAGCATCTCTACCCATCCAAGAAATCTCATGAAGCCCACAGTCTTCCCTCTTCCTCACCCTTTTCTAGGATGGCAAATAGTATAGGTAAATCACATATTCTATCCCACATATGTCCTTCTCCCAACTATTTTATTCATCCCTGTCAATATTTCATACTTTTATTTTTGACCCTCTCTGTCTATCTTTCCACATGGCTGAGCTTGCATCACCATCTCCATCACTTACACCCTCATGGAGCCCATCTGTTTGGAACAAGGTGTCCCCTGCCTTCTTAAAAAGAATGCCAGCATTTCTATGGTCCAAGGTCATATTTATTTAGAAATACCTAACATAACTAAAAAGGTGAAAAGAAGAGTAGTTATCTGTAACCACATTGCCCAGAAAGGAAGCAACTATTAGTATCTCACCACAATTTTCCAGAATTTTCTAGAACTAAACATATATCCATAGGACAATAATTAAAAAAAAATAAGATTAGGACAGAAGCTAATGCAATGTTTTATGGTCTGCATATTTCCCCTCCCATTGATTACATCATGATAATTTCCTATAATCCAATATTTCTTTAAAAATGTTTTCTATCTCTTGCATTTCACCATTGTACTCCACAGAAATTTGTTTAAACATTTCTGTTCTACTTGAGCATCAAGTTTGCAATTTTTTTTTGTAACTTGGATTAATGTATTTTGTGCTATAAGTAAAATTTGTACATATTAATCATTAATTGTACCATATTTTTCTTTTTTTCTTTTTTTTGGTTTTTCGGGACAGGGTTTCTCTGAAGCTTTGGAGTCTGTCCTGGAACTAGCTCTTGTAGACCACGCTGGTCTCGAACTCACAGAGATCCACCTGCCTCTGCCTCCCGAGTGCTGCATATTTTTCTTTTATCCTTGTGTGTGTGTATGTGCGCCTGTGGGTGTATGTGCATGTGGATGTGTCTCGTGTTTCCCAGGCTGATCTTAATCTTGCTTTGTGTTTGAGGAGTGCCTTTAACTTCTGATCTCCTTGTTTCTGTCTCCTAAGTGCTAGGATTATAGGTAGGCACCACCATGATATAGCTGTGCCCTTCATTTTTTCTTAAACTAGATTCCCCGTGCTGGCAGTGAAGGATTAACAGAACTGATGTTTAAGGACCCTGTTTTCCAATTACTATATAAGAGGTTCATATTGATTTATTACCCCTCCAACTCCTTATTTAACAATATGCACAAGATCAAGAAAAGCTGATACACTAAGTGTGTAAGGGAAGATGATATCCTGTCAGAGATTGAATTAAAAGTAGCATAGCCAGACTGATGCCAGCCCTGACTCATGCATGCTCAGAAGATGTCTCTGAGCCCTGGTAATTTCCCTTTCACCTCTGTATCAACTTCAGTGGTAGATCCAGTCCAGAATTGCTACAAATGCCTTGGGAAGAGCCCTCTTAAGGAACCACCACTTGGGTAATATTGAATCCTTGGCTACACCACAGAAAAATATTTCCACAAAAGTCAGAGAGACATTGAGGGGGAACATGTGTACACAGAAGATTAGGTACTAAATAGAGAGAGACACTGTGCTTAGGTGTCCTTACAAAAGATACAGAAACATTTGTCACCCATCTTTTTTTGTTGTTGTTGTTGGTTTTTTTTTTTTTTGAGACAGGGTTTCTCTGTGGCTTTGGAGCCTGTCCTGGAACTAGCTCTGTAGACCAGGCTGGTCTCGAACTCACAGAGATCTGCCTGCCTCTGCCTCCCAAGTGCTGGGATTAAAGTCATGCGCAACCACCACCGAGCTTGTCACATATCTTAAGGGATGTAATTCATAGCTGAGCATAATTGCATAAGCCTTTAATACCAGCGCTTGGTGGTGTCTTTCTCCTGTGGTGGCTACCTGGCTTCTCTTCTGATTATGCCTACTTTCTCTACATAGCTTTTTCTGTCTGGCTACATTCTGTTAAGTCATTGGCTGAAAGCAGCTTCTTATTCATTAACCATCATAACCAACACATATACAAAGGGACTGTACCTCAAGCAACTGCTGTCTCAACCCATGATTGCAACTCCACATTTACCAGCAGCAGTTTGGCCCTTGGTCTCCAGCCTCACACTCATAGAGACATGAGATAGGGGATGCTATGAAAGCGAGTAAGGAACTACATATCTAAGTCTCTATCCTTCTATAGAACACAGGACTTAAAAGTTGAGGTGAAGGGCTGGAGAGATGGCTCAGCGGTTAAGAGCACTGCCTGCTCTTCCAAAGGTCCTGAGTTCGATTCCCAGCAACCACATGGTGGCTCACAACCATCTGTAATGATATCTGGCGCTCTCTTCTGGCTGCAGGCATACATGCAGACAGAATACTGAGAATACTGTACACATAATAATAATAAATAAATAAATCTTTAAAAAAAAAGTTGAGGTGAAGTATTCAAAGACATTGAATAGCAACCTAATATGTTCTCATTGCGTACTCCTTCCAAAATGTGCTGTCCTTCTACTCAGCCCCCGCTTAAGAACACTTGCTACTCTTAGCTTCTCCCTACAACGTCTTGTCTGTTGATTGCTGATACAGCCTCTTGACCCCAGGTTAATCCTATTTAATCAAAAACTGTATCATGTTTGCATCATTTTACGAAGTAGTAGAAAAATGTAGCACACCTTTACACAGTGAAAATAATATTCCACAACAGCAGACCACTGTTAGAGTTCAGGCCTAGCTCACTATGGTGTGGACGATGTGTAAACGGAGACCGCACTTGTGTTTCCTGACCACCCAAACCTAAATAATCACACAGAATGTTGTTAATTACAACACTATTTTGCCAACAGCTCAGGTTTATTCCAATCTAGTACTTGCATCTTAAATTAACCCATTTCCATTATTTTATATTTTACCCTGAGGCTCATCGTTTGATACTTTACATCCTGAATATCGGGAAGATTTAAAGACACATTTGGTTATTTATTGCATTGACTATGAAAGAGTGGGGAGAAACTGGGAGCTAGGGAGTCAGGCAGACAGCAGTGAGGCCCTGCTGATGAGCATCTTCATCATCTTGAGAGCAATGCGGAGCCATTTATGGATGTCAGGCAGCAGATTGATGCAATCTTAATTGGTAACTAAAATGGCACTCCTGATGCTGGACTGAGGAGATACTAAAGAGGGCAATACTAACGAGTAGTATCTATTTTTCTTGGTACTGGTTCATACAGTGTAGCACAGGCTGACATCAAGTTTGTCAACATCTTGCCTCAGCCTCATAAACACTGGTATTATAGGTGTGTTTGAAGGCACCTAGCCAAGGCTACATGGAATTGTTTCAAAAAACTAAATGAAAACCAAAGAGAAAGGACAAAAAACCTGAAGTTGTGTGGGTCTGAGAAGACAGGTGAGCCTGCCTTGTAAGCTTAAGGAAATCAATTTGAGGCCCAGAATCTATACTGAAGAGAAATAGAAAAAAAAAAACTATGGTCACAAGAAGTTTTAATACTGTACTGGGACACAGAGAATATTGGCTACATAGGGCTTGTTGGCCAGCTAGCCTAGTCTACTTGGAAAGTCACAGAGTAATCAGAGACTCTATCTCAAAAGAAATAACAAATAAGTTTGGGAAAATCAGAGGAATAACACCAGAGTTTCTCTTGTATTCCACACATATAAACATGCATGTTGTGAATTAGCTCAATATGGGAAATAACCAGGCCAGCTTAAGGATAACAATTATATTTTTAATGGTTACAATGGGAAACTCACACCACAAGAATGGGGAGTCCAACATCCTCTGTGTCGGTGAGAATTACGCAGAGAGTGAGCACCTGGTAAGTCCCAGTTTTCTTCCTGGGTTCCAGTTAGCCATGTCTTTACTAGGCATGATTGGTTAATAGAGCTTCCCCATCATACACACATACAGAATCATACACATACATACATCTCCACACAGATATAAACTTGTACCTACAAATATACATACAAATCAATACTAACTTTGTGTAGCTTTCTAAATGTTTACGTATGCTTATTTAATTTGTAACATGAACATTCCCAGCCATTGAGTAGGTTTTACATAAAAATGAAGTCACAGTTCAATGAGTACTAAGGTTTTTGGTAAACGAAATCCCATTTCTAAGTAACATCTATGTTGGAGTAATTCTCTTGTATACTCCAATGATTTGTCACTCAAATGGGTTTAATAAAACACTGACTGGCTAGAAGCTGGGCATGAGGCAGAGGGAGGAAGACATGAATGTGCCATGCTGATAAATGTTCTACCAGTGGAAGACACTAAATGGGGAATATGGGTTAATTTAAAATGTAAGAGCAGGCTAGTAATAACTATGATCTTGGGTAAACATTTTCAATTCTTAAAATCTTAAAAGCCTCTGTTTGGTAATCTTGAGGTGGCAGTTAGGAAAAATAAGTCTGCTCACAAATGCCATTCCAATGTGTAGCCAAAACTTTCACAAAAAATCTGAAATAACTTGGAAAAAATTCTGAACACCCAAAAACATAGTCAAATGCAATGTCTTTGTAACTGCCTTTTCTTTGGTGGGCTATGCTTGCTAGCAGTGACCAGAGGCTTGCCTCCTTCAACCAAGGGCTTCATGACTCAGCATTAGCAACAAATCAAGCAGCTCCCTTAACAGATTCTAAGTTTACTGTTTGTGTGTCTTCTTTCTCTATCCGACCTGAGGGCTCAGGTCATGCACCTGCTGGCCACTTTCCCTGTATTTCTGTAAATCAAAAAATGTGTGGAGCCCTGATTTAATTCTCTAGGACAGACACCCACAGGTATCAAGGTCATGCATTTGTTTGTGGCTCCAGCCCATGTCTGGTCTGTTATTCAACATGACGGCATCTTGAATAATTTCTGGGCAGCATTACTGGGAATTACCTCCAACTCCTTCCCGGAAATGTCCTTTCTTAGTCAGTACCACTGATCTACTTGATTACCACACACTAGACCCTATAAAAATTTACCACAAAGTTCTGGAGTCAAAGATATGGTTGCTGACTTCTACTGTGGAATGCTCTATATCTCCTGTTTTTAATTGTATCTGATTTATTGATAGTTCAGAATGATGAATTAGTTAAATGCATGATGGTTAATTGTGTTCTATAAACAAAAGTTGGGATAAGTGAAATTTGTAATGTGTAAGCATACAAAAGTGACTTTATTTTTACTGTCACCAATAGTTGGTGCCACCAATAAATGAAAACAAGGTGGTTGTACTTCCTGGCCAACCAAGAACCACTCATATTTTATGAACATAAGATCCATAATTTAAGTTTTTTTTATTTCTAAGACAGGTTACCTCCACATAGCCATGGATGCCAGGAATTTATTTTGGGGAATATGCTGGCCTTACTGAGATCAGCCCAGCCCACACTCCTGTGTGTTGTAATTATAGCCATACAATTCTATGTCCAGGTGAAATATGTGTTTTTAAATGCACTGAATTTTAATTTTAATTGAATTGAATCAGAGAAATAAATAATAAAATAAGATATAAAATGGAGCATCATTGTTTTGATGAATAGCAATGTTTCTTGCAATTCTATAATTTAAATGGCCAAATTATTTCATATGGTCTCAGTAATTTGTTACTTTCTTTGCATTGTTAATTCCATCTGTTTAAAATTGTTTGGAGTGTTTGTGTGAATACACCTGTGCCATGATGTGTATGTAGCACTGACAGGAAAGCTAGCAGGGGTCAATAATCTACTTCCGCTTTGTGAGTTCTAGTGATTAAACCTATGGAGATATTTGCCTACAAATGACCTCAATGGCACTTCTTTGGGTTTGAAAATTATTCATGAATGAATGAGCTGTTGGAGGAGTGTCTATGGGTAACTGCTAATGTAAAGAAATATGAGAAAACTTGTAAAGGTATTGTGCATAACCCAGAGATAGATCCCAGGTCATCAGACTTAGCAGCAATGATCTTTACTAAATGAGGCAAATTTCCTGGTGTATAATTTTGGTTTTGAAAAAGTGTTATAAATAAATGTCTACTCCTCAAAATGAACATATTTTACTAGTGTAATATTTATTCAAATTGAATTTGAGCACCACTGAAATGGTTCAGTGGGAAAGCACTGTTGGGAGCAAGACTAGAAATCTTACCTCAATTCCTGTAGAACCTCAAGCTATGGAATTACATAGACAGATGTTTGCTGATTCTCATAAATTATTACATCCATATCAGATAAATAAAAATACTTCTTTGAATACACACATCAAGTATTTAATGTTTCTTATAATTTTTATCAGTCATTTTAAAATTAACATTGTTAAATTCTCTTGAAAAAACAGCACATTGGTAGTTCATCATCTACCCTTGGACTTGTACTCATGAGTTCAAATGTATCCCTGAATCATTACTGATATCCAAGATAAGATGGATATCAAACAACAAAATTTCAATGAAATACTTGTGAAAAGAAAAAATCAAAACCAGAAAGATAAATCACCACTGTTTTATGAAAGTATGCTTAAACATGGCCTGATATTTCAATAACCATTGAGAAAAATTATATGATAAGGGCTCCATTACATACATTACAGCAGAAATACCTATCACAAGGTACAGGCACAACAGAAGATGAAAAAGTCGTAGAAGGAATATAAAGTCTACAAATTAAACTTCACTAAATGGATTTGCCACACGTACAGCACACTCTAGTGACTACCTCAAATGCGTAAAAATAGAAACCACAATGCAATTATCTCCTCTATCAGTTTTGAATGAACATGGTATGTAATTTACTTCTTGCAAGGCTATGATAAAAAATTATTTTTCTTGAAGCTAAAGAAATCTGTGATGTTTAAAGCCATTAACATTTTTTTCATGAATATGAACTTTTTCATTCTGAGTTTGTTCCTAGCTCAGAGTTAAAAGTGAGCTAAATAGAATTTAAAACATTTACAACACTAGTTAGTTCCAGGACAGGCTCAAAGCTACAAAGAAACCCTGTCTTGAAAAACAAAACAAAAGACCAAAGTACCCATCCATAAATCCTTATACCTTAATTACTTAGGTCTTGCAATTGAAGAAGTATAAAATCTAAAAGAGTTACATTATCATTCAACTTCACAACTCAAGAGTTACAGTTCTGAAGGGAAAGATACCCTTACTGCCTGAAGTCAGGAAACACCTACAGTTGTGAAGAGAAGGGTGCCACACTAGATGAGGCAATGATGTTCCTCTCTGAGAGAGAGGATCCGCTCAATTCTTCTAAGAGAGTTTCCCAGCAGAAATGTCTGTTACTGATCTGCTCTACTCCCCTAATGAAGTGCCTCAAAAGAGGTGTCCATTGCTGCTGTGCTCCTCTGGGTTAAATGACTTTCCAAGTAGAAGTATCAATTATGTCTCAATTCAACTCCACTAGGGAGTTTCTGATCCATTCCAGTGAAAGAAGTTCTTCACAGAAACCTCAGTCAGGAGATTTATATGGGAGGGAAGAGAGTGACTGCCTCTGCCAAGGTGGAAAGAAACAGCTGCTAACTGAATGAGCAATATGAATTATATAGGGCTTCTTAAAACCAGATCTAAGGAGATTTTGAAGGTGGAAATTTGTCAGATTTCAGTCCCTGAGTTTGAACAAGCTGAGACATGGGCAGAATTCTGTGCTCAGAGATTGGTTGCTTTGGTGCTCAGTTGAACAAGGGAAGAGTGTTTCTTTGGCTCTGGATTGAGAGCAAAAGTGTGTTTTCTTCACTGGCCCTTTTTATTTTTTTGGTTCTGTTTTCAGGGTGATATTGTTTCGATAACCAGTTCTAGATTTAGAGATAAAGTGTTTTACTTTAGATTTCATTTCAGGATCAGGATGTGTTTCTTTGACTAGCCTTTTCTCCTACCCATATGATTTCATAAATTCAAGAATTAGCTTTTGTTCATTAGTTTGCTGTTGCAAACAAAATAAAGAGGTATCATAATGAACAGATCATTGACATGATTAAATTTTTTTCTACAGAACGAATGTTGTTAGTTAGCTGACTGTAAGGATCTTAAAACATAATTTAGAATAAGCCCTTAGGTTCTTCTTTAGGTAACCAAAGGATATTGTAATTTGCACAAGCTTTATCAGATGTATACACAAAAAGATTTACTCCTGTATAAAGTACAAAACATTACCATAATGGATATATTCAGAGAGTTTCACTGCAGTATGATTTTTAAAAAATCTTTTTGAAGAGTGTACTCATTAAATTCATAGTTTCTTTCCAGGATGGATTGTTTAATGTATTTGGAGATTATTGTGACAAAGGATTAACCACATAGATTCCATTTACGGTTTCTATCCTGTAGGTGTACATATATGCATTTGAAGATGAATAAGACATGAAAAGGCTTTATCATGCTGATTTCATTCAGTTTCTTGTTCTTTTAAGCCTTTGAAGATTACTGTGCTTTACCACATGAAATACATCCATCGGGTTTCTCTCTTTTGTGTGTTCTTTTATGCCTTTGAAGATGACTGTGCTGTGCAACGCTCTTACCACACTGATTAAGTTCATAGAGTTTCTATCTAGAGTGAGATATTTTATGCCTTTTAAGAGTACTGCGAGCTGCAAATGCCTTCCCACACTGATTACATTCATAGGGTTTCTCTCCAGTATGTGTTCTTTTATGGTTTTGAAGATTACTGTGAGATGCAAAGGCCTTGCCACACTGATTACATACGTATGGTTTCTCTCCAGTGTGTGTTCTTTTATGGCATTGAAGAACAATGTACTGTGAAAAAGCCTTACCACATTCATTACATTCATAGGGTTTCTCTCCAGTATGTATTCTTTTATGTACTTGAAGAGTACGATAAGCTGCAAAGGCCTTACCACACTCATTACATTTATAGGGTTTCTCTCCAGTATGTGTTCTTTTATGGTTCTGAAGATTATTGTGAGATGCAAAGGCCTTCCCACACTCTTTACATTCATAGGGTTTTTCTCCAGTATGTGTTCTTTTATGGCTTTGAAGATTACTGTGAACAGCAAAGGCATTGCCACACTGATTACATTCATACAGTTTCTCTCCTGTATGTGTTCTTTTATGGTTTTGAAGAGTACCGTGAGTTGCAAAGGCCTTTCCACACTCATTGCATTCATAGGGTTTCTCTCCAGTATGTATTCTTTTATGGCATTTCAGATTACTGTGAAATGCAAAGGCCTTCCCACACTCTTTACATTCATAGGGTTTCTCTCCAGTATGTGTTCTTTTATGCTTTTGAAGATTACTGTATTGTGCAAAGGCCTTACCACACTCATTACATTCATAGGGTTTCTCTCCACTATGTGTTCTTTTATGGTTTTGAAGATTACTGTGTCGTGCAAAGGCCTTACCACACTGATTACATTCATAGGGTTTCTCTCCAGTATGTGTTCTTTTATGGTTCTGAAGATTATTGTGAGATGCAAAGGCTTTCCCACACTCATTACATTCATAGGGTTTTTCTCTAGTATGTGTTCTTTTATGGTTTTGAAGATTACTGTGAACTGCAAAGGCCTTGCCACACTGATTACATTCAAATAGTTTCTCTCCTGTATGTGTCGTTTTATGGTTTTGAAGAGTACCGTGAGCTGCAAAGGCCTTACCACATTCATTACATTCATAGGGTTTCTCTCCAGTATGTATTCTTTTATGTACTTGAAGAGTACTTTGAGCTGCAAAGGCTTTACCACACTGGTTACATTCATAGGGTTTTTCTCCAGTATGTGTTCTTCCATGGTATTGAAGAGCATTATGCCGTGCAAAGGCCTTACCACATTGATTACATTCATAGGGTTTCTCTCCAGTATGTGTTCTTTCATGGCTTTGAAGAGTACTGCGGTAAGCATAGGCCTTACCACACTGATTACATTCATAGGGTTTCTCTCCAGTATGTGTTCTTTCATTCCATTTAAGGTGCTTGTCATATGTCAAGGATTTATCACATTGAAAATTTACTGAAGGTTTCTCTCCAGTTTGAATTCTTTCACTCCTGTAAGAATAATTGGCACATGTAAAAGCTTTACTACATTGAATACACTGTTGTGCCTACACATTTCTATGAATTTTATAATATGTTCCAATTCTAAAGAGGAATCAGATACTATGTTTTTGTAAGTCTGTCTAAACTCATGTTTTGCTCTTTGATTAGGCACTGCTTTGCAACTTGAAAGATACCTCCAATGGCAAATCCCTTTCTTTTATGGCTTACCTTTTTATAGTCACAGAATCTTTTTTTCTATGATAATTTACACAAAGGCGAAGAGAACTGGATAAACTCAGAGCTTTAACATTCATGAATTCTCCTATACCATGAACCATATTACATATGTTATGTGAACTAGGACACCCAACAGTATTTGCACAGTTCTAGAACTCATAGGGCTTCTTGCAGTGAGAGTTTGTTCATATATTAACAGTGATGGTGGAAAACCAATTAATTGTATAATTTAATCCAATTCAACAAGTATACTCAACATGGGGACTATTGGTTATCTAATTATTCTTAGAGAGTGGGATGCTACATCTCTCTATATCCCTATGCTCATATTCTTGTATCAAGAGTAACCTATGGTATACATAGTAAAGAAGAATTTCAATTAAAATATTTTCACGTTGAGTTCTAAGGGAACTTGCTGTTCCTCACAGACTTATGGTATAGATAAAGGTTTCTGCAGAACAACTGCCAATGATTCAACTCTAACTGCTTCTCTCACTAAACTTAGCACAGTCACAAGAAGTGTACAAGGAATACAAGATTTACTATGGGCTATTGGTTTAGTAAATAATTTTGCAGATATACTTATCATTGCTTCAATGTGTGTACTTTTATATTATCAGTAGCAAAAAGAAATTTATTTGCAGATCTACAACAAAGCTCTCATGGTGCTATGCCTTAAAAAGTATCATCTGTTATCAGCTTGCACATGAAAATTACCTTTCATGTCTTCTAGAAAATTGACAATGTTCTTCACTATTATGGTCTCCCCAAATGCATTCTAAAATATAATACCAGAAAATATATGTTAAGTTATTGAAAATTATGCAATATTTAAACTGTTATCTCAAGGGAGCCTTAGAACTATGACTGCTTTATTCAACTCATTCTTATTCTTTCTAAATCAAATTACAGAAGAACATCATTAAACAAGAAAAAATTATCCCCTTATTTTGAAACATGAAGAAAATTCATTTTTACCTATAGTAGTGAGGTTCCTGTAGGTCTCCAGCATCACATCTTTGTAGAGATTCTTCTGGGAAGGATCCAGCAAATTCCACTCTTCCCGAGTAAAGTTGATATGCACATCATCATAGGTCACTGCCCTCTAAAATATTTCAGTCACATGTATAATAGAAAGCATGATGGTGACAACATCGTAAATGTATACTTCTTTGACTGTATAGTCATAAAATTCTGGTATTATTCCAAGACACAGACAATCACTTTAGAAGGAAATTGAATAGGAGATTCACCTCTGTCATTTCTGTACCCTTTGAATGGGATATCACCTCACAAAAGAACTATTAATAGAGAGACAAAGGAAATAGATCAACAGGACATAGTGCACATGAGAAAATTGTATGAAGAAATACTAATCACAAAAAAAATACAGTAGACAAACTGGGTGTATTGACTCAGGCCTTTAAACTCAGAATTTCTGAAGCACAGGTGGATATATTTTCCTGGTTTGAATGTCAGCCAAGTCTATGGAATCATGTCCAGGACAGGTGGAAGTATACATTAAGACACTGTATCCATTGAATAAAATCAATGAAAGAACAAATGAAAGAATTCAGAGATGTTTACTCAAGTTCCTACAAAGAATGATGCATGGCCTTTTTCTCTGTGAGGTCCTTGGAGCCCAGCAAGAGGCCCTGCTTCCATACTGAGGATAAAGGTCTTGGAGAGAATAGGGATACAATGATCATATCTGGATATAATATAAGCAATATACAGCAAGCTGACAGCTAACATCAAATTAAATGGAGAGAAACTCAAAGCCATTCCACTAAAATCAGGATCAAGACAAGGCTGTCCACTCTCACCATATCTCTTCAATGTGGTGCTTGAAGTTCTAGCAATAGCAATAAGACAACATAAGGAGATCAAGGGGATTCAAATTGGAAAGGAAGAAGTTAAATTTTCGTTATTTGCAGATGATATGATAGTGTACATTAGTGATCCCCAAAACTCTACCAGAGAATGTCTACAGCTAATAAATACCTTAAGTTATGTGGCAGGATACAAGATCAACTCAAAGAAATCAGTAGCCCTCCTATACACAAAAGATAAAGAAGTGGAGAGGGAAATCAGAGAAATATCACCTTTAATGATAGCCACAAATAGCATAAAATATCTTGGGGTAACTCTAACCAAGGAAGTGAAAGATCTCTTTGACAAAAACTTTAAGTCTTCCAAAAAAGAAATTGAAGAGGAGACCAGAAAATGGAAGGATCTGCCATGCTCTTGGATTGGTAGGATCAACATAGTAAAATGGCATTTCTACCAAAGGCAATCTATAGATTCAGTGCAATCCCTATCAAAATCCCAACAAAATTCTTCACAGATCTTGAGAGAACAATAATCAACATTATATGGAAAAAACAAAAAACCCAGGATAGCCAATACAATCCTATACAATAAAGGAACTTCCAGAGGCATGACCCTCCTAACATCAAACTCTACAGCAATGAAAAAAAGCTTGGTATTGGCTGGATGCTGATGGCATATGCCTTTAATCCCAGCACTCAGGAGGCAGGGCAGGTGGATCTCTGTGAGTTCAAGATGAGCCTAGTCCACAAGAGTTAGTTCCAGGACAGGCCCCAAAGCTACAGAGAAACCCTATTTTGAAAAAAAAAAAAAACAAAAGCAAAAAAAAAAAAATAAGCTTGGTATTGGCATAAAAACAGAGACGTTGCCGGGCAGTGGTGGCGCATGCCTTTAATCCCAGCACTTGGGAGGCAGAGGCAGGTGGATCTCTGAGTTCGAGACCAGCCTGGTCTACAAGAGCTAGTTCAAGGACAGGCTCCAAAACCACAGAAAAACCCTGTCTCGAAAAACCAAAAAAAAAAAAAAAAAAAAAAGACGTTGACCAATGGAATTGAATTGAAGACACAGCTATTAACCCACAAACTTAAGAACACCTGATTTTTGACAAAAAGCTAAAATTATACAACGGAAGAAAGAAAGTATCTTTAACAAATGGGGTTGGCATAACTGGATGACAACCTGTAAAAGAATAAAAATAGATCCATGTTCGTCACCATTAACAAAACTCAAGTCCCAATGGATTAAAGATCTCAATATCAATCCGAACACAATGAACCTGATAGAAGAGAAAGTGGGAAGAAGCCTGTAATACATGGGCACAGTAGACCACTTCCTTCGTAAAACCACAGTAGCACAGATAATAAATGGCACATCCTGAAGCTGAGAAGCTTCTGTCTCTTGACAGTAACATCTTGTAAAACATGAAAACTAGTTACATATTGCCAATATAGAATGGCACATAATCCCATTAACATTCCAGGAGAGAAAGATGGAGACACAGTGAGGGAAGACTGGACCATGGAAAGACTGAAGTAGAGCAGGATAAACATCAAATCCTGTAGCTCCCTTGTCAGATGTATGGCTTCAGTTTCAAATAGCTTAAACGGTCCTGTCCTTGCGACTTCTCATGCATTTCTCTCTTTGGTAACTTCCACTCCCTATAAGCAGCTAGGTTTCCATGGAAGTTGTGTCATAACTTAGGTATCTTAACATCTTTGGGCTCAAAATGAAAATCCAGTGTGTTGTGAAATAACATCTCTAATTGTGTTTACTTGTTTATGCTGTAGAACTTTTGATTTAATGATGCAAAGAAGTGCTGCCATTTTTTATGCTGCATTGGTTTAGCTCTGTGAAGTTGTGATACTTTGCCTATCTAAAATACCTGGTTTATATGGAAAAGAACTGAAGGACCAAGAGAACGACAAGAAAGCATAGAGAGGGCTGGCAGCCAAAGAGAATAAAAGAAAGGAGAACTCTGGGATGAAAAAGTGAAGACAAGGCAAGAAAAGGAGAGAACAACAGGAGACATTCACCTAGCTACACAGCAAATGATGGAGTCAGAAATAAAGAAGGGAATACAGAATAGAGAAAGATGAAGGCCAGAGTGAAAAGATAGAAAGAAAAAATTAAGTTTAAAATAACCATCCTTGAAAGAAGCCAAAGCAAAGCAAGGTCAGACATTTATAAGAAAACATAAGCCAGCCGGGCGGTGGTGGCGCACGCCTTTAATCCCAGCACTCGGGAGGCAGAGGCAGGAGGATCTCTGTGAGTTCAAGACCAGCCTGGTCTACAAGAGCTAGTTTCAGGACAGGCTCCAAAACAACAGAGAAACCCTGTCTCGAAAAACCAAAAAAAAAAAAAAAAAAAAAAAAGGAAAGAAAACATAAGCCTCCATGTGTGAGATTTATTTGATAAATGGGTAGCAGATTCTCAATAGAGAAAGAAGTAAAAGAAAACAACCAACAATGCCAGGCTTCAATCCTCAGAGCTCCATGCAATGAACTCTCACTGTCTCCTCTCTGGGCTTCTAACTCTGCATAACATAGATGCCTGCAACAATGATAAACTGTAACCATAAACTAAAAATTCATGATCTTAAATTTTGATTCTTTCTTGTTTCCAAGAGCAACACATAGGGGTGATGCTGAAAAGTGTGATTTCTTATTTGTGAAGGACACTAACAAGCTTGGACCACAGGTGCAGAAAGTTTTGAAACAAGTAGCTTCCTGCCAGGTGGTGGTGGCGCATGCCTTTAATCCCAGCACTCGGGAGGCAGAGGCAGGTGGATCTCTGTGAGTTTGATACCAGCCTGGTTTACAAGAGCTAGTTCCAGGACAGGCTCCATAACCACAGAGAAACCCTGTCTCCAAAAACAAAAACAAACAAAAAAAAAAGAAGTAGCTTCCTGAGACTATGAATCACTTTGCTCATACCTTCCCTAAATTGAAGTTTTCTGTGGCCAGAGTCTTATGCTTGTGGCACCTTGATAAGCTTCCATTCCATAGCATGGGCCTTCTCTATAATGGTGATAAACACCTTGAAAATCCCTGCCTATCTCAACACATGACTGCTGTCTGAAACTACCTTCTCATTTTTATTAATTTTTGCTCACTTGTTTTTTCCACTGTGCACCTGAATAAGCCATCAGTGATAACCTTTGAACATATTCAATGTTCCATTTAAGAAATTAGCTCATTATTTTTTAATTCTGTCTTACTCAATTTATAGAGCACAGGCAGAGGAAGAAAGATTTGAGCCAAAATATCACACAAACGACCTCAGGATTAATTTTTTTTCTGGAGTTTATTTCCAACTGAAATCCTATGACCACAATACTCAATTTCTGCCATTATTCCTAACATTTATTTCCATTTTCCTGGTCCTAGACTAACAGCTAATTATGTTCAGGATTCTATACTTCTGTACCCTTTGAATAAGATATCACCTTACAAGAGAAATGTCTATTAACAGAGAGAGGCAAGGAAGCAGATCAATGTACACAGTACACATAAGAAAACTGAAACTGAATGAAGAATTACTAACTACTAAAAGGAAAAATAAGATGAAAAATTGGGTGTATTGACTCATTGTATAGTATGAGAGAAGAATAAATTTTAAAAAAAGGAATATGAGTACAGTTAGGGTATTTGACCAAGGTAAGACTAAAACTTATCAGGGCAAACAATGAATCATGTAGGTCTGTCTCAGGCTGTTAGGACTTCATTCTCAAAGGGCTTACATAGTTCTATTCCTGTAGATGTCTCTCTTTTGCTGCTTCCACTCCCTGTATGAAGCTCTTTATGGCATATGTCTCATAGCTTGGTATCTCAACATCCTATCATCGCATCATACAACTGTGGCTCCATTTTTACAAATTCATTCAGTAAACTCTCACAGAATCTTAACTGAGTTTCCAACTCTGCAAAACAGATTGGTGCAACAGTGCTGAAGCGAACTTCAGAAGAAGATTCTATCACTTATAGATTGTGCATCTTTCTTGTTTCCAGTACAAGTATAACATGTGTTATCGCCCAAATTTGGCTTCTGACTTGTGGTAGACAACAGAGGTGGGATTAGGTGTTCAAGCAATTCTCAATTACTTAGCATGAGGCAAGCTTAAGCCACAGAAGACATTGCTCTACAAAGAAATCAACAATCAACATCACTTAAAAAATGGAATGAAACTATTAATGACCTAGAAACATTGGAGAAGAGAAAAAATAGAGATAGTTGTTTCTATTCTGATCTCAAGAGAGAGACCACTCTCCACATGCAAATATTTTTCCTGCAGTGGATATTCAGTTTCCTGACTCAAATGTGTAACTTTGAAACTGAGGTGCTACAATCATTTAATTTAAGATTTTGAAGGTGTCATACAGGACAACAAGGTCATTGCCCTGGAGAGGAAAAGTCTGGGACCAAAGCCACTTATGTCAGGGTAAGATAGCTAGTCTTGGAAAGGAATTTCTGAAAGCCTGAAACTACGGTTGTTTAGAACTGATAGGACTTCCCCAGAGAGAATTCACTCTACACATTTGAGAGATCAATAAATAAGTCTCTATGATTATATGGTACACCCATCTCTAGATGCAGCTCGAAGAGAAGCCAGGCTAGAAGAGATTCTGCATTCCACATGTTGCCATCTTTGCATCTTTTAGGTTCAGGCTCCACACTCTGAACACTTTAAATAGGAACAGAAGACTGCAAGCCTATACCAATCCCTCTTCATTTCTAAGTTCCCAAATAAAAGCCAGAAAGATTAGCAGACACTTATTAACTGCTATTTTTCTTTCTCATTGATAAGTCAAGGCCAAACCTGGAAGGAGTTACAGGACTGTCTTCCCAGCATTGGGCTGCAGAGGCAGGATTAGGTGTTGAAAATAATTCTCAATTACACAACATGAAGCAAGCCTAAGCTACAGGAGACAGTGCTCTACAAAGAAATGAACATAACTTGAAAGAAATGAAATAAAACTACTAATGACTTAGAAACATTAGAGAACAGAAACAAATAGAGAAAAGAGCAGCAATACACTTAAAGAAAGTATTTGAAACTGATACCAAAAAGTGATTTTTGAAGTGATGATAATAATGTACTTTTAAGATTAAATAAAATTTTCTATAATAACTTTGAAAAAAGAGAAGGCCCTTCCCTAGGGGAGGGGATGTCATTAATAAGAGGTAGATTGATGGTGCCCATATACATATGTTGGCTGCTGAGATCTGTAACTTGACACATAGAGTTAGTCAATGGCCTGTTTTTCAAATCACTGAGCCGAAATAACTGTGTCAAGCAAGATCAATCATATCTGCAGAGGATAGTTGCCTATTTGCTAATTCAATATTTCTTGACTCAAGACAACCTTCCCAATATGTATAGCACACAATCTAGTCTGTGTTCATTCACATGACATTAATTTAAATATGCTAGCAAATTACAAATCACTCCTGCTACCACAATCAGGCCCTTTTTCATAGTGGTGGCTCCAACAGCTGATTGCCTATGCTGTGCCTCCTGAAGTGCACACAATAATCTATTCTTTCTACTGTGGTCTGAAGACAGAAATAATACTGCATATGCAAATCCTTTCCCTGCAAATGCATTTGACTGTAACTACATGACTCAAATGCATAATTTTATTCATTTTGTTTTTGTTTTTTGAGACAGGGTTTTTCTGTAGTCTTGGTGTCTGTCCTGGAACTAGTTCTTGTAGACCAGGCTATCCTTGAATTTACAGAGACCTGCCTGCCTCTGCCTCCTGAGTGCTGGGATTAAAGGCATGCACCACCACTGCCCAGCAAATACATAATTTTAAAATTGTGTGTTGGTTTAGTCATTTAAGTATTTTGAAGGTGTAATATAGAGGACACTCAAGGTCACTGCTGTGTAAGGCAGCAGACAGGGACCAAGGCCACCTGAGTCAACATAACACAACTTGTCTCAGAAACAATATTTCTATCAGGATGGAAATGAAACTCTTCTAGAATTAATATGCCTTTTCACTGAGATATCACATCACACACAGGAGATTAATGAAAAAAAATCTCTTTAATAACAGTATGCATCAATCTCTGTCCAATGCTCAAGTGGAACCAGGTTAGACAGATTTTGCATTCAATATATGCTGTTATCTTTTAAGTATCTCTTAGGCACTTCGTCCAGATTATACTTTGTTTTTTTTAAGGATTTATTTATTATGTATACAACAATCTACCTCCATGTATGTCCACAAGCCAGAGGGTACCAGATCTCATTACAGATGGTTGTGAGCCACCATATGGTTGCTGGGAATCGAACTCAGAACCTCTGGAAGAGCAGCAAGTGCTCTCAACCACTGGGCCATCTCTCCAGCCCTTTTTTTTTTTTTTGGTTTTTCGTGACAGGGTTTCTCTGTGGTTTTTGGAGCCTGTCCTGGAACCAGGTCTTGTAGACCAGACTGTTCTTGAACTCACAGAGATCCGCCTGCCTCTGCCTCCCGAGTGCTGGGATTAATGGCATGCGCCACCACTGTGTCCAGATTATACTTTGAAAAATTGAGGTAGCAACAGGCAACATGCTGGTCTAGATATTTAGACAAGAAATATTCCCAGAATATTTTCTTAAGTACGCCAGTGACCTGTTACAGCAGGTCATTCTTCACTGACAGGGTTGTAAGGTGAAGGTCACAGGGGATGAGAAATACTGGACAAGTAAAAAATAAAAAAAGACGGGGGGGTGTTGCAGAAGATATGTCCCATGCTAATAAGCTTCTTATGAAAAATAGCCAGGTGGTGGTAGCATATGCCTTTAATCCCAAGACACAGGGAGAAGAGCCCTATGTTTCTCTGTGAGTTCAAGGCCAGAGAAACACTGTATCAAGAAAAAGAATAGAGGGAGAGAGAGAGAAGATGATGTCTAGCATTTTGTATACTAATTCCTGAGGAGAAATGAAAGAATTATATGAAGTCAGCAGAAACTATCATGCAATGAGACAAATTTAGGAAGAAGCTAGTCCAACAATTCTACACAATGGGTATACAGGGTATTTTGAAATCTTGGCTAAGCGCAGAGCTCCATCTAGTGGGAAGGGTTGGGTTGTCAAGATCTGAAGCAACCCCTCCACAAAGGCCTGGGCACCAGACCATTACCAGCTCCAATGCATATTCCTGGTTTTAGAGAAGGAGCTCTGTTTTATTATCAATACATCAGGTTCTTAGGGAAACTCACAAGGCTTATGTCCCAGGCTGTTACTAGGTCTCCCAAGAATGTCCCTCTTACCTGCCTGAGGTTCTAAATGAAAGCCTTGATTGTTCAGGCCAGTCCTTCACACAACAGTGATTTACATTTCAAATATAGGTCACCTGGTGTCATATAGCCCTTCTGGTAGAACTATGCTTTTCTCAAAAGGAAAACAGGAACTTGAAATCAGACCAGGCCTTATGGTTGGCTGTGACTCTGTAATGCCTCTTTGAGCAGCTTCATAAGAGGTCTGTTTTTTGATATTTGGATGAGCCTAGTGATGTTTATTTATTTACTTTTGACTTTTCGAGACAGGATTTCTCTGTAGCTTTGGAGCCTGTCCTAGAACTTGCTCTTGTAGACTCACAGAGATCCACCTGCCTCGTCCTCAGGATTACAGGGATTAAAGATGTGCACCATCGTTGCCCACCGGCAATTTTTTAAAAAAAATATCAGTGCTGGCTTCTTTGAAATGGTTTGGAGTCAAATATCTGGACAATCCTGATGAACAATGTATACCTGGGCATTCTAATCTCTACCAGCCCTCATTAGCATATACTTAGCTTTTGGGTGTTTTAGACACAGTCCTCCCTCTGCTAAATTCTACTTTGTGAGACTTAATTATTTCAAACGCATTGGTAAATCCTTTGTATTTCCAATTCTACTATTCTACATTATCGTATAGTAGTGGAGACCTACCCAACATGTGAGATGTATTTGATAACCTCCACAGATTTAAATATAAATGGAGATTACATTTAAAGGTTAAATGCAAAGTGCTCAATATTGAAACTATGTTGAAGAAACTAGGCCTCTCTGAGCTTGGCAACTTGTTTCCGTGAATGCATCGACCCTGCTGAAGTTGACTACAAAAGTGTTTTTAAACACAGCTTCCTGCTCCCAATACTTTAAGCAGATTGAGTCAGAGCAAAATTATACACAGGCCTGCCCCTAGACTCATGAGTTTAGCAGGGACCATGAGGGACTTCACAGTACAGGGACTATGGCGGCAGGTTTCCATGCAGATGACGGAAGGACACACCATAGTGTTTTCCGCACCTCGCCCTCTGCTCCTCCCCATCAGAAGACCGCGTTCCCTCACTCACCATGTTGTGCTTCTCCATTTTGCCAAAGTTCTCAGCTCATCATCTCCCTGCAACAGCAACTGCACCCGAGAACAGGAATCTACTGGCACCAGCTCCTCTTCAAAGCCAAGACTGAAGGCGGCTGCCCGGAAGAGACCTGCACTGCTTCTGACTGACAGATCACCTGGAGTGCATGATTGGCTAGTGAGTCCTGAGTGGCAAAAGCACCACCCATATAGGGGTACAGTGTGCTAAAAGAGACAGAATACTGGCTCCTGTCCATTCCATTCACCCCAACAGAGAACTTCTCCAGATTTGAGAATACATGCATTTAATAGCACTGGCCCCTGGCTACTAAAGTGATCAATGTCATCTTCTAGCTCTCCAGAGGAACTTTCCTTTCTTCCTGTTGGATGCAATGGTGACTAGCTAGCTTGTACTGTGCACTGTACTAGGTGGATCCAGCAATTTCCTGTCCAGCAGGGGTAAGGATGCCTAGAACACTAACAACTAAAGAGAGTTTCTTTTTTCTTGTGATGTTGTGAAATCAAAGCACTACTTTATTGAATGAGTTATTTTACACAATATGAACATCAATATAATTACAATTGTAAAAAAAACTTTATAAGAATGGACTGATTTTTCAGATTTCCAAATCAGAGTTGACTATACACTTACACAGAATTGTCTTTGCATGAAGCCCAAAGGGAACAGCATAAAAATGAGTGTTTCTGTAGCCCCTTTATTTTTGCTGATCAACAGTTTGTTTACAAAAAGCAGCTGCAGCCTGGCGGTGCTGGCGCACGCCTTTAATCCCAGCACTCGGAAGTCAGAGACAGGCGGATCTCTGGGAGTTCGAGGCCAGCCTGGTCTACAAGAGCTAGTTCCGGGACAGGAACCCCCCCCCCCCCCCCAAAAAAAAGCTACAGAGAAACCCTGTCTCGAAAAATAAAACAAAAAAAAAGAAAGAAAAAAAAAAAAAGCAGCTGCAGGATTGTTACCTAGGTCTGAGACAGTAGAAGAGTCAGGTCTGGCATTTGTGTCCTACAGACTGTGCAGGTGTATATTAAGGCAGCTTTGGTAGCAGCCTTTTGGTCGTGTCCTTGTTTCTTCTTTTGTCCAGTCTGCTGCTTGGCATTTTTCTGCTGAGACTGAATCTTCTGCTGTCCACGACCCATATCCGGGCCTGGCGGGCCGGTGTGGCGTCCGAGAGACCGCTCAGTGCGAGAGGAGCCTGGCAGGACGAGCAGGGAAGGAAGGGACGCGCCCCGCAGCGCAGCGCTCGGGGCCTCCGCCAGCCACCGAGGAGGGACCGAGCAGAACCGGGAGCACAACAGACCGCGTCCCGCACACCCGCCGCAGCGCGCGCCCGCTGCTCCTGAGCACGAAGCAGGCCCGTCGCTCGTGCCCGCGCACGCTGCCGCCGCCGCCGCGCTCCCAGCAGGTCCCGCCCCTCGCCTTCCTGCCGCGGCTCCACCCCGCCCCTCAAGAAGAGAGTTTTTAAGTTACAAAATGAGCTGGGCAGTGGTGGTGCACGCCTTTAATCCCAGCACTCGGCAGGGGAATCTCTGGGAGTTTGAGACCAGGCTGGTCTACAAGAGCCATTTCCAGGACAGGCTCCAAAACCACAGAGAAACCAAGTCTCGAAAAATAAATAAATAAATAAATAAATAAATAAATAAATAAATAAATAAAAAATAAAGTTACAAAATGAAATATTTGTTCTGTGGCTTCACTCTGAGGTCAGATGAACTGAAGGTACTTTTTACATGGTTTTCACAGGGATTTTACACAACAGGAAGGAGAAAAGCAGGAACCAGGTCTCAAGATGATTGGTCTTTCCCCCATCGGAAAGCTGGAT
The DNA here is from genome assembly GCF_018167655.1 of Microtus oregoni. NCBI lineage: Eukaryota > Metazoa > Chordata > Mammalia > Rodentia > Cricetidae > Microtus > Microtus oregoni. The sequence continues at coordinate 81,313 of NW_024543211.1, forward strand.
GATGACTCCATTGTTTATGGGTTTTATTCCTTAAATTCGAAGCAAACTCCAGGCGAATGAATAATTATAAAAAGGGTAGTGTTCATGGAAATTTGAATATGTAGAGAATAATGGAGCTAGAAAGAATGACTTCATGAGCACTATTGTCAGCCGGCATATCTTCCTCTATAGTTAGGTGAATAAAATATACAGCTGCAGTATTCAAGATTCTCTACATGAACAGAACAGGTAGAATGATTCTCACCATGGATGTAAAAAGTGAGCTTATTAGAATGTCTTACAAGCTGTGGTCCAGGTAACTTAAGAACAGCTGCTTACCAATGGCAATTGAAGAATCCAATAGATTGCTTCTCAGCCTTTTCTCTAAGATCAAGTGAAGAATCCAGCAGTTGTTCAGCCCACAAACCTTGACTTCTCAGCTCATTTTAAGTAGTCACCAAAATTACAATGACGTAGGCACTAATGCTAGTACAGGAATGAGCTTGGTAGCCAGAGCCAAAGCACAGAGGCAAAAAGAGACTTTTCTTCTTCAAAATACTTTATATGTGACTGCTGCTGCTAGAATGTAAGATGCTGATTGAAGTTGGGTCATAGTTATTGTTTGATTCAGTTTTTTTTTTTTTTTTTGGTGATTTCAAGACTGGATTTTTCTGTGTAATTGTGGAACTGATTCTGTATGCCAGACTCGTCTCAAACTCAGAAAATCCCACTACCTAGTCATCTCTTCCTCATTCAACCAATCATAGGGAATAGACTATAGGTGTATGCTTGACAGCAGAAGGCATTGTAACAGGAGTAGAAACCATTGGAAGTTGGCCATTTCTTCATGTATCTTCCTTGTGTCTTCAGGACCTACGTGGTCCTGATCTCTAATATACCACTCCCATTTGATAACAGGTTGTAGCTGTAAATGTCCTACTTTATAACTTGATAGATCCAGTAATATTCAGCTCATGATGGGCATTTCAAATCACTTGGTAAGGTGGTGACTGCAATGGATTAAGCCACATATGGTTGGTACTTCTAGGTTCTAGGGGTCATGCAGGGGCACACAAGCCCTCAGTCACCTGGGGATGTTAAAGGTTCCCTCCTGCATGATCCACGTATGACTCAGCTAAACCCTTGCCCGCTTCCTTGAGCCCGATCATCTGCATATGATGGAGCCATGTCAACCCCTGTGTGCATGCACCAGGCAGCTTTTAAAATCTAGATGAGCCATCGTCCTCCCTGTCTCTGAACACTAACTTCCCAGGCCTCTACATGCCCCCTCTAATAATCTCCTAAGAGTGTTTCTTGTGTGTTTTGTGCTTCCTTCTTGGTAAGAAAAAATCCTAAGATTGCGCAGCTCTGCTAGCACATAGAAGTTCAATTAGGTGAAATGAAAACAAATCAAAATATCCATCATTTTATTAAGTACAGCACCCTCTAGTGGTTGATCCCATGTTGGGAATCAGGACGGGGGAGCCCATGCAAACTGGGAGCCATGTGTTTCGCCTCTAGGATCCCACCTAAATATGCTGTGGGAGAGGTCCTGACCACAGAACAAATATTTCATTTTGTAACTTTAAAACTCTCTTTAGTTGTTAGTATTCTAGGCATCCTTACATCTGTGAGACAGGAAATTGCTCCACCCACCTAGCACAGTGCACCGTATAAGTCACACAGAATGCTGGAAGAAAAAGGGAAAGTTGCTAGGAGTGCAAGAAGATGACATTGATTGCTTTAGTAGCCAGGGGCCAGTGCTATTAAAATGCATGTATTCTCAGATCTGGAAAGTTCTCTCTTGGGGTGAATGGAATGGACAGGAGCTAGTATTCTGTCTCTTTAAGCACACTGTACCCTATATGGGCGGGGCTCTAGCCACTCAGGACTCACTAGCCAATCAGCACTCCAGATGACCTGCCAGTCAGAAGCAGTGCAGGTCTCTTCCTGGCAGCCGCCTTCAGTCTTGGCTTTGAAGAGGAGCTGGCGCCAGTGGATTCCTGTTCTCGGGTGCAGTTGCTGTTGCAGGGAGATGATGAGCTGAGAACTTTGGGAAAATGGAGAAGCACAACATGGTGAGTGAGGGAATGATGTCTCCTGATGGGGAGGAGCAGAGGGTGAGGTGCGGAAAACACTATGGTGTGAACTCCATGGGCCTGGGTGGGAACCTGCCGCCATATTGCCTGTATTGTGAAGTCCCTCATGGGCCCTGCTAACTCCTGGACCTAGGGGCAGGCCTCTGAATAACTTTGCTCTGTGGCTTCATCTCATTTGAGTCTTGGGAGTGGAAAGCTGCGTGTAAAAACACCTTCCTAGTCAACTTCAACACGTTTCCTGCATTCATGGAAACAAGTTGCCAAACTCAGGGAAGCCTCGTTTCTCCAGTATCTTCTCGATATCGAGCACTTTGCATTTAAGCTTTAACTATAATTTGAATTTATATTTAAATTTGTGGATGTTATCAAAGGCATCTTACATGTCGTGTAGCTCTCCACTACTGTGTCATAATGGAGAAGAGTAGAATTGGTGATACAATAGATTTACCAATGCTTAAAAATTATTTAACTCTCACACAGTAGAATTTATCAGAGGGAGAAATGCGTCTAAAACACCCAAACTGTGAGTCTATGCTAATGAGGGCTGGTAGAGATTAGAATACCTGGGTATACATTGTTTATCGGGATTGTCCAGATATTTGACTCCAAACCATTTCAAAGAAGCCATCACTGAGTTAAAAATAAAAAGTCACTGCTGGGTGGTGGTGGTGCACCCCTTTAATTCCAATACGCTTGAGGCAGAGGCCGGTGGATTTCTATGAGTTCAAGGGCAGCCTGATCTACAAGAGTGAGTTCCAGGACAGGCTCCAAAGATACAGAGAAACTCTGTCTTGAAAAATAAAAAAAAATTACTAGACCCACCCAAATATCAAAGAATAGACCTGTTAACAAGCTGCTCAAGGAGACATTACAGGTCACAACCAACCTTAAGACCTGGCATGCCATAAAGTTCCAGTTTTCTTTTTGAGAGAGGCATAGTTCTGTCAGAAGACCAATATTACCGGTGACATATATTTGAAATGTAAAACAGTGTTGTGTGAAGGACTAGCCTGAGCAATCAAGGCTTTCCTTTAGGACCTCAGGCAGGGAGGAGGGACATTCTTGCTGACCTAGCAACAGCCTGGTACATAAGCCTGTGAGTTTCCCTAAGGATCTGATGTATTGATACTAAAACAGAGCTCTTTCTCTAAAACCAGGACTGTAGTAATAAGGGCAGCGGGGCTGCGTTCCCAGCACCCCAGCCGCCTGCTCAGCTAGCTTATGCCCGAAATAACAACACACAAACTGTATTCATTTAAACACTGCTTGGCCCATTCTCTTCTAGGCTAATTCTCACATATTAATTTAGCCCATTTCTAATCATCTGTGTATGGCACCCCAAGGTGCACTTACCAGGAAGATACTAGCCTATGTCCATCCTGGGTCGGAGCTTCATCCCGGGAGCAGGGCATTGCGTCTCTCAGGCATCTGCTCCCGAGAGGAGAGCTGTCTAGACTGACCTCACTTCCTCTTCCTCCCAGCGTCCTGTTCTGCCTACTCCTCCCACCTATCTTTCAACCAATAAAATGGGCCAAGGCAGTTCCTTTATTAGCCAATGATCTTCCTCCATCACAGGACTGTGTATTGGAGAGCCCATAATGGTTTGGTGCCCAGGCCTTTGTGGAGGGGTTGCTTCAGATCTTGACAACTCAACCTTTCCCACCATATGGAGCTATGGTTCTCAGTACCAAGGCCATTCTGGACGTAGCAAAGATTTCGAAATAACCTGTATACTCTTTGTGTAGAATTGTTGGACTAGCCTCTCCCTAAATTTGTCTCATTGTATCATAGTTTCTGCTGACTTCATGTAATTCCTTCATTTCCCCCTAGGAAGTAATAGTCCAGGCTGGCTTTGAACTCACAGAGAGGCACAGGGTTCTTCTTCCTGTGTTGGGATTAAAAGTATAGGCCACCACCACCTGACAAGTTGCTATTTTTCTTTTTTCATTTTTTTTTTGGTTTTTCAAGTTTCTCTGTAGCTTTGGAGCCCATCCTGGAACAAGCTTTTATAGACTAGGCTGGCCTTGAACTCACAGAGATCTGCTGGCAGGAATTAAAGACATGCCCCACCACTGCTCAGCTAAGATGCTATTTTTCTTAAGAAGCTTACTTGGCTGGGACGTATCTTCTGCAACACCTCCCCACCCTATCTTTTTTATCTTTTACTTGTCCAGTCCAGTCTTTCTCCTCTCTTGTCATCTTCACCTTAGAACCATGGCAGTGAAGAATGACCTGCTGTAACAGGTCACGGGCATACTTAAGAAAATATTCTGAGAATATTTTTGCCTATATATTTAGACTGGCAAGTTGCCTGTTTCTATTTCAATTGTTCAGAGTATAATCTGGACCATTATCCTATGGGATACTTATGACTAACAGTATATATTGAATGCACAATCTATCTAACTTCTGTCCCTTGAGCATTGGACAGAGATCAAGGCATAACATCATTAAAGATACTTTCTTTATTAATCTCCTAAGTGTGTGATGTGATTTCTCAGAGGGAAGGCATATTAATTCTAGAAGAGCTGCATTTCTGTCCCGATAGAAATATTGCTTCTGAGACAACTTCTGTTATGTTGACTCAGGTGGCTTTGGTCCCTCTTTGTTGCTTTCCTGGGCAACCTTGAGTGTCCTCTATATTACTCCTTCAAAGTTCTTAAATGACTGTACCTATTCACAGTATTAAAATTATGTATTTGCTGGGCAGTGGTGATGCATGCCTTTAATCCAAGCACTTGGGAGGCAGATGCATGCAGATCTCTGTGAGTTTGAAGCCTGGCTGGTCTATAAGAGCTAGTTCCAGGACAGTCACCAAAGCTACAGAGATACCTTGTATCAAAATAAAAAAAACCCAGTGAAGTAAAATAATGCATTCAAGGCGTGTAGTTGACTGCCTAATGCAGTCGCAGGAAAAGGATTTGCATATGGAGCATTTCTTCTGTCCTCAGATCACAATAGGAAGAATAGATTATTGTGTGCACTGCAGGGGGCACAGCATAGGCAATCAGCTGTTGGAGCCACCACTATGTAAAAGGGCCTGACTGTGGTAGCAGGAGTGGTTTGTAATTGCCCAGCATGTGTAAATTAATGTCATGTGAATGAACACAGACCAGATTGTGTGGGTGTCCAGATTAGGAAGGTTATCTTGAGTGAAGAAACATTGAATTTGCAATTAGATAACTATCCCTTGTAGATATGATCTATTTTTTTATTGGTATTTATTGAGCTCTACAATTTTCTTTTCTTCACTCCCTGCCTCTCCACTCCCCTATTCAACGCCTCCCACGGTCCACATGCACTCAGTTTACTCAGGAGATCTTGTCTTTTTATACTTTATACTTCCCATGTAGATTAGAGCTCTGTAAGTCTCTCTTAGCATCCTCATTTTTGTCTAAGATCTGGGATTTGCAGTCTGTAGGCTAGCTTTCTTTGCTTTGTGCTTTAAAACCACTTATGAGTGAGTACATGTGATAATTGTCTTTTGGGTCTGGGTTACCTCATGCAAAATAATGTTTGCAAGTTCTATCCATTTCCCTGCAAGTTTCAAGATGTCATTATTTTTTCTGCTGTGTAGCACTCCATGGTGTAAATGTACCACATTTTTCTTATCCATTCTTCAGCTGAGCAGCATTTAGGTTGTTTCCAGGTTCTGCTAGGACAAACAAAGCTGCTATGAACATAGTTGAGCACATGTCCTTGTGGCACGATTGAGCATCCTTTGGATATATTCCCCAAAGTGGTATTTCTTGGTCTTGAGAAAGTTAGTTTCCTAATTTTCTGAGAAATTGCCACCCTGACATCTGAAGGGGCTGTACCAGCTTGCATTCATACCAGCAATGCAGAAATGTTCCCTTTTCCCCACAACCTCTCCAGCATAAGTTGTCATCAGTATTTTTGATCTTAGCCATATATTCAGGTGTCAGTTATAATCTCAGAGTTGTTTTGATTTGCATTTCTCTGATGACTAAGGATATTGAATATTTCCTTAAGTGTCTTTCAGCCATTTTAGATTCCTCTGTTGAGTTCTCTGTTTAGGTCTTTACTCCATTTTTTATTGAATTATGCGCCACCACTGCCCTGCTCAAACACTTTCTTTAAGTGTATTGCTGCTCTTATCTCTATTTGTTTCTGTTATCCATTGTTTCTAAGTCATTAATAGTTTCATTTCATTTCTTTCCAGTTATGTAGATTTCTATGTAGATCAATGTCTCCTATATTTTAGGCTTGCCTCATGCTGTGTAATTGAGAATTATTTTCTTGGGCGGTGGTGGCGCACACCTTTAATCCCAGCCCTCAGGAGGCAGAGGCAGGCAGATCTCTGGGACTTCGAGGCCAGCCTGGTCTACAAGAGCTAGTTCCAAGACAGTCACCAAATCTACAGAGAAACCCTGTCTCGAAAAAAAAAATTGAGAATTATTTTGAACACCTAATTCTGCCTCTGCTGCCCAGTTCTGGGACGACAGTCCTGCAACTCCTTCCAGGTTTGTCCTTCACTAGTCAGATAGAAAGAAAAATAGAGCAGTTAATGAGTGTCTGTTGATCTTTCTGACTTTTACTGGGAACATAGAAATATAGAGGGATTGTTATAAGAATTGAACTCATTGACCAACTTTGAAGCTGGTGGAGACACAGTACAGGAAGTGAGAGGTTAGCCTGAGGGTGAGAGCTTTCCTCTTTCAACTGAGATTACTTATGTGGAATCAGGTAGTCAATTGTGATGCTGTATTATTATCCTGATTGACCATTGTTTGCAGTCCACAGACAATGGCAATCTGGATATGGACTGACCTTATCTTGAAACCTAATGTGTGATATTTACAGTAGTTATCCAAAATAGATGATCTGGGTAAAATGTTGTGTCCCTGCTTAACAGGACCATTACTTTTCTGGAATACGATCTTCATATTTAGGGAAAATACATGAGAAATATTTATTGTGCTCTAATACAAATCCTTCGTCTCTGGAGCACATGACCATACAGTGTGTTTCAAGTTTTCAAAATAATTTTTGAGATTAAAACTTCATCATGTCCACATTGTCTTTGCTCACTCCAAGCCGTAACATATCCTGATTGTTTTTTAATTCATGGTCTGTTTTTGTTTAACAACAGTTACAAAGTAACCACAGTTACACAGGAACAGTGATTCCTTTATAACTGTGACCTGTGTTTGTCTTCAGGATTTCCCATCTCTGAGGGAATGGAATGGCTGCACTGGAAAGTGAGTGTGCAAGGCAATGTGCACACAAAGGACCCTGTGCTTTGGATGAAGAATAAGATGTGCTATAGGGGAGTGGAATAATGTGTACTAAAGACAAATGTTCTAATCTAGGCCCCTGGCTGGGCGGTGGTGGCACACACCTTTAATCCCAGCAATTGGGAGGCAGAGGCAGGCAGATCTCTGTGAGTTCGAGGCCAGCCTGGTCTACAAGAGCTAGTTCCAGGACAGGCTCCATAACCACAGAGAAACCCTGTCTTGAAAAACCAAAAAAAAAAAAAAATCTAGGCCCCTGTCTTCTGGGCTGGGTGGGCAGAACTGGAGTCTTTTGATATCTGAATCTTCTATAGAGAGGCGGCTAATATTTTGAGGCTCAGCCACGTGGCCCTAACCAGTAAGGAATTCTGGGAAGGGTTAGAAATAGGGAGTACTAGTAGCAGACAGTGTGTGGGTTCTTTCCATGATTCTATTCTGCCTCTGCAGTTGGAGTTGGAAGGAAGATCACAAGCTATACCATCGTGAGTGTTGGGTGTTCAGGTCTGTTGAACTGTCATTTCCGCTGTGACTTGGCCTGATCATGAGCCAGCATGTAGTTATGTTGGTCCATGTGGTTCATGTTGGCAGTGGCCCGTGTTCTCTGAGCCTCCCTGTATATGAATTTATTGGGGCAGAGGAGTCTCTGGAAATTCAGCATATGATCGTGATTGTCCAGAGTACACACGTGGACACTGCTCTTGGTGTGCAGTGGGAAGAGAGATTAGAAAACTGAACGTCTAGATTCCAGAATTTCTCAATATTGCATTCCAATTTCAGGTTTGTGTTATAAGGATTACAAATAGTTTAGGAACTGGTAGGAAATGATGATATTGACCTTCTAGCAATGCATGATCAGAATGCTTTTATTGTGATCCTGCCACTTGCTGCAGTGGTGTGATCCAGTGAAGCTTACTTCCAGGGGAATAAGGATTTTCTGATCTGCAGAGATTTCTCAGGTGTGCATTGTATTGGACAGGTAGATAGAGCTTAATCCACATCTTGGACCATAATCCATGTAGCAGAAAATAAATTTAAACCATTTTTTTTGTTTTCCATAAACAACATTCTCCATGACACATTATTTTAAAAAACCCATCCATTTTAAATGAGTTTAAGAAAATAAACAAAATCCAGCTCCCACCTCCTTATTCCCACTTCTTCCCATTCCTTTTAAATAAAAGGGGAAAATGTAAAGATAAAATAAAACCAGAACACCTGATGAATAAATTAAAAAAAACACTGCAAAACTTCACAAAACAAAGTACTGTATTCCTCTAAGGTAAGTAGAATTCACACTGAATCCACTGGGAGTGAGTTCTTTCTGGTACAAAAACCTGCAAAGAAAGACACTCAAGACAGAAAAATAAACAAAAAAGCAAACAAAATAGTTCACCAAAAAAAACTGGAGAGGCTGGAGCCCTAGGCGTGTGCCTAGACCTGGTAAATCAGAAGCAGGCAGGGACTGCAAAAGACAGAGAGAAGATGAGGGAAGAAAATAAGCTGAACAGATTGGTGCCCTTCCAGAACTCTGTGTAAAAGAAGTTCTTCTACCACCCGTACCCAACTACCCTTGAGCAGTCCTAAAGAGAGTGAAGTGGAGCAGAGAAACAGGAAACAGTTTGCACATTTGAGAAGTGTCCATGTTGAATCTCCATAGGAAATATGTCACACCTGCCCCATTCCCTGGGCCTCTCCTACTGCCCAGAGCAGGTCCCTACAGTTAATTTTGGGATTCTCCACCTTCCACAGTATAACTTTTTTTAAAGATTCATTCATTCATTCATTTATTTATTTATTTAGCCCTGCAGGCCAGCAGAGGGCACCAGATGTCATTATAATTGGTTGTGAGCCACCATGTGGTTGCTGGGAATTGAACTCAGGATCGCTGGAAGAACAGTCATTACTCTTAACCTCTGAGCCATCTCTCAGCCCCCCAGTATACCTTTTTTAAAAAGATTTTTTCCCATCGAGGTCATCGTTTGTTTTCTATCTTTTTACATTCTTTTTTCCCTTCTTTCCTCTTTTTTTCCCCTCTCTCCTTCCAATACTTTTTTTAGTAAGGGGAATACCATGATATCACTCTAGCCTGGCCCCTGTAGACTTGATCCCAGGGCCTGCTGTTAATACCACTGTAGAATCAAGACAGGGAGATGTTGTAATTAGTAGTCTGGGCATGGTATTGGATTTGTGGGAAACCCCTGTCTGTTGTAGTGATGAGAATCATCTTGATTTGTCTCACTCTAAACAGGGACTCACCTAAAGCCAGGGAGTCCTCACTGACTCTTTGTCTATGAATTCTACATCTTCAAACCCTTTGCCAAGGCCACTGAATTTGTCACAGACTGACAAATTAGTAACATGGTTGACTGAACCACAGCCACGAAAGTGAGCTTCCAACTCTTCTGCTGTTGCACCATAGTCCACATTGCCAACATAGATGGAACTGGCATCAGCCTCCATCTTCTCCTCAAGAGATGAGATCACTGAGCCAGCATTGCCTGGGGTTGTACTCTTATTTTGGGGTTGTATTCTTATTCATCTGCTTCTCTACCTCATTTTGTAGCTCCTTTAATTTCTCATCCTCTTCCTCTATCTCCCTGACTCCCTGAAGCTTTGATCACCTTCTAGCTCTGGGTCCTCAATGATGCTGTCCTTGAAGTGTTCCTTCTGGCTTCTGGGGACTCCCCAACTCATCCCAGAACATGTAGCTGAAGGATCCTCATTCCCAGTCTCCCCAAGAGCCCACTTCTCAGGCAGGGATCCCCAACCACCTGCTTCCCCCACTTTTCTTCAAATCATTTCTCTAGGTTGTTTGGGATTGGGTAATAGTGGAGCAGCATTTATCTAAACCAGAAGAAAGCACTAGGGCCGGGAGAGCCATCACAAGAGATCTCTTTTGTTTGCTAAGAGAATATCCATATCATGAGACTTCTGTCGTTGGAAGATAGATCAGTAATTAGAGGTCAGAAACAACAGTTTAAGGGTCACTTTGAGATCACTGCTTTTTCTGTTGGCTAACACAGATGTTATTCACCACCATCAAGGTTCCTGGAAGAAGAACAGCAGGCATAATAAAATTCTGTATAATGATCAACCCAATTATAAAGTGGGGCACTGATCTGAACAGAGAATTCTCAACAGAAGAACTTCAAATGGCCAAAAGACACTTAAGGTCATGCTCAACTTCCCTAGCAATCAGGGAAATGCAAATCAAGACAACTTTAAGATACCACCTTACACCTGTCAGAATGGCGAAAATAAAAAACACCAATGATAGCCTTTGCTGGAGAGGTTGTGGAGAAAGGGGTACACTCACCCATTGCTGGTGGGAATGCAAACTTGTGCAACCACTCTGGAAAGCAGTGTTTCGGTTTCTCAGGAAATTCGGGATCAACCTACCCCTGGATCCAGCAATACCACTCTTGGGAATATACCCAAGAGAGGCCCTATCATACAACAAAAGTATATGCTCAACTATGTTCATGGCAGCATTGTTTGTAATAGCCAGAACCTGGAAACAACCTAGATGCCCTTCAACGGAAGAATGGATGAAGAAAGTATGGAATATATACATATTAGAGTATTACTCAGCAGTAAAAAACAAGGACTTCTTGAATTTTGCATACAAATGGATGGAAATAGAAAACACTATCCTGAGTGAGGTAAGCCAGACCCAAAAAGAGGAACATGGGATGTACTCACTCATATTTGGTTTCTAGCCATAAATAAAGGGCATTGAGCTTATAATTCATGTTCCTAGAGAAGCTAAATAAGAAGGTGAATCCAAAGACAAACACATAGGCATCCTCAGGAATATTAACCTTCATCAGGCGATGAAAGGAGACAGAGACAGAGACCCACACGGGAGCACCGGACAGAAATCTCAAGGTCCAAATCAGGAGCAGAAGGAGACGGAGCACGAGCAAGGAACTCAGGACCACGAGGGGTGCACCCACACACTAAGACAATGGGGATGTTCTATTGGGATCTCACCAAGGCCAGCTGGCCTAGGTCTGAAAAAACATGGGATAAATCCGGACTAGCTGAACATAGCGGACAATGAGGAATACTGAGAATTCAAGAACAATTGCAGTGGGTTTCTGATCCTACTGCACGTACTGGCTTTGTGGGAGCCTAGGCAGTTTGGATGCTCACCTTACGAGACCTGGATAGAGGTGGGCAGTCCTTGGGCTTCCCACAGGTCAGGGAACCCTGATTGCTCTTAGAGCAGATGAGGGAGGGGGAATTGATCGGGGGAGGGGAAGGAAATGGGAAGCGGTTGTGGGGACGAGGCAGAAATCCTTAATAAATAAATAAATTAAAAAAAAAAATTCTGTATAATGTTAAAACATACCTAATATGATTATACTTTCAACTGTAATAAGTAACAAACTACTAATATGCAGTACTTTAATAATAATAACTTTCAAGGACTAAATATTTTCTTTTCTTTTCTTTTCTTTTTTTTTTTTTTTTTGCTTTTTCGAGACAGGGTTTCTCTCTGATTTTGGAGCCTGTCCTGAAACTAGCTCTTGTAGACCAGGCTGGTCTCGAACTCACAGAGATCTGCCTGCCTCTGCCTCCAGAGTGCTGGGATTAAAGGCGTGCGCCACCACTGCCTTGCAACCATTTTCACTACATGTTTAAGTTAGTTGTTTTAGGTAAAATATCTTGAGTATATATATATAACATCATAGTCAGTATGTTTTAACAAAAATAATATCAAATTACTATCAAAAGGAAGCATACATATCTATATCATTGTAAAATATTTAAATAAGTAGTTACTTTTTAAATTAATTTTAATGATCTACCCTTTTATCTCATCATACATATATATGCCTCTTGATTTTTTTAAGAGTAGATTCAATAATCTACACTTTTTTTCTATCATTACCTTGGGTGCCTTTTGTAGGTGGATAAATGTTTATGAATATATAGAGTTGGCTTTGGAGTTGGACACTGGCTCTGTCCCTCTATAAATCCAAACATGTTAAAAGAAAAATTCAGAGTTTCTGTCTCATGTCAGGAGCATGGGACAGAAATAAAAAAGAATTTAGAAAAAAAATTTACTTTTCTTTATATCTATTTTTGTCTCTATTGTCCATGTCACTGAATATATTTGTCTGTATATGTCTATATAATTAATGTTGAAGGTTTGCACAATGAACAATAAATTTTCCTGCAGTGAATTTTGAAATTTCCAGGAAGAAGATGGGGCCCCAGAACATCAACTCAACCTGGTTGATATGACGTCATGATGATGATAGCGCTACTACAAGATCTGTTTTGAGAACCAGCTACTCAAGGTGGTTCCAACTTGGTTAGCTGAAATGGTGCACTTTTTACAATGTTCTGGACAGACCTCCTAATAGGAAGCTCAGAAAAACCTTACCAAATATGCAGAGACTATTTGCAATTATACCAGACAGTAATCTTGGAACTTAACCATCATTTTACTTTCACAGGATCCCATAGAAAGAAAATTCCCCCCCATGACAGCTGGAAGTAATTCTAAAAGACAACGTCTCCTCTCCCAACAAAGTTTGTTCTCAGAATTAGGGATATCATTTAGGGGTTGATTATAATTGGTATAGGGTTGCAAGATGGAGAGAAAATTTTAGAGGCTGAGGGATCACTTTGAAAAAAAATGGGAAAATTGGATGGGATAATAGATTAGTGTGAGCTTACTCACACTAATAATAATAGTGAGTAAATAGAGTGAATATTGTGAGTTATTATTTATAGGCAATTGCATTGGTATAGATTATTGTATATTAATATAATGTGATATTATATTGAATATTGTATGCATTCATGCTTCTACCTCTGCTTAAAAACATTTTTATGGATTAATATATATTTATCATATTGCAACATACATTTCTACCTCTGATCAAGATACTTATACATTGTTTACATTTTGAAGTCATTGTCCTCATTTGTTTCAGTTGTTTATTGTATAATATTCTAATATTTATTTATTTATTATGTATACAATATTCTGTCTGTGTGTATGCCTGCAGGCCAGAAGAGGGCACCAGACCTCTTTACAGATGGTTGTGAACCACCATGTGGTTGCTGGGAATTGAACCCAGGACCTTTGGAAGAACAGGCAATGCTCTTAACCACTGAGCCATCTCTCCAGTCCCCTTGTATAATATTCTAATATGAGCCTTAGTTTTTAAGTTTATAGGTATTAAGAATTATAGATCAATAGTCATTTATGGTTTTTATAGTTGGAATAATCAGGTTCTTTAGATACGTAGAGATTATATTCATATATAGGTAATCTTCAACCACTTCAAAGAGCTGTAGATTATGGCATTTAAATAACTTTGAATTATGTTTAAGTGAGACAAAATTGCTCCTTGTAGCATCATTCTATTTCCAAGAGAATGTTGAACACCGGTCACTTCACTTGGAGCTTGTTTTCTTCTTGCCAAAACTGGCCTTTAGGCAAAGACATGTTCATGTCTCAACTACTGACAAGATACATGATATCCAAAATGGATAAGCAGGATTGTTAAATCTTGCCAAGATAGGATAAGATGGTTTTTAAAATTTTCCTACCTCCTTAAGTTGTCGGTCAGTTATTCTAGGTCTTTGCCAAAGTTGGTTGCTTCAACATTGCAAATGAGACTTTGGATGATTGCCCAGGGAGCCAGTTGTCTCTGTAATTTGTTACACATTTTGAAAGTTGCTTGATTGCACTTCCTGCTTACTCAAGTAATATTATTTCTCTTCTTGGATCTTCGATGGGGTTGAAGACTAGATAGTTGAAGTTACTTTCCTCTCATGACTTGGCTAAGTTTTTATACAAGACATAAACTAGTTAGGATAGGATAATTAATGAATATATTGTTCTTATTCATAGTATAGAATTGTGTATTGGGCTTAGAACTCTCTTATTTAAACAAAAGGAGAAGGCGCTGTAGGAAATCTTACAGCCAGTGGTTTCCTGACCACTAAGGCATGGCCTCTTATATAGGCCAGTATAGAGCATGAGTCCAGCCTCTTTCTGGCTGCATGATTCGGTTTCTGATCTCAGTTTGAGCATAGGATTCTGATTTGTGAGTCTATCCCTAATAAATAAACATCTATTTCTCAATTCTGAGCTAGTATTGCATTTCTTCTAAGAGTCCTTCTTTAAGGATCATTAAATGTGAATCTTCTAAGTGATGAAATGATTTCTTTCATTTGTTGACCATGGACCAATAGTGACTGGGTTCAGAATGTACTTGATTAAATAAACAACCCACCAGAAAATATCATGTATTTGAAGAACTTTCTCTCCTTATTGGTTTTATTTCAATTTTCTGTGGATCCTTACCAGGAGAAGCCTTTCTAGATAAAATTCCTCATTGTATGCTATGAGTTTCAATACCCTAAAGTAATTTCCTGACATTTATATCTACTGTGTTGTGCTTGACATTAATCAGCCAAATTCCTATTTATACTGAAATGTGTTTACCATCATTATGGGCTCAATCTCTAAATCACATAAGATATAGCAGAAAGAGTTCTTATTCAGTGCTCAAGTGTTTGGTAACCTGCTGTTTTATCTGAGCCATTGTGTGGCTCTAAATTCCTGAAAGTAAAGGGAGGCATCATTCCTCGCTCTATTTGTTGTGATGTTATTGGATGATGGCCCTGGAATGCAGGTATTTTTTATGTCAAGTATATGCTGCTGTGCTGAGCTTCATGCTTATCTTGAATTTTAAAATTTGACAGAGGGTATCTCTCTGATTCCCAGGATACCATCCCATGGATTGATAGCATTAATACTGCCTGAGTATTTTGAGTCATTAAATTGCAGCTGTATGAACATCTTCTTGCTTGTTATGCTTGCTTTGATTTTTTTAAATCAATATGACTGTTTTATATGCCTGCATGGATATGTACCATGAAAGTGATCAAAGAATATCAGAAATCCTTACCCTGGAAAATGGATAGTTATAATCCCCATGTAAGTACAGGCAAATTTGTCCATCTCCATTCCAGATCAGCAAGAGTGCTGAATTAATCTGCCCCCTCTCCAGGTCTGTGTTGATTATTTATGACCAACATATATATTTCTACTGTTTTCATGTGTCCACTTTTAACTGTTTTATACAGGAAGTTCTTTTTCTACAAAATGTTATTGGTATTGAAGTTTATATTAGGGTACTTCAGGGTCTGGAAGAAGACTACAGAACTGGAGTGAAAACAACTCTTTGTAGAAACTTCAATAAAAGCCTGTTAGTTTTTCTATCCCATTGTTTGTTTTATTGAGGTTTGCAATGGAGACAGAGTCTTAATGTGTACTGCCACTTTTCCTGGACCTGATTGCATTGACTTGACTGGCATTCAACTCAGAGACAAATATACCCACCTCTGTTTTCTGAGCGTTGTGGTTAAAGGCACAATAAACCAATACACCCATTTGTGTATCTTTTTTTCTTTCTATAATGAGGAATTTTTCATACAATTTTCTCATGCATACAATTTACTGTTGATCTTTTTTCTTGTCTCACCCTCTTAATAGATATTGTTCTTATAAGGTGAAATCCCATTCAGATTGTATAGAAATGACAGAATTGACTCTAATTTTCAATTTACTTCTAAAGTAACTGACTATATCACAGAATAAGAATGGGGAGCACCAGAATCATACAACTGTACTTTCAAAGAAGTATGCATTTCCAATGATGTCACTGTCATGCTTACATGTACACACGTATGGTATATTTTTGAAGGCAGTGACCTATGATGATCTACATATCAACTTCACTCAGGAAGAGTGGGATTTGCTGAGTCCTTCCCAGAAAAATCTCTACAAAGATGTGATGCTGGAGACCTTCAGGAACCTCACTACTACAGGTAAAAATGAATTTCCTTCATGTTTCAAAATATGGAGACAACCTTTCCTTGCCTTATAATGTTGTTCTGTAATTTGATTTAGAAAGAAGAAAATGAGATGAGTAACACAATCATAGTTCTTAGGTGCACTTAAGATAATGAGCTAGCTGGGCAGTGGTGGCACACGCCTTTAATACCAGCACTCTGGAGGCAGAGGCAGGTGGATCTCTGTGAGTTCGAGACCAGCCTGGTCTACAAGAGCTAGTTCCAGGACAGACTTCAAAACCACAGAGAAACCCTGTCTCGAAAAACAAAAAAAAAAAAATAATAATTAAAAAAAGAGAATGACTTAATTGTTGTACAATATTAAATAATATAACATACATATTCTGGTACTGTATTTCAGGGTACATTTTGGAGGTCTGTAACACTGAAGAACATAGTCAATGCTCTAGAAGACCTACAAGGTAATTTTCCTGTGCAAGTTTATAACAATGTGCCTCTGATGAGTTTCTAATATGTCCTGGAACAATGAATCAAAAGCAGCATTGTAAATAAGCACAGCTTTAAATGCATTGATGGTTATTAAATTCTCACAAATCCATATTCCTCAATTTCTCATAGGTGAATTGCATGTGCAAGGCATTCATTTAAGAAAACGTCAACAGCACTCGGGAGGCAGAGGCAGGCGGATCTCTGGGAGTTTGAGACCAGCCTGGTCTACAGAGCTAGTTCCAGGATGGGCTCCAAAACCACAGAGAAACCGTGTTTCGAAAAAAACTAAAAAAAAAGAAAAAGAAAAAGTCAAGGAAGCAATGACTAAACAGATAATCACCATTTGAATCATAGCAACGTGAGGGCTATGTAGTAGATCTGCCAGTCCATTTCTTTCTTGCTACTTATGACAATAACTTTATACACATTTCAGTGATGAGTGTAGCTGCAAACTTTCTCCTAAATCAATAGCTCATGGTAAGACTTGGATTACTCATAGACTTTTTGTGACTTGTTAAGTTTAGTGAAAGTGGCAGTTAGAGTCAAGGGTCAATGGGCAGTTGTTGTGGAGAAACCTTAATATCTATACCACAAGTCTATGAGGAACAGCAAGTGAAACCATGAGGATTCAATGTGGAAATCTTTTATTTACTATTCTTCCTTACTATGTATATCATATGTGAACTCTTGATACAAGCATATGAGAATATGGATATGGAAAGATGTAGCATACGACTCATTAAGAACAATTAGAAGATAAACTGTAGTTCCCATGGAGAGTATACTTGTTCAATTAAGTGCAAGTATACAGTAATTGGTATTTTACCATCATTGTTAATACATAAACAACTTCACATTAAAAAAAAAGCCCCATGAGTTCTAAGTCTGCCAATACTTCTTAGTGTCTTAGTTCACTTAGTCAATGTATAAGGATTCACAGTAAAATTTATGAATGCAGTAAAGATCGTAAGGCACTCAGTGTATGCATTTCTTTTAAAAAATGTGAAAAAATCATAGAAAAATATAGAGATAGGTATAGATGAAATGGTAAACCATGACACAAAGGAATTATCATCACAAATATTTTTCCTAATGAAAGAAGAAAACATGATTTTAAATGAAGTTATAAGACATTAATATTTGATTCATTTTTACAACTGGAACAAATTATGAAATTAATTCATACAGATCTGAGGTTCAACAGTATATTGAATGTGGTAAAGCTTTTACATGTGTAAATTATCCTTGCAGGATTGAAAGAAATCAAATTGGAGAGAAATTTTCAGTATGTTCTCACTATGCTAAAACCTTGTCTTATGACACTCACCTTCTAAGGAATGAAAAAACACATACCAGAGAAAAATGCTGTGAAATTAAGCAATGTGGTAAAGCCTTTGATTATCACAGTCATCATCAAATGCATGAAAGAACACCCACTGGAGAGAAACCCTATGAATATAGTCAAGATGGTAAAGACTGTGTTCATTATGAAACTCATCAAAGTCATAAAAGAACACATAATGAAGAAAAATCATATAAATTTAATGCGCTTGGTAAGGCCTTTGCTGATCACAGTCATCTTCAAAAGAATAAAAGAACACATACTAGAGAGAAACCCTATGAATGTTTTCAATGTGGTAAATGCTTTGCATGTCAGGATAATCTTCAAACACATAAAAGAACACGTACTGGAGAGAAACCCTATGAATGTAATCAGTGTGGTAAGGCCTTTGCTCAGAAAAGTAATCTTCAAATGCATAAAAGAGCACATAATGGAGAGAAGCCTTATGAATTTAGTCAGTGTGGTAAATACTTTGCACATCTGGATTACCTTCAATTGCATGAAAGAACACATTCTGGAGAGAAACCCTATGAATGTAATCAGTGTGGTAAGGCCTTTGCTCGACCTAGTACTCTTCAAAGTCATAAAAGAACACATACTGGAGAGAAACCCTGTGAATGTCATCAGTGTGGTAAGGCCTTTGCTCGACCTAGTACTCTTCAAATGCATAAAAGAACACATACTGGAGAGAAACCCTATGAATGTAATCAGTGTGGTAAGGCCTTTGCTCAACATGGTAGTCTTCAAATGCATAAAAGAACACATACTGGAGAGAAACCCTATAAATGTAGTCAGTGTGGTAAGGCCTTTGCACATCATCGTCACCTTCAATACCATAAAAGAACACATACTGGAGAGAAACCCTATGAATGTAATCAGTGTGGTAAGGCCTTTGCATATCTTAGTAATCTTCAAGAGCATAAAAGAACACATTCTGGAGAGAAACCCTATGAATGTAATCAGTGTGGTAAGGCCTTTGCTCAACACAGTCATCTTCAAACGCATAAAAGAACACACACTGGAGAGAAACCCTATGAATGTAATCAGTGTGGTAAGGCCTTTGCTCGACCTAGTACTCTTCAAAGTCATAAAAGAACACATACTGGAGAGAAACCCTATGAATGTCATCAGTGTGGTAAGGCCTTTGCTCACCGTGGTACTCTTCAAATGCATAAAAGAACACATACTGGGGAGAAACCCTATGAATGTAATCAGTGTGGTAAGGCCTTTGCTCGACCTAGTACTCTTCAAAGGCATAAAAGAACACATACTGGAGAGAACCCCTATGTATGTATTCAGTGTGGTAAGGCCTTTGCCCATCATAGTCACCTTCAATACCATGAAAAAACACATACTGGTGAGAAACCCTATGAATGTAATCAGTGTGGTAAGGCCTTTGCTCAACACAGTCATCTTCAAAGGCATAAAAGAACACACACTGGAGAGAAACCCTATGAATGTAATCAGTGTGGTAAGGCCTTTGCTCGACCTAGTACTCTTCAAAGTCATAAAAGAACACATACTGGAGAGAAACCCTATGAATGTCATCAGTGTGGTAAGGCCTTTGCTCACCGTGGTACTCTTCAAATGCATAAAAGAACACATACTGGGGAGAAACCCTATGAATGTAATCAGTGTGGTAAGGCCTTTGCTCAACGTGGTACTCTTAAAAGGCATAAAAGAACACATACTGGAGAGAACCCCTATGTATGTATTCAGTGTGGTAAGGCCTTTGCCCATCATAGTCACCTTCAATACCATGAAAAAACACATACTGGTGAGAAACCCTATGAATGTAATCAGTGTGGTAAGGCCTTTGCTTATCTTAGTCATCTTCAAAAACATAAAAGAACACATACTGGAGAAAAACCCTATGAATGTAATCAGTGTGGTAAGGCCTTTGCTCAACACAGTCATCTTCAAAGGCATAAAAGAACACATACTGGAGTGAAATCCTTTAAATGTAATCAATGAAGTAAGGTCTTTGCTCACAACTGTGCTCTTCAAAATCATAAAAGAACCCATACTGGAGAGAAACCCTATAAATGCCATCAATGTGGTAAGGACTTGCATGTCACAATCATCTTCAATTGCATAAAAGAACACATACTGGAGAGATACATGTGAATGAAATCTGTCCTGAATCCTTTTTTCCAATCATCTCCAAATATGTAAAACAAGACATCTTATAGAGAAACCCTGAGTTTAATATGTGTGTTCTTTAAAAACATGAGAAAAATCATACTGTAGTGATACTCTATGAAAATCAGTGTCAGAATGATTTGTGCTTCATATAGGAGTAAGACTTTTTGTGTGTAATCAATCTGATTAAGTTTGTGGTGCATATTACCATAATCTTTGGACCTGAGGAAAAAACTGAGGGCTTATTGTAAATTATTCTTTAAACAAAAACAGTTATTGTATAGAAAAGAATTTTATAGTGTCAACAATTTGTTCAAGCATCATGATACCTCTTATTATTTTAGTTTGAAGTAGCAAACTAATGGACAAACATTTTATGAAGCATTATTGGTTGGAGAAAGGGTATTTAAAGAAACATACATTGGTCCTGAAACCAGAGCCAAAAGAAAGTACCTTGTCTCTGAATCTAGAAGTAGTTAAAGAAACAACATCTCTCTGAAAACAGCCAACGTTAAAAGGAGCCAGTAAAGAAACACAATTTGGCTCTCAAATCAGATCCATAAAAACAAACTCTACCCTTGTCCTTGCGCACAAAAGCAATGAATCCCTCGGCATAAAATCAAGCCCATCCCGGAGCTTTTTCAGGATCAGGTATTGAAATCCAGCAAATTCCCACCATCAAAATCTCCTTTGCTCTCGGTTATTAAGAAGTCCTATTTGAGCCTTATGCTCATTAAGCATGCAGCTGTCCCTTTCCACACTTTGCAGAGGTATTCATACTCATGTTTTCTTCCTTCTCAAATAAATCTGATTCAAGATTTATGTGAATACCTCTTTTACTGGAATGTTTCAGAAACTCCTGGAGTTGAGCCAAGATACAATTGATGCCTCTGTTTGGGAACTTAGTTCAGAAGATGACAGAGTAATTGGACATATATTATGAAATATTCCCTTGAGAGTAGAGGAGATCAGAACCAGATATTTCTACTGGGAAACTTTCTTCTTTTTTTGTTTTTGTTTTTTTTTCTTCTGTTTTTTGAGACTGGGTTTCTCTGTAGCTTTGGGGCCTGTCCTAGAAAAGCCTCTGCCTCCCAAGTGCTGGGATTAATGTTGTGCACCACCACTGCCCGGCCTGGAAAGCTTTCTTAGAAGAATTAATTTCTTTTACTTCAAGTCTAAGTTTGCTTTTTCTTTACATGAACCAATTCATTGTGTAAGTAAGCTGTACGATGACTCTCAGCTCCTCTTTTACAGAAATGAATGAATGTTTACAGGAGAAATGTTTTCATGAGTGAAAAACTGTCTTAAAAGTTTTGTTCATTGTAGTTATGTGATGTATGTGTGTGTATTTGTGTGTATTTGAATGTGCATTCTGTATCCACATAAAGATAATACCTTGGATATTATTGCAGAAGAAATTACAGGAAGCTGTCAAACATCTGACATTAGTTCTCACCTAGGCATGACTCTAGTGCCTCATATATTTTTAGTCTATTTATATCTTTTTGAAGTCTGGAAATAGGAACACACTCTTAGAAAAAAGAAAGTTCAATTCATGACAACAATTGGTTAATTTCTTTAGAAATCACAGTTTTCTCTAGCTTTAAGTAAAAATTTTTATCATAACCTTGAGGGAAGTAAATTACATACCATGTTTAATCAAGACTGGTGGAGATCATTGCATTATGGTTTCTACATTGAAATATTTGAAGTATGTACTAAAGTGAGCTATATGTGTGGCAAATCCATTTAGTGAATTCTATTTTGTAGTCTTTATATTACTTCTATGGATTTTGTTCATCTTTTTTTGTGCCTTTACCAAGTGATGGGTATTTTTTTGCTATAATGTATAGAATGGTAAACCCATCATACTTGTTTCCCATTGGTTATTGAAGTGTCAGGCCATGTGGGAACATACTTTTTGAGTAAATGTTTTGGGTTGTTTCTGGTTTAGATTTTTATCTTTTCAGAAATTCCCTTCAGCTTTTGTTTGTTATTAATCCTAGCTTGGATGTCAGGAAAAATTCAGGGATTATTTTGAATTCATGATGCTCATATGTCTGCCCCCTGTATACAAGTCCAAGGGTCGATGATGAACTCCAAATGTATGTGGTTTTTCAACAGAATTTGACAGTATTCACATTAAAATGACTGATAAAATAAATAATAAGAAATGTTAAATACCTTATGTGTATTTAAAGAAGTATTTTCATTCATGTTTTATAGATGTAATAACGTAGTCTAATCAGCAATCATCTGTTTATCTGACACCATAACTTAATGTTCTTTTCTTGTAAATTTTTTTGATCTTTATTGAGCTCTACATTTTTTTGCTGCTCCCCTCCTGCCTCTTCCCTTCCCTTCAGTACTCTCACAAGGTCCCATCCTCCCAATTTACTCGGGAGATCTTGTCTTTTTCTAATTCACATGTATATTAGAACTTTGTATGTCTCTTTAGTGTCCTCATGTTGTCTAAGTTCTCTGGGACTGTGATTTGTAGGCTGGGTTTCTTTGCTTTATGACTAAAATCCACTTAATGACTGACTACATGTGATAATTGTCTTCTGTGTCTGGGTTAGCTCTCTCAAAATGATGTTTTCTCGCTCCATCCATTTTCCTGAAAAATTCAACATGTAATCGAGGTTGGGATTCTAGTCTTGCCCATAAGAGTCCTTTCCCACTGAGTCATCTCATTGGTGCTCAAATTCAATTAGAAGAAATATTACAACAGTAGAGTCTTATTTTCTTTTCAAATTGTAAATGCAATTTCATACAACAAGAGAGGACCATGGGACAATTTGAATAGTCAATCTGCTATGCATGTGAAAATATTCTTACCAGCACAGATTTTTTTAATTTCTTCATTCTGAGAACAAGACATGTATTTATACTTTCTCAAAACCAAAATTACATGCCAGAAAATTGCATCATTTATTAAAGTTCATTGCCTCTAAGTCTGATAACCTGGCTTCTATATCTTGTTTACCCTAATACTCTTACGAATTTTTTCATATTTGTTGACTTCATCAGTTACTTATACACACTCCTACATCATCTCATTCACAAATAATTTTTAAACCAAAAGAAGTTTCTTTCAGTGTATTTGCAGTCAAATGACTCCCAAGGTTTAAGGACTAAAACTCACAACGTGGACGTAGATCATAGACCCCTGTTAGTTTTCCTATCTGTGCTACATGCACATCATGTCGCAGGTGTAGTCACAAAAGCACACTTCAAACATTTTTAAATGGATGGAATTGACAATGCAATAACAATGACTCATTATTTTGAACATATGAAATTATTTGGCCATTTAAATAATACAATTTGAAGAAATATTGTTATTTATCAAAACAATGATGTTCCCTTTTAAGTCTTTCATTATGTGTTTTTTTTTCTACTCAATAAGTCCTTTACAAACATTTCAGCTCAACATAGAGGTGCATGGCTCTAATCACAGAACACAGGAGTGTGGGTGGGTCCAATCTCAGTGAGTTTGATGCCAGCTTGTTCCACATAATGCATACCTGGCATCAATGGCTATGTGGACATATCCTATCTCAAAAACATCACAAAAGACAAAGACTCCCAAATTATGGAAGTTTTCCTAATAAAATCTGCCTGGAGTCAGACTGATTTCAACCAACATTTTAAATATTCCCTCACATAAAGAGAAGTCTCTTAACAATGAAAATAAGAAGCAATATACAAATTCCATTCACATTCCTTCCATTGAATCTTTGACAACCATCTATAGTGGACTTTATCCTTCAAGTGATAAGAGACAGAAGGAACAATGTGACTCCTCTACCTTAAGAATTATAATGACACATGTGGGACCTGGAGAGTTGTCTCAGGAGTACTGCTCCTCTTGGGTACCCAGGTTTGACTCATAGCACCATATCTGATTGGATAGAACTCCCTGTAATTGGAGGTCCTGGAGATCGGGTGCATTCTTCTGGCCTCTTAGGGTACAAAATGGGCAAATACTGAAAAGACAGATGTGTATTTGATTCTATATTTTAAATAGGTTTTCTTTATGTGTCTGTTACCTTAAAAAGGAATGAAATTCAACTTAGATGTAGGAGTTTGACCAGTGAGTGTAGCAAGTGTATCTCAGGTACTAGTGATGACCAGAAGACAGTGTCTACTCTCCTGTGACTGGAGGAACAGACATTGTGAGCTGTCTTATGGGTGCTGGGTATCAAAGATTCTCTGGATGAGTCACCAATGTTCTAAGAGCTGAGCCTTCTTTTCAGCCTCATGAACATGTCATTTATAACAGTAAGGTATAAAAGGCTGATCGAAGTTCATCTTAACTCATCCTTTGCCCAAAAGAAATAAAGGACTGATAGTATTGGAAACTAATTTAGTCTTTGTTCTTTTTTTTGGTTTTTTTCGAGACAGGGTTTCCCTGTGGTGTTGGAGCCTGTCCTGGAACTAGCTCTTGTAGACCAGGCTGGTCTCGAACTCACAGAGATCCGCCTGCCTCTGCCTCCCGAGTGCTGGGATGAAAGGCGTGCGCCACCATCGCCTGGCAGTCTTTCTTCTTAAAGAATTTCTGAGCCCAAATATTCCTCAACTGAGGGAAAAGTACAAAACAAATAATCAGGAAACAAGCTGAAAATGTACGTCTTTAAAAGATAGTTGGCGGCCGGACGATGGTGGTGCATGCCTTTAATCCCAGCACTCGGGAGGCAGAGGCAGGCGGATCTCTGTGAGTTCGAGACCAGCTTGGTCTACAGAGCTAGTTCCAGGACAGGCTTCAAAGCCAAAGAGAAACACTGTCTCGAAAAACAAACAAACAAACAAATAAATAAATATAAATAAAAGATAGTTGGCTATTTAACCAAAGCAATTGGCCATAATTGGAACATAAAAACTTACTATTCAGGTGTACCCATGCTTAAGTTCATTCTACAAGGTTGTAGATCATTCTTGGCTGGCCAGAAAGAGCAATCATGTTGTTATCATTTATTGGTGGCACCTATTAATGACAGTAAACACATCACTTTTATATTCAAAGTTTAAAATTTTCTCTTATCCTGACTTTTGTTTATAGACCATAATCAATCATCATACATTTAAATAACTCAAAATTCTGAACTATCAAGAAATTGGACACAGAATTAAAAATGGGGAAAATACCATTCTGCAGTAGAAGTCAGCAATCATATCTTTGAACACAGAACTGTATGGTAAATTTCTGTATGATATAGTGCACAGTAGCAAAGAAGATCAGTGCAGTGACTAAGAAAGGACATTTCTGTGAAGGTGTTGAAGGTAATTCCCAATAATGCTATCTAGAAACTATTCAAGATGCAGTCATGTTGAATAAAAGACTAAAGGTGGGCTTCAGCCACAAACACATGACCTTAACTCCTGAGCATGTCTGTCCTGGAGAATCAAGTCAGGGATCCAAACATTCTTTGATTTGCAGAAATACAGGGGTGTGGCCAGCAGGTTCATAACCTAGACTCTCAGGTCAGAAAGAGAAAGAAGACACCATATGAGTAAACTTGATGTCTCTTTAAAGAACTGCCTATTTTCTGCAAACGCTGATTCAGAAAGCCATCTGTAACAGGAGGCAAGCCTCTGATCACTGATCTCTTGCATAGCCCACCAAAAAAAGGGCAGTTACTGAGAAGCTTCACTGGTCTATGTAGTTTTGTGTTTAGATTCCTTTTCCAAGGTGTTTCAAATTTTATCTGAAATTTTTGGCCACATATTGGAATGCCATTATTATTATTTTTTACTTTAAAAATTATACCTTTAATTATAGAATATTGTTAGGATAATACAGCCATAGACAAGACACTAGGATAACTGACCAATACCAATGGGATCCGCTCTCCACAACCACAGAACACAGGCACAGAGTGTCTGGATATGTGCAGGAACAGCCAGGGGCCTGCAAACAGCAGGCATGCAAACAGCATTGGTGAAGTGTGACAGAGGCATGACTTCCACAGAGCTCAGCACTGGGAGTGGGCCGCGGATGACTGCAGGAGGGAGGGCACTCAGCTGGTGCAGACAGGTATGGGGAGATGGGAAGACAATCAGAAACCCTCCCTGAGCCTTTCTTTTACAAGGCAAAAGCAGCAAATGGCACACTAGCAAAACCTTTAGGCTGGAGGTGGTGTTGCAGGGCTGGGGGGATGGGGACCGGGTAGAGAAAGGGGTAAAATGAAGTTGGATCAGAGGTGCTGTCTTCTAAAAGCTACTCCCAAGCAGACACTTACAATGACTCAACCAAGTCATTGGCTACATACAGATGCCATATCTGAGTTTAGTTACCAAGAATACATAAGTCACCTAACGGTTAAAATGTGAATACCCACAGCAGGCTAGATGTCGTACAGAATAGAAACCACGTGCCTGCCCCAAGTTCATGCTCAAATGGGAGGGGCCAATCGGAGTGCTTTTCATTTGGTTGCTTTTGAGGCTGTCACTAGTGAATGACATGGTAGGTGTCACCAGCTACGCTCGCAGTGATTCTGTAGTGAAAGCACTAAATGCCAAATCCCAAAGAACTTCAACAAAAAAGTTTTTTGTTTTTTTTTTCAAGACAGGGACTCTCTGTGTAGCCCTGGCAGTCCTGGACCTCGATCCTGTAAACCAGGCTGGCCTTGAACTCACAGAGATCTGCCAGCCTCTGCCTTCCAAGTGCTGAGATTAAAGGCATGTGCTACCCCCAATCCCCACCCCTGCAAAAAGAAAAAAAGGTTTCTTGAAAAAAAAAACATGTTAACATTTGCAAGTCTGCACTACGCACCATAAAATGCACTGGGCTCCATCCACTTCCATCCCCACGGGACGGAGTAAGCACCAATATCTGGGCTACTCATAATTCCTGCCTGGGCTGAGATAAAGAGAACTGAGGTACTGGGCGACACTGGGCAACTCTCACTGTAACTCTTTGTACCTGGAGGCGGGAAACACACTCCTCTTTAGGCTTATTCATTTCTTCTGATGAGGCCAAAGAGGTTTCATCACAGGAGAAGATAACTCAGTCTGAGAAAGGGCAAAGGACCTAACTGTCCAGTCATTGTCTCACAACTGATGGACACATACGAGCAAGAGTTTAGTTCTGTACAAAACCAAGCCTTACAGGAGAGTGCACGCCTGCGCACCAGTGTTCAAATTCTTTCCCATAACACAAGAAAAGTAAAGGAATTCTCTCACATGGAGTATGCCTACAGTTCTATCTTATGGTCTACATCACGTAAGAACATGCTGATTCTTAGGAATTCGGTCTCTGCTATTAGAATACACACTTCACTATACATACACATGCCTTTATGCAAGCTATGATAAAGACTGGGGCGTGGCCCTATCAAACCCTAGAGTTAGCAGTACAAGGGCGAGTGAACTAACTGTTAAAGTTAGATGGCAAAGGACACAGAAAGGACTGTCGCTCCCTGGGAAGGGCTCGGTGCTCCCTTCCCTGAAGGAGTCAACCCACTTCTACTCCTTCCATCATCACCTGTGGTCCTGTCCTTTCGTAAAGGCAGTTTCCACACTGCGATCTCTAAAGTGATTTCTGAAGACAATTCATAAACCTGATTAATGACAGCATCAATGGGTATCTCTTGCTAAGGTCACCACCATCCAAGGGCCCTTGGTCCTCAACCTTGTACCCTTCTCCTTTCACACTGTGTCTTCGGGTAGCTTTCAAAAGCGTGCAAGCTATATACAAGTGAGAAACAAGGGAAGTGATTCAGTCACTGCTTTCAGCGTGCAGAATCCTGTGCACAAGAAGGCAAGGTACCAATATGAGCTACTCAAGGAAAAAGCCCTTTGGAAGGGAAGTGCATGAGCCCGGCCACTGCGGTGTGTGAACAGTGGCTACCCAGGACAAGTCCGCATGCCTTCTTCCAGAGCAGCTGCGGCCACCCTGGTCCAGTTCTACATTCCCACTACAGTCTTTTGGGGCCAAAGATACGAGAGGAAAAAACAACTTTTTAAAAACCTACTCCATTTCCAGGACTAAGCATCCACCAGCATCTTGTCCTCTGGTCTTCAGCTTTCAAGTTACTAGGAACGGGGGCTGCTTCTGATGAAGCGATTCTTGTAATAAAACCAGTGAAGAAAACTAACTATTTTGGAGAAGGGGAAAACTTCCCCAACGCTGTGGGTCGGAATTTCAAAGGGGTCGTATTCTACAATGTTTGAAAATGTGGCCAACAATAAGGAAAGTCAGTCTAAAGGAAGCTCACTGATATCAAATCAAATATAACTACCTCCACGAGTCATTTCTTACTCAGGAATATAGGACTTAGTCGGTATGGACTCTCTTGTGTTTAATAAGAGCTGAGCTCCGGCTGAAACTCTTGTCACACTTGGTACATTCGTAAGGCTTCACTCCCCTGTGAATTCTTTGATGGGTGATGAGGTTGGAGCTTTGTGTAAACCCCTTTCCACACTGCACACACTCGTAGGGCTTTTCTCCCGCGTGAGTCCTCTGGTGCTTAATGAGATCTGACCTCTCCCCGAAGCTTCGCCAGCACTCGTTACACTCATAGGGCTTCTCCCCGGTGTGAATTTTCTGGTGTGTGATCAGATGGGAGCTGTGGCTGAAGCTTTTCCCACAGGCCATGCACTCGTAGGGCTTCTCTCCCCTGTGCCTCTGCTGGTGCTGGACCAAGTGCGAGATGCGGCTGAAGTTCTCCCCGCACTCGTTGCAGTGGTACGGCTTTTCCCCGGTGTGGATTGTCTGGTGCTGAATGAGGTGAGAGCTCCTTCCAAAGCTCTTCCCCCACTCGTTGCCATCATAGGGTCGCTCGCCCGTGTGTGTTCTCTGATGCTGGATAAGGTGGGAGCTGCGGCTGAAGCCCTTGCCGCATTTGTAACACTTGTAGGGTCTGTGTCCCGTGTGCGCTTTTGGTGTCGATTGAGGTCTGAAATCTGACTGAAGGCCTCCCCACACTGAAAACTGTAGTAAAAAGAGCAGCGGGGCTGCGTTCCCAGCACCCCGGCAGCCTGATTGGTTAGCTTATGCCCCGAAATAATTACACGGACACTGTATTCTTTTAATCACTGCTTGGCCCATTTCTAGCTAGCCTCTTCTAGGCTAACTCTCGCACCTGGACTAGCCCATTTCTAATATTCTATGTAGCACAGCTAGGTGCGCTTACCGGGAAGGTCCTAGCCTACGTCCATCCTGGGTCTGAGCTTCATCACATCCATCTTCCCGGGAGCTTGGAGCATGGCGTCTCTCTGAGGCGTCTGCTCTTGAGAGGAGAGCTGTGGAGTCTTAGCTCACTTCC
Organism: Microtus oregoni; assembly: GCF_018167655.1. NCBI lineage: Eukaryota > Metazoa > Chordata > Mammalia > Rodentia > Cricetidae > Microtus > Microtus oregoni. The sequence goes on from NW_024543211.1 coordinate 110,735, forward strand.
TCTTACTCCCTGCGTTCTGTTATGTTTACTCCTCTCACCTATCTTCTAACCAATGAGAGCCAAGCAGTTTCTTTTTATTTAACCAATGACCTTCCTCCATCAGAGAACATATGTGATAGCGGATGCCTGTGTGAACTTCTTTGTGGGCCAGCAGGTCAGTGACCTGCTGGAGAGGGTAGCTGACCCACTCCTCTGCAGTCAGCTCTCCCCACTGTCTTTCGGACCTGTCCCCACTTTCAAAGACTTCTTCGCTTTCCAGGTTCTTCTCAGCATCCCCAATAGGCTCTTCGGACATGGTCACAAACTCCACATCTTCACTAAGCTCTTCTTTCGGGTTTGTTTCGTTCTTGTTCCTGATCTGACAGTCCAGTGAGACAACATTTCCTTAATTCTCCTGCATCACGTCCCTGTAAAGGTCTCTTTGTGTAGGATCCAGAGGTCTCCATTCTTCCTGAGTGAGGTACATGGCCATATCTTCAAATGTCACAGGGGCCTGAAATCACACAATGCTTCCTCACTACTTAGCATCTAGGAGTTTAGTCCCAGCCTTTCTTCTTGAAATTAGAGACATGGTTAGAAATGTCGAGAAGGCATTGGCATTAAGTCTGATCTGGGACCCAGCCATGAGCAGGGTGGCTGCCATCTCAGGCTCAAACGTTCGTCTCCTGGGACAGAGAGCAGGAAAAGTAGCTAGTAGACAACGCTGAAGGAGAGGAAAAGCAGGGAGCGAGGCGTGGCTAGAGGTCCTGCCCACTCCCTAGGGCTGGAGTTCAGGTCGCCACCAGGTATGCAGGAAGGGCCCAGGACTGGTCACTCTCCTCCTTCTCTGACCCCCGAGCGAGACCCGCTCTCCGCGTCTAGGTTAATACCAAGTACATGCAAGGCTAGAGTAAGGGAGGACAGCCCCTGGCTAGGTGCCCCCCAACTGGGGGTCAGGCCGATGCTATTAGACAGAGGCTTTCAATCCAGCCCTACAGAACGCCTCTGCTCTTCCGGAATGCCATTTTTAAACAGTCTTGTTGCGGGAGGTCCTCCCACTCCTCCAGCCTATCACCGCTGAGGTACCAGCCCACTGGGGCGTGGTTTCTCTCCCTTTAAAAAAGCGGCCACTTCCCTCTCCTCTCTCTCTTCACTTCCTGCTCCTCCTGCAACTAGACTCCTTTCCTGGTTGCATAGAGGGCTGTTGCCTGGGACAGTGATCTGTAAGTTTTTTCCCCTTTAAATAAATACCACCCTAATAATCATAACCCCGAATTGGTGTGGCATTGTTTGTGACTTACGCCTTCACAGTCTTTTCTTTCCTACATACCAGTTCAAAAACTACATCAAGGCTTTTAATAATTGAAAATTCTTGACCAATATATCAGGCTTATTACTAACTACCTGTCACATTTTTAAGTTAACACATATTCTCCACATAGTAAAACATTTATTAGCATGACACAATCTAGACATGCTCCCTCTGTCTCATGCCTATCTGCTGGCCAGTCATTGCTTTATTTAGGCAAATTGAGTGACAATTCTTCAGAGTATACAACAGAATAATCACCCCACCACAGATGTTCCTTGTACATGAGATTTGCTTTGCAAAATATTCAAAACCTGTCACGAAGCTGATATCTTTTTTACATCAGACCTACTCAAAGCTGGGCATGTGTGTTACAAATATAAACCAGCATAAATAACCATAGAAAGACACAGTCAGAGCTAGCAATGAATTGTATGTACTATTGTATGAATTTGTATGTGCTATTGTACAACTGTGTGTGTATGTTTGGGCATTCTGTGTGTATATACTTGTGGAAATATAAGTATGTGATTGTATATATGTGTGTGTATATATTTGGAAGACAGAAGTGAATCTCTGGTTTCAGGCCTTTGATTTGATCAAACTTTTATTTTCTATTTCTTTTCAGATAGGGTCTCTGATTGCTTTGTAACTTTCCAAGTAGACTAGGCTAGCTGACCAACAAGCCCCAGGTACTCATTTGTCTCCATGTCCCTTTCCCATTACTAGTGTTAAAAGTCCTTGTGACTTTTTTCGTTTTCTCTTCAGCATGGATTCTTGGGCTCAAACTGAGTTCCTTCTTCTTACAAGAAAATCTCACCTGTCTTCTCAGGCCTCTCAACTACAGATATTCTGTCAGCATTGTTTAGTTTTGGTTTAGTTTGTCAGATAGTTCCATGTAGCCGTGAGATTGGACTCCAAGTGCTTTATCTCCCTACCTATCTATGTACCTATCAATCTGTCTTTCTAATTTTTTTGAGACAGTATCTCAAAGTGGAGCGCTCAAATTCTCCTACTCTAATTAATCAATAAATTCCAGGAATCTTCTTGTCTGCTTCTTCCCCTGACCTGGAATTACAGGCATAGGCATCCAGAACCTGACATTTTATTTGGGTGCTGGGAACCCAAAATCAGGTATCTAATTCTTGCACTAAGGACTTTAACATCCCCCCATGCCCCACTGCGATCTCCTAGAAAGCAGATTATGAAAACAGTGTGAACAGATGGATAGATGTTAGATAAACCGATGACACAGAATGGCTAGCAATTGTGAAGTCTAGCTTTAGTGCTTAGGAGTTCATTGCCATGGTTAGAGTTTGAAATTGAATTGAGCCCATAGTTCACATGCTTATTGACTTGTTTTTCCCAGATGGTGGTACCATTTGGGGTTAGTGTGATCTTTAGAGTATAGTTGGAGGAAGTAGGTCACTGGAGATGTGCCGTGCAAGTTATATATTTCCCTGGCCTTTCGTGTATTCCTTCTCTCTGCTTTCTCGTCCCCATGACATAAAGAAACTTCTCGGTAACCTTTCCAGTCATTGTGAATTTCTGCCTAATGGCACAGGACTAAACATCTGTGAACAGTTGTTCCCAGAAGAATGCCACACCTACACTGGGCCTTCTGCAAGAATAATCAATTGATTAGAACTTTTGTGATTCTGGAGAGGTTTGGATGATGTAGGTTTAGAGCATAATTATAGTTTATCTTAGATTATCTTTAGTCCCTTTAATAGTTATTTGTCTTAGTGTTCTATTTTCTGTACTAAGGGAATTTAAAGGACTTCTCAACAAAGTTATTGATTTGCAATATGCAGAAAAAGTAACTTTGGATATTGAAACCACATAATTAATACCAGATGATGTAGAATTGACTCCATTGTTTTTTCAGGTTCAAGATATAATCAGGAATAGGCTTTGTCTTATATATATATATATATAGCACACATTAGATCCCATATGGGTCTGTCAGGTCCTCTAGCATAAGGAAATGTAGAAACTAAATAATTATTGTTTGGAAATGTGATGATGACATCAGAATTCATAAAAATATCATGTCAATAGCAGGATTGAAAAAGTTCTTTTCCAGGAGCTGGAGAGATGGCTCAGAGGTTAAGAGCATTGCCTGCTCTTCCAAAGGTCGTGATTTCAATTCCCAGCAACCACATGGTGGCTCACAACCATCTGGAATGAGGTCTGGTACCCTCTTCTGGCCTGCCGGCATACACACAGACAGAACATTGTATACATAATAAATAAATAAATATTAAAAAAAAGAAAAAGTTCTTTTCTATTGCGTGGGAACAAGCTGTATAACAAACACCACTGTGTTTGAGAACTAACAGATGTCATGACTTTGTCTTTTTCTACTTCCCATGTATATTAGATTCATGTATGCCTCTTTAGGGTCCTCATGTTGTCTAGGTTCTCTGGAATTGTGAATTTTAGGCTGGTGTTTCTTCGCTTTATGTCTAAATGTTACTTATGAGTGAATACATACAATATTTCTTTCTGGGTCTGGGTTACCTCAATCAATATAGTGTGTTCTAGATCCATCCATTTGCCTGCAAATTTCAAGATGTCATTATTTTACTGTGAAGTACTCAGTTATGTAAATGTAGCCCCCTTTCCTTGTTCATTCTTGGGTCAAGGGACATATAAGTATTTTTCACTACCTGCTGCCTTGTGATTTGGATGTAGCGCTCTCAGCTCTTTCTTTAGTACCAAGTCTGCGTGCACACCACCATGCTACCTATTGAAGTGAGAAACCACAAAAGTGTATTTTACAATTTATTCAGGGTTCAAAGGAAAAATAAACTCAGAAATAGAGAACTAGGTAGATGCCACTGTTCTAGATGCTCCTGTCCTGTAATTCTCCCAAGAGCTATGATGACCACCAGCCAGGATTGCACCAGTTCTGACTAACAAAGAGAGAACATAAACTTCTACTCCCTTTTTTTGGTCATATTTACAGAGAAAAACATACCCATGGTAAGTCATGCCCAATTGTCATAGACTATCTAAAATATATCTCAGCTTGACCTTGAAAATATACCTAATATAACTACAAGATGGATTATAATTGATGACTACTAATTTATATTTCATGATATTCTAATTAGTTGATATAATAACTTTAAAGGCCTACACATTTGCATTGAATTGTTATATAAGGTATATAGGTACAATACTTTGATTGAGATTAAAAACAAATATATGTATATATATATATAATTTTCTAACAAAACAACTGTAAATTTGTATCAATTTACAAAAATCTATATCAATATAAACTGAGATTACCCAAGCACCTCCCAAAAATAGACCATCCAAAGGAAATGCTTAACATTCCAACCATTTTAGATAGGATCACCTGCCAGCACACACTCACCAGGACACCCCTAGGCAAATGTCAACCAATCAGGGGTCCTGAACCTTAGAAACCCCTCACCCCCACCTTGACTACTATCAAAACCAAACTCTAACTCAGTTCAGAGCTCTCCAGTTATTCCAATACACAGGACATGCAGAGAGACCGAGTTTGCAAACTTGCATAAAATAAAGGCTCTTTGCTTTTATGTATAGGATGTGATCTCCTTGTTGGCTTTTTGGAGACTTTGCAGATTTGGGTATAACATATTTATGTATTTCAGCATACATATTTACCCACACTTAACAAGGATGAGGTTGGCAGGGAATTGTGGCAGGGATGGAATAAAGAAATAAAAAAAATGATGTATTTTCTTTTGATTAACAAATTTTAAAGATTAATTTTAAATTAAAAAGAGGGGCTAGATAGATGGCTCATCACTGGGTGTTTTCACAGAGGACCCTGATTCCATTCCTGGACCCTGCATGCTAGCACACCATTTGTTCTGATTCAAGTCCCAGGTATCTCATCCCTTCTTCTGCCCTCTGTAGGTACTGTGCATAGGCACATGCAAGCAAAACACTGTATAACTAAAGATTTCTTTAAGGTTAGAGAAAAGAAAAAATGAAATTCTCTACAGTGATGTCCTGACCCTGAGACAGACAGCAAGCCAGGTCTAGTTAAAATGGACTCCTTCTTACCTTGCATGGAAGCAGCTGTGGCCTTCTGTCTTGCCACCCTGCTCAGAGCAAAACCAGCTTTGCTCTGAGAGTAACAGAGATCATCATAACCGTTCATCCAGGAGCACTGTATAGAGGGCTTTTAGGTGACTTTTCCTTGAAGTTTTCTGGTTTTGTGTTCTCTATCTTTTGTGTCTGTGAGATATACGGTGTTGGTACAGTTATCTTTTAGATTGATCATCAAGATTGACAATCTACTTTTCACAATGTCATCTACTTGATTTTCAACTAAGACCTTATGGTAAAATATAAACATGCCAGAGTCAGTTCTTTCCATCATTTGTCTAATTTACGTATGTTCCTACAAGACTTCGTGGTAAGATTTCCTAAATATCTGTTTTTACATTGGAATCATGTTCACTAGTGGATTTGTTAATTTAGCATGCTTAAGAAAAGGGAGAACATATCATGAGTGTGTTCAGACATCCTAAGGAAAATCCCCATTCTTCCTTTGTTGAGGAAAAACACTGTTTTGAAAATAACTCCCTTGCACTTTGTGCCTCCAGCAAGAATAATTTTGTTTTCATTTCTTTTGTCTTGGCTGTAGAAATGGCTATTTTTGGTGGTCAAACTGACTACCTCTGGAATTAATCAATACACAAAGAATTAATTATACCTGAGGGAGATTTTACTTAAAGATTTTGGAATGGGAAAATCCTCCACTAATCTGGATAGCTTGAAATAATAGGACCCACCTTTAGCTGCTTGGTGGGCATGCACACCTTTAACACCTTGACACAGGAGCAAGAGGTGTGGGACCCTCACCCCTTCTTATCAAAGGGAAGAGAAGAAATTTCCTAGCAGAATGTTTTCTCAGGAAGATAGTGGAATTCCCCTCTCCCACCTGCAAGATTCCAAGCAGAAGGTCACCTAGGTCAGCCCAGCCAGCCACCTGGTACAGGCTGTTAAAGATGGCCTAACTCAAGGACAGTGGCCTTGCTCTAAGAACAAGGAGAAAGCTGACTTTACAGAATGGGAGGAAGCAAAAGTCCTTGTACCCATGCTAAGGCAACATCAAAGATTCTCTTTGTAGTTAAGGCTTTAAAAGCTTACCCCACAGAGGAGATACAACTCCTCTCTACCTTTCAGTAAGGGGGATGGAGATGAGTTCCAAACATGTTTGCATTATGCTGATTAAACCTTGCTTATTACAGTCTGGACCTATCTGGTGGTCTCTCTCTGGTGGTCATAATCTGGGTACAACAAGAGGCACTGGGATTTTCTGAGTTTGAGACCAGTCTGGCCTACCGAATGAGTTCCACACCTACACAGAAAAATCCTGTCTTGAAATCACAAAAGCAAGAAAATCTGAATCAAACAAGATTATGATCTAATTTTAACCTTCTCACCTTCTGGTAGCAGCAATTGCATATAAAGTACATTGAAGTAGAAAAGTCTCTTTTTTATCAACTTGCTCTGGCTACCAAGCTCATTCCTTTACTAGTACTAGAGACTACTTCTTTGAAATTTCGGTGAATACTTAAAATCAGTTGAGACATCAAGCCTCATGGGCTGAACAACTACTGGATTCTTCACTTGATCTTTGGGAAAAGGCTGAGAAGCAATCTACGGAATTCTTTAATTGTCATTTTTAAGTAGCTATTTTTAGACAACCTGAAACACAGCTTGTGAAACATTATACTAAGCCCACTTTTTACATACATGTTGAGATTCATTCTACCAATCCTGTTCATGTAGAGAATCTTGAATACTGCAGTTCCTTCTAGCGCCATTATTCTCTACATATTCCCATTTCCATGAACACTACTCTTTTTATTATTATTCATTTTCCTGAAGTTTGCTTCAAATTCCAGTAATAAAACCCATAAAGCAATGGAGCCATCATCCAGCCTTCTGATGGGGGAAAGATCAGTCATCTTGTTTGAGATCTGGTTCCTCCTTTTCTCTTTTCCGTTGTGTGAATCCCTGTGAAAACCATGTAAAAAGTATCTTCAGTTCATCTGACCTCAGCATGAAGCCACAGAACTAACATCTCCTTTTGTGACCTTAAAACTCTCTTTAGCTGTTAATGTTCTGGGCATCTTTCCCCTGTGGGACAGGGAATCCCTACACCCACCTAGCACAGCACAGTGCACTGTACAAGCTAACTGGCCAGGTCGTATTCTGGAGGTAAAAGGGAAAGTTCCTGTGGAGTGCAAGATTATGATGGTGTCGGCTTTTATAGCCAGGGCAAGTGCTATTGAAATGCATATCTCGGCCAATCAAGAAAAGATCTTTGACTCAGGTGGCTGGAGAGGACCAAAGTCTCTGTGCTGTCTTGTGAAGCGCACTTCAGTCCTGTGGGAGGTGTTCTTGTCACTCAGGCCTCCCTCACTAGCCAATCAGGCCCTCCAGGTGACCTGTCAGTCAGATGTTGTGCAGGGCTCTTCCGGGCACCGCATTCAGTCTCGATTTTGCAGAGGAGCTGGCGCCATTTGTTTTCTGTGTTCCGGTGAAGTTTCTGTGTTCCGGTGAAGTTACTGCTGCAGGAAGTTGATAAACTGGGAGCTTTGGCGAGCTGAGAAACCACAACATGGTGAGCAGGGGAATGCTGTCTCCAGATGGGGAGGAGCAGAGGGTGAGGTGCGGGAGACAGCATGGTGCATCCTCCCAGGATACGCGTGGGAACCTGCCGCCAGATTCTCTGCATTGTGAAGTCCCACGTGGTCCTGTTAATTCCTAGACCTAGGGACAGACCTCTGAATAACTTTACGCTTTGGGTTTAATCCGCTTAAAGAATTGGGAGCAGGGTGCTGTGTGTACAAACATCTTGTCAACTTCAATATGCCAAAGTCAGTGAAGCCTAGGTTCTTCAGAATCTTCTCGATATTGCGCACTTTGCATTTAACTTTACATACAATCTCCATTTAAGTTTAACTATGTGGATGGTATCAAGGCATCTCACCAGTTGGGTAGCGCAGCACTTTTAGCTGCAACGTAGAAGAGGAGAATTGGTGATATAAAGGATTTGCCAATGCCTTGGAAATAGTTCAGTCTCACAAAGTAGAATTAGCTGAGGGAGGACTGCCTCTTCATAACCCAAAAGATAAATGTGTTTTATTCAGGGCTGTTAGAGTTTAGGATGCTAGGGTACACTTTGTTCAACTGGGTTGTCCAGATATTTGGCTCCAAACTATTACAAAGAATCCACTGTTGATTCCACATATCAAAGAACAACCTTTATCAAGCCTTTCAAGGAGGCATTACAGTTTGCCACTGTCAGTGTGTGAAGTGATTTCTCAATGAAAGTTATATTAATTCTAGAACAGCTGCATTTCCACCCTGTTAGAAAAATAGTTTCTGAAACAAGTTCTCTTATGTTGATGCAGGTGGCCTTGGTCTGCTGCTGTCCAGGGCAATGACCTTGCTGTCCTGTACACTAGACTTTCAAAACTCCTTTAAAAATGATTGCACCACCTCACAGTTTTAAAATTATAAATGAGAGTCATTTATAATTGTAGTTGACTATGCAATGCAGTTGCAGGGAAAGGATTTGCATGTGGAGCATTCCTTCTGTCCTCAGACTACAGTAGGAGGAAGAGTTTATTGAAGCTGGTGGAGACACAGTGCAGAAAAGGAGAGGCTGGACTGAGGGTGAAAACTTTCCTCCTTCATAAGTAGTTGAGGTTAGCTATGTGAAATCAGGTAGTCAACTGTAGATGCTCTATGAATGTCCTGATTGACCATTGTTTGCAGTCCACAGACCAGTGCCAAAAGGAAACTGGGAAAGGGAGTGACCTTATCTTTAAACCTAATTGCTGTACTTACAGTAGTTCATCTACAATAGAAGATCTGGGCAAAATGTTGTGGCCCTACTTAACAGGACTTTTCTCTATTAAGACATTGATCTTTAGAGAAAATACATGAAAAATTTTTACTGTGCTCTAATACAAATCCCTAGTCTCTGCAGTATATGACCATAAAGTCTGTCCCAAGATTTCAAAATAGTTTTTGAGATGACAACTACATCATATTTACATTCTCCTTGCTGCCTCCAAGCCCTAAGATCCCTGGATTGTTTTTTAATTCCTGGTCTGTTCTATTTTAACAACAGTTATAGAGTAACCACAGTTACACTCTAACAGTAGTTACGTTATGAATGTGACCTGTTTGTCTGTAGGATTTTCCATCTCTGAGCCAATGGGATGCTGAACTGGAAAGTGGATATGTAATGGAATGTGCACACAAAGGACCCTGTGCTTTAGATGAGGAAGAGGATGTGCTCTAGTAGAGTGGGAAAATGTGTACTAAATACAAACTGTCTAAACTGGGGCCCTGTCTGCTGAGCTGGGAGGGCAGAACTGGATGGAAGGATTGTGCTGTCTGAGTCATTTGATCTCTGATCCTCCTGTAGAGGAGCTGCTAATAGTGAGAGGCTAGGCTAGGTGGCCCTATCCAGTGAGGAATTCTGAGCAGGGTTAGACATCAAGAGTACTAGTGGGCAGACAGTTTGTCAGTTCTTTCCATGATTCTCTTCTGTCTCTGCTGTAGGGAGTGGTAAGGAAGACCATAAGCAATCCTGTAATGAGTGGGGCATGTTCAGAGCAGTTCTGTTGAAATGTCATTTCTGCTGAGACTGGGAAGTACCATGAGCTAGACTGCAGTTATGTTGGTCCATGTGGTTCATGTAGGCAGTGGTGCTTGTTCTCTGAGCCTCTTTGTGTATAGAAATACTGCAGCCCTGGAATGGAAGGAAATGATGCTGGTTGTATCTCTGTCCAGAGTACACACATGGGCACTGCTTTTGCTGTGCAGTGGGAAGAGAGATTAGAAAACTGAAGGTTTAGTTTCTAGAAGTTCTGAATATTGCATTCCAGTTTCAGGTTTGTGTTATAAAGATTACAAATTGTTTAGGACCTGGTAGAGCAATAGTAGAGTAGAGTGCTTTTAACATGGTGTTACCACTAGCTGCAATGGTGGGATCCAGTGAAGCTTAGTTCCAGGGGACAAGAGGAGTTTCTGATGTGCAGAGATTTCTCAGGTGTGCAGTGTGGTAGACAGGTAGATAGGGCACAATCCACATATTCTGCTCTATGCCATGTAGCAGAAAGCAGATTTTAAACAATTTTTAGGTTGTTTTGGGATTGAAAAGATTAATTAGATTAACACTTCATCAGGCATCTTAAAATATATGCTCAGTTAGCAGAAAGGAGGAATTAAGGCCATAAAGATAGGTTACAGAATAGATTATTAATTTTTACAGTTTTAAATGCTAGTAAAAAGGAAACAACAGCTGTGGGGAGACATTAGATAATAAAAAAGCCCTGCTAAATTAAACCAACCTGTATGGTTTAAAGATACATTGCATTCAGAATAAAAACCAAGATATGAATTAAATTGGGGAATAAAGTTATAGATACCACTTCAATCCTTAAAGATTAACTTCAAACAAAAAGATCTCTTGAGACTGCTCTTCGGGCTGATGATGGAGGGGGAGTTGACTGGGGGGGGGAGGGAAATGGGAGGTGGTGGCAGGGAGGAGACAGAAATCTTTAATAATTAAGTAAATAAATAAATAAATAAATAAAAAATCCCTTGAGTAAAAGAAACAGTAGTTCATCAGAGAGCATTACCATTCAATCTTAACTAATTCGTAAGATTAACAGATGTCTTCCTTTTGATTAAATATAATTTCCAACAATAAATCTTCATAAAGGTAGGGTTCCGGCAGAGTTTTGTTTTGTCTTTACAAAAGTATGAAAACATTGAACTAAGGAATCTAAAAACCACTAGACAACCGAGGTATCTAAAAAATAACACATCATCCAAATAAAATATCCTCTTCAAAAGAATAAATTGGCCTAACAGTCACTTATTATAATCATGTTAGGTGTGTTTTCAAGGTGAAACAAAAAGACATTTTGTTTCCTTTTTTTTTTTTAAAGACACATTCCTCTGGCTTTCCTGGAATTCACTTTGTAGAACAGGCTGGCCTCTATCTTAGTGAGATATATCTGCCTCTGCTGTGAAAGTGCTGGAATTAAAGGCATGCACCACTATAGCCTGACAAAAATTTATTTTACATACACAGGTGGTGTTGTTTCTTCATTTTAAATGTTGTTTGCTTTATACTTCCTGTTTACTCAGGGAATATTATATCCCTCTGAGTTCTCTGATGGAGCTAAAAGCTCAATAATTGTAATTATGCATGTTAACAAATTGAAAAAAAATGAATTAAAAAATGTATAATGTATATAAGGCTAAGAGGCAGAAACATTATTTAAGGTTAGTAATACCAGTTAGGATAAAAAGTACTTTAGGTACAACACCTTGGGCTTACTAAGATAGGATAGATGATCAAACATTTTCTCTAAATTTACCAAATGCAAATGGATTGGACATTGTTAGTATAATTCTCCCCTTTATATCTTATATATAGTTAATGTATTTAGTGTATATAGCTTTACTGTGTTAGTTAAAACCTTCATTTTTAATTAGACAAATAGGGAAATGCGTGATATTTTGATTATATTCTGATAATAAAGCTTGCTTAGCATTACAGCAGAGCTAATCACTACCTGACCAAAATTTACCATAGAGGTTTGGAGGACTCTGGACAGATAGGAGTCAGGATTCCTAAGGCAGGCCTAAGAGAATATTAGCACTTTACTAACATGGAGAGACTGAAGAGGTGGTAGTCACAATTTGCTGGTTAACTGCTTCTCTGATCTTTCAGTTTCTTACCCTGCTCTCTGACTCCTGATTTCTTATTGTTAAATGTCAATTAGACTAATGCTTCAGCAGGTACAGAACTTTCTAAACCCTTTGGAAATAAAGCCCATATACCTGAGATAGAGCCACAAGATTTGTCATTTGCCCTGCTAAGTTTTCATCTTTCCTTGACCCAATCTTCCCTCAGTTTTCCTCATTCCTCTCTTTCATTTGTCTTTTATTTATTCTTCTTTCATCTTGATTGCAGTGTTTCCTCCCACCATTGCTCTCTGTCCCAACCTTCCCCCAAATCTCTCTTCTTTGTTTAACTTTAGAGAAGAGCAGGTCTCTCATACATATCAACTGAATGTGGTGTCTTAATTAGGGTTTCTGTTGTGATGAAACACGATGACCAAAATGCAAGATTGGGAGAAAAGAGATAATTTGGCTTATACTGCCATATTGTTGTTCACTATTAAAGGATGTCATGGTAGGAACTTAAAGAGGGCAGGACCCTGAATAGATTTTTGTATGTTGAACCATCCTTGCATCTGTGAGATGAAGGATGACTTCATCATGGTAGACGATTTTTTTGATGTGTCCTTGGATTTGATTTGCTAGTATTTTATTGAGTAGTTTTGCATGTATGTTCATCAGTGAGATGGGTCTGGAATTCTCCTTGTTTGAATCTTTGTGTGGTTTGGTATAAGGGTAACTGTAGCTTCATAAAAAGGGTTTGGCAATCTTATTTCTGTTTCTATTATGTGGAACCCTTTGAGGAGTATAGTTATTACTTCTTGGTTCTGACAGAATTCTGAACTGAAACTGTCTTTCCATGGGCTCTTTTTGGTTGGAAGGCTTTTGATTACTTCTTCTCTTTCCTTGCAGGTTTTAAGCTCACTTGAATTGTTCATCTGGTCTTGATTTAATTTTGGTATTTTATTGACTTCAGCCCTCAATTTGATTATTTCCTATCCTCTACTCCTCCTGGGTGAGTCTGCTTCTTTTTGTTCTAGAGCTTTCAGGTGTGCTGGTAAGTAACTGGTGTGAGTTTTCTCCACTTTCTTTATGTAGGCACTTAGCGCTATGACCTTTCATCTTAGCACTGCTTTCATAGTGTCCATAGATTTGGGTATTCTGTCCCATCATTTTTGTTGAATTCTACAAAGTATTTAATTTCTTTCTTTATTTCTTCCTTGACCTAGGGGTGGTTTAATAGATCACTGTTCAATTTCCATGAGGTTTTAGGCTTTCTATGATTAGTATTGTTAAATCCTAACTTTAAAACATAGTGATCTGGTAAGACACAGGGGGTTATTCCATTTTTTGTGTGTCAAGGTTTGCTTTGTTAACATGTTTGTGGTCCATGTTAGAAAGGATCTGTGAGGTACTGAGAAGAAGGTATATTTCAAAGAAGCCATTTAAACTTCTTGGTTCTTCCTCATGTCAAAAAACAGGCCTCTAACAAGCTGTTCAAGGAGGCATTAGAGGGTCACAACCAACCTTAAGGCCTGGTGTGCCTTCAAGTTCCCCTTTCTTTGTAAGAAAAGCATAGTTCTACCAGATGGGCAAAATGACATCAGCTGACAAATATTTGAAAAGCAAAATACTGTTTGGTACGGACTGACCTGGTCAATCAAGGCTTTCATTTAGGACCTCAGGCAGAGAGAAAGAACATTCTTGGAAGCCTTCCCTTAGGGCCCGATGTATTGATAATAAAACAAAGCCCCTTATCTAAAACCAGGAATATGTTTGGAAGCACTGGTAATGGTCTGGCGATAAGCCCTTTGTGGAGAAGTTTCTTCTGGTTCTTAGAAACCAACTCTTCCTAGCATATGGAGCTATGATTTTCAGTCCCCAAGCCAACTCTGCACGTAGGAAAGTTCTTGAGATGCCCTGTATTCCTGTTGTGTAGAATTGTTTGACTAGCCTCCTCCTAAATTTTTCCCATTGTGTAATAGTTTCTACTGACTTCATAAAATTCTTCCATTTCTTTCCATTTACTCCCTGGAAGTATACGAGATACAGGATGCTTTTCTTCTTCTCTCTTTTTTATTTTGTTTTTGTTTTTTAGGACAGAGTTTCTCTGTAGGTCTGACCTGACTATCCTAGACTGTCTTGACTATTCTAGAACAATCTCTGTAGACCAGGCTTGCTTTAACGTCACAGAGATTACTAGGTTCTGCCTCCTGAGTCTTGGGATTAAAGACCTGTGCCACCATTGCCTGGGAAGATACTACTTTTCTTAAGAAGCTTACAAAGCATAGGCCATATCTTCTCCAAGTCCACCTTAACCTAGCTTCTATCCTTTTTACATTGTACTTGTCCTGTCTTTCTCATCCCCTGTGACCTTCACGTCAGAACACTGTCAGTGAAGAATTCCCTGCTGTCTCAGGTCACCCTTGTACTTAAGAAATTATTCTGAGAATAACCATGTCGTGTAGCTCTCCTGTCTGCCTAAATGTCTAGCCTGGCAAGTTTTCTGTTTTTATTTCAGTTGTTCAAGGTGTAACCTGGAGCCTGAACCTAAAGGACACTCAAGGATAATAGCATATGTGGAACTCAAAATCTCTCTTAGTTTGCTCCTCTTTGAGCATTAGCCAGTGATGGATGCATGCCATCATTAAACAGATTTTTCTTTATTAATTTCCTAAGTGAGTGAAGTGGTTTCTCAATGCAAAGGCATATCAGTCCTAGAACAGCTGCATTTCCATCTTGTTAGAAAAATTGTTTCTGAGACAACTTCTGCTATATTGACTTAGGTGGCCTTGGTCTGTTGCTGTCCAGGGCAATGACCTTGCTGTTCTCTATATTACACTTTCAAAATTCTTAAATAAAAAGACTGTACCACCTCCCAGTTTTAAAATTATCCATTTGAGTCATGTAGTTGACTATTCTATGCAGTCACAGGAAAAGGATTTGCATATGGAGCACTCCTTCTGTCTTCAGACCACAATAGGAGGAATGGATTATTCTGTATACTGCAGGGGACACAGCATAGGCAATCAGGTGTTGGTGCCACCATTATGAAAAAGGACTGGACTGTGGTACAGGGAGTGATTTTGTAATTTCCCAGTATGGCTTATTTTAATTAATGCCATGTTAATGTATACAGAACAGATGGTGAGTGGTGAACATTTTGGGAAGGTTATCATGAGCCAATGAACATTGAATTTGCAATTAGGAAACAATCCTATGAAGACATGAATGATCTTGCTTGACACAGTTGTTTCTGCTCAGAGATTTGGAAAAGAAGCCATTGATTGTGACTATTGTAACTCTTCTTGTCAAGGTTTCCTATCTCAGCAGCCAACACCTACATATGGGCAACATCAATCTATCTCTTATTAATGATGTTCTCTCTTAGGGAAGGGCCTACTCTTTTTCAAAGTCAATATACAAAGATTTTTTAATCTTAAAAGTGTAATATTTTTATCAATTTAGAAATCACTTATTGGAATCATTTTCAAATATTTAATTTCAGTGTATTGCTGCTCTTATCTCTGTTTGTTTCTGTTCTCCAATGTTTCTAAGTCATGACTAGTTTCATTTCATTTCTCTCATGATGTTGACTGGATTTCTTTGTAGATAAATGTCTCCTATAGTTTAGGCTTGCCTCATGTTAGGTAACTGAGAATCATTTTGAACATGTAATCCTGCCTCTGCTGCCCGGTGCTGGGAAAACAAACCTGCAACTTCTTCCAGGTTTGGCCTTGACTAGCAATGAGAAAGAAAAATAGAGGAGTTAATGAGTGTCTGCTGATCTTTCTGACTTTTATTGGGGACTAAGAAGAAGAGGGACCTGTGCAAGGATTGAGCTCATTGACCAACTGTGAAGCTGTGGAGACACAGTGCAGAAAGGCAGAGGAGAGATGGAGGGTTAGAGCTTTCCTCCTTCAACAGTAGTTGAGATTACCTATGTGGAATCAGCAGTCCGTTGTAGATGCGGTATGATTATTCTGATTGACCATTGTTTGATGTGCACAGACCATGGCAATCAAGAATCTGGGTAAGTTACAGACCTTATTTTAAACCTAATTGCTATATCTATAGTATCACATTCATAAAATAACTACTATTAATGTGTAACTGTTGTTAAAGAGCAGACCATGAATTAGAAAACAATTGGGGTCATGTTAGGGCTTGGAGGGAGCAAAGACAATGTGAATATGATACAGGTTTAATCTCAAAACTCATTTTCAAAAGTTGAAACCGACATTTTGGCCATATGTTCCAGAAACTAGGGATTTTTATTACAGCCCATTAAAGATGTCCTATATATTTTCTCTAAAGATGAAAATCTTAATCCAGAAAAGTAACAGTTCTGTTTGGCGGGACCAAAACATTTTACCCAGATCTTCTATTTTGGATGAGGAACAGAATTTGCTCTAGGAGAGGGGAATAATGTGTACTAAAATACAAAGTGAACTAGGGAACTGTCTTCTGGGCTGGGAGGGCAGAACTGAAAAAACTGTGCTGTCTGAGTCATTTAATCTCTAGTCATCCTGTACAGGAGCTGCTAGTATCCTGAGGCCCAGTTAGTTGACCCTAGCCAATTAGGAATTCTGAGAAGGGTTAGCAATCAGGAGTACTAGTGGCAGGTTTGGGTTCTTTCCATGTTTCTCTTCTGCCTCTGTTGTAGGAAGACCAAAAGCTATACCATGTTGAGTGGAAGGTGTTCAGAGCAGGTCTGTTGAACTGTCATTTCTGTTGTGACTTGAATGGACCATGAGACAGACTGTAGTCATGTTGGTCCATGTGGTTCATGGTGGAAGGGGCCCTTGTTCTCTGAGCCTCCCTTTTTAGAGATTTACAGGGTAAAGGGAGACTCTGGAGTCCTGGAAATGAAGAATATGATGCAGGTTGTATCACTCTCCAGAGTATCCACATAGTCACTGCTTTTGTTGTGCAGTGAGAAGTGAGATTAAAAAACTGAATGTCTAGATTCCAGAAGTTTTCATCTAATTCTAATTTCAGGTTTGTGTTATAAAGGTTTTAAATATTTTGGTACCTGCTAGGAAAAGGATGATATTAAACATTTTACAGCGATACGTGTATTGTAGGCTTTTAACATGATGTTGCTACTAGCCACAATGATGTACCATACAGTGAAGCTTAGTTCCAGAAGACAAAAGGAATTTCTGATGTGCAGAAACTTCTCAGGTGTGCATCGTGTTAGACAGTGAGATAGTACACAATCCACATCTCCTGCCATATTCCATGTAGCAGGAATCCATTTTAAATCATTTTATGCTTGTTTTGGGATTGGTCATCAGTAGGGCTGCCTTTCCCAGAAACCAGAAGAAAGCATGATGGGCAGGAGAGCCATTGAAAGAAATCTCCCCCATTGGAAATACAGCATTTATATCATGAGGCTTCTTTCTTTGGAAGACATCAGTAACTTAGGGGTCAGAAATAACAGTTTAAGGATCACTTTGAAAAACCTTTGTGAAAGTTGTGAAGTTTGTGATTATTTAATTTCTGTTCACTTCTTATCAAAGGCAGCTGGGTAACATTGGTCAAGTTCACATTTTTCCTTACCTAAGTTTTCCTTGGTCTTTTGATTTAAACTTGACAATATTTCACTGCTTCTGTTCTTTGTTTCTCTCCAACCCTCTTATTCTTTCACAAATTTTATAAACATTCTTGATTGATGTGAATTTGTGGAAAGTAAAGAAGTCATATGAACCTGGTTTTTTCTGTAATGTATGACTGTAATTTAACTATATTATTCATTTTCTTTAAAATGGTAGACCTTCACCAATTTTATTCAGAAAGTATTTTCTGTGATCAGTCTTAAGTTTTGGTTTTGGGAATAGTTTACCTGGAGAGGCTCATTTTTTTTTTTATCTTAGATGCTTGCCTCTTTCCATTTCCTGGTGTATCTGTGTTTTATAGATGTTGCTATCTTCATATTTGAGTCTTTGCTACCTAAGTGTTGGTATGAACAATACATAATCTCTTTGGGTGTTCTTTGTGTTTCCACTGTGGATGTAGCTTTGTATTCAGCTTTCCTGCTGTAAATTGTTGGACAAACTCATTGGATTCCATTCATTTAATTGTGAAAATTTACCAGACACAAAATCTTAATTTTGATGCATCATCTTCCTAAGGATCATTTTTTATTTCTTTATTTATGATTTGTTTTTCTTGTTTTTATCAATATTAATAGACTTGACTTATTGGATATAAGATTTCATGTGTCTTGGCAAGTGGCTCAGCACATATTCTTTTTGTGAGTAACCTGAGTTCAGATAGTTACACTCAAGATGGGAGGTTAATAAATCTCTACTATTCCCAATCCAGCAGATCTGACAACCTCCTTTTCTGTGTGTCACCTGTATACATATGCAAGACATTGTCTCCCATACACAAACATACACAAGAAATAGCAATAACCTTGTTTGCAAAGGTGCTTGTGTCTTAAAGTCAGGGCAAAGGAATTTGCTTTACATGTACCCTGATTCTTCAAAAATCTGTTCTCTTGAAATTTCTATTAAAAAGTTTTTATTTCCTCACTGGGATGCAGACTTACATTCATTCACCAATTGTAGGTAACAAAATGTTATCTAAGTTATCCTGAGACACATTATTTTTTTTATCATAAGAGAATGAAATGTTTTAATAAGCAAAACTATTTTCTACAAAGTAAAACCATCAGAAGACTTCAAGTGAAGCTTCTGACTTTTTTAGAACAGCCCTTCTCACCCAAGCCATTTTCTATCATTGCTAAAGGAGAGAACTGGAGTCTATAGGATGCCAGTGATTTCTTGGAGGTTGATTTTGATGAATATCTTGTAGTTCATGTTTAATGGACATAACATATATATTTGTAGATCTGTGCTTGTATTGTATTTTATAATGGTGTCATCTATATTTTTTTATTTTTTTGAACCGTAAACTTATTACATCATTCATTTTCTTGAAAATTATAGACCTTCACCTATTTGTATTCAGAATATTGCTTATGCTATTTGATCCTTAATTGTTCATTTATAATAGTTTCTGGGATAAACAGTTTTAGTTTTCTCTTATTGATCTTAGATGCTAACCCCTTTCCATTTCCTGGCATGTCTGTGCTTTCTAGTTGCTGCTGTCTTCATGTTTGAGTCTTTGCTGTTTAGCTCATTGACTAGACTAATACATTGTCTTTGGTTCTCTAAAACCTTCTCATATATTGTGTCTGTGTGCTTATCAGCCTCAGCTGTCAACATGACAAAGCCAAGGTTCCCCTGAGGGCACATCAATTAAGCATGTGCTCAGATCAGAATGTCTGATCTGTGTCTGATATACACTGTGTCGATTGACAATTGATGTTGGAAGATCTTCCACTGAGTTGGCAATGTCTCTAAGCAAGTGGGCCTGGTCTGATGAAGAGAGCTAGCTGAGCACAAGACAGTGACAAGGCAAAAGAGAAAATTAGGCAACAATGGTTCTGCATGTTTTGCCTTCAGTGATTAACTTGAGTTTTGATACTAAACTCCCACAGTGGTGTACTCTGACTTAGGCATAACAACCCAATAAACCCGTTCATTTCCACAGTTCTTTTGGTTAGATAATTTAATTATAGCAACAGAGATGAAAGTAGCAACAAAAAATGGTGCCTCAACAGGGATTTTGTTGCTGCAATGGATTTGGAAATATGGACTTAGGAAGAATTTTGAAGATATCGAGACTTTAGATGGCAAAAATCCAAAAGTCAAGGAAAGCTCTACACAGAGCGTAACTGACTGTTCTTGTAGGACCTGAAAGCCTGGAACGTTGACAGTGCTGGCAGGCAGTGGAGGGCAGGGTCATAGGATTTTAATGGGCAAAAAGGAGTTGATCTGGACTATCAGTCCTGAGAGATCTGTGTCTCAGGGATTTCAGGTTAAGTCAATGGCTACTGGGGCACAGCGTGACTTCCAGTTCCTGACAGATTGATGGACTCACTCACAGAGGCATTCAGGCTAATTTGTGTTTCTCTTTATAATCCCTTAGTAGTCAAGGAAGCTCAGAAGCTTTATAGGGCAACTGGTCTGAGACAATGAACTTGTATTCCCTGTATAGCTTACAATCTTCATGGCATCTGGGGGAACCATAAATGTCTTGAGCCCAGAAATTGCCATTAACTTCAGTTCTTGATAAATATATAAAAATTCTGATTGCTGTCAATAAGCTTCTTAGCATCATCTAGCTCTGGTCCCTCCAGCCCAAGTCTGTCCTCTTTCCTTGTGGGTTTATTAGGTGATATTGTTCTGGTAAGTAACTACAGGTGCTTAGAAGACTTTATAAAAATTTTCCTAGAGATTATTTTTGTGATTCTTTGGCCCCAAATCTTTCTTAACATTTTTATATGCCAAGAAGGTTATTAAGGCACAATTAAAGAGTAATAGACTGATATCTTAGAAAAATATTATTTCTGTTGGATAGTTATTACTGCTGACTGCATTAGGTCTACAGTCAAAAAGAAACACATAGAAAGGAATGAAAAGAAAGAAAAGCATTAGGTAATTTCAGATGACAGTCCAGTGGTGAAAAAGAGAGATTTTCAAGGATTTTACACCATTAAACGGAAGACCCTTGCTCTGCATTGAAAGCCAAGCAATGTACCTTACAGTGTAGAATGTATCTAGCTAATCTCTTTATTTATAGAAGGCATATGCAACAAAATTCCTTATCTCAGGGCAACATCA
The DNA here is from genome assembly GCF_018167655.1 of Microtus oregoni. NCBI lineage: Eukaryota > Metazoa > Chordata > Mammalia > Rodentia > Cricetidae > Microtus > Microtus oregoni. The sequence goes on from NW_024543211.1 coordinate 131,456, forward strand.
TACAGAACCTGTAGTCAATTTTGTTCAAGCTTGGTAGAATACTCCATATGGTCTGTCCAGCAGAATTCAGTTAGGGTTCCCTGGGAAAGGACACTGAGACTGAGGAAAATTTAGATCAAGAGAAATGAAGACACAAACATAGGTTAAACCACTGAAGGCCATAGGACTGAAGGCCAGTACCAAACAGCTCCGAGTTTATTTCTCAGACAGCATATATACTGTTTTCAAGTAATGTTCAGTCTCTGAATCTCTTAATTGTCTCCCTACAGTTGTCATCAATTGAGAAACAAAATCTTGAAACAATTCATCAGGTTTCTGTTTCATCTTAGACAATTTTTTTGTTTTCTTTCCAGTGCAAGGTAATTTGTACCAGGACTTTTTTTTTTTGCTGTAATATTAAGTTGAGCATATACTGCCATGTCAAATTTCAACTGATGATCTAAGTCTTTACAATCACCTTCTCCTGCTTGCATGTCAAACTTAATAGGCATTTAAAGTTTTTTATGGTTTATTTAACTTTATTTTATGTGCATTGGTGTGAAGGTGTCAGATCCCCTGCAACTGGATCTTCAGACAGTTGTGAGCTGCCACATGAATGCTGGGAATTGAACCCAGGTCCTCTGGAAGAGCAGTCAGTGCTCCAAACTACTGAGCCAGCTCTACAGCCCTAGACAGGCATATTTTGAGCTTTATTAATATTATCTCTAAGTTCACATACTCATGGAATTATGATTCCACAATATATAATCTCCTCCAGACAAACAAGCCCTAGCTTGTTGGGGATTGTATCTGGGAATTTAGTGAGTGTGTTAGTTTCATAGATTGGTGGACTGCCTACCTGTTCTTCTGGCTGGGATGATGTGCACATGAGCAAGGATTTTCTGCTTGAATTTGGGGCTGAAGCACAACTATATTCCTTTTTCTGAATGGGAGTTTATCCTATGCCATTGCATGTTGGAAATCCTTAATTTGTTACTTGAAATTTCAAAATGTGTCAGACAAGAGGTTGGCTGGAATTCCAGAGGAGTTTATAGACATTTGTGCTTTTTGGGTTATTACAGATTATGAAGCTCAAAAAACTCAGACTAAATGCATTTAATTTTTTTATTTTCTCTTTTATTTATTCTTTTCTCATACAATACATATTGACTGCTGCGTCCAGTTCCTCCACCACTTCCAGTTTTCCACAGTCCTCATTCCCCCAGGTCCATTGCTCCTTTTTCATCTGTCATAAAATAGAAGGCCTCCAAGGGATATCAAAGAAACCCTTCATAAAAATGTTCAAGAAAGGGCTGGAGAGATGGCTCAGAGGTTAGGAGCACTGGCTGCTCTTCCAGAGGTCCTGATTTCAATTCCCAGCAACCATATGGTGGCTCACAACCATCTGTACTGAGATCTGGCACCCTCCTCTGGTGTGCGGGCATACATCGAGGCAGAATGTTGTATACATAATAAATAAATAAATCTTTAAAAAAAATGTTCAAGAAAATTAGGTAAAAATCCCTTATCAAAACTGGACAAAGCAAGTGAATAGGAATGAAAAGGTCACAAAAATTGGCAAGAGTAAGAGATACCAAGAGTTCTACAGTTAGTAATCACACAAACACCCCAAGCTAACAACCAAAGCATGCATGCACAGGGCATGCACAGAGCTGTTCATGTTCCATGATTCTCACTTCATTTTGTCTGAGACCCTATGAGACTTGTTTTGTTGATTCTGTAGCTTTGGTTTTCCTGGGTTCCACAAACCCCCCAGATCCTACATTTTTTACCCCTTCCTTCCACAGGATTCCAAGAACTCAAGGTAATGTTTGGGTAGGGATCTGTGCATGTGTAACCATCAGCTGCTGGAAGAATTCTCTCTGGTGGCATTTTTCCTGGGAATCTATCTATGATTTTAGATATGAATCATTTTATTTTTTTTTCCTGTTTAGTTGTATTTGGTTCTACCCTAATTCTGGAAGCCATCAAGCTCTGGTTCCTGGCCATCCTGGCAGTATCAGACCTTGGCTTCCTCTCACAGCTTGGATTAAAAGATCAGTCATTGGTTGTTCACTTCACAAACTCTAAGCCACTTTTTCCCCAGTGAATCTTGCTAGCAGAACAAGTATAGTTCTCAGTTTAGTGACTGACTTTGTGTCCCAATCCCACCAATGGGAGCCGTATGTATTACAGAATAAGGCTGGTTCAGCCTCTGTATTCCTCACTACTAGGAATCTTCAATAGTGTCTTTCTTGTAGTTCTGGAAGTTTGCAGTGTACTCTTTCCATACCTCCTGCAAAAAGCTCCATTATTCCTATCATCTCTCCCTCCTATACGTCATCTCTGTCCCTTGCTTACTTGATCTTTCTTGTTCCCATCCCCACCTGCCTCCAGTGCACCCACAAAATCTATTCTATTCTGTCTTCCCAGAGAAATCCATGCATGTCCCCCAGAGCAGTTCTTGTTACTTAGCCTTTCTGCATCTATGGCTTGTACTGTGATTGACTGTGATTACTATGGTTGTACTTTACTTACCTGCTCATATCCACTTATAACTGAGTAAACCATTTTGATTTATGTGCTTCTGGGTTGCCTCACTCAGGGTAAAAAATAGTCGTGCAACAACACAGCAACCAAATAATTCAGATACGGTGTGGTACACCTCTAAATGGAATTTTCAGTAGAGGAATCTAAAATAGATGAGACACATTTAAAATATGTTCAGTATCATTAGCCATCAGGAGATTTCATCATAAACCTGACAGAAAGGATAAGTTCAACAACACAAGTGACAGCTAAGGCTTCAAGGATGTGGAGCAAGGGGACTCATTGCTCTTGCGGTGCAAAATTGTAAAAATCCAGCCACTGTGAAAATCAATATGCAAAAATCCTCAGAATATTGAGAGTCAATCTACCCCATGACTCAGGTATCCCCCTCTTGCGCATATTCCCAAAACTCGCTCTTCCATCCCAGCACAAGGACATTTGCTCGACTCTGTTCATAATAGCCAGAAACTGCTGTGTCCGTGAGAGATGGTGTTGATTGATGATTGATGTAGGAAGCCCCTAAGAAGGTGGACCTGTGCTGGGATATGGAGCATTCTGAGCATGAGGTAGAGACTAGGCAAAAGAGAAAGGCTGTAAACAGTCTTTGCAAATGTGTTTTGCCTTCAATTGTTAGCGTGCAGTTTCTCCTACATTTCCAAAATGATTGAGTGTGATTTGACACAATCAATGAAATAATCCCATTTACTGCCTGAGATGCTTTCAGTTGGAGTATTTAATCACAGTAGCATAAAAGCAGGCAGCACAAACAATTACAACACAAAAGTTGATTTTGTTTGTCAGTAGAATATAGGAATGATGACTTTTGCCACAATGTGGAAGATATCAAGATTTTTATGTGACACAAAAAAGAAACATGAACATAATTAACTGTTCTTATAGGACCAGGAAAATTAAAATGTAATGGCAGAGAGTGGGTATTGAGATCATAGGATTTCAGTTGAAAATAAACTTGATAAAAAAAAACCAATCCTGAGGACTTTTGTCTGATTTTTTTTCTTTTTGGTTTTTCAAGACAGGGTTTCCCAGTGAAACAGTCCTATTGTTCTGGAACTAGCTCTTGTAGACCAGGCTGGCCTCAAATTCAGAGGGATTCACCTGCTTCTGCCTCCCCAGTGCTGGGATTAAAGGCGTGTGTCATGACCATCCAGACTTTTGTGTGATATTTTGGCTCCACAATTTTTCTTCTTCTGCCTATGCACTAGAACTTTAGTAATGCCAAATTCAAAAGTAATGGGTTAATGTCTTAAACGGAATATTGAAGCTGTTCAATGGTTATCATTCATGACTCATTTAGGTGCACAGTAAAAAAATCCAAGTAGGGCAGAAATAAAAGAAAATAAAAAGATAGTTTCAAAGGGCATTTTGTGTTAAAGCAGGCAGGAATTTTCCAAGAGTTAATTATCATTAAAGAAAAGCCATTACTCTGCAGTGGAAGCTTATCAAGGTGCCCTAAGGGTAAGACTCCATACACTTAAACCTTCACTTTAGGGTAGCAATGTGACTCATAGTCTCAGGAAGCTACTTCATTCAAAACTGTCTGCACTTGTGGTCCAAGCTCGTTAGTGTTCTTTGCAATTAAGAGATCTAATTTCTCAGCATCACCGGTAATGTATTGGTCTTGGGAACATGAGAGAATCACAATTTAAGATCATGGATTTTTAGTTTATGGTTACAGTTTACCATTGTTGCAGGCATCTGTGTTTGGCAGAGTCAGAAGCCCAATGAGGAGACAGTGAGAGTTCATTGCACGAAGCTGTGAGGATCGAAGCTGGGTGTGGTGTGGTATCTTTTCCTCTCTTGTTCCTTTAGGGCCTGCCACCCAGTTCTCAATTAAATTTCACACATGGAGGCTTATTTTTTTTCTTATAAATGCTTGATTTTGATTTGTTTCAAGGCATGTTGATTTAACTTAATTGTTCTCTCTACAATTTCCCCCTGGCCTTTATCTTTATTCTGTATTCCTCTCTTTGTTTCTTACTCCATGGCTTGCTGTGTAGTTGGATTAAAGGTTCCTGTTGTTTTCTCCTCCTGTTGCCTCTTCTTTCTGTTTTCCTCCCAGATTTCCCTTCCCATGTATTCTCTTTTCCTGGCAGCCCTGCTTGTCCTTTCTTGCCATGTGATTGGTCATTCAATCTTTTTTTTTTACACCAACCAGGTATTTTAAATAGGCAAAGCATCAAAACTTCACAGAGCTAAACCAATGCAGCAATTCCTTGCATCATTAAAACAATTTTCCACAGCGTAAATAAATAAAACACACTTAAAAATGTTATTTCACAACATACTGGGTTACATTTTGAGCCCAAAGATGTTAAGATACCTAAGTTATGACACAACTTCCATGGAGACCTAGCTGCTTATAGTGAGTGGAAGTTACCAAAGAGAGAAATGCATGAGAAGTTGCAAGGATAGGGCCATTTAAGTCATTTGAAACTGAAGCCATACATCTGACAAGAGAGCTACAGGATTTGATGTTTATCCTGCTCTGCTTCAGTCTTGGTTCAAACTTCCCTTACTGTGTCTTTATTTTTCTCTTTTGGGATGTTAATGGTATTTTGTGCCACTGATGTTAGAAAGAGGTTTTCAGGTTTTATAAGATGTTGCTGTCAACAGATTGTCTTGAGTGCCAGAGGAGACATTACACATTTGGACAGTGTAGGGACCATTGCAGATGAGGATCATTAAATGTCTATCCTTGAAATGACTAACTGCAATTTTTCCATTGTTGACCTTGAGCCAATAGTGGCCGGGGTCAGAATGTACTTGATTGAATGAACAACCTCCCAGAAAAGATCATGTATTTGAAAAAGTTTCTTTCCTTTGTGGCTTCCTTTCAATTTCCTGTGGATCTTTAGTAAGAGAAGCCTGTCTAGATGAAATTCCTCTTTGTATGTGATGAGTCTCAATAAACTCAACTAATTTCCTGATATTTGTATCTACTGTTTTGTGCTTGTCATTAATTAGACAATTTCCGTCTTATACTAAAATATTTTTGCCATGATTATAGGCTTGATTTCTATATTCTATATATTACCTATATTCTATAGGTTAAAAAAAGATATAGCAGAAACAGTTGCTATTAAGGAGTTTGGCAACCTGCTATTTTAATTTTTTTCTTTGCTTGTTGAAGTAGCCCTTACTGTGTGGCTCCATATTCCTGAAAGTAGAGAGGGGCATCATTTCTGGCTCTATACATTTTTATATTATTGGGTGATAGCCTTGTAATATAGGTTTTTTTATATGTCAACTATATGCTGCTGTGCAGTGCCTCATGCATATCTTGGATTTTAAAATTTGAAAGAGGGTTTCACTCTGATTCCCAGGATACCATGTATTTATGGCATTAACACTGCCTTAGAATTCTGAGTCAGTTATTGGAGGTGCATGAATTTCTTCTGGATGGTTATGCTTGATTTGATTTTTCTTAAATCAAATATGACTATTTTATATGTCTGCATGGATATTCATTACATGGGTATCTAGTCACCGAAGTGATCAAAAGATCTCAGAATTCCTGTTCATGGAACAAAGGAAAGTTGTGATCCCCATGTAAGTACTGGAAAATGTGCCCACCTCCATTCATGACCAGCAAGATCTCTGAATTCCTCTGCCTTTTCTCCAGCTCTCTGTTGATTATTTGTGACCAACATTTATATTTCTAGTGTTTTCATCTGTCCATTTTAACTGCTTTGGTTATTGGTATGACAGTTTAAATTATGTCACTTCAGATGTCTGGAAGATGAATACAGAACTGGAGTAAATGCAAAATTACTTGTAAGAACTTCAGTAACAACCTTTAAGTTATTTCTATCCCATTTGTTTTTTTGTTTCACTGTTTTTTGCAATGGAGACAATTTAATGTGTACTTCTACCTGTCCTGGACCTGATTGCTTAGACTTGACTGGCATTCAACTCAGAGAGAAATATACCCACCTCTGTTTTCTGAGTGTTGTGGTTAAAGGCACAATACACCAATACACCCAGTGTGTCCATATTACTTTTTTTGTGTGGTCTGTAACTCTTTATACAATTTTCTCATGCATACTATATACAGTTGATCTTTTTTTTTTTTTCTGTTGATCTTTTTCAATACCTCTTCCTCTCAATAGATGTTGCTCTTATGGGGTGGTATCCCATACAAAGGGTACAGAAATGACAGAGTTCACTCTGCTTTTCAATTTTCCTCTAAAGTGACTGTCTAAGTCATGGAATAAGAGTGGGGAACACCAGAATCATATGACTATACTGTAAAAGAAGTATGTTTCTAACATTGTCACTGTCATGCTTTCCATTTTGAACATTTATGGTATATTTTAGGAGACAGTGACCTATGATGATGTGCATATCAACTTCACCCGGGAAGAGTGGAATTTGCTCAATCCTTCCCAGAAGAATCTCTATAAAGATGTAATGCTGGAAACCTACAAGAACCTCATTTCTATAGGTAAAAATGAATTTCCTTCATGTTTTAAAATATGGAAGCATCCGGGCAGTGGTGGTGCACGCCTTTAATCCCAGCACTCGGGAGGCAGAGGCAGGCGGATCTCTGTGAGTTTGAGACCAGCCTGGTCTACAAGAGCTAGTTCCAGGACAGGCTCCAAAACCACAGAGAAACCCTGTCTCAAAAAACCAAAAAATAAAAAATAAAATAAAATATGGAAGCAACTTTTCCTTGGTTAAGGATTTTGTTCTGCAATTTCATTTAGAAAAAGAATGAGGTGAATACAGCAGTCATAGTTCTTAGGTGCACTTAAGATAATAAGCTAAATCGTGCACATTGTTCAATGATATAACATATATTCTGGTCCTGTATTTTAGGATACATTGGGGAAGACCATTACACTGAAGAACATTGGCAATGTTCTAGAATACATGCAAGGTAATTTTCATGTGCAAGTTGATAACAATGTGCCTCTGATGAGATCGCACTTTCTCCTAGAACTTTTAAACAAAAGCAGCAGTGCAAATAAGCACAGCTAAGTGCATAGATGGTTATTAAATCCTCACAAATCCATATACCTCCATTTCATGTATGTGAATTATTCTTCCTTTACTAGGTGTATCATACAGTACCCTTGATATAAGCTTATGAGCATAGGGATATGGAAAGATTAAACATACCTCTCCTTAAGAACAAAAAGAAGATAAGCAGTAGTTCCCATGTAGAGTATACTTGTTGAATTTCATTCAAGTATGCAATAATGAAGGTTTTCTACCATCATTATTAATATATAAACATTACAAAAATTCCCCATGAATTATAGGTCTGTGCAAATACTTCTGAATGTCCTAGTTCACTTAGCAAATATAATATGATTCAAGTATAGTAAAATTTATGAATGCAGTAAAGTTTTTAAAGCTCTCAGTTTAATCAGTTGTCTTCTAAAATATGAATAATAACATATAAAATGTTTTTGTAAATGTCAAAAGGTAAACCATGAAACAAAGGAATTTATCATTATACTTATTTTCCTAGATGCGAACTGAACCCTAATTAAAAAGAAAGCATGATTTTATACAGAGTTATAAAACCTTAATAACTAATTCCATTTTAGAATTGGAACAAGTTATAAAATTAATTCATACAAATACCAAGGTTCAGCAGTGTATTGAATGTAGCAAAGCTTTTAAATGTGCCAATTATCCTTGTAGGATTGAAGAAAATCAAAATGGAGAGAAGAAACTTTCAGTGTATACTCACGGTGTTAAAGTCTTGTCTTATGACACTGACCTGCTAAGGAATGAAACCCATATAATGGAGCAAAACCCTCTAAAAGTAAGCAATGCAGTAAAGCCTTTGCTTATCACAGTCATATTCAAGTGCTTAGAAAACACACTGGAAAAAAACCCTATGAATATCGTCAAGGTGATAAAGACTTTGTTCTTTATGAGACTCATCAAAGTCATAAAAGAACACATACGGGAGAGAAAGACTATGAATGCAATCAGGGTGGTAAGGCCTATGCATGTCAAACTGATTTTCAAAAGCATAAGAGAACAGATACTGGAGAGAAACCCTATGAATGCAATCAGTGTGGTAAGGCCTATGCATGTCAAACTGATCTTCAAAAGCAGAAGAAAACACATGCAGGAGAGAAACCCTATGAATGTAATCAGTGTGGTAAGGCCTTTGCTGAAAATGGTACTCTTCACAAGCATAAAAGAACACATACTGGAGAGAAACCCTATGAATGTAATCAGTGTGGTAAGGCCTTTGCAGATCAGAGTAATCTTCAAAAGCATAAAAGAATACATAGTGGAGAGAAACCCTATGAATGTAATCAGTGAGGTAAGGTCTTTGCTGACAACAGTAGTCTTCAAAAGCATAAAAGAATACATACTGGAGAAAAACCTCATAAATGTATCAGTGTGGTAAAGCCTTTGCACGACATACTCATCTTCATTTGCATAAAAGAACACATACTGGAGAGAAACCCTATGAATGTAATGAATGTGGTAAGGCCTTTGCGTATCAAAATAGTCTTCAATTGCATAAAAGAAAACTACTGGAGAGAAAGAAACTCTATGAATGTAATCAGTGTTGTAAGGCCATGCACATCACAGTAATCCTCAATTGCATAGAAGAACACATTCTAGAGAGAAATCCTATGATTGTAATATTTTTGGTAAGGCCGTTGCACAAAACAGCCATCTTCAAAAATACAAAACATCACAGACTAGATAGAACCCCTATGAATGTAGTCAGTGTGATTAGGCCTTTGGAGACCACTGTACTCTTCAAGGTAATAAAAGAACACACAGTAGAGGAAAACGTTATGAATGTATAGTAGTGTGAGAAAGCCTATTCACATCTTATCTTCAAATGCATAAAAGAACACAGACAGGGGAGATAACTGTGAATGGAGTCTGTGGTAAATCCTTTGTCACAACCATCTCCAAATGCATAAAATAAACCATCTTGCAGAAAACTATGAACTCGGTGTGTGTATTCTTCAAAAATATGAGAAAACTCATACTATAGTGAAACTCTAAGTGAATTTAGTGTTTTAATGTTTTGTACTTCATACAGGAGTAAGACTTTTGTGTGTAATCAATCTGAGAAAGCTTATGCATATTACCCTAATCATTTGGACCTGTGGAAGAAACGGAGGGCTTTTTATAACTTATTTTTTAAAGATCTTAAGCCCACACACATATAGTCAGTTAGCCAATAGCAGTTATTGTGTAGATAAAAATGGATAGTGTAAAAATCTTTTCAAGCACTATGATATCTCTTTATTTTGTTTGAACCAGCAAACTAATGGCCAAAACCTTTTTTTGAGGCCTTTTGGGTAAGAGAAATGGCTAGTCAAAGAAATACACCTTGGACCTGAAAGCAGAGCCAAAGAAAAGCACTTTTTCTATGAATCTCGAACTAGTTAAAGAAACATCATCTCCCTGAAAACAGCCCAAACATTAAAATGTGCCAGTGAAAGAAACACACTCTCAAAACACAACTGTCAAGTTGGGAGCGTAGACCCCAGTTCCTCGCATCTATCCCAGCCCCCAGGCCTGGTCTGGACACTAATTCCCAGCTGGCCAGGTCCTGACCCCACCCCCAGGGATGGGTCAGGACCACTCTGCAGGGTCTTTAAGTGATTCCCCAAAAGAGGAACACGTGGTCTCCCTCTCTTCCTCCTGGGGGTAGCATTTCTGCGGCTTCCTGGTTCCCGCTCAGGGCCCCCTGAGAGCACAGATCGCCCATTAAACCTGGATATTTCTTAATTTGGCTTGTTTTGATTTGGCTTGATTGGGAATTTTGCGTCTGCAGGGAGCTAGTAGTAAGAAATATTCCTAGGGGCTGGAGAGATGGCTCAGTGGTTAAGAGCATTGCCTGCTCTTCCAAAGGTCCTGAGTTCAATTCCTGGCAATCACTTGGAGGCTCACAACCACCTGTAATGAGGTCTGGTGCCCTCTTCTGGCCTACAGGCATACACACAGACAATTGTGTACATAATAAAGTAAATAAATACATTTTTTAAAAAATGAATATTCCTAACATTTTGGAGGTTCCCGCCAAGCTAGGCCAGGCCCTTTCCACTTCGCAGGCCATGTGTTGGAAGGCCCCTACTCTATAGTTTGAGCTCTCTACACCACGCTGACAAATGGCTTCTGGGCCACAGCGGCGTCTTGATGAGTCCCTTTTCTTATCTATGCTATAGAGTTCTAGGGGACCCATTCATTCTTATTTTTGTCGTTTTCGGATTCCCGCTGAAGTCATGAACTCACACCGGGAAGTCAAGTCAGGTGGCAGTCAATCCCGTGGGATCAGGCTTGGCTGAGTTGGAGATCTGTCTGTCCTGGGACACCAGGCATCCAATATACAGTTGAGGACATGCTAAAATGGACTTAGGCCACGTGGTTGGGCATAGACTAAAATGGACACTTACAGTTCAAAGCCAGGTCTGTTGTTGCCCCTATGAGCCTCTTACAAAGATCTTTTTAAATTGAGCTTGTCTGATACAAATAAACAGAGCTTACATATATATGTCCATGATTTTTGGCCTCTGCACTCTTGCCCCCCCTCCCCCACTTAGTAGCCAGTGTCTCTCAGCACCACAGTGCCAGAGGCACTGGCCCCTCTCCAACTCCCTGAAACCCACACTTCCCAACCCCTCCCATGGAGCAACATTCTTTCCCCCTCCCTTTCCCAATTCAGAGGTTCAAGGTCAATTTCAACCTCCCCCTCCCCCTCCCACCTCTCTGCACTCCTGGATCCCTTATGCACACTGGGCTAGTCCCTCCCCTGTTCCCTTTTCTCTTCCAAATCTATCAGGTAGAAAAGTAGCTGCTTGGGCTGGAGAGATGGCTCAGTGGTTAAGAGCATTGCCTGCTCTTCCAAAGGTCCTGAGTTCAATTCCCAGCAACCACATGGTAGCTCACAACCATCTGAAATGAGATTTGATGCCCTCTTCTGGCCTGCAGGCAGACACACAGAATATTGTATACATAATAAATAAATAAATAAATAAATATTTTTTTAAAAAAAGAAAAGTAGCTGCTTTCCTTTTCTACTAATAATTCTGCTTCCTCAGTCAGAACCAGATATTAGGGAAAAAAAGTTGAGGATGGTCCCCAAACTCCTATATGGGAATTAGTGAAAATGGCCTTTAAAGTTTTTAATGCCTGAGAAGAATCAGCTGAGTCTTCCCGACAGACAAAGCTACAACAATCTACAGGCCCAGGCCTTAGCAACTGCCCTATGGTCACAGGAAGGGGGATAAGGGAAGCCAATCATATGGCTGTATCAAGTGTGGCCTAAATGGTCTTGTGGCATGATATTGCACTACACCTGCTCCGAGGTTCTGCCCTATCTGCTAGCAACCTGGACACTGGAAATCACAATGCCACAATACAGGCTTGTCCTCTATGCCAAGCCATGGAGGTTCAGCCTCATCACTATCGGCAAGTGAAGCTGTGCCAGCCTTCAAACGTCTGAGCCTTGCAGAGGCTGCCCAGATTTGGTTTATCCCGTAACGTTCACCTAGCCTAGGGTCATGATACAAGTCGCGGGTAAGTCCATTACTTTTATTCTCACTCGGGCCTTAAGTTTCCCTTACCAATTTTACGCTTTTACAGGATGGATAGGAGTGTTTTCAGTCTCCAGGGAAACAGCAGATGCGGTGGCTCAGGGTCATGGAGCTAGTGTCAGAAGCTCTCAACATCTCCTGGACAATGGGACTCATCAAACAACAACTAACCAAGCTCTTCACTGAACTCAGGTTATCTTGGCTCTCGCCTCAGGGCCACCCCACATTCCCCTACGGACCTGAGCTTTTTTGAGTTGCTTCATGGCAAGCCCTTTCTCCTTAACCATCACCTCCCAGTTCAAACTCCTCCACTGGTGGGGTACCTACTCTAAGGTACCTTCTCCATTCACATACTGGAAACAAACTAAATATCCCCCAACCAAAAAATGGACAAGGAAAATGTGGTACATTTATACAATGGAGTACTACACAGCAGAAAATAACAATGTCTTGAATTTTGTGAGCAAATGCATCAAACTAGAAAACATCATTTTGAGTGAGGTAACCCAGATCCAGAAATAAAATTATCACATGCACTCACTCATAAGTGGTTTTTATGCATAAAACAAAGAAACACAGTCTACAAATCATAATTCCAGAGAGCCTCAACAACAATGAGGACCCTAAGAGAAATATACATGAGAAGTAGAAAAAGACAAATTCTCCTGAGTAAATTGGGAGCATGGGGGTCTTGGGAGAGAGTCGAAGGGGAGGGGAGCAGAGAAAAATGCAGGTCTCAATAAAAATAGATTTAAAAAAAATGACCCTTCAATGCGTAGGCAAAATTTTCACATAAAATCTGAAATAATGGGGCTGGAGAGATGGCTCAGAGGTTAAGAGCACTGACTGCTCTTCCAGAGGTCCTGAGTTCAAGTTCCAGCAACCACATGGTGGCTCACAACCATCTGTAATGATATCTGGTGCCCTCTTCTGGCATGCGAGCATACATAGAAGGAATATTGTATACATAATAAATAAAAAAAAATCTGAAATAACTTGGGAAAAGATTCTAAACACCCAAAAAGCATAGTCAAACACAGCTTCTTTGTAACTGCCTTTTTTGGTGGGCTGTGTTTGATAGCAGTGACCAGAGGCTTGTCCCCTTTAACAGAGGGCTTCCTGTCTCGGCATTGGTGACAGATAAGGCAGCTCTTTTAAGAGATCCTAATTTGGTGCTTATGTGTCCTCTTTCTCCGCCTGACCTGAGGGCCCAGGCTATGATCCTGCTGGCTGCTCTCCCTGTATTTCTGTAATTGAAAGAATGTGTGGAGCCTGATTTGATTCTCTAAGACAGACTCTCTCTGGTGTGAAGGCCATTAATTTACAAGTGGCTGCTCTCCCTCTCTGGTCTTTTGTTCAATATGGCTGCCTCTTGAATAGTTTCTGGGCACCATTATGGGGAATTACCTTCAAATCCTTTCCAGAAATGTCTTTTCTTAGTCAGTACACCGATCAATTTGGTTACATTCAGTACAACCTATTAAAATTTACCACAGAGTTCTGGGGCCAAAGATAGGATTGCTGACTTCTACTGTGGAATAGTATTTCTTTTTTTCTTTTTTTTTAAATATTTATTTATTATGTATACAATATTCTGTCTGTATGCCTGAAGGCCAGAAGAGGGTGCCAGACCTCTTTACAGATGGTTGTGAGCCACCATGTGGTTGCTGGGAATTGAACTCAGGACCTTTGGAAGAGCAGGCAATGCTCTTAACCGCTGAGCCATCTCTCCAGCCCCTGGAATAGTATTTCTTGCACTTCTAATTTTGTGTCCAATTTATTGATAGTTCAAAATGATGAGTTAGTTAAATGCATGATGGATAAATAGTCTATAAATAAAAGAAAGGATAAAAGAAATTTTTGATGTGTCAGCCTACAAAAGTGATTTCTTTACTGACACCACGAGGTGGTGCCACCAATAAATGAAAACAATGTGGCTGTTCAGACTGGCCAATTATAAACCACCTATAACCTAGTGTGGCACATGAATAAATACGTGCATATATCCAAGAATATGTGCACATGAAAGAAATGATGTCACTGGTCTTCACAATGTGACATAAAGTGTACTTGTGCAGATAAAGACCTTAATTAAATTGAGGCAAGGGATTGAAGTAAGACAGCAAGATCTCCCAAAGGCTTACAAATCAGTTGGTAGTCTGAAATGACTGCATAAGAAAGCTTCCTTTGGAGTACTGCAGATGATTTAAAAGCAATCAGCTGGAACTTATTTGTTTCTTAAACATGCACCACCGGCAAATGTAATATCTTTGTACAAGTTCAGCAATGTGAGGGTTAAATCATGTCGGAACCAAACCCAAGGCCATTTTCTTGTGTTATCTTCTACTTGTTTGAATTGTGGAATATTATAGAGGTCACTGTTCATTTAATTCCAAAAGAATACTCTTGCTTCCCTCTAAGGAGAAATACTATTTGAGTAACTATTTAAATAATATAAAAGCATGTGTAATGGTATTATGTATTGCTAGGCTAATTATATTTTAATCATTTATTAACTGATACATTAAAATATTAATTATTTAAACAGTATACAAAGCATAAATGAAAGGATTACTGTTTAAGGTGGGTTATTTCAACAAAAGAAAACAAAGACTCAATGTATAAGATTAGCATATTTTTGTCAAACTATAATTATTGTCATTATTTAAATTCAAACAAAACAGACATTCTGTTTCTTAACTTTGTTTTTACTTCTTGTATAGTATAAATCACTGGCAAAAATTTCTCAAACTAACAAAATTAAGCAATTTCCTGCATTTTTACATTACAATAGCACATTTGCAGCTCATCTTTATAACAAACATTTCTACAAAAATCTTGATACTTTTGTTCTCCACATACTGACTAAATGAACATTAGAAAACTATTTAAAAGTGATTGCCGCAGCTAGATTTATTTTTTTCTGCCCCTCATTTTTCATTGCTGAAGCTCTCACTTCCATCTGATTTATGAGACTGCACTAGTTGATTAAAAGCAGATGGAAGAAATAGGTGGTTTGACATAGCCTAAGCTGTAATTACATTTTGTTTTATGATGAACGCAATACAGACTGTGACAGTACTTTAGGAGTGCCTGAGCTTTTTGACCATTGTTGTCATCATTCATTTTGGTTTAGCACAGTGACCTCATGCACAGCACTGTTCCTCTATATGCGAACATTTAGGTCATTTGTACATTTAAGCCACCACAGAAATACCTGCCATAAACATGAGAAGTATAGGAATACTTCTTCATTCTAATTTCAATAATATGCATAATATGCTGAGGAGATTGCTGTGATCTACAGTAATTTATGTCATTTTATGAGTACTCTGTATATTATGAAGACACATAAACACAGGAATATAAAGAGAATGTCTAGGCATTACAAGTCACTGTGTTTCCTATGGTAAAGGTGCTGGCCATGGGGGTGTATGTCCAAAAGCTCCAGAATACACACACTAAATATGTGTAATTTTCATCAACTCTAACAATACAACATGATGTCACTTAATTTTAGTTGATATCTGTGGGAAATCCCAACCTCCTGCTATCAGAGTCTATTTCCCATGATATTACACAATCTCATGTCACATTCAGATTCATTGTTAAATTGTGGAACGTGCATTATTTTCACTGTTTGTTTTCTCCATTACATAATACTGAGTGTAGAATCTTTTAGATGAAAATAAGAATGTATTCTTTGTCACTATCTTATACTGCAGTCTTCGTTCTATGTCTCTTTACACTATTTCCCAAATCCACACGCAAGAATGTTTAGAGTCCAGGGTGCATGATCAGCACATGAATGAACAGAACCACACTGTCTTATGAGCCATCAAACTCCCAGATCTGGCAGCTCAGCCAACCTGCTTTTCCTGTTCAGAAGGCAATGCACCACTACTTACCATGGCATGACTTATGGTCTCCCTCACATTTCCCCCAGAGCATCATAACTAGAGCACCATAAGAGGAGAAAGCAAGAATACCAAAATCTACTTCCCAATGGTGCCTCTTACAATCACCCTTCTGGGCCTCAGGAAAATAGCAGCTCCCCTACTAGATGAGCAGAGATCAAATGATTAGACTGCACAGGCTTTCCAGCTATGGCCTTAGACCCTAGGGGAAGACAGGAGTCTCATCAAGAAAGTTTGTATTTTAGTAGAAACTCTTGTCAGTCTCTCAGTGCACTTCCTGTTATTTTTCAAGATACAGTGTTCCTTGTGTGCATAATCTACTACACACTCAATGTTCAGTGCAGAATATCCTCTGCATAGTAACTCCTAAATCCTGATGCCAAACAAAGGTCATATTTAAACAGTAACTTCTGTTAAAGCAAAAAGAGGCCATGAATTAGAAAACAATGAAGAAGCTATGGAAGGGCTTAGAAGAAGGATGAAGCAGAGGGAAACTAGGCAATTGTTATCTCCAAAAACTTATTTTAAAAAGTTGAAATAGGGGGGCTGGAGAGATGGCTCGGTGGTTAAGAGCATTGCCTGCTCTTCCAAAGGTCCTGAGTTCAATTCCCGGCAACCACATGGTGGCTCACAACCATTTGTAATGAGGTCTGATGCCCTCTTCTGGCCAGCAGACATAAACACAGACAGAATATTGTATACATAGCAAATAAATAAATAAATAAATAAATAAATAAATATTTTTTTTAAAAAAAAGTTGAAATAGGTTTTATGGCCATGTGCCCTAGAGTTGAAAGATTCATATTAGAGCACAAGTTTTAGCCATACATTTTCTCTCAAAATGTTCATCTTAAACCTGTAATATAAGAGTTCTTTTAGGCAGGCTCACAGCATTTTATCCAGGTCTATTTTGTTCACACTAGTGGACCTTCTGAAATTTGGTTCCATAATAAGTTCCATTCTTTACCTAAACTCTCAAGTCCCTGGTCTGTGTAATCTAGAAATGACAAGTCAGAACATTTATCAATTACAATATATTTTGTGTTTGTTCTAATAAATAAAGCTTGCCTGGAGATTAGAGGCTGGAGGTAACCACTATTGGATGACAGGATCTGACAGAAAGTGGTTCATGCTATTAATTCTAGCATTTGGGAGATAAAGACAGGAATATAAGGTGGGTGGAGACAGGATCTCATCCCCCATTTGGTCTGATGATTTGGAGAGGTAGAAAGTGAATTTGACTGCTGGTTGCTTCTCTCTTCTGACAGCTGTTCCCCAATATCTTCTCTGGGATTTTATTAACAATACTAATTAGGGCCATGCATCAAGCAATCATCTTAACTACTTATTTCTAAAGTGTACTACTTTCAAAAGATGGAAATATTTGTGCTCCTTTCTGTCTATAACTTTTTGTGCTTGGACTGCACATGGTTTAAAGTTGACCTTTAAATTCAGTTCTTACACAAGGGGGCACTCATTTACTGGTATATATTTTTTTCTAACTGACCAGATGAGGCACAGTGTTGAAGCAGTTGAAGGACTTTCTATCCGGTGCTGGGGAGCAGAAGGATAGTGAGTTCAATAAAATTCTCAACTGCATAGTGTAAGGCAAGCCTACTCTACAGGAGGCATTGCTCTAAACAGAAATAAATAATCAACATAACTTGTAAACACAAGAAAGAAATTCTTAATGACCTGGAAACAATGGGGGACAGAAAGAAATAAGAGATTAGAGCAAGGATAAATTTAAAGGAATTCAAATTTAAAAATTAAAACTCACAATTGTTTTTTTAAAAAAATATATAATTAAAAAAACATAGCTCTATTGACTTTCCAAAAGTTAAAATAATCCCTGCACTGAGGGAACGGCAGTAATAAGCTATTACTTCAGCCTGTGCTCATGTGTACCGTCAGCTGCTGAGACCTGTCAGCTGACACATGCAGTTACAGCGAATGGATGGAACAATGACAGCAAGGTTGAACACATCTGTATGAGAGTTCCTTCTCGCAAATTCCATATTCTTTGGCTCAATAAATCTTCCCACAATGTATACAGAAATCTGGTCTGACTTCATTTACATGACATGGATCAATACATGTTGGGAAAAAATAAAATCACATATCCATCTACAATCATGTCTTCTTTCATAATGGTGACTCCACAACTGTTTGACTTCAGTGTTTCCCCTATAGTGTACACAGTAAACTATTCCACCTATTATGGTATGAAGGCAAAAATCATGCTCCACACACAAATCCTTTTTCTATTACTGAAATGGAAAGTTGACCATATGACTCAAATTTTTAATTGTATGACTAAGTGGTGAATGATTTGTTTAATCTAAAAATTTAGTTGGTTTAATCATGAGAACAAGGTCATTCCCCTGGGGAACAATGGAGTGGGATCAAGGGAACTTGATCCAAAATAAGAACTTTTGATTCAGAAACATTATTCTACAAACTGGAGATACTTATGTTCTAAAATTAATGCACCTTCCTCTGGATAAATTATTCCACAAAATTAAGTTTAATAAAAAAAATCTCTTTAAAAACTGCATGCACCTGGGGTGGTTAATTTTTAAAAGAGGAGCCAGCCTGGAAAAAAAATTTTGCATACCATATAAAATGTCATTTTTAAGTCTCTTTTGTGTTCAGACCCAAGGTTATACTCTGAACAATTTAAAAAGGAACAAGAGGACCTAGGCAGTGGTTGCACATGCCTTTACTCCCAGCACTTTGGAAGCAGAGGCAGGTGGATCTCTGTGACTTCAAGGCCAGCCTGGTCTATAAGAGCTAGATCAGGACAGGATCTAAAGCTACAGAGAAATCCTGTCTTGAAAAACAGAACAAAACAGAAAACTAACAACAACAACAAAGAAAAAGGCACATCTAACCACTTAGGCAGATGGAGATTTACAGAGCAAAACTATCTTTTTGATCATGCATAATGATCAAAAATTCTAAAAGAACCAAGTCTAAGTTAGATTCTGGGACTATCAATCTTTAGTTCTTCTGGGTCATGAAGGGTGATGAAAAGATAAACTTATTATATCAGCCTTTCCCACCTCACTATTATTAATGACATGCTCATGAGGCTGAAGACTCAGCATTTAGAACACTGGATACTCATCCACAGGGCCTAACATTGATACTACGTACCCACAGCTGTCTGTAACTCCAGACAGAGCATTAGACACCACCTTTTTATCACCACTGGTACCTGGGTTGTGGGGCTATAAACCAAACTCGGGTACCCAAGAGGAGCAGTACTTTGAGACAACTGTCCAGTTACCACATATGTCATTATAATGTGGAAGGTGAAGGTGTCCCACTGTTCCTTCTGTGTCTTAGCACATAAATGCCCTCTAGATGGTTGTCAAAAGATAAAATGGATTGAATGTGAATGGAATATCTATAATGCTTATGTTATTGTTATCAGTTTTTTTTTATGTGAGTAAAGATACTAAAAAGTTGGTTGAAATCAGTCTGAGTCCAGCCAGATTTTATTAGCAAAAGGTTATATTATTTGAGATAGGCTCTTTCTTTTAGAATTTTTGAGACAGGATACTTCCTCATAGCCATGGATGGCATGAATTTATGATGGGGAAGAAGCTGGCCTCACTATGATCAGGCCCACCAACACTCTGGTGTGCTATAATTATAGCCATACACCTGTAAGTCCAGTTGAAATATGTGTTTCTAAAGGACTTATCATTGAGTCAGAGAAAAAAATAATAAAATAAGATTTAAAAAGGAGCATCATTGTTTTGATGGATAGTAACTTTTCGCAAAATTCTATAATTTAAATGACCAAATCATTTCATATGTTCTCAATAACAGGTTATTTTCTTTGCATTGTTAATTACACCCATTTATAAATGTTTGAAGTGTGACTGTGTGAATACACCCGTGCCATGATGTGTATGTAGCACTGACAGGAAAACCAACAGGGGTCTATGATCTACTTCTGCTTTGTGAGTTCTCGTGATTAAACCTTTGGAGTTATTTGACTGCACATGACCTCAATGGCACTTCTTGTGAAGTGAAGAAATATGAGAAAATTTGTTGAAGTATGGTGCATAACGCAGAGATAGAACCCAGGTCAGACATAGCAGCAATGAACTTTACTAAATGTGGCAATTTTCTGGTGTATAATTTTGGTTCTAAGAGTGTTATAAATAAATGCATAGTCCTCAAAACGAACAAATTTGCTTGTTGTAATATTTCCTCAAATTGAAATTGAGCACCACTGAAATGGCTCAGGGGGAAAGGACTGTTGTGTGTAAGACTAGAAACCTATCCTCAATTTCTATAGAACATCAAGCTGTGGTATTAGATACACAGTTGTTTGCTGATTCTCATACATTAGTACATCCATATCAGATAAATGAAAATCTTTTAATACACACATGAATTATTTAATGTTTCTTATAATTTCTTTTGTTAGTCATTTTAACATATACATTGTTAAATTCTCTTGAAAACCCAGCACATTGGAAGTTCATCATCTACCTCTGGACTAGTACTCAAGCAGAAGACAAATGAGCATCCTGAGTTCAAATGTATCCCTGAGTCATTACTGACATCCAAGGTAAGATGAACAACAAATAACAAAATCTCAAGGGAATTTGTGAAAAGATGAAAATCAAAACCAGAAACACAAACCACCACCCTTATGAGTAAATCATGATCAAACATGGCCTGGTATTTAAATAACCAATGGGAAAAATTATATGATGGAGGCTCCATTATATACATTACAGTAGAAAAATACCTATCACTAGGTACAGACAGAATAGAAGATAAACTAAAGTCATAGAAGTAATATAAGGTCTACAAAATAAACTTCACTAATGGATTTGCCACATATACAGCACACGTTAGTGACTCCCTCAAATACTTTAAAATAGAAACCACAATACAATGATCTCCTCCATCTGTCTTGACTGAACGTGGTATGTAATTTACTTCTTTCAATGCTATGATAAAAAATATTTTTTCATGAAGCTGAAGAAATCGGTGATGTTTAATGTCATTAAAATTTTTTCATGAATAGGAATTTCTTCATGACTTCTTTCCTATTGCAGACTTAAAAGTGTTCTAAATAGAATTTAAACATTTATAGCACTAAGTCATGGTGAGGTGACTAAGAAATATTCATTCCCAAGACTAAGATCAGATTTTTAAAAGTTTGCTGTAATTCCTGGTATAAGAAGACCCAAAGTCTTAATTTTTTTTTTCGAGACAGGGTTTCTCTGTGGTTTTGGAGCCTATCCTGGAACTAGCTCTTGTAGACCAGGCTGGTCTTGAACTCACAGAGATTCGCCTGCCTCTGCCTCCCAAGTGCTGGGATTAAAGGCGTGCGCCACCACCACCCGGCCCAAAGTCTTAATTTTCTAAAGATACAAAATATCAATCCAAAAATTCTCTCTCTCATTCTCTCTCTCTCTCTCTCTCTCTCTCTCTCTCTCTCTCTCTCTCTCTCACACACACACACACACACACACACACCCCACATAAAAACAATTAAAATATTTTTTTATATTTTTTCGAGACAGGGTTTGTCTGTAGCTTTTTTTTTTTTTTGGTTCCTGTCCTGGAACTAGCTCTTCTAGACCAACCTGGCATCGAACTCACAGAGATCCGCCTGCCTCTGCCTCCCAAGTGCTGGGATTAAAGGCGTGCGCGACCATCGCCCGGCTTCATATAGGGTTTCTTAAAACCAGATCTCTTCTAAGGAGATTTTGAAGGTGGGAACTGGTCAGATTTCAATCCCTCTGCTTGAACAACCAGAGAGTTGGGCTGGATTTTGTGCTCAGAGATTGGTTGCTTTGGTGCTCATTTGAACAAGGGAAGAGTGTGTTTCTTTGGCTCTGGTTTGAGAGCCAAAGTGTGTTTCCTTCACTGGCTCTTTTTAACTTTTTGGCTCTGTTTTAGGGTGATGTTCTTATAACTAGCTCTAGATTCAGGGACAAAGTGTTTTCTCTTGGATCTCATTTCAATTACAGGGTGTGATTCTTTGACTGGCTGATTTTCCTGCCTGTAGGACTTCATAACTCCAAATAATATGTTTTTTCCATTAGTTTGCTGGTGCAAATAAACTAAAGTGTTATCATATTGAACAGATTATTGACACTATCAGCTTTTTTTCTACAGAATGAATGCTGTTAGTTATCTGACTGTAAATGTATAGGCTTAGGATCTTGAAAAACAATTTAGAATAAGCCCTCGGGTTGTTCTTCAGGTATCCAAAGGATATTGTAATTTGCAAAAGCTTTATCAGATTGATTACACACAAAAAGTTTTACTCCTGTATAAATTACAAAATATCACATTGAATTTATTCATAGAGTTTCACTGGAGTATGATTTTTGTAATGTTTTTGAAGTCTACATTCATCAAATTCACAGTTTCTATCCTGAATGGTTTAATGTATTTGGAGATTATTGTGACAAAGCATTTACCACACAGATCCAATTCATGGTTATTCTTCTGTATGTGTACATTCCTGCATTTGAAGATGAATAAGACATGAAAGGGCTTTATCACAGTGATTTCATTAATACTATTTCTTTTACTTTTAAGCCTTTGAAGATTACTGCAAAGGCATTACTACACTGAATACATCCATGGAGTTTCTCTCTTTTGTAGATTTGTTTATGTTTTTGAAGATCACTGTGCTGTGCAAAGCTCTTACCCCACTGATTACATTCAAAGAGTTCCTACCTAGGGTGAGATCTTTTATGCCTTTTAAGATTACTTAAAGCTGAAAATGCCTTACCACACTGATTACATTCATATGGTTTCTCTCCAGAATGTGTTCTTTTATGTTTTTGAAGACTACTGTGTTGGGCAAAGGCCTTACCACACTGACTACATTTACAGGGTTTATCTCCAGTATGTGTTCTTCCATGGGATTTAAGAGTATTATACCGAGCAAAGGTCTTACCACACTGATTACATTCATAGGGTTTCTCTCCAGTATGTGTTCTTTTATGGTTTTGAAGATTACTCTGATCTACAAATGTCTTACCACAATAATTACAATCATATGGTTTCTCTCCAGTATGTGATCTTTTATGTGTTTGAAGATTACTGTGTTGAGCAAAGGCCTTACCACACTGATTACATTCATAGGGTTTCTCTCCAGTATGTGTTCTTTCATGGTATTGAAGAGCAGTGTGCCATGCAAAGGCCTTACCACACTGATTACATTGATAGGGTTTCTCTCCAGTATGTGTTCTTTTATGGATTTGAACATTACTCTGACCTGCAAAGGCCTTACCACACTGATTACATTCATATGGTTTCTCTCCAGTGTGTGTTCTTCCATGGTATTGAAGACCAGTGTACCATGCAAAGGCCTTACCACACTGATTACATTGATAGGGTTTCTCTCCAGTATGTGTTCTTTTATGGATTTGAACATAACTCTGAACTGCAAAGGCCTTACCACACTGATTACATTCATAGGGTTTCTCTCCAGTGTGTGTTCTTTTATGGTTTTGAAGATGACTCTGAGCTGCAAAGGCATTCCCACACTGATTACATTCATGGGATTTCTCTCCAGTATGTGTTCTTTCATTCCATTTAAGGTGACTGGCATGTGTGAAGGCTTCAGAACATTGAATATCTACTGAAAGTTTTTCTCCAGCTTGAATTCTTTCAATCCTGCAAAGATAATTGGCACATATAAAAACTTCACCATATTCAATACGCTGTTGTGGCTACACATTTGTATGAATTAATTTTATAATATGTTCCAATTATAAAGAGGATTCAGATACTAAGTTTTTATAACTGTGTCTAAACTCATGTTTTGCTCTTTAATTAGGCACTGTTTTGCCACTTGGAAGATACCTCCAATGGTCAATTCCTTTCTTTTATGGCTTACCTTTATACCTTCACAGAATCCAGAATCTTTTTTCTATATGATAATATATATATATATATATATATATATATATATGAAGAGAACTGGATAAACCCAGAGCTTTTATTTTCATAACTTCTCCTATACTGTGAATCATATTGCATATGCTATGTGGACTAGAACACTCAGAATTATTTGCACATTTCTAGAACTTATAGGGCTTTTTTGCAGTTTGAATTTGTTCATGTATTAACAATGAGGGTGGAAAACCAGTTACTTGTATACTTAATTAAAATTCAACAAGTATACTCAACATGGGGACTACCAGTTATCTAATTGTTCTTAGAGAGTAGTATCCTACATCTCTCCATATCCCTGTGCTAATACACTTGTATCAAGAGCAATGTATGGTATCCATAGTAAAGAAGAATTACAAATAAGAGATTTCCACATTGAATTCTCAGGGTTTGACCTGCTGTTCCTCACAATCTTGTGGTATAGATATCAAGGTTACTCGAAAACAACTGCCACTTGACTCAGCTCTAACTGCTTCTCTCACTAAAGTTAGTACAGTCACAAGAAATTACAAGTAATAAAAGATTTACTATGGGCTATTGGCTTAGTACAAAGTTTTACAGATATACTTATAATCTCTTCAATGTGTATACTTTTGTATTATGAGTAGCAAGAAAGAAATTTATTTGCAGATCTACAACAAAGCTCTCATGGTGCTATGCCTCAAAAGATGTTATCTTTTTAGCTATTGTTTTCTTGACTTCTTTCTTAAAAGAATGTCATTCAAATGCAATTCACATATATGAAATAGGGATTTGTGAGAATTTGATAAAACTGTACATGTTATCAGTATTGCTTTAAACTAAAACTTTTAAGACACATAAAAATTTCATCAGAGGCACATTGTTATCTGCTTGTATATGAAAATTACCTTTCAGGTCTTCTAGAAAATTGACAATGCTCTTCACTGTTAGGGTCTTCCCAATTACATCCTAAAATATAATGCCAGTAAATGTATGTTATATTATTGAAAATTGTGCAGTATTTAAGCTGTTATATGAAGGGACCCTTAGAACTATGTCTGCTCTATTCAACTAATTCTTATTCTTTCTAAATAAAATTACAGAAGAACATCATTAACCAAGAAAAAATTATCCCCTTATTTTGAATCATGAAGGAAATTTAGTTTCACCTATAGTAGCGAGGTTCCTGTAGGTCTCCAGCATCACATCTTTGTAGAGATTCTTCTGGGCAGGATCCAGCAAATTCCACTCTTCCTGACTGAAGCTGATATGCACATCATCATAGGTCACTGCCCTCTAAAATATTACATTCATGTGTATAAGAGAAGCATGATGGTGACAACATTGTAAATGCATACTTCTTTAACACTATAGTCATAAAATTCTGATGTTCCCCACTATTATTCCATGACAGAGACAGACACTTTTTTTAAAAAAAATATTTATTTACTTATTATGTATACAACATTCTGTCTATGTGTATGCCTGCAGGCCAGAAGAGGGCACCAGACCTCATTACAGATGGTTGTGATCCACCATGTTGTTGCTGGGAATTGAACTCAGTACCATTTGGAAGAACAGGCAATGCTCTTAACCTCTGAGCCATCTCTCCAGCTCCGAAGCAGACACTTTAGAAGGAAATTGAATAGAAGAGTCATGTCTGTTATTTTTGTACCCTTTGAATGGGATATCACCAACAAAAGAACTGTCTATTAATAAAGATAGTCAAGGAAACGGATCAACAGGAATCACGCAGAAAAATTGTATGAAGAAAATTGTATGAAGAAATACTAATTACAAAATAGAAAAAAATACGGTGGACAAACTGGGTATGTTGACTCATGCCTTTAAGCAAAACACTCATAAAGCAGAGGTGTGTAGATTTGTCTCTGAGATGAGTGCCAGCCAAGTCTATGAAATCATGTCCAGGACAGGTGGAAGTACACATTAAGACCCTGTCTCCATTGCAAAAATCAGTGAAACAGGGCTGTAAAGATGGCTTGGCAGTTTGGAGCACTGATCCTTCTTGCAGAGGTCCTGGGTTCAGTTCCCAGCAACCATATGGTGGCTCACAACCATCTGCAATGAGATCTGGTGCCCTCTTCTGGCCTGCAGGCAGACATATAGGCAGAACATTGTATATATATAATAATTAAATAAACCTTAAAAAATCAGTGAAATAAACAAATCACACAGAAAGAATTTAGAGCTGTGTACTGAAGTTCCTACAAAGAATTATACATTCACTCCAGTTCTGTGTTCATCTTCCAGACAGCTGAAGTGTCCTATTTTAAACTGCAATACCACAAACATTTTATGAAAAGGTACTTTATGTTTAAAATAATTATAAATGGAGAGATGAAAACATTAGCAATATAAATGTTGGGCATAACAAATTAACATAGTTCTGGAAATATGGCTGAGTACTACTGAGCTCTTCCTGGTCTTGAAAGAGGTGGGCACAATTGTCAGTACTTACATGGGGACCACAATTATTTATTATTCTAAGTTCAGGATTTCTGAGAAGCTTTGATCACTCTGATGACCAAGTACCCATATGGTACATATCCATGCAGACCCATAAAATAGTCAAATTGAGTGAAAAATTAAAAGCAAGCTAATCAAGCAGGAAGAAGTTCATGCACCGGCAATTCACTGACTCAGGATGCTCAGGCAGTATTAATGTCATGAATACATGGCATCCTGGGGATCAGAATGAAACCCTCTGTCAAATATAAAATTTAAGATATGTAAGAAGCTGAGCACAGCAGCATATGCTTGACATTTAAAAAGCCTACATTCAGGGTCATCATCCAACAACATAAAAACAAAGCCATGAATGAAGCCCCCCTCATTTTACTTTGAGGAATTTGGAGCCACACATCAAAGGTTACTCAGACAAGCAAACAAAACAATTAAAACTACAGGCTACAAAACTCCTTAGCCCTGAACAGCAACTGTTTCTTCTTTATTTTCTGTGATTTACAGATCAAGCCTATAATGATGATAAAAGCATTTCAGTGTAAGTGGGAAGTTGGCTGATTAATTCCAACTACAACACAGTAGACATAAAAGTCAGAAAATTAGTTAAGGATATTGAGACTCATCACATACAATGAGGAATTTCATCTTGAAAAGCCTTTTTTACTGAAGGTTTATAGGAAATTGAAAGGCCAGCAAGGAGAGAAACATGATCTTTTCTGGGAAATGTTCATTAAATTAAATGCACAGACTGGACCAAGAGAGTGACCCAGGAGAGCAGACCAAAAGAGCAGGCCAAGACAGAGGGCAAAGACACACCTCAGAGGTGTGGCTTTCTGAAACACAGAGTAGGCCAAGAACAGGTCTCAAAAACAAACTGGGTGGTGGCGCTCGCCTTTAATCCCAGGCAGAGGCAGGCGGATCTCTGTGAGTTCGAGACCAGCCTGGTCTACAAGAGCTAGTTCCAGGACAGGCTCCAAAACCACAGTAAAACCCTGTCTCAAAAAAACCAAAAAAAAAAAAAAAAAAGAAAGAAAATGATTTCTAGTGTAACTTTGTGAGGATGATGAGGAAATGAAAATCCCCTTAAAGAAATTGAGGAAAACATAAGCAAAAGAATGGAAGACATCAATAAATTTCTCAAAGGGGCTGGAGAGATGGCTCAGAGGTTAAGAGCATTGCCTGCTCTTCCAAAGGACCCGAGTTCGATTCCCAGCAACCACATGGTGGCTCACAACCATCTGTAATGAGGGCTGGTGTCCTCTTCTGTCCTACAGACATATATGCAAACAGAATAGTGTGTCCATAATAAATAAATAAATAAATAAATAAATAAATTTCTCAAAGAAACCCAAGAAACCAAGAAAAAAAAATCAATATTTGATTGAAACAAGCAAATCTAGACTTGAAGACTGAAATAGAAGCAATAAAGAAACCACAGACAAAGGGAATGTTGTATATGGAAAATCTGGGTAAACAAATGGGATCCACAGCGAGAAGTGTAACCAACAGAATACAAGAGATAGAAGAGAGAATCTCAGGTGCTGAAGATTCTATAGAAGAAATCGAATCATTGGTCAAAGAAAACAATAAATCCAAAAATTCCTTACACAAAACATTATTTCTGGGACACCATGAAAAATCCAAACCTAAGAATAATAGGAATAGAAGAAAGATAAGAACACTAACTCCAAAGCACAGAAAATATATGTAACAACAAAAAAAAAATCATAGAAGGAAATGTTTCCAACCCAAAAAAGGATACACCTATGACGGTATAAGAAGTTTAGGGAATACCAGATAGACTGGACAAAAAAAGTACCCCCAACATATAATGATCAAAATGCAAAACAGAAAATGAAGAAAGACTATTAAGAGCTGCAAAGGATAATGGCCAAGTACAATATAAAGCAGACATATCAGAATAACACCCAAATTCTTCATGGAAACTTTGAAAGCATGAAGGCCCTGGACAGATGTGCTGAAGACACTAAGAGACCATGGACACTACTCTACCCACCAAAGCTTCCAACCAGACTACTATACCCAGCAAAGCTTTCAGCCACCATCAATGGAGAAAACAATGTATTCCATGACAAAACCAGATTTAAACAATACTTATCCTAACAAGTCCAGTCATACAGAAAGTACTAGAGGGACTTACCAAGGAAGCTAACTGTAAACACAGGCAACAGATAACCTTACATCTGCAAACACCAAAGAAGGCAAACATACAAACACTACTACTGAAACATAGCTGGAACTAGCAATCACTGGTCATTTATATCTCTTACTATCAATAGACCCAATTTGACTATAAAAAGGCACAAGCTGGGCTGGAGAGTTGGCTCAGAGGTTAAGAGCATTGCCTGCTCTTCCAAAGGTCCTGAGTTCAATTCCCAGCAACCACAGGGTGGCTCACAACCATCTGTAATGAGGTCTGGTGCCCTCTTCTGGCCTGCAGGCATACACACAGACAGAATATTGTATACATAATAAATAAATAAATATTTTTTAAAGGCACAATCTTAGAGAATGGATCCGAAAGCAAGATCCATCACTTTGCTATATAAAGAAAACAAACCTAACCCTCAAAGACAAACATTGCCTAAGAGTAAAGTGTTGGGAAAAGTTTTTCAAATCATATGGACCTAAGCAACACACAAGTATAGGTATCATAATAGTGAACAAAACAGACTGCAAAGTAAAGTCAATCAGAAAGATGGACACTTCATATTCATAACAGGAACCATGCATTAAGATAAAGTCTCAATCCTGAACATCTATGCCCCGAATATAAGAACACCCACACATGTAAAAGAAACATTCCTAAAGCTTAAAATGCACATCAAATCCCACATCTTACTAGTAGGAGACTTCAACACCCTACTCTCCCCAATGAACAGGTCAATTAAACAGAAACATAACAGAAAAATGAGACAACTAACAGATTTCTTGACCTAAATGGACTCAACAGACATCTACAGAATATTCCACCCAAGCGCAAAATATAATTTCTTCTCAGCACCTCGTAGTATCTTCTCTAAAATGGACCACGATCATGGTAACAAGGCAACCCTTGACACACACACACACACACACAAAATTGGAATAACCCCCTGGGTTTTATCAGATCACTATGTTTTAATGTTATAATTTAACAACAACACTAATCACAAAATTGAATAGTGGAAATTGAATAGTGCTCTATTAAACTACCCCTGGGTCAAGGAAGAAATAAACATATACTACAAAAAAAAAAAAAGCTGTTCTCCACAAAATTGAAAAGGTTAAACACATTTGGACAGGGTTAGTCAGCAAAATAAAATCAAACCTAATGACAGCAGACAACTTATCCATCTGCTTTTGGCCAACTTTGATGAGACCTGATTTTGAAAATCGGGAGTTCCTGTCTACCACTATAATCCATCAACCTGTCCTTGAAACAGTGTCAGTTTTTCTTTTCCAATGGAGAAATTGTAGAAACTATGAACACTGTGGCTCCTGCCCCACTCACAAATCCAGGACAATTGGTGGAGTCAATGGTACCACTTCAGTTGCCACCACCATTACAACCGCAGCTCATTCAACCACAATTGTGACAGATCCTCTTGCTATTATATAAATAGAATGTGACTGCAAACGGCCTGAAATTGGACAAAAGCAAATCTAGACATGCATGTTTCAGGGTTTAGTAGTATATTTCATTTTTCATAGAGATAATCCACATTCAAAATGATGAGACATTTTCTCTTTGAACTATGTGTATTCCCTGTTAACTTACACTGCAAACCTAAAAATGTGGGAAGCATGACTGGAGAGGCCTAATTTTTATAAACAAATAATAGTTATAAAAATGCAAAGCTGCTGCTGCTGCATACAATACTATTGCAATCAGTCTATCAATCCTGTGGTGATTTCTGTCATATTATATTGTGAATAAAATTGTTCTATAGAAATTAAATGATTTAAAACTCATATATAAAATGTTTAATGTTTCTGCCTGCTTTGTGGCTGGTTTTGTTATTTGATGTGCTAATTTGGGAACTTAATTCACATTCATGCAGTCTGTATAGATAACTAAAGCCCAGTTAAGTATTTTGTAATTTCAGGCTCCTATGTGGTTTGAAAGAAAGAAAGAAAATACATGTAACATATTTCACATTTCTGCACTTTCACCTTTTATGTAAATCTGTGGAAGATTTGATGAGGAGTAAATGAACCTATTTCTTCTACTCACATACCAAGGACACACTTGTGGTTAAAGTGAGTTGATAATGTGGTGTAAGGATGATTGTCCCCAACTCATTTCTTTGTGATCTCTAATGAAAAATACATTTTGTATAGGGTTAATTCTGTAAACAGATGCATGTTTATAAGATCTATAATGGTCTTGTAATCTTAATCTAGTATATTTTAGATATTTTAATTTTTCCCTCTTGGGAAATACATTTAGTATAGTGTAGAAAAATACTTCATGACATTTTCATATAAGGTTAGATAACTTTTCATACATAAACATGAAATTTGTTGTAGATAATTCTTTAAATGAAACATTTAATCTAGAAATCCAATTTAATATATTCCCCGAATCTATTTTATATGACCAGTGAGAATATATCCCCAAAAATTCATTGCTAATCCAGCAATAAAAATAATTTGAGTACTGATAAACTTCTTGGAGTACATATATATAAAATCACAAAACTTGTATTCATTCTCTTCTGTGATATGTTGTTCTATAGTCCAGAATAGCTTTTGCACCATTTTTTAAACCAGTTTTCCCCTTTGATGTTGGTACCAGAGTTGCTATAAATGACTACTGCTTTAGGGGTTAAATATTTTGTTAGTGGAGATACAACCAAAACACTAAATTATGATAAAACTTTCTGACTGGATAATAGGTATATGTCACCTGGTGGCATATTGCAAATGTGGAAAAACTGTGTTTTCCTCAAATAGAAAACTGGAAGGTTAAGCGACATCAGGCCTTAAAGTAGGTTAGGAACCTGTAGAGCCTCCTTGAAAAGCTTGTTAGAGGTTTTTTTTTTTTTTTTTTTTTTTTTTTCATATGGGGATGTGCCTGGTGTCTGGTTTTAAATCAGTGGTGGCGTGGTGGCTTCTCTGTAGTAGTTTGGAGCTAAATATCTGGACAATCCAGTTGAACAAAGTGTGCCCTAGCATCCTAATCTCTAACAGCCCTGATTAAAACACATTTATTTTCTGGGTGATTTAGAGGCAGTCCTCCCTCAGCTAATTCTACTTTGTGAGACTGAACTATTTCCAAGGCATTGGAAACTCTTCTACGTTGCGGCTTAGAAGTGCAGCGCTACCCAACAGGTGAGATGCCTTGATACCGTCCACATAGTTAAACACAAATGGAGATTGTGTGCGAAGGTTAAAGGCAAAGTGCTCAATTTCAAGAAGATACTGGAGAAACTAGGCTTCTCTAAGTATGACATATTGAAGTTGACAAGAAAAAACATTTGTACACACAGTGCCCAGCTTCCAATTCTCTAAACAAATCAAGCCCAAGGAGCAAAGTTATACAGAGGCCTGTTCCTAGGTCTAAGAATTAACAAAGACCACATGGGACTTCACAGCACAGAGAATCTGGCGGCAGGTTCCCACACAGATCCCAGGAGGACGCACCATGCTGTCTCCCGCACCTCACCCTCTGCTCCTCCCCATCTGGAGACAGCATTCCCTCGCTCACCATGTTGTGGTTCCTCAGGTCGCCAAAGCTCTCAGCTCATCAATTTCCAGCACACGAAACCACTGAAAACAGCGTCTCTGCGAAGCCGACTTGGAACTTGGCTTCCCGGAAGAGCCCTGCACTGTTGCTGACTGGCAGGTCACCTGGACGGCCTGATTGGCTAGTGCAGTCTGAATGACAAGCACACTGTCCACAGGGCTACAGTGTGCTTAAATACTCAGTACAGTGGTTCCTGACCATTCCTCTCACCCCATTCAAAGATCTTTTCTAGATAGGCCAAGGTAAGCATTTCAATAGCACTAGCCCTTGGCTACAAAAGCAGACAATGTCACAATCTTTTTTTTTTTTTGTTTTTTTTGTTTTTTGTTTTTTCCAGACAGGGTTTCTCGGTGGCTTTGGAGCCTGTCCTGGAACTAGCTCTTGTAGACCAGGCTGGTCTCAAACTCACAGAGATCCACCTGCCTCTGCTTCCCGAGTACTGGGATTAAAGGCGTGCGCCACCATCGCCTGGCTGACAATGTCACAATCATGTACTCCATAGGAACTTTCCCTTTTTCCTCCAGGACACAATGTGGCTAGCTGGCTTGTACTATGCACTGTGCTTATCTAGGTTGGTGGAGTGATTTCCTGTCCCAGAGGGAAAAATATTAAGAGCTGAAGAGAATTTTAAGGTCACGAAAGAAGATGATTGTCATGGTGTTGAAAGTGAGCACTGCCACCAAGCAGCTAAAGGTGGTCCTATCATCTCAAATTATACAGATTAATGGAGGTTTTCCCATTTAAAAACCGTTAAGTAAAATCTCTCTCAGGCATAATCAATTTTTAGGTAATCCCAGAGGTAGTCAGTTTTACTACCCAAAATCACGATCTCAACAGCCAAGAGAGAAGAAATGAGAAAATATACTTGCCTGCAGGAGGCACAAAGTGCATGGGAGTTATTTTCAAAACACTGTTTTTCGCCGGGCAGTGGTGGCGCACGCCTTTAATCCCAGCACTCGGGAGACAGAGGCAGGCGGATCTCTGTGAGTTCGAGACCAGCCTGGTCTACAGAGCGTGTTCCAGGACAGGCTCCAAAGCCACAGAGAAACCCTGTCTCGAAAAAAAAAAAAACAGTGTTTTTCCTCAACAAAGGAAGCATGGGGATTTTACTTAGGGAGTCTGAACATGCTCATGTAATGTTCTCTCTTTCTTTAAGCATGCTCACTTAACAAATCCACTTCTGAACATGATCACATTGTAAAAACAGAGATATTTTGGGGGCATTCTTACCTCAAAGTCATGTAGGAACATAAGTTATCACTGGTGCTTTAAATCTTAGCCATTCTTACTATTCTAAGATGCTATCTCAGAGTCATTTTGATTTACATTTTCATGATTACTAAGGATGTGGAACATTTCCTTAAGTGTCTCTTAGACTCTTGAGATTCTGCTGTTGAAATTTCTCTATTTAGATTTGTATCCTACTTTTATTTGGAATATTTGGAATTTGATGTCTAATATCTTGAGTAGTTTATATATTTTGGAGATCAGTCTTTTGTCTGCTCTGGGGTTGGGAAGATCTTTACCCATTCATTGTGATGCCTTTTTATCTTATTGACTGTGTCCTTTGCATTACAGAATTTTCTCAGTTTCAGAAGGTCCCGTTTGTTTATTGGTACTCTCAGTGTCTGTGCAATTGATGCTATATTTAGACAGTAGTTTCCTATGCCCATGCTCTGAAGGCTACTTCTTGCCAGAAGCAAAGGCCTGTAATTTGAGATCTGCGTTTTTGTTACAGCCATCTTAAGCTCACAAATTAAGAAAAATATCTACCTCTATCCCCTCTGCAGGGTCCAGGAAATCAACCTGGTATCTTATCTCCTAGCAGAGACCTGCAGGCACCAGGCTCTGGAACCTATTAGCATTTTCCTTGGTTAGTCAACAATCACAGACCCTCAGTATATACTTATCAGCTAGGGATGTCTCCAGACATGAATTCCAGCAAACCTGAGTTTCCTGACACCCTTCCCTTCCCCCTTTGCCTGTTTGCTATATAATAGCATCTGAGAAAGAATAAACAGAATGGCTTGATCAAAAAATCCTGTCTTGCTGTCATTTCTCATGTCTCTTGTCTCCTTTCATTCCTCTCCACTAGGTTTATCAGGGACCCCCGTTCGTATCCCGCAGGCTGGGATAACTTCCCACTTTCTCCTCTACTGTATTCACCGTGGCCAGATCCGTATTGAGTTATTTAATCCATTTGGACTTGAGTTTGTGCATGGGGAGAGATATGGATCTACTTGCATTCTTTTTCATTTTGATATCCACTTATTCCAGCACCATTTGTTGAAGATGCTTTCATTTTTCCATTGTATAGTTTTAGCTTCTTTGTCAAAAATTAAGTGTTCAGGGCTGGAGAGATGGCTCAGTGGTTAAGAGCACTGCCTGTTCTTCCAAAGGTCCTGAGTTCAATCCCCAGCAACCACATGGTGGCTCACAACCACCTGTAATGAGATCTGGTGCCCTCTTCTGGCCTGTATACTTAATAAATAAATAAATCTTTAAAAAAAATCAGGTGTTCATAGGTCTGTGGATTCATATCTGAACCTTTGTTTTGATTCCATTGGTCAACCTGTCTACTTCTATGCCAATACAATCTGTTTTCATTACTGTAGCTCTATAATCCAGGTTTATGTTAAGAATGGTGATACTTCCAGAAGTTCCATTACTGTACAGGATATTTTGGTTATCTTTGGTGTTTTATTTTACACTGTTTTGTTTTCTGATTTGAATTTGAGTAGTGTGCTTTCAAGGTCTGTGAAGAATCATGTTGAAATGTTTTAAATTATTTGTGGCTATTGTAAATGGTGATGCTCCTCTGATTTCTTTCTCAGCATCTTTATTATTTGTTTGTTGTTGTTGTTGTTGTTTTTGTTTTTGGGGTTTTTTTTTGAGACATGCTTTCTCTGTGGCTTTGGAGCCTGTCCTGGAACTAGCTCTGTAGACCAGGCTGGTCTCGAACTCACAGAGATCCAGCTGCCTCTGCCTACTGAGTGCTGGGATTAAGGGCGTGTGCCACCATCGCCCGGCTCTTCTATATTATTTGTATATAGGAGGGCTACTCATTTTTTGAGCTCATCTTGTTTCCTGTCACCTTACTTAAGTTATTTATGGGTTGTAGGAATTCCCTGATAGAGTTTCTGGCATCACTTATGTATACTATCATATCATCTGTGAATAGCAAAAGCTCAACGTTTTCCTTTCCAGTTTGGATTCCCATGATCTTCTTTAGTTTTCTTTTGCATATGTAGTATCCATATCAAACTCCTGTGTGCATACACTAGGCAGCTTTTTTGGGGGGGGGAGGGAGGGTTTCGAGACAGCGTTTCTCCATAGCTTTTTTGTTCCTGTCCTGGAACTAGCTCTTGTAGACCAGAATGGCCTCGAACTCACAGAGATCCGCCTGTCTCTGCCTCCCGAGTGCTGGGATTAAAGGCGTGTGCCACCACTGCCCGGCTCTAGGCCCATTTTAAAAGCTGGATGAGCCATCTTCCTCCCTCTCTCTACACACTGACTTCTGAGGCCTGTGCACACCCCTTCTAATAAACTCCGAAGAGTGTTCGCTGTGTGTTCTCTGTTTCTTTCTTGTTAAGAAAAAAACCCAAGAAGGCGCAGCTCTGCCAGCACAAAGAAGTCCAATTAAGTGAAATGAAACAAAATCAAAATGCCCATTATTTTATTAAATACAGTGCTCTCCGGTGGCTGAGCACATGTGGGGGAGACAGGACAACGGGGAGCCCATGCAAACCCAGAACAATGTGTTTCTCCTCTAGGAACCCACCTAAAGGCACTGTGGGAGTGGTCCCGACCTCTCCACAGGGACAGGTCAGGACCTGGAATGCTGGGATTTAGAGTCCAGGATAATGCAATTCCCAGACCAGAGGGGCTGGGATGGATGCCAGGGGCTGGAGGCTAAGGTCCAGACTTAACACTTCTCACTTGTACCAAGTAATTTCTGTGACCCACTGTCAAATGTTCAGTTTTTCTTTTTTTTTAATATTTATTTATTTATTATGTATACAATATTCTGTCTGTATGCCTGAAGGCCAGAAGAGGGTGCCAGACCTCTTTACAGATGGTTGTGAGCCACCATGTGGTTGCTGGGAATTGAACTCAGGACCTTTGGAAGAGCAGGCAATGCTCTTAACCACTGAGCCATCTCTCCAGCCCCCAAGTTTTTCTCAGTGAATTGAATTAATGGCATGTGCTTGCATATTTTTGATTGATATTTATTGAGCTCTACATTTTTCTCTGCTCCTCTTCCTGTCTCTCCCCTCCCCCCTTCAGTCGTCCTCTAAGATCCTCATGCTCCTAATTTACTCAGGAGATCTTGTCTTTTTCTACTTTCTAATTCCCATTTAGATTAGATCTATGTAAGGCACTCTTCGCATCCATATTGTTGGCTAAGTTCTCTGAATTTGTGGTTTGTAGGCTGGATTTCTTTGCTTTATGTTTGAAAACCACCTATGAGTGAGTACATGTGATAATTGTCTTCCTGTACCTGGGTATGTTATTCAGGTTTCTTCTTTTCCTGGGTTGTGTAATTTTTTTGTTTGTAGACTATATAGCAGCTGTGGCCTTCTGCCTAGTCAGACTGCTCAGAGCAAAAACAGCTTTCTCTGAGATTAATAGAGATCATCATAACTGTTCCTCCAGAAGCATTGTATATAGGGCTGTTAGGTAACTTTTCCTTGAAGTTTTCTGGTTTTGTGTCCCCTTCTTTTGTGTTTGTGAAAATTATGGTGTTGGCAAAGTTATCTTTTAGAATAAGCATCAAGATTGATAGTCGACTTTTCACAGTGTCATCCTCTTGATTTTCAAGCGAGACCTTAATGGTACAGTATGAACATGCCAGAGACATTTCTTTCCATCATTTGTCTAATATACATTTGTTCCTACATAATATTGAGGTTAGAATATCCCTAAATGTCTTTGCTATTACACTGTGATAAGTGGATTTGTTAACTGAGCATGCTTAAGGAAAGGGAGAACATTGCATGAGCATATTCAGACTCCCTAAGTAAAATCTCCATGTTTTATTTGTTGAGGAAAAACACTGTTTTGATAACAACTCCCAAGCTCTTTGTGCCTACTGCAGGCAAGGTTTTTTTTTTTTTATCATTTCTTCTGTCTTGGCTGTTGAAATGTCTGGCTATTTTTGGTAGTAAAAATGACTACCTCTGGGATCATCCAATACACAAAGAATTGATTATATCTGAGAGAGATTTTACTTAAAGGTTTTTGAAATGAGAAAATCCTCCATTAATCTGTATAATTTGAGATGATAGGTCCCACCTTAAGCTTCTTGGTGTTTCTGCACACTTAACCAGTGAGCCATCTCCGCCACCCATGTCTGTGAACAGTTTTAACACCATCACTCATGAGCAGAGGTAGTGGGATTCTCTACATTTGAGACCAGTCTGGACTACAGAATGAGTTCTACAAATACACAGAAAAATCCTGTCTTGAAATCACAAAAACAAAACAGAACAAAACAAACAAAGAAAAAACCCAAAAAACTGAATAAAACAAAGACTATGACCCAACTTTAATCAGCATCTTACATTCTGGCAGCAGCAGTCACGTAGAAAGTATTTTGAAGAAGAAAAATCTTTTTTTTTTTTGCCTCTGTGCTCTGGCACTGGCTACCAAACTCATCCCTTTACTAGCATTAGTCATTGTAATTTTGGTTAATACTTAAAACCAGCTGAGTCACAGATCCTTGTGGGCAGAACAACTACTGGAGCCTTCTCTTGATCTTAGACAAAAGGCTGAGAAGCAAGCTATTGGATTCCTCAATTGCCATTGGTATGCAGCTGTTCTTAAGTTAAGTGGACCACAGCTTGCGAGACATTCTAAGAATACTACTTTTTACATCCATGGTGAGAATCATTCTACCTGTCTTGGTCATGTAGAGAATCTTAAATACTGCAGCTGTATATTTTATTCACCTGACTATAGAGGAAGAAGTGCTGGCTAACAATAGTGCTCATGAAGACATTCTTTCTAGCTCCATTATTCTCTACATATTCAAATTTCCATGAACACTACCCTTTTTATTATTATTCATTTGCCTGGAGTTTGCTTCGAATTTCAGGAATAAAACCCATAAACAATGGAGTCATCATCCAGCTTTCCGATGGGGAAAAGACCAATCATCTTGATTGAGACCTGGTTCCTGCTTTTCTCTTTTCTGTTGTGTGAAATCCCTGTGAAAACCATGTAAAAAGTACCTCCAGTTCATCTGACCTCAGAGTGAAGCCACAGAACAAATATTTCATTTTGTAACTTTAAAACTCTCTTTAGTTGTTAGTATTCTAGGCATCCTTACATCTGTGGGACAGATACTAGCACAGTGTACCGTAAAAGTCACACAGTGTGCTGGAATAAAAAGGGAAAGTTCCAAGGAGTGCAAGAAGATGACATTGATTGCTTTAGTAGCCAGGGGCCAGTGCTATTAAATGCATGTATTCTTAGATCTGGAGAAGTTCTCTGTTGGGGTGAATGGAATGGAGAGGAGCCAGTATTCTGTCTCTTTAAGCACACTGTATCCCATGGGCGGTGCTGTAGCCAGTCAGGACTCACTAGCCAATCAGCACTCCAGGTGACCTGCCAGTCAGAAGCAGTGCAGGTCTCTTCCTGGCAGCCGCCTTCAGTCTTGGCTTTGAAGAGGAGCTGGCGCCAGTGGATTCCTGTTCTCGGGTGCAGTTGCTGTTGCAGGGAGACGATGAGCTGAGAACTTTGGGAAAATGGAGAAGCACAACATGGTGAGTGTGGGAACGCTGTCTCCTGATGGGGAGGAGTAGAGGGCGAGGTGCGGAAAACACTATGTTGTTACCTCCATGGGCCTGGGTGGGAACCCGCCGCCATATTGCCTGTATTGTGAAGTCCCTCATGGTCCCTGCTAACTCCTGGACCTAGGGGCAGGCCTCTGAATAACTTTGCTCTGTGGCTTCACTTCCTTAGAGTATTGGGAGCGGAAAGCTGCGTGTACAAACACCTTCCTAGTCAACTTCAACAGGGTTCCTGCATTCATGGAAACAAGTTGCCAAACTCAGAGAAGCCTCATTTCTTCAGTATCTTCTCGATATCGAGCACTTTGCATTTAAGCTTTAAATATAATCTGAATCTATATTTAAATTTGTGGACGTTATCAAAGGCATCTCACATGTCGTGTAGCTCTCCACTACTGTGTCATAATGGAGAAGAGTAGAATTGGTGATACAATAGATTGACCAATGCTTAAAAAATAATTAACTCTCACAAAGTAGAATTTATCAGAGGGAGAAATGCGTCTAAAACACCCAAACTGTGAGTCTATGCTAATGAGGGCTGGTAGAGTTTAGAATGCCCAGGTATACATTGTTTATCAGGATTGTCCATATATTTGACTCCAAACCATTTCAAAGAAGCCATCACTGAGTTAAAAATAAAAAGTCACTGCTGGGTGGTGGCGGTGCACACCTTTAATTCCAATACTCTTGAGGCAGAGGCCGGTGAATTTCTGTGAGTTCAAGGCCAGCCTGATCTAAAAGAGTGAGTTCTAGGACAGGCTCCAAAGCTACAAAGAAACCCTGTCTTGAAAAATAAAAAAAAAATCACTAGACCCACTCAAATATCAAAAAATAGACCTGTTAACAAGCTGCTCAAGGAGACATTACAGGTCACAACCAACCTTAAGACCTGGCATGCCATAAAGTTCCAGTTTTCTTTTTGAGAGAGGCATAGTTCTGTCACCGGGTGACATATATTTGAAATGTAAAACACTGTTGTGTGAATGACTTGACTGATCAATCAAGGATTTCCTTCAGGACCTCAGGCAGGGAGGAGGGACATTCTTGTTGACCTAGTAACAGCCTGGGACATAAGCCTGTGAGTTTTCCTAAGGAACTGATGTATTGATACTAAAACAGAGCTCCTTCTCTAAAACCAGGAATGTGCATTGGAGAGCCCATAACGGTCTGGTGCCCTGGCCTTTGTGGAGGGGTTGCTTCAGATCTTGACAACTCAACCTTTCCCACCATATGGAGCTATGGTTCTCAGTACCAAGGCCATTCTAGACATAGCAAAGATTGCAAAATACCCTGTATACCCTTTGTGTAGAATTGTTGGACTAGCCTCTCCCTAAATTTGTCTCATTGTATCATAGTTTCTGCTGACTTCATGTAATTCTTTCATTTCCCCCTAGGAAGTAATAGACCAGGCTGGCTTTGAACTCATAGAGAGGCATAGGGTTCTTCTCCTCTGTCTTGATATTAAAGGTATAAGCCACCACCACCTGGCAAGATGCTATTTTTCTTTTTTACTTTTTTTTTTGGTTTTTCATGTTTCTCTGTAGCTTTGGAGCCCTTCCTGGAACAAGCTTTTGTAGACTAGGCTGGCCTTGAACTCACAGAGATCTCCTGGCAGGAGTTAAAGGCGTGTCCCACCACTGCTCAGCTAAGAAGCTATTTTTCTTTTTTCTTTTTTTTTGGTTTTTTCGAGACAGGGTTTCTCTGTGGTTTTGGAGCCTGTCCTGGAACTAACTCTTGTAAATCAGGCTGGTCTCAAACTCACAGATCTGCCTGCCTCTGCCTCCTGAGTGCTGGGAGCTATTTTTCTTAAGAAGCTTACTAGGCTGGGACTTATCTTCTGAAACACCTCCCCACCCTATCTTTTTTATCTTTTACTTATCCAGTCCAGTCTTTCTCCCCCCCCTTGTGATCTTCACATTAGAACTCTGTCAGTGAAGAATGACCTGCTGTAATAGGTCATGGGCATACTTACAAAAATATCTGAAAATATTTTTGCCTATATATTTAGACTGGCAAGTTGCCTGTTCCTATTTCAATTGTTCAGAGTATAATCTGGACCATTCTCCTAAGGGATACTTATGACTAACATCATATATTTAATGCAAATATCTATTTAACCTCTGTCCCTTGAGCTTTGGACAGAGATCAATGCATAACATCATTAAAGATACTTTTCTTTATTAATCTCCTAAGTGTATGATGTGATTTCTAACTGGGAAAGCATATTAATTCTAGAAGAGCTGCATTCTGTCCTGATAGAAATATTGCTTCTGAGACAACTTCTGTTATGTTGACTCAGGTGGCTTTGGTCCCTCTTTGTTGCTTTCCTGGGCAACCTTGAGTGTCCTCTATTTTACACCTTCAAAGTTCTTAAGTGACTGTACCAACTCACAGTATTAAAATTATGTATTTGCTGGGTAGTGGTTTTGCATTCCTTTAATCCAAGCACTCGGGAGGCAGATGCATGCAGATCTCTTTGAGTTTGAAGCCAGGCTGGTCTACAAGAGCTAGTTCCAGGACAGTCAGCAAAGCTACAGAGATACCCTGTCTCAAAAAAAAAACTGTAAAGTAAAATAATGCATTTGAGGCATGTAGTTGACTGCCCAATGCAGTAGCAGGAAAAAGATTTGCATATGGAACATTTTTTCTCTCCTCAGACCACAATAGGAAGAATTGATTATTGTGTGCACTGCGGGGGCACAGCACAGGCAATCAGCTGTTGGAGCAACCACTATGAAAAAGGGCCTGACTGTGGTAGCAGGAGAGCTTTGTAATTGCCCAGCATGTGTAAATTAATGTTATATGATTGAACACAGACGACATTGTGTGGGTGTCCAGATTAGGAAGGTTATCTTGAGTCAAGGAATATTGATTTTGCAATTAGACAACCATCCTCTGCAAATATGATCGATTTTTTTTATTGGTATTTATTGAGCTCTACAATTTTCTTTGCTTCACTCCCTGCCTCTCCATTCCCCACTTCAACTCTCTCCCAAGGTCCACATGCACCCAGTTTACTCAGGAGATCTTGTCTTTTTATACTTTATACTTCCCATGTAGGTTAGAGCTCTGTAAGTCTCTCTTAGCATCCTCATTTTTGTCTAAGATCTGGGACTTGTGGTCTGTAGGCTGGCTTTCTTTGCTTTGTGCTTTAAAACCACTTATGAGTGAGTACATGTGATAATTTTCTTTTTGGGTCTGGGTTACCTCATGCAAAATAATGTTTGCAAGTTCTATCCATTTCCCTGCAAAATTCAAGATGTCATTATTTTTTCTGCTGTGTAGCACTCCATGGTGTAAATGTACCACATTTTTCTTATCCATTCTTCAGTTGAGCAGCATTTAGGTTGTTTCCAGGTTCTGCTAGGACAAACAAAGCTGCTATGAACATAGTTGAGCACATGTCCTTGTGGCACGATTGAGCATCCTTTGGATATATACCCCAAAGTGGTATTACTGGGTCTTGAGAAAGGTAGTTTCCTATTTTTCTGAGAAATTGCCACACTGACATCTAAAGGGCTGTACCAGCTTGCATTCATACCAGCAATGCAGAAGTGTTCTCTTTTCCCCACAACCTCTCCAGCATAAATTGTCATCAGTATTTTTGATATTAGCCACATATTCAGGTGTCAGTTATAATCTCAGAGTTGTTTTGATTTGCATTTCTCTGATGACTAAGGATATTGAATATTTCCTTAAGTGTCTTTCAGCCATTTTAGATTTCTCTGTTGAGTTCTCTGTTTAGGTCTTTACTCCCTTTTTTATTGAATTATGTGTTCTTTTGATGTCCAATTTCTTGAGTTCCTTGTATATTTTAAAGATCAGACCTCTGACTGATGTGGGGATAGTGATGATCTTTTCCTATTCTGTAGGCTGTCATTTTGTCTTGTTGACCGTGTCCTTTGCTTTACAATAGCTTTTCAGTTTCAGAGCTCCCATTTAATTGTTTCTCTCAGTGTCTTTCCTGCTGGGGTTATATTTAGGAAGTGGTTCCCTGTGCCAATGCTTTCAAGTATACTTCCCACTTTCTCTTCTATAAGTTTCAGTATGGCTGGCTTCATGTTGAGTTCTTTGATCCATTTGGACTTGAGTTTTGTGCATGGTGATAGATATGGGTCTATTTTCATTTTTCCACATGTTGATATCCAGTTATGCCAGCACCACTTGTTAAATATGCTTTCTTTTTTTTCCATTTGATATTTTTTTGGTTCCCAGTCAAAAATCAGGTGTTCTAAGATGTGTGGGTTGATATCTGGGTCTTCTGTTTGGTTCCATTGTTCCTCCTGTCTGTTCTTATGCCAATACCAGGCTATTTTCAGTATTGTAGCTCTGTAGTAAAGATTGAGTCAGGGATTGTGATGCTTCCAGAAGTTCTTTTATTGTATAGGATTGTTTTGGCTTTCCTGGGTTTTTTTGCTTTTTTCATATGAATTTGAATATCATTCTTTTGAAGTCTTTGAAGAATTTTTCTGGGATTTTGATGAGCATTGTATTCAATCTGTAATTTGGTAAGAAATTCAATTTGGTAAGAAATATGATCAATCTTGCTTGACAGAGTTATGTCGACTTGGAGATTTGCAAAACAGGCCATTTCCTAACTCTATGTGTCAGGTTACAGATCTCAGAAGTCAACATATGTATATGGGCACCATCAATCTATCTCTTGTAAATGACATCCCCTCTCCTAGGGAAGAGCCTACTCTTTTTTAAAGTCAATATAGAAAATTTTATTTAATCTTTTTTTTTAATTAATTTATTTATTAAGGATTTCTGCCTCGTCCCCACAACCGCTTCCCATTTCCCTCCCCCGATCAAGTCCCCCTCCCTCATCTGCTCGAAGAGCAATCAGGGTTCCCTGACCTGTGGGAAGCCCAAGGACTGCCCACCTCTATCCAGGTCTCGTAAGGTGAGCATTCAAACTGCCTAGGCTCCCACAAAGCCAGTACGTGCAGTAGGATCAAAAACCCACTGCAATTGTTCTTGAATTCTCAGTATTCCTCATTGTCCGCTATGTTCAGCTAGTCCGGATTTATCCCATGCTTTTTCAGACCTAGGCCAGCTGGCCTTGGTGAGATCCCAATAGAACATCCCCATTGTCTTAGTGTGTGGGTGCACCCCTCGTGGTCCTGAGTTCCTTGCTCGTGCTCCGGCTCCTTCTGCTCCTGATTTGGACCTTGAGATTTCTGTCCGGTGCTCCCATGTGGGTCTCTGTCTCTGTCTCCTTTCATCGCCTGATGAAGGTTAATATTCATGAGGATGCCTATGTGTTTGTCTTTGGATTCACCTTCTTATTTAGCTTCTCTAGGAACATGAATTATAAGCTCAATGTCCTTTATTTATGGCTAGAAACCAAATATGAGTGAGTACATCCCATGTTCCTCTTTTTTGGGTCTGGCTTACCTCACTCAGGATAGTGTTTTCTATTTCCATCCATTTGTATGCAAAATTCAAGAAGTCCTTGTTTTCTACTGCTGAGTAATACTCTAATATGTATATATTCCATACTTTCTTCATCCATTCTTCCGTTGAAGGGCATCTAGGTTGTTTCCAGGTTCTGGCTATTACAAACAATGCTGCCATGAACATAGTTGAGCATATATTTTTGTTGTATGATAGGGCCTCTCTTGGGTATATTCCCAAGAGTGGTATTGCTGGATCCAGGGGTAGGTTGATCCCGAATTTCCTAGAAACCGAAACACT
Source organism: Microtus oregoni (assembly GCF_018167655.1). NCBI lineage: Eukaryota > Metazoa > Chordata > Mammalia > Rodentia > Cricetidae > Microtus > Microtus oregoni. Next base: position 176,094 of record NW_024543211.1, read on the forward strand.
GCTTTCCAGAGTGGTTGCACAAGTTTGCATTCCCTCCAGCAATGGGTGAGTGTGCCCCTTTCTCCACAACCTCTCCAGCAAAGGCTATCATTGGTGTTTTTTATTTTAGCCATTCTGACAGGTGTAAGGTGGTATCTTAAAGTTGTCTTGATTTGCATTTCCCTGATCGCTAAGGAAGTTGAGCATGACCTTAAGTGTCTTTTGGCCATTTTAAGTTCTTCTGTTGAGAATTCTCTGTTCAGATCAGTGCCCCATTTTATAATTGGGTTGATTAGCCTTTTACGGTCTAGTTTCTTGAGTTCTCTATATATTTTGGAGATCAAACCTTTGTCAGTTGCAGGGTTGGTGAAGATCTTCTCCCAGTCAGTGGGTTGTCTTTTTGTCTTAGTGACAGTGTCCTTTGCTTTACAGAAACTTCTCAGCCTCAGGAAGTCCCATTTATTCAATGTTGCCCTTAATGTCTGTGCTGCTGGGGTTATACGTAGGAAGTGGTCTCCTGTGCCCATGTGCTGTAGAGTACTTCCCACTTTCTCTTCTATCAGGTTCAGTGTGTTCGAACTGATATTGAGGTCTTTAATCCATTTGGATTTGAGTTTTGTGCGTGGTGATAGATATGGATCTATTTTCATTCTTCTACAGATTGACATCCAGTTTTGCCAGCACCATTTGTTGAAGATGCTCTCTTTTTTCCATTGTATACTTTTAGCTCCTTTATCGAAGATCAGGTGTTCATAGGTTTGTGGGTTAATGTCAGGGTCTTCTATTCGATTCCATTGGTCGACTTCTCTGTTTTTATGCCAATACCAAGCTGTTTTCAATACTGTAGCTCTGTAATAGAGTTTGAAGTCAGGGATGGTAATGCCTCCAGACAATCCTTTATTGTATAAGATTGTTTTGGCTATCCTGGGTTTTTTGTTTTTCCATATAAAGTTGCTTATTGTCTTCTCCAGATCTGTGAAGAATTTTGATGGGATTTTGATGGGGATTGCATTGAATCTATAGATTGCTTTTGGTAGAATTGCCATTTTTACTATGTTGATCCTCCCAATCCAAGAGCAAGGGAGGTCTTTCCATTTTCTGGTGTCTTCTTCAATTTCTTTCTTCAAAGACTTATAGTTCTTGTCAAGTAGATCTTTCACTTCCTTGGTCAGGGTTACCCCAAGATATTTTATGCTATTTGTGGCTATCGTGAAAGGTGATGCTTCTCTGATTTCCCTCTCTGCTTCTTATCCTTAGTGTATAGGAAGACTACTGATTTTTTGGAGTTGATCTTGTATCCTGCCACATTACTAAAGCTGTTTATCAGCTGTAGGAGTTCTTTGGTAGAATTTTTGGGGTCGCTTATGTACACTATCATATCATCTGCAAATAATGAAAGCTTAACTTCTTCCTTTCCAATACGAATCCCCTTGATCTCCTTATGTTGTCTTATTGCTATTGCTAGAATTTCAAGCACTATATTGAAGAGGTATGGAGAGAGTGGACATCCTTGTCATGTTCCTGATTTTAGTGGGATGGCTTTGAGTTTTTCTCCGTTTAATTTGATGTTAGCTGTTGGCTTGCTGTAAATAGCTTTTATTATATTTAGGTAGGACCCTTGTATCCCTATTCTCTCCAAGACCTTTATCATAAAGGGGTGTTGAATTTTGTCGAATGCTTTTTCAGCATCTAGTGAAATGATCATTTGGTTTTTTTCTTTCAGTTTATTTATATGGTGGATTACATTGATAGATTTGCGTATGTTGAACCAGCCCTGCATCTCTGGGATGAAGCCTACTTGATCATAATGGATAATTTTTCTTATGTGTTGTTGGATTCGGTTTGCCAGTATTTTATTGAAAATTTTTGCGTCGATGTTCATGAGTGAGATCGGTCTGTAATTCTCTTTCTTGGTTGGGTCTTTTTGTGGTTTTGGTATCAGGGTAACTGTAGCTTCATAAAAGGAATTTGGCAATGACTCTTCTGTTTCTATATTGTGAAATACATTAAGGAGTATAGGTATTAGTTCTTCTTGGAAGTTCTGGTAGAATTCTGCATTGAAACCATCTGGTCCTGGGCTTTTTTTCGAAGGGAGATTTTTGATAACCATTTCTAATTCTTCGCGAGAAACCGGTCTATTTAGATCATTCACCTGGTCTTGGTTTAGCTTTGGTATATGGTACTTATTTAAAAAAATGTCCATTTCTTTTGTATTTTCCAGTTTTGTGGCATACAGGCTTTTGTAGTAAGATCTAATGATTCTCTGAATTTCCTCTGTGTCTGTGGTTATGTCCCCCTTTTCATTTCTGATCTTATTTATTTGCGTGTTCTCTCTCTGTCGTTTAATTAGTTTGGATAGGGTTTTGTCGATCTTGTTGATTTTTTCCAAGAACCAGCTTTTTGTTTCATTGATTCTTTGGACTGTTTTCTGTGTTTCTATTTTGTTGATTTCAGCCCTCAGTTTGATTATTTCCAGTCTTCTACTTCTCCTGGGTGCGTCTGCTTCTTTTTTTTCTAGAGCTTTCAGGTGTGTTGTTAAGTCCCCAATGTATGCATTCTCCGTTTTCTTTAAGTGGACACTTAGTGCTATGAACTTTCCTCTTACCACTGCTTTCATTGTGTCCCATAGGTTTGAGTATGTTGTCCCTTTATTTTCATTAAATTCAAGGAAGACTTTAATTTCTTTCTTGATTTCTTCCTTGACCCAGGTGTGGTTCAGTAGTTGACTGTTCAGTTTCCATGAGTTTGTCGGTTTTTTGGGGGCAGCGTGGTTGTTGCCTTCTAACTTTAATCCGTGATGATCTGATAAGACACAGGTGGACACTGATATTGTTTTGTATCTGTGGAGGTTTCCTTTGTTTCCGAGTATGTGGTCAATTTTTGAGAAGGTTCCATGAGCTGCAGAGAAGAAGGTATATTCTTTCCTATTTGGGTGGAATGTTCTATAGATGTCTGTTAAGTCCATTTGCTTCATTACCTCCAATAATTCTCTTAATTCTCTATTAGGTTTCTGTCTGATTGACCTGTCCCTTGGAGAGAGAGGTGTGTTGAAGTCTCCTACTACTAGTGTGTGTGGTTTGATGTCTGCCTTGAGTTCTAGTAATATTTCTTTTACATAAGTAGGTGCTTTTATATTGGGGGCGTATATATTCAGGATTGAGACGTCCTCCTGATGAATTGTTTCTGTTATGAGTATAAAGTGACCGTCTCGGTCTCTTCTGATTGATTTTAGTTTGAAGTCAGTTTTGTTAGAAATTAGTATGGCCACACCTGCTTTTTTCTTAGAACCATTTGCTTGAAACACCTTTTCCCAACCCTTTACTCTGAGTAGGTGCCTGTCTTTGTGGTTGAGATGTGTTTCTTGCAAACAGCAGAATGTTGGATCCTGTTTTCGTATTCAATCTTTTAGCCTGTGCCTTTTTATAGGTGAATTGAGCCCATTAATATTAAGTGATATTAATGACCAGTGGTTGTTTACTCCGGTTATTCTTATTGCTTTTGGTAGTAGAGATTGTGTGTCTCCCTTCTTTGAGATGTGCTTGTGAAGGGTCATTAGATGCCTGGGTTATTGTAGGCAGTGTTGGCAGTGTTGGATTCCTTGGGTTGCGATTTTCCTTCTATTACTTTCTTTAGGGCTGGATTTGTGGCTACGTATTGTTTGAATTTGTTCTTATCCTGGAATGTCATGTTTTTTCCATTGATAATGAACGATAGCTTGGCTGGGTATAGTAGTTTGGGTTTGCATCCATGGTCTCTTAGCTTCTGCAGAACCTCTATCCAGGACCTTCTGGCTTTCATAGTTTCCATCGAGAAGTCAGGTGTAAGTTTGATCGGTTTACCTTTATAAGTTACTTGCCCTTTTTCTTTTGCAGCTCTAAATATTCTTTCTTTAACCTGTATATTTTGTGTTTTGATTATTATATGGTGAGGAGATGTTTTTCTTTGATCCAGTCTGTTTGGTGTTCTGTATGCTTCTTGAATATTTAAATGAATATCTTTCTTTAAGTTGGGAAAGTTTTCTTCCATAATTTTGTTGAAAATATTTTCTGGGCCTTTGAGCTGTGACTCTTCTCCTTCTTCTATTCCTATTATTCTTAGGTTTGGTTTTTTTATTGTGTCCCATAGTTCCTGAATGTTTTTTGTTGAGAATTTGTTGGCTTTGCTGTTTTCTTTGATCTGTTCGTTTATTTTCTCTATGGTGTCCTCAGCATCTGAGATTTTTCTTCTAGCTCTTGTATTCTATTGATTATGCTTGTTTCTGTAGACTCTGCTCGTTGGCCTAGATTTTCCATATCCAGCTGGTCCTCAGTTTGTATTTTCTTTTTTGCCTTCATTTGAGTTTTCAATTCTTGAACTGTTTCCATTACCTGTTTGATGGTTTTTTCTTGGTTTCCCAGGGTATCATGTACGTATTTACTCATTTCTTCAAACTTTTTGTTATACTTCTCATCCATTTCTATAAGGGCATTTTTTACATGTTGTTTAAGGGACTCTATTATCTTCATAAAGTCGATTTTTTCCACTTCTTCTGTGTTAGGTTGTTCAAATACTTCTGTTGTAAGATCATTGGGTTCTGGTGTTTTCATGTTGTTTTTCGGATTATTGGGTGAATTCTTGCCTTGGCGCCTGCCCATCTCCTCCTATTGATCCTATCCAATGGGTCCTTTAAAAACCGGATCAGGTTTCCCTGCTGGCCAAGGGCTCCGCTTACAAAATGCCCTCACTCTCTTTCGTGGTTCCTGCTGCAGGCCAAGAACCCTCTCACCCCTCCGAAGGATCTTCAGGACAGGACCAGGCTCCCCTTGTGCCAGTGACCTGGCCAACCAAAGGCCTACCTCTTTGATTCAATTGTAGTAGGGCGATCTGCTCTCCTTATTGCACGCCTGTCCCCGCCGCTTGGGTCTGCCGCTGTGCTGGTCCCCGAAAGCCTCTTCCTGTATGCAGTGTTGCTCCGCCGCGTCTGGGCGCCTCTGTGCGTCTGGCCCCGCTCTGCCTCTGTGCGTCTGGCCAGAAACTTCAGGAAGGCCAGCTAGAAATAGAGAAGAGGCTCAGCTCACCCCAATGTCCTTTCCATATAAACCCGCCGCTGCCACTGCCGCCTCCTCCGCAGCCAAGGAGCCGGTCTCCTTTATTTAATCTTAAAAGTGCACTTTTTTTTTGGTATATTGAGAAAGGATTTCTTTGTAGTTTTGTAGCCTGTCCTAGAACTAGCTCTTGTAGACCAGGTTGGCCTCAAACTAACAATGAACTGCCTGCTTCTGCTTCCTGAGTGCTGGGATTAAAGGCCTGAGTCACACTGCCCATTTAATAGTGCATTATTATCATCACTTTAAAAATCACTTTTTGGTATCAGTTTCAAGTACTTTCTTTTTTTCTTTTTCTGTTTTTTTTTTTTTTGGACTTTTGAGACAGGTTTCTCTGTAGTTTTTGGTTCCTGTCCTGGTACTAGCTCTTATAGACCAGGCTAGCCTCAGACTCACAGAGATCAGCCTGCCTCTGCCTCCCAAGTGCTGGGATTAAAGTTGTGTGCCACCACCGACCGACTCAATTACTTTCTTTAAGTGTTTTGCTGCTCTTATCTCTATTTGTTTCTGTTATCCAATGTTTCTAAGTCATTAATAGTTTCATTTCATTTCTTTCAAGTTATGTTGATTTCTATGTAGATCAATGTCTCCTATACTTTAGGCTTGCCTCATGCTGTGTAATTTTGCTGGGCGGTGGTGGCGCACACCTTTAATTCCAGCCCTCAGGAAGCAGAGGCAGGCAGATCTCTGGGACTTCGAGGCCAGCCTGGTCCACAAGAGCTAGTTCCAGGACAGTCACCAAATCTACAGAGAAACCCTGTCTCGAAAAAAAAAAATGAGAATTATTTTGAACACCTAATTCTGCCTCTGCTGCCCAGTTCTGGGACGACAGTCCTGCAACTCCTTCCAGGTTTGTACTTCACTAGTCAGTTAGAAAGAAAAATAGAGCAGTTAATGTGTGTCTGTTGATCTTTCTGACTTTTACTGGGGACATAGAAATATAGAGGGATTGTTATAAGAATTGAACTCATTGACCAACTTTGAAGCTGGTGGAGACACAGTACAGGAAGTGAGAGGTTAGCCTGAGGGTGAGAGTTTTCCTCTGTCAACTGAGATTGCTAATGTGGAATCAGGTAGTCAATTGTGGTGCTGTGTGATTTTCCTGATTGACCATTGTTTGCAGTCCACAGACAATGGCAATCTGGGTATGGACTGACCTTATCTTGAAACCTAATGTGTGATATTTACAGTAGTTTATCCAAAATAGATGATCTGCATCTAAACTGAGCCCAGCTGGCTATTTCTAAATATATACACTTTTTCACCATTCAGAAAAAAATAGATGATCTGGGTAAAATGTTGTGTCCCTGCTTAACAGGACCATTACTTTTCTGGAATAAGATCTTCATCTTTAGGGAAAATACATGAGAAATATATATTGTGCTCTAATACAAATCCCTAGTCTCTGGAGCACAGGGTCATAAAGCCTGTTTCAACTTTTCAAAATATTTTTTGAGATTAAAAGTACAACATATTCACATTGTCTTTGCTCCCTCCAAGCCCTAACATGATCCTGATTGTTTTCTAATTCATGGTCTGTTTTTGTCTAACAACAGTTACAAAATAAACACAGTCACACAGGAACAAGGATTCCTTTATGAATGTGACCTGTGTTTGTCTGCAGGATTTCCCCTCTCTGAGGCAGTGGGATGGCTGCACTGGAAAGTGAGTGTACAATGGAATGTGCACAGAAAGGACCCTGTGCTTTGGATGAGAAACAGGATGTGCTGTAGGAGAGTGGAATAAGGTGTACTAAATACAGTCTTTCTAAACTATGTCCCTGTCTGCTGGGCAGGGAGGGCAGAACTGGAAGGACTGTTCTGTCTGAGTCATTTGATCTCTGATAGAGGAGCTGCTCATATTGTGAGGCCCAGCTGGGTGGCCCTAGCCTGTGAGGATTTCTGGGAAGGGTTAGAAATCAGGAGTACTAGTGGCAGACAGTTTGTGGGTTCTTTCCATGATTCTCTTCTGCCTCTGCTGTAAGGAGTAGTAAGGAAGATCACAAGCTATACCGTGGTGAGTGTTGGGTGATCAGATCTGTTGAACTGTCATTTCTGCTATGACTTGGACTGATCATGAACAAGACTGTAGTTATGTTGGTCCATGTGGTTCATGTTGGCAGTGGCCCTTATCCTCTGAGCCTCCCTGTATATGAATTTATTGGGGCAGGGGAGACTCTGGAAATTCAGGATATGATGCTGATTGTCCAGAGTATACACATGGACACTGCTCTTGGTGTGCAGTGGGAAGAGAGATTAGAAAACTGAAGATCTAGATTCCAGAAGTTGTCAGTATTGCATTCCAATTTCAGATTTGTGTTATAAAGATTACAAATAGTTTAGGAACTGGTAGGAAATGATGATATTGATCTTCTAGCGATGCATGATTAGAATGCTTTTAATGAAATCCTGCCACTAGCTGCAAAGGTGTGATCCAGTGAAGCTTAGTTCCAGGGGACAAAGGAGTTTCTGATCTGCAGACATTTCTCAGGAGTGCATTGTGTTGGGCAGGTAGGTAGAGCATAATTCACATTTTTGGACCATAATCCATGTAGGAGAAAATAAATTTTATTTTATTTTTATTAATTAATTAATTTATTTTTTATTTTGGTTTTTTTGAGACAGGGTTTCTCTGTGGCTTTGGAGCCTGTCCTGGAACTAGCTCTTAGTAGACCAGGCTGGTCTCAAACACACAGAGATCTGCCTGCCTCTGTCTCCGGAGTGCTGGGATTAAAGGCGTGCACCACCACCGCTTGGCCTAATCCCAATTCCTTTTAAATGAGTTTAAAAAAAATAAACAAAATCCAGCTTCCTCCTCCTTGAACAACAACAACAAAAATACAGTACAAAACATCCCAAAACAAAGTAATGTATTTCCTCAAGGGAAAGAGTAATTCACACTGAATCCACTGGGAGTGAGTTTTTTCTGCTAAAAAAACCCCGCAATGAAAGACACTCAAGACAGAAAAAGAACAAAAAAGCAAACAATAGTTCAGCAGACAATCTGGAGGAGCAGGAGCCCCTAGGAAAGAAAGGCAGACTTTGCCTAGACCTGAAAGGACAGGAGAAGGCAGGCAGGGTCTGCAAATGTACGGAGAAGATGAGGAAAGGAAACAAGCTGAACAGATTGGTGCCCTTCCAGAGCTCTGGTTGAAAAAAAGCCCTCCTACCACCCATGCCCACCTACCCTTGAGCAGGCCCCAAAAGAGTGAAGTGGAGCAGGCAAACAGTGAGCAGGTTGCATATTTGAGAAGTGTCTATATTGAATCTCCAGAGGGAACATGTCACCACTGCCCCTGTCCCTGGGCCTGGCCTACTACACAGAGTAGGTCCCTCCTCAGTTAGTTATGGGATTCTCCCCTTTCCACAGTATATCTTTTTTCAAAAATATTTTTCCATCTTCTGTTTTTCTTTCTTTTCTTTTAACTTTTTTTTTCATCCCAGAATCAAGACTGGGAGCTGTTGTAATTGGCAGTTCATGCACGGTATTGGGCACATTGGAAACCCATCTGTTGTGCTGATGGGAATCACCTTAATCTGTCTCCCTCTAAACAGGGAATCATCTAAAGCCAGGGAAGTCCTCACTGACTCTTTGTCTAAGAATTCTACACAGGTAAACCCTTTGGCAGGACCACTGAATTTGTCACAGACTGTAGTAACAGGGTTGACTGAACCACAGCCATGAAAGTGAGCTTCCAGCTCTTTGTGGTTGCACCAGAGTCCACATTGCCAACATAGATGGAACTGGCATGAGCCTCCATCTTCTCCTCAAGAGATGAGATCACTGAGCCAGCATTACCTGGGGTTGTACTTTTATTAATCTGCTTCTCTACCTCATTTTGTAGCTCCTTTAACTTCTCATCCTCTTCCTCTATCTCCCTGACTCCCTGAAGCTTTTATCACTTCTAGCTCTGGGCCCTCAATGATGCTATCCCTGGGGTTCACCTTAAGTAGTACTGGCTCTTCTTCCTGCTTCTGGCTGCCAGGGACTCCCCAGGTGTGCCCAGAACCTGTAGAGGGGGGCACATGATCAGTGCTCTTTGGGAAGGCTGTTCCCATGGTGCCCTGCACCCCTGGCTCTTTCCCTCTCAGGCTCCCCATAGGCTCCCAGCCCAATGCTCAGGCACGAATCTCCAACCACCTGCTTCCCCCACTACTCCTTAAATCATTTTTCTAGGTTGTTTGGGATTGGGCATCAGTGGAGCAGCATTTATCTGAAACCAGAAGAAAGCACAAGGGTCTGGAGAGCCATCACAAGAGATCTCCTCTGTTTGCAAAGAGAGCAACTATATCATGAGGTTTCTGTCTTTGGAAGACATATCAATAATTGGAGGCCAGAAACAACAGGTTTTTTTTTTTTGTTTTTTGGGTTTTTTTTTTTCTGAGATAGGGTTTCTATGTGGCTTTGGAGCCTGTCCTGGAACTAGCTCTTTAGACCAGGCTGGCCTCAAACTCACAGAGATCCGCCTGTCTCTGCCTCCAGAGTGCTGGGATTAAAGGCATGTGCCACCACCACCAAGCCAGAAACAACAGTTTAAGTGTTACTTTGAGATAACTCTGTGAAAGTTGTGCAGTTTGTGTTTATTTAATTACTGTACACATATAATCAAAAGTAGCTGGGTAACATTGGTCAAGATCACACTTTTCCTTGCCTAAGTTTTCTTTGGTCTTTTGATTAAAAGTTGACTATATATTTCTGCATCTGCTTTTGCCTTTTTATATCCTTCCCTCCCCCTCCTCCCACCCTTCTCCCCTCCTCCCACCCTTCTCTCCCTTCTCCCACTCCTCTCCCCCTCCCTCTCCAGTCCAAAGAGCAGTCAGGGTTCTCTGCCCTGTGGTAAGTCCTAGGTCCTCCCCCCTCTGTCCATATCTAGGAAGGTGAACATCCAAACTGGCTAGGCTCCCACAAAGCCAGCACATTGCATAGGATCAAACCCCCCTGCCATTGTCCTTGGCTTCTCATCAGCCCTCATTTTTCGCCATGTTCAGAGAGTCCAGTTTTAACCCATGCTTTTTCAGTCACAGTCCAGCTGGCCTTGGTGAGCTCCCAGTAGATCAGCTCCAATGTCTCAGTGGGTGGGTGCACCCCTCATGGTCCCGACTTCTTTGCTCATGTTCTCCCTCCTTCTGCTCCTCATTGGGACCTTGGGAGCTCAGTCCAGTGCTCCAGTGTGGGTCTCTGTCTCTATCTCCATCCATCACCAGATGAAGGTTCTATGATGATATGCAAGATATTCATCAGTATTTCTATAGGCTAGGGTCATTTCAGGTTCCCTATCCTGAGCTGCCCAAGGAACTAACTGGGGACCTCGGCTTGGGCTCCTGGGAGCCACTCTAGGTTCAAGTCTCTTGCCAACCCTAAAGTGGCTCCCTTAACTAAGAATTGTGCTTCCGTGCACCCCTATCCAACCTTCCTATATCCCAATCCTCCTTTTTCCCCAAGTTCCCCCCATCCTCCCCTTCTCCTTTTTCTCCCCCCATCTCCCCTTACCCCCAATGCACCCCACCCCCAAGATCCCAATTTTCTCCCTGGCAATTTTGTCTACTTCCCATAGCGAAGAAGGTAACTATATGTTTTTCCTTTGGTTCACCTTCTTACTTAGCTTCTTTAGGATCACCAATTGTAGACTCCGTGACTGCACAAAGACTCAACCAAGAAAGAGAATTATAGACCAATCTCACTCATGAACATCGATGCAAAAATCCTCAACAAAAAACTGGCAAACCGAATCCAAGAACACATCAGAAAAATTATCCATTATGATCAAGTAGGCTTCATCCCAGTAATGCAGGGCTGGTTCAACATACGAAAATCTATCAATGTAATCCATCATATAAATAAACTGAAAGAAAAAAAATATGATCATTTCATTAGATGCTGAAAAAGCATTTGACAAAATTCAACATCCCTTTATGATAAAAGTATTGGAGAGATTAGGGATACAAGGGTCATACCTAAATATAATAAAAGCTATATACAGCAAGCTTACAGTTCTTCTTTAAGAAACACACACACACACACAAACACACATATATACAATTCTTCTTTAAGAAACATATATGTGTATGTATATGTATATATTTGTGTTTTTCTCCTGTTTTGTCAATAGTGTCATCTATATTGCTAATTTTGTGAACTATAATTTAATCATATCATTCATTGTCTTTGAAAATGATGGACCTTCACCATTTTGTACTCAGAATATTTCTTTTTCTTTTTTTTTAAAAAAATATTTATTTATTATGTATACAATATTCTGTCTGTGTGTATGTCTGCAGGCCAGAAGAGGGCACCAGACCTCATTCCAGATGGTTGTGAGCCACCATGTGGTTGCTGGGAATTGAACTCAGGACCTTTGGAAGAGCAGGCAATGCTCTTAACCACTAAGCCATCTCTCCAGCCCCTCAGAATATTTCGTATACTCTTTGGTGACAAACAGTTCTACATTTCTCTTCTTGATCTCAGATGCTTGCTTTTAATTATTTAATTTTATTTTTTCATTTATATTTTAATAATAAAGCTTGCCTGAAGATCATAAATTAAAACAGATACCATGGCCAGCCTTACACCACAGGCAAGGCTGACACATAGCTTTAATCCCAGTAGTCACACTAGTTTGTTGTAGAGTCAAATGCTGGTGTCTCATATCTTTAATCCTATCTCTAAGGAGTTGCAGATAGGAAGTGACATGTCTGGACACAGAGAGGAATATAAGGTGGTACGAGAGAGGAGCTGAGGGTTGAGTGTTTTGTAGAAACAGCATTCAGTCTGAGGATTTACAGGGACATTATACCCCATTTAATCAGTCTAGCAAAATTCACCTAGGGCTTCCCTTGGAGGGGATGCTGAGGCTTAGGAAAAGTTAGATTAAGAGAAATGAATACAGAATCATAGGTTAGACCTAGAGGATGAAAGGTCCATAGAAAGCAGCCTGAGTTTATTTCTCAGCCAGCATATGTACTAAATATAGCCAAAAGGCAGATCAAAAATCAGTACAGCCATTTCCCCACCTCCCTGCACTGTGCTTGGAGGCAGTTCAAGCCTGTGCATTATCTGATTCAGCTAAGCAGCTTCTAATCACTAACCTGGAGTGCCCTTGGCTGGCCTGCACTAGCCCAAAACTTAATAGAAAAAAATGGACTCTTTCAGCTGGGCAAAATGCTTTTCTGTTGGCTAACGCAGATGTTATTCACAGCCCTCAAGTTTACTGGAAGAAGTACAGAAGGCATGCTTCAACTCAACGGGCTTCCTTAAGTCTGAAATGACTCAGGATGATCATTATGATTATTAATATTATGGCAAAAGAGATATTTGTTGTTAATCTCCCCCAAGAAGTTATTGCAAGCACTTTGCCAGTGTTTACTTGCTGTCCATTATGATTCAATTTTAACATTAGTAAAACAGCCTATAATTTAACCTTGGTTAAATCTTGCTAATAGATGAATTTTCAATTTTCTTTTTAATATCAGTGCAGATTTTTTTCCACATAACTTTATAGATTTTTGTCTGTTTATATGGTAAAAATATTGATTTTAAAATAATATCTTTCTTCTGCAGTAAAATTCCTATAGGGGAATGCATAGAGGTTAAAATGCCTAGAATGAAGACCATGAGGTGGTGATGCCTTTAATCCCAGCACTTGGATGGCAGAGGCAGGTGGAGTTTGAGGCCAGCCTGGTCTACAAGAGCTACTTCCAGTAGACGTTCCAAGGCTACAGAGAAACCCTGTATCAAGAAAAATGTCTTGAATGTAACCAAACATCAGATCCAAACCATCCGTATGTGCATCCTATAATTTTATTTCCACTAAACCAATTTTTTTTCTATGCTTTAGATGATAATTCTCTTTGACTATTTAAATCTTTGTCACCTTTTATAGTTTGGTTCTAATTACTGTTTTGAATTTTTTACCCAAATAGTGGACTATAGATGGTAAATGCCTTGCTGCAATTTCCGAAAATTATTAAGATTCCACAAATAAACTCTTCTAATTTTTAAATTTAGGGCTCAAATTTTTGTAAAAGTATTTTACATGCTGAATAATTAATAGAATCTCCTTTTTGTATATTTTCAGAATATTCTGTATATTTTTAATCGCCAAGGAGACAAAGTTTGCTTTACTTCAACAAACATTTTCTCTAAAGTATGTTCATTTGAATCATCTAATAAAATTCTGTATAATGTTGAAAACATACCTAAATTGAGTATAATTTCAATTATAATAAGTTACAAACTACTAACCTGCAGTACTTTATATCCTAATTTGTTTATGATAAAACTTTTGAGGACTAGAAATTTTCATTGCATGTTTAAGTGAGCTGTATTAGGTAAAATATCTTGAGTAAGAATAAAACATCATAGACAGTATGTTTTAACAAAAATAATGTCCATATCTATATCAATGTAAAATGTATAAATAAGTAGTTACTTTTAAAATTAATTTCAATGATCTACCCTTTTATCTCATCATACATACATATGCCACTTTATTCTTTTTAGAGCAGATTCAGTAATCTACACTTTTATCCTATCCTTTCATTGGGTGCCATTTTTTAGGTGGATGTATATTTATGAGTATATAGTGGTGGAAACTGGCTATGTCCCTCTATAAATCCAAGCATGTTGTTAAAAAAAATTTTGAGTTTCTGTCTCATGTCAGGAGCATGGGATCAAAAGAAAAAAGAAATCATGAAAATTTTTATTACTCTTCATATCTATTTTTGTCTCTATTGTACATGCCATTGAATATGTATGTCTGTATATGTCTATATAAATAATGTTTAAGTTTTCCACTATGAACAATGGATTTTCCTGCAGTAATTTTTAATTTCCAGGAAGAATATGGGGCCCCACAACAAGTCAACCTGGTTGATATCATTACATCAGGATGATAATAGCACTACTATAAGATCTGTTTTGAGTACCAGATGCTCAAGATGGTTCCATCTTAGTTAGCTAAAATGGTACCCTTTTTACAATGTTCTGGATTGACCTTCTTATAGGAAGCTCAGAAAAACCTTACCAAATAGTGAGACTATTTGCAATTATACCAGACAGTAATCTTGGAACTTAACCATCATTTTACTTTCACAGGATCCCAAAGAAAGAACATGGCCCCCATGACAGCTGGAAGTAATTCTAAAAGACTTCCTCTCCTTTCCCAACAAAGTTTGTCCACAGGGTTAGGGACATCATTTAGGGGTTGGTTATAATTGGTATAGGATTGTGGGTTGGAGGGGAAATTTTATTTTTTATTTTTTTGGATTTTGAGACAGGGTTGCTCTGTGGTTTTGGAGCCTGTCCTGGAACTAGCTCTTGTAGACCAGGCTGGTCTCAAACTGACAGAGATCCGCCTGCCTCTGCCTTCCGAGTGCTGGGATTAAAGGCATGCACCACCACCACCCGGCTTGAGGGGAAATTTTAAAGGCTCAGGGATCTCTTTTAAAAAAAAGTGGGAAAATTGGATGAAATAATAGATTAGTGTGAGCTTACACACACTAATAATAGTGAGTAATAGAGTGAATGCTTGTGAGTTATAATTTATAGGCAATTGCATTTGTTTTTTTTTTTAATATTTATTTATTTATTATGTATACAATATTCTGTGTGTATTCCTGAAGGCCAGAAGAGGGCGCCAGACCTCTTTACAGATGGTTGTGAGTCACCATGTGGTTGCTGGGAATCGAACTCAGGACCTCTTGAAGAGCAGGCAATGCTCTTAACCACTGAGCCATCTCTCCAGCCCAGGCAATTGCATTTGTATAGATTCTTTTTTTTTCATTTTATTTTTATTTTATTTATTTATTTATTTATTTTTTGACTTTTCGAGACAGGTTTTCTCCATTGCTTTTGGTTCCTATCCTGGAACAAGCACTTGTAGACCAGGCTGTCCTCGAACTCACAGAGATCCTCCTGACTCTGCCTCCCGAGTGCTGGGATTAAAGGCGTGCGCCACCACCGACCGGCCATTTGTATAGATTCTTATATTGATATAATGTTAAGTCATATTGAATATTATATGCATTCATGCT
The DNA here is from genome assembly GCF_018167655.1 of Microtus oregoni. Lineage (NCBI taxonomy): Eukaryota > Metazoa > Chordata > Mammalia > Rodentia > Cricetidae > Microtus > Microtus oregoni. The sequence goes on from NW_024543211.1 coordinate 191,188, forward strand.
TCTACCTCTCCTTAAAATATTTTATATATTGATATATATTTATCATATTGCAAAGCACATTTCTACCACTGATCAAGATACCTATACATTGTTTACATTTTGAGGTCATTGTCCTCATTTGTTGTAATATTGTATAATGTTCTCATATGAAATCTTAGTCTTTAAGTTATAGGTATTAAAAATTATAGATCAATAGTCATCTATGTTTGTCATACTTATAGTTAGAATAATCAGGTTCTTTAGATAAGTAGAGATTATATTCTGCATATATAGGTAATCTTCAACCACTTCAAAGAACTGTAGAATATGGCATTTAACTAACTAAGAGTTCTGTTGAAGTGAGGCACTATTGCTCCTGGTAGCATTGATCTATTCCCCCATAGAATGTTGAGCACCGAAAGCACTCCATTTGGAGCTTGTTTTTTTCTTGGCAAAACTGTCTTTTGGGCAAAAACATGCTCATGCCTCAACTACTGAAAAGATAGAAGGTGTCTGAATATGGATAAACAAGTCTGTTAAATCTTGACAAGACAGGGTAAGATGGTTTTGAAAAATTTCCTACCTCTGAAAATGATCTGTCAGTTATTCCAGGTCATAGCAAATGTTGGTCCCTTCAATGTTGCAAATGAGACTTTGCATGATTGCCCAGGTAGCCAGTTATCTCTGTAATTTGTTGCACATTTTGTTTTTTTTTTTAAGATTTATTTATTTATTATGTATACAACATTCCTTCCCTGTATGCTTGCCAGAAGAGGGCACCAGATCTCACCATAGATGACTCGGAGCCACCATGTGGTTGCAGGGAATTGAACTTAGGACCTCTGCAAGAGCTGTCAGTGCTCTTAACCTCTGAGCCATCTCTCCAGCCCTCTTGCACATTTTGAAAAGTTGCTTGATTGCACTTCCTGCTTACTCAAGTAATATTTCCCTTCTCAGATTCAATGGGGTTGAAAACTAGATAGTTGCAGTTACTTTGCTCTCATGACTTGTCCAAATTATTTATTAAAGAAGAATTAAACTAGTTAGGATGGCAAAATTGTTGAATATATTGTTCTTATTGTATATAATTTTGCATTGGGCTTAGAACTCTCTTATTTATACAAAGGGGGGAGATGCTGTAGAAAGAATTACAGCCAGTGATTTCCCGACCATTGTGGCGTGGCATCTTATACTATACTTGCCAATGTAGAGCATGAGTTTGGCCTCTTTTCTGGCTGTGTGATTCAGATTCTGATCTCTGTTCAAGCATAAGATTCTGATTTAAGGGTCCATCCCTAAATAAGTATACATTTATTTCTCAATTCTGAGCTGGTGTTGTATTTCTTTAAAGCATCCTTCTTCAAGCAACATTAAATGGGAATCATTGAAATGACTAAATGCATTTTTTCCATTGTTGACCATGAACTAATAGTAACCAGGTTCACAATGTACTTGACTGAATGAACAACCTCCCAGAAAAGATCATGTATTTCAACAAGTTTCTCTCCATAGTGGTTTTCTTTCAATTTTCTGTGGATCCTTAGTAGGAGAAGAAGCCCTTCTATATGAAATTCCTCATTGTATCCAATGAATCTCAATACCCTCAAGTAATTTCCTGACATTTAAATCTATTGTGTTAGCAGGGCGATGGTGTCGCATGCCTTTAATCCCAGCACTCAGGAGGCAGAGGCAGGCAGATCTCTGTGAGTTTGAGACCAGCCTGGTCAGCCGAGCTAGCTCCAGGACAGGCTCCAAAGCCACAGAGGAACCCTGTCTGGAAAAACCAAAAAATAAAAAAAAAATCTACTGTGTTGTGCTTGACATTAATCAGCCAGCTTCCTACTTATACTGAAATGCTTTTAACATCATTATAGGCTCGATCTCTAAATCACATAAAATATAGCAGAAACAGTTGTTCTTCAGTCCTCAGGACTTTGGTAACCTGCTGTTTTAATTGTTTCGGTTGCTGATCTAAGTAACTGTGTGGCTCTCAATTCCTGTAACTAATGGGAGGCATCATTCCTGGCTCTATTTGTTTTTATGTTACTGGATGATGGTGCTAGAATGTAGGTATTTTTTTATGTCAAGTATATGCTGCTGTGCTGAGCTTCATAATTTCTTGAATTTTAAAAATTGACAGAGGGCATCACTCTGATTGCCAAGATGCCATGTATTCATAACATTAATACTGCCTGAGTATTCTGAGTCATTAACTGGAGTGAAAACAATTCTTTGTGGAAAGTTCAATAAAAGTCTTTCAGATCTTTGTATACCATTCTTTGTTTCATTCCAGTTTGCAATGGAAACAGGGTCTCAATGTGTATTTCTACCTCTCCTGGACCTGATTGCTTAGACTTGACTGGCATTCAACTCAGAGACAAAGATTCCCACCTCTGTTTTCTGAGTGTTGTGGTTAAAGGCACAATACTTCAATACACCCAGTTTGTCCATCTTTTTTTCCTTTCTGTAGTCAGTAATTTTTTTGTACAATATTCTCATGCAAACAATGTACTGTTGATCTTTTCTGTTTTTCTCTCCCTATGAATAGATATTTCTCTTATAAGGTGGTACAAAGGGTACAGAAATAAAAGAATTGACTCTCCTTTTAAATTTCATTCTAAAGTGTCTGTCCTTATCATGGAATAAGAGTGGATAACACCAGAATCATACAACTATACTTTCAAAGAAGTATGCATTGCAATGTTGTCACTGTCATGCTTACATTGTACACACGTGTGGTATATTTTTGAAGGCAGTGACCTATGATGATGTACATATCAACTTCACTAAGGAAGAGTGGGATTTGCTGGATGCTTCCCAGAAGAATCTCTACAAAGATGTGATGCTGGAGACCTACAGGAACCTCACTACTATCGGTAAAAGTAAATTTCTTTCATGTTTCAAAATATGGAGACAACTTTTCGTTGGTTTATGATTTTGTTCTGTAATTTGATTTAGAAAGAAGGAGAATGAGGTGAATAACACAGTCATTGTTCTTAGGATAATAACCTAATTATTTCACAGTGTTAAAAAATATAACATACATATTTTGGTACTGTACTTTAAGATACATTTGGGAAGACTTAACACTGAAGAACATTGTCAATGGTGTAGAAGCCATGCAAGGTAATTTTCTTTTTTTTTTTCAAAGATTTATTTATTCATTATGTATACAATATTCTGCCTCCATATATGAACACACGCCAGAGGAGGGCGCCAGATCTCATTACAGATGGCTGTGAAACACCATGCGGTTGCTGGGAATTGAACTCAGGACCTCTGGAAGAGCAGCCAGTGCCCTTAACCACTGAGCCATCTCTCCAGCCCCCCAAGGTAATTTTCTTATGCAAGTTTATAACAATGTGCCTCTGATGAGTTTATAATGTGTTATGACACTTTTAAACAAAACAACAGTGTAAATAAGCACAGCTTTAAATGCATCGATGGTTATTAAATTCTCACAAATCCATATAGCTCAATTTCCTGTATGTGAATTGCATTTGCAAGGCATTCATTTAAGAAAAAGTCAAGGAAGCAATGACTATACAGATTTTACCATTAACCATGAGAGCTGTATTATACATCTACCAGTCCATTTGTTTCTTGTTACTCATGACAGAAAATGTATACACATTTCAGTGATGATGAATATAGCTGCCAAACTTCCTACTAAATCAATAGCCCATGGTAAGCCTTGTATTACTCATATAGTTTTTGTGACTGTGTTAAGTTTAATGAAAGCAGCTGTTGGAGTCAAGGATCAAGGGGCAGATGTTGTGGAGAAATCTTGGTATCTATACCACAAGTCTGAGGAAAAAAAGTCAAACCGTGAGGATTCAATGTGGAAATCTTTTATTGACTATTCTTCCTTTCTTATATTACATATATTTCATATATTTCATATGTTACTCTTGACACAAGAGTATGAGCATAGGGATATGGAAATATTTAGCATACCTCTCCTTAAGAACAATTATGAAGATAAAATGTAGTTCCAATGTAGAGTATACTTATTGAGTTTGATACAAAAATGCAAAGTTAATTCATTTTCTACCATCATTGTTAATACATAAAATCACATTGTGAAAAAACCACGATGAGTTCTAGGTCTGTGCAAATATTTTAGGTGTCTTAGTTCACTTAGCAAATGTATAATGATTCACGATATAGTAAAATTTATAAATGTAGTAAAGTTGGTAAAGCACTCAGTGTATGCAGTTCTCTTCAAAAATGTAAAAAATATAATAGAAAAATATAGGTATAGATGAAAATGTAAACCATTGCAGAAAGGCAATTATCATTACAAATATTTTTTGAGATGCAAAATGACCCCTAATGGGTAAACAAACCATGATTTAAAACAAAGTTATAGAACCATAATGTTTGATGCCTTTTTACAATTGGAAAAAATATGAAGTTAATTCATATAGAGATGAGGTTTAACAGTGCATTGAATGTGGTGAAACTTTTATATGCATAAATTATCCTTGCAGGATTGAAAGAAATCAAACTGGAGCGACGTTTTCCGTATATTCTCACTGTGCTAAAGCCTTGTGTTATAACACTCATCTTCTAAGGAATAAAAAAACACATACCGGAGAAAAATGCTCTAAAATTAGGCAATGTGATAAAACCTTTCTTCATCACAATCATCTTCAAAGGCATAAAAGAACACATACTGGAGAGAAACCCTATGAATATAATCAGTGTGGTAAAGACTTTACTCAATACAGTGTTCTTCAAACTCATAAAAGAACACATACTGGAGAGAAACCCGTTGAGTGTAATCAGTGTGGTAAGGCCTTTGCTGACAACAGTGCTCTTCAAAAACATAAAAGAACACATACTGGAGAGAAACCCTATGAATGTAATCAGTGTGGTAAGGCCTTTGCATGTCGTAGTCATCTTCAAGTGCATGAAAGAACACATACTGGAGAGAAACCCTTTGAATGTAATCAGTGTGCTAAGGCCTTTGCAGTTTACAGTAAACTTCAAAGCCATAAAAGAAGACATACTGGAGAGAAACCCTATGAATGTAATCAGTGTGCTAAGGCCTTTGCTGACAACAGTTCTCTTCAAAAACATAAAAGAACACATACTGGAGAGAAACCCTATGAGTGTAGTCACTGTGGTAAGGCCTTTGCTCAACAAGGTAATCTTCAATTGCATAAAAGAACACATACTGGAGAAAAACCCTATGAATGTAATCAGTGTGCTAAGGCCTTTGCTGACAACAGTGCTCTTAAAAAACATAAAAGAACACATACTGGAGAGAAACCCTATGAATGTAATCAGTGTGCTAAGGCCTTTGCTGACAACAGTTCTCTTCAAAACCATAAAAGAACACATACTGGAGAGAAACCCTATGAGTGTAATCACTGTGGTAAGGCCTTTGCTCAACAAGGTAACCTTCAATTGCATAAAAGAAGACATACTGGAGAAAAACCCTATGAATGTAATCAGTGTGCTAAGGCCTTTGCTGACAACAGTGCTCTTCAAAAACATAAAAGAACACATACTGGAGAGAAACCCTATGAATGTAATCAGTGTGCTAAGGCCTTTGCACGTCGTAGTCATCTTCAAGTGCATAAAAGAACACATACTGGAGAGAAACCCTTTGAATGTAATCAGTGTGCTAAGGCCTTTGCAGTTCACAGTAATCTTCAAAGCCATAAAAGAACACATACTGGAGAGAAACCCTATGAATGTAATCAGTGTGGTCAGGCCTTTGCACACCATAGTCAACTTCAAAGGCATAAAAGATCACATATTGGATAGAAACCCTATGAATCCAATCAGTGTATTAAGACCTTTGAATATGAAAATAGTCTTCACATTCATAAAAGAATGCACACTAGAAAGAAACCTTATGAGTGAAATCAGTGTGGTAAGGCCTTTACAGAACCCCTGTACTCTTGAAAGGCATAAAATAACACCTACTGTAGAGATATTGATGAATGGAATTTGTGGTAGGTGGAGAAAGGTCATTGGTTAATCAAGAAACTGCCTTGGCCCATTTGATAGGCCAGCCCTTAGGTGGGTGAAGTCGACAGAACAGAATGCCTGAAGGAAGAGGGAAGTGAAGCAGACATCATTTCCTCTCCTGTCTGAGGAAGATGCAATGCAGCCTGCCACCAGGGCAGACATGCTGAATCTTTCCCGGTAAGCGCACCTCTTGGTGCTACACAGATTAGAAATAGGCTAAATTAATATGTGAGAATTAGCCTAGAAGAGGCTAGACATAGTGGGCCAAGCAGTGTTTTAATTAATACAATTTGTGTGTTGTTATTTTGGGGCCCAAACTCGCCAGGCAGCCGGGACCTGGGTGGCAGGAAGCGGCCCGCAGCTCCTTCAACAGAATGGTTTCTATGTGGACAACTGCTTCCACATAAAGCCTGAGAAAGCTTGGGAAAGAATAAAGCATGTTTTCTTGGTAGCAGCAATTTCTCATTATGCTCTGCTTGCTTGAGGCAAGCAAGCACTTTCATTTAAGAGAGGCTTCCTGACTGAGCTTTAGCTGCAAAACCCTGCAGCTCTAAGAGGTCCTGCCAAGAAACACTTAAATGGTGTTGATAAAAGCCAACTGAATGCTTCTTTGTTTTCAGCAGTAGCAGGAAAAAGTGCCATTTTAAAATGCCCCCTTCTGGGCTGTCCTGCCAGGGCAGACTCTGACTCTTTCAGGCAGGCAGTTGACTGAGTGTGGTCTGGGAGCAGAATGCTTCAGCTTGCTTGCTGGCAGGGACCTTGAAATGCCATAGACTTGTGGCAATAAACATGGCTACCGCTGGTACCTCAACCATGAAGCTGAAAGCTAAGGCTGGATCTAGCCGCCAAAGCCACGGCTTTAATCTTGCCCATATTGCTCAGTAGTTTAAAAGCTCATGTGGTCAGAAAAAGAGAGGGAGATATATAGTAAAGAGAGATTCAAAAACAAAGAAAACCTTTAAATGATTTACAGTGTGTTAAGAATATATGCAGGCTAAAAGTTAAAGTTCTTAAAATAAAAAACAAATAAAAGGGAAGAAAGAGAGTAGTTGGGTGTGGTAGCACACACCTTTAATTCCAACACTTGGGAGGCAGAGGGAGATTGACTTCTGTGACTTCAAAGTGTGGTATTACACGCCTTTAATCCCAATGCCTGGGAGGCAGAGAAAGGCAGATCTCTGAGAGTTCAAGGACAGCCTGGTCTACAGTTATTCCAGGGCAAAGATATACAGAGAATATAAAATAAAAGTAAAAATAAATGAAATAGAGGTTAAAGTAAAACCACACAAAGATGGAAAATACACAGAGAATCTTGATACTGTATGCTATTGTACTCTCTTTGAATTATTTTAATGGTGAGGAAAAAGCAACATCTGCTAAAAGATATTTGTTTATAAATGCTGCTGAACTAATCCAAGATAGATATTTTGAAAATACCTTGACTTCAGAATTTGGATCTAAGGATATGATACTTTGGAAAAGAGATTCTTCTTTTGTTTTCACAGGATAAGACCCTATGGATTGCTTCTATTCTAATATGGTATGATAGACCACGCCCTCCTGAAAGGTTGCTGTGAACACCTTCAGAAAATTGTTTATCTGCTAACTGAGACAAATCTAGCACACAGGTTATACCCTCAAAGACCTGATTAACAGTGCCCCTATACAGCAGGAAGCAGTTTGGAGAGAAATAACTACATCCATATTCCCAAATATTATTTATAAATGTTCTTTTACATTTAAAGGGTGATATAATATAGATATAAATAATTTGGATTGAAATGGATCTTGCTTTACTGATACTAATTTAAGGTCAATTTTGTTATGTGTGTATATATATTTCTGATATTGATTAAGGTATTGTGATTGTGTAGTTTATTTAAAAATGTAATGTATATAAGTTGTTAATAGATAATCATCTATGATAGTCAAGTTTCTATTCATGTTAGATTTTTTTAGATGTGCATAGATATATTTTAGATAGGCATTCTTCATATTCTTCAAAGACTGCAGAATATGGCATTTAAAATATTTTAGTAACTTAGGGTTTTGCATGTCAATGAGACACATCTGCTCCTGGCAACACCAGCTACTTCAAGAGGAAGATGGGCATTGAAGAGCCTCCTTATGGAGTTTGATAGCCATTTGGGCAAGAAACTGCTCTTGCCCGGAATACTACATAAACTGGGCACAGAGAACCCTCAGAGAGAGGACTGCTGAACTTGCCTAAATGTGAGATGATCTTTCAGGGTTCCTGATTCATGAAAGAGTCTGCGAGACATTCTGTAGGACACAGCAGATAGTGACTGAACTGCCTTTGAAATTTCCTGCTTCATTGAAATGTCTGCTGGAAACTATGGCCCTGTAGGCCGAAGATGGATGCCCCAACTGTACAGAAGAACTTTGGGTGACTGTCCAGGAAGTGAGATGTCTCTGTGATTTCTAGAGTTTTGTAAGTTGCTTATTTCTCACTGCCCAGCTAATATTATATCTTTCTGGAGTTTTTGATGGAGTTGAAGAAGAGTTATTGTTTTTCTTAGTTATGATAAAGATAAAATAGATGTAAGTATTGTAATGCTTAATTGTAACTGTTTTGTTATATGTAATTTTCCCATGTTAAAGTGAAAGCCTTTCCTTCTTGTTTAAACAGAAAAAGGGGAAATGATGGAGGAAGGTCATTGATTAATAAAGAAACTGCCTTGGCCCCATTTGAGGCCAGCCCTTAGGTGGGTGGAATAGACAGAACAGAATGCTTGGAGGCAGAGGAAAGTGAGGCAGATGTCATTTCCTCTCCTGTCCTGGGTAGATTCAATGCAGCCAGCCACCAGGTCACACATGCTGAATCTTTCCTGGTAAGCACACCTCGTGGTGCTACACAGATTATTAGAAATGGGCTAAATTAATATGTGAGAATTAGCCTAGAAGAGGCTAGATATAATGGGCCAAGCAGTGTTTTGTTGAATACCATTTGTGTGTTGTTATTTCAGGGCATAAGCTAGCTAGGCAGCCAGAAGCTAGGTCGCACGAAGAGGCCGGCAGCTCCTTCAATCATCTCAATACATAATATGAGCCTACCTGTAGAGAAAGTCTGAAGTTAATGTCTTTATTCTTCAAAAAACATGAGAAAACATCATACTGTAGTGAAACTCTATAAATTAATTCAGTGTCATATTGTTTTATGCTTCATATGAGAGTAAGACTTTGTGTGTAATCAATCTGATAAAGCTTGTGCATATTATCACAATCTTTTGGGCCTGAGGAAAAGAACTAGGGGCTCATGTTAAATTATTCTTTAAGATCTTTTTTTTTTTTTAATATTTATTTATTATGCATACAATATTCTGTCTGTGTGCATGTCTGCAGGCCAGAAGAGGGCAGCAGACCTCTTTACAGATGGTTGTGAGCCACCATGTGGTTGCTGGGAATTGAACTCCGGACCTTTGGAAGAGCAGGCAATGCTCTTAACCACTGAGCCATCTCTCCAGCCCCCTATTCTTTAAGATCTTAAGCCACTTACAGTTAGTTAACCAAAAGCAGCTATTGTGTAGAGAAAAATTTGATAGTGTCCACAATCTGTTTAAGCATGATGATACCTCTTTTTATTTTAGTTTGAACCAGGATTGTATTTCATAAAACCTTTTATGAAGTATTATGGGTTACAGCAAGGGTATTCTAACATTGGGCCTGAAACCAGAGCCAAAGAAAAGCACCTTAACTCTGAATCTAGAACTAGGTAAAAAAAAAAAAACTCCCTGAAAACAGCCAAAACATTAAAAAGCGGCCTGTGGGGGGCTGGAGAGATGGCTCAGTGGTTAAGAGGATTGCCTGCTCTTCCAAAGGTCCTGAGTTCAGTTCCCAGCAACCACATGGTCTGGTGCCCTCTTCTGGCCAGCAGGCATAAACACAAACAGAATATTGTATACATAAATAAATATAAAATATAAAAAGGTCCAGTGAAAGAAACAAAATTTGGCTGTCAAACCAGAACCATAAAATCATAAAATTCAATGATGTTTTTAAGCCCACAGGATACCATTAACTGAAATACGAGAGGCTTGAAGAGTCAAATCTCTCATACATTTCCTTGTATGTTTTGTTTAAAAATTCCCTTAGAAGTTGGGGTATAATTATGGTTATCAGAAGATTGGAAATGGTCATCAGGAAGGTAGGTGATAGAAGGTGGTTACAAGGAATATTTTTTGAAAAAGATGGCTAGAATTAATATATTATGGAAACATCACTGTTAACCATAGCCAGAAATAATATAAAATATTATGGAACAACTTACTAAACAAGTGAAAGTACTGTAGGAAATGAACATTAAATCTTTGAAGAAAACAACTGAAGAAGACACCACAGAATGGGAAGATGTCCCTTGCCCTTGTTAGGTAGAACTCAAGATAGTAAAAATGGCTTGGCGATGGTGGCGCACGCCTTTAATCCCAGCACTCGGGAGGCAGAGGCAGGCGGATCTCTGTGAGTTTGAGACCAGCCAGGTCTACAGAGCTAGTTCCAGGACAGGCTCCAAAGTCACAGAGAAACCCTGTCTCGAAAAAACCAAATAAATAAGTAATTAAATAAATAAATAAATAGATAGTAAAAATGAAAACCTTTCCAAAAGCAATCTACAGATTCAATACCATTCCCATGTAAACATCAGAAAAATTCTTCACAGACCTCAAAATAAAAATACTCAACTTCATATAGAGAAGCAAAAAAATGCAGGATATCCAAAACAACTGTATACAATAAATAATTTCTGGAGTCATCACATTCCCTGACTCCAGTCTACTACAGAGCTACAGTACTGAAAAGAGCCTGGTATTGGCACAAAAACAGACAGGAGGACCAATGGAACTGATTCTAAGAATCGGATATCAATCCACTCACCTACTACACCTGAATTTTGTCAAAGAACCAAAAAATATATGATGGAAAAAGAAAGCATATTCAACTTGGTGCTGGCATAACTGATTATCAATGTGGGGAAGAATGAAAGTAGATCCACATCTATCACCATGAATAAAACTCAAGTCCAAATGGATCAAAGACCATAACATACAGCCAAACAGCCTAAACCACATAAAAGACATAGGAAGTATACTTGAAAACAGTGGCAAAAGAGACCACTTTCAAATTATAACCCCAGTAGCACAGACATTGAGAGAAATAATAAATGAGACCTATTCATTTATAAATGAATAAATAGTTCAGGGTCTGTCACTCTGACTAGTACAGCCTTCAAAGTTCATAATAAAAACATGAACTCAGTGTTTAACGGTGAATTTAGAATGAATGCAGCTATATTAAGTAAAATCAAACACTTCTCTCTCTCATGTGTGTGTGATCATAGGTTTGGAAACATGGGGAGATATGGTATACACCTTCAATTTTCTTTTGGAAAATATGTGTGGAATGCTTTTACTTAAATGTCATAAATCAGCTTGCCTTGGAAAGAGGAATTATTTTATTCAGCTACAAAATTAAGCAAATTTCAGCTATTCATTTTGTACTTTGTATAATTCACTCACGAACTGCTGTTTACCAAAGATTTTTTAACTGTCTTTTATTCAACTACTCTCCCTTCCTCTCCCCTCCCCCTTTCCCATGATCCACATGTTCCCAATTTACTAAGATCTTGTCTTTGTCTAGGTCTATATAGAATAGATTTATGTATATCTCTTTGTTTCCATTTTGTTGTCTATGTTCTTTGTGAATTGTAGACTGGTTGTTCGGTTTTATATTTAAATGCCACTTAGGAGTGAGTACATTTATATTTTTCTTTCTGGGTCTGGGTTAACTCACTCTTATGTTTTCTAGATCCAAAAATTTGCCCATAAATTTAAAGATGTAATTGTCTTTATCCATGTTAATTTGTCCATTCTTCAGTGGAAGGGATGTTTTCAGGTTCTGGCTGTGAACAAATAATGTTGCTGTGAACATAGTTGACCGCTTGTACTTGTAGTATGCCTGAGCATCCATTGGGTACATATCCAAAGTGGTATTGCTGGATTTTAAGATAAAATGTTTACTAATTTTCTTTCATTCTTTCTTTTTAATTTTTGGTTTTCCAAGACTAGGTTTCTCTGTAGACATGGAGTCTGTCCTGGAACTAGCTCTTGTAGACCAGGCTGGCCTTGAAGTCAGAGGGGCCTGTCTCTGCCTCCCAAGTGCAGGGATTAAAGGCATGCCTCACAACCAGGCAGTTGGCTTTCTAACTTTCTGAGAAAACACCATATCAAACTGGCTGATTCAGTTTGCACCCCCATCAGCAATGGAGGAGTGTTCTCTTAACCCCACATCCTCTCCAGCTTAAGTTATCACCAATGTTTTTGATTTTGGCTATTATTACAGATATGAGGGAATTTCAGAGTTGTTCTGATTTTCATTTCTCTAATGGCTAAGGAGTTTGGAAATATCACTAAGTGTCTCTCAGTAATTTTAGATTCCTATGTTGAAAGTTCTTTATGTCTGTACTCCATTTAATATTGGATTATTTGTTCTTTTGATGAGTATTTCTTTTATTTCTTTGTATGTTCTATGATCAGTAGAGGAAAGGGTGCCTGAACTGGCCTTGTCCTATAGCCACACTGATGAATATCTTGAATATCATCATAGAACCACTAAGTCAGCCACTTAGTAGGAGGGACTAAGCCACTTGGGCATAGGAGGAAGGAAATTGTAAAGTTGTCTTCCAGGATGCCAACACAATGGTGTGCAGCTGTGTGCCAGAGGGGAGGTGGTTAAGTTGCAGAGAGGTAGTTCAGCTGTGTGTGGTGGGAGAAGGCTGCAGGAGAGACCCAGCAATTGTGAGGATTCTGGCCATATGGTCACCAATTTGTTGTTGTACAAAGAGTTCCTAAATAGTCCAGAATAGAGATAACAAAGGTTTACTTATCTGGAAATAAACTAATGGAAAGAATCCTAGTCCAGAGCCTTCTGTGAGCAATGGGAATGGGAACCAAATCCAACAGCCAAGAGGCTTTGTCTGTATTTATCGTACATGAGATGATGCGCAAGGTGGGCAGGTATCTTAAAGGCTATTGACTGCAGGAATTCCCCAGAACAGGCTACTTCTCTTGCACATATTTTTTGCACCACAGTAGATGGTAGTAGCATCTCTACCCATCCAAGAAATCTCCTCAAGCCCACTGTCTTCCCTCTTCCTCACCCTTTTCTAGGATGGCAAATAGTATAGGTAAATCACATATTCTATCCTACAAATGTCCTTCTCCCAACTATATTATTCATCCCTGTCAATATTTCCTACTTTTATTTTTGACCCTCTCTCTCTGTCTTCCCACATTGCTGAGCTTGCATCACCATCTCCATCACTTACACCCTAATGGAGCTCATCTGTTTGGAACAAGGTGTCCCCTGCCTTCTTAAAAAGAATACCATCATTTCTTTGGTCCAAGGTCATATTTATTTAGAAATGCCTAACATTACTAAAAAGGTGAAAAGAAGAGTAGTTATCTGTAACCACATTGCCCAGAAAGGAAGCAACTATTAGTATCTCACCACAATTTTCCAGAATTTTCTAGACCTAAACATATATCCATAGGCCAATAATGAAAAAAAATAAGATTAGGACAGAAGTTAATGCAATGTTTTATGGTCTGCATATTTCCCCTCCCATTGATTACATCATGATAATTTCCTATAATCCAATATTTCTTTAAAAATGTTTTCTTTCTGTTGCATTTCACCACAGAAATTTATTTAAACATTTCTGTTCTACTTGAACATCAAGTTTGCATTTTTTTTGTAACTTGGGTTAATGTATTTTGTGCTATAAGTAAAATTTGTACATATTAATCATTAACTGTACTATATTTTTCTTTTATCCTTGTGTGTGTGTGTGTGTATGTGCGCCTGCGGGTGTATGTGCGTGTGGATGTGTCTCATGTTTCCCAGGCTGATCTTAAGCTTGCTTTGTGTTTGAGGAGTGCCTTTAACTTCTGATCTCCTTGTTTCCTTCTCCTAAGTGCTAGGATTATAGCTAGGCACGGCCATGATATAGCTGTGCCCTTCATTTTTTCTTAAACTAGATTCCTAGTGCTGGCAGTGAAGGATTAACAGATCTGAAGTTTAAGGACCCTGTTTTCCAATTACTATATAAGTGGTTCATATTGATTTATTACCCCTACAACTCTTTATTTAACCATATGCACAAGATCAAGAAAAGCTGATACACTAAGTGTGTAAGGGAAGATGATATCCTGTCAGAGATTGAATTAAAAGTAGCATAGCCAGACTGATGCCAGCCCTGACTCATGCATGCTCAGAAGATGTCTCTGAGCCCTGGTAACTTCCCTTTCACCTCTTTATCAACTTCAGTGGCACATCCAGTCCTGCATTGCTACAAATGCCTTGGGAAGAGCCCTATTTCGGAACTACCACGTGGTTAATATTGAATTCTTGGCTATACCACAGGAAAATATTCCAGCAAAAGCCAAAGAGACATTGAGGGGGAAGTGTGTACACAGAAGATTAGGTACTAAATAGAGAGAGACACTGTGCTTAGGTGTCTTTACAAAAGATACAGAAATATTTGTCACATATCTTAAAGTATGTAATTCACAGCTGAGCATAGTGGCATAAGCCTTTAATCCTGTGGTGGCTACAAGGCTTCTCTTAATTATGCCTACTTTCTTTACATAGCTTTTCCAGTCTGGATACATTCTGTTAAGTCATTGGCTGAAAGCAGCTTTTTTATTCATTAACCATCATAAGCAACACATATACAAAGGGACTTCCCATACCAAAGAGGCACACTAACCTAGTGAGTTCCAAACCAGGAAAGGCATAAGACCTTGTCTCAAAAAAAGAATAAATAAAACAAAAAATGTAATTTATAAGACTTAAAGATTTAGTATAATTTGAAAGTACAAGTATAGGATTTTAAAATATATACATTTTGTTTTATGTATATTAATATTTGCCTGCTTATGAATCTATGTACCATATGTGTGCCATGCCCATGGAGGCCAGAAAATGGCATTGGGTCTTCTGGACCTGAGTTGTGAGCTGCCCTGTGCATATGGATCCTCTGCAAGAACAGTAAGTGCTCTTAACTGCCGAGTCATCCTTCCAGCTTTTATCCCTCACCCTCCAGTATTTCCTTTGTAAATGAAATTGTAATGTGTATTATTTAGATTTAGAGATGAGTATTGTACGCTAACACAGTTGAATGCAAGGCACAGACATTCTGGTCCTAATAGAGTCGTTTATTGGTTTTTGGATAATTTTTGTTCATTCATCTTTTTCCCCAAGATAGGGTTTCTCTGTGTAACCACTCTGGCTGTACCAAAACTCTCTTTGTAGACTAGTCTGGTTTCAAAGTCAAAGAGATCCACCTGCCTCTGCCTCCTGAGTGCCAGGATTGAAGGCATACACCCCCATTGCCCATCTTGAGTTCTTTATCATTTTGAATATTCTCTTTGATATATCTTTAGGAAGATCTGCAGAAAACCTGTTGTTGGTCTGGGTTAACTCACTCTAATGTTTTCTAGATCCAAAAATTTGCCCATAAATTTGAAGATGTAATTGTCTTTATCCATGTTAATTTCTTTGTCCATTCTTCAGTGGGATATTTTCAGGTTCTGGCTGTGAACAAATAATGTTACTGTGAACATAGTTGACCACTTGTCCTTGTAGTATGCCTGAGCATCCATTAGGTACATATCCAAAGTGGTATTGCTGGGTTTTAAAATAGAATGTTTTCTAATTTTCTTTCATTCTTTCTTTTTAATTTTTGGTTTTTCGAGACAGGGTTTCTCTGTGGTTTTGGAGCCTGTCCTGGAACTAGCTCTTGTAGACCAGGCTGGTCTCGAACTCACAGAGATCCGCCTGCCTCTGCCGCCCGAGTGCTGGGATTAAAGGCGTGCACCACCACCGCCCGGCAAGCACAGCTTTAAGTACATTTATAATTATTAACTTCTGAAAAATTCATATACAATTTCATGTAGGTGAACTGCATTTTTAGGCATTCTTTTAATTAAAAAGACAAGTGAGAAATGGCTAAACAGATATCACCATTTGAATCATAGCACCATGAGAGCTATGCTGTAGATCTGCCAATCCATTTATTTCTTGCTACTCATAATACAAAATGTGTAAACATTGAAGTGATGATAAGTATATCTGTAAGACTTTCTACTAAACCGAGAGCACATAGTAAATCTTGTATTACTCATACACACTCTTTTATTTTTTTTTATTTTATTGAGAAAAGAAAAAAAAAGTTTCAGCTTTCTCCCAGCCTCCCATTTCTTTCCCCCTCCTCCCACCCTATTTCCCCTCCCCCCACTCATCTCCCCCTCCCTCTCCAGACCAAAGAGCAGTCAGGGTTCCCTGCCCTGTGGAAAGTCCAAGGTCCTCCCCCCTCCGTCCATGTCTAGGAAGGTGAACGTCCAAACTGGCTAGGCTCCCACAAAGCCAGAACATGAGGTAGTGTCAAAACCCCATGCCATTGTCCTCATCAGCCCTCATCGCTCGCCATGTTCAGAGAGTCCGGTTTTATCCCATACTTTTTCAGTCATAGTCCACCTGGCCTTGGTGAGCTCCCAATAGATCAGCCCCACTGTCTCAGTGGGTGAGTGCACCCCTCGTGGTCCTGACTTCCTTGCTCATCTTCTCCCTCCTTCCACTCCTCATTGGGACCTTGGGAGCTCAGTCCAGTGCTCCAGTGTGGGCCTCTGTCTCTATCTTCATCCATCACCAGATGAAGGTTCTATGGTGATATGCAAGATATTCTTCAATATTGCTATAGGATAGGGTCATTTCAGGTTCCCTATCCTCAGCTGCCCAAGGAACTAACTGGCAACATCGCCTTGGGCTCCTGGGAGCGACTCTAGGTTCAAGTCTCTTGCCAACCCTAAGGTGGCTCCTTTAACTAAGAATTGTGCTTCGGTGCTCCCCTATCCAACCTTCCTTTATACGAATCATCCTTTTTCCCCAAGTTCTCCCCATCCTCCCCTTCTCACTTTTCTCTCCCCATCTCCCCTTACCCCCATCCCATCCACCCCCAATATCCCAATTTTCTCCCCGGCAATTTTGTCTACTTCCCATAGCCAAGAGGATAACTATATGTTTTTCCTTGGGTTCGCCTTCTTATTTAGCTTCTTTAGATTCACCAATTGTAGACTCCATGACCCTTATTTATTGCTAGAAACCAATTATGCGTGAGTACATCCCCTGTTCATCTTTTTGAGTCTGGGTTACCTCACTCAGGATAGTGTTCTCTATTTCCATCCATTTGCATGCAAAATTCAAGAAGTCATTGTTTTTTACCGCAGCATAGTACTCTAATGTGTAGATAGTAGATATTCCAAACTTTCTTCATCCATTCTTCCATTGAAGGACATCTAGGTTGTTTCCAGGTTCTGGCTATTACAAATAATACTGCTATGAACATAGTTGAACAAATGCTTTTGACATATGATAGGGCATCTCTTGGGTATGTTCCCAAGAGTGGTATTGCTGGGTCTAGGGGTAGGTTGATGCCTAATTTCCTGAGAAACCAAAATCCTGATTTCCAAAGTGGTTGCACAAGATTGCATTCCCAGCAGCAATGGATGAGGGTTCCCCTTCCTCCACAGCCTCTCCAGCAAAGGCTATCATTGGTGTTTTTGGTTTTAGCCATTCTGACAGGTGTAAGATGATATCTCAAAGTTGTTTTGATCACTGTTAATACATAAACAAACTCACAGTGCAGAGAAGCCACATGAGTTCTAGAATTGTGCAAATACTTCTGATTGTCCTAGTTCAGTTAGCAAATGTAGTATGATTCATAGTATAGGACAGTTTATGAATGTAATAAAGTTGTTCTGAGGTTATCCAGTTCTCTTCAAATATGAGAAATATGTCAAATAGAAAAATGTTTCTGTAAATGTGAAAAGTTAAACCACATAATAAAGGAAATTACCATGACAGGTGTCTTAAAAATGCAAAACAACCCTTAATTGGAGAAGAAAGCATGAGTTTAAACAGTTATAAAACCTTAATATCTGATTTCTATTTACAATTGGACTAAATTATAAAAGTAATACATAGAGATATGTAGGTTCAAGAGTGTATTGAATGTGGTAACACTTTTATGTGTTCCAATTATGCTTGCAGGATTAAAAGAAATAATTCTGGAAAAAAACTTTCAGTGTATCCTCAATGTGTTAAAGCCTTGGCATCTGACAGTCAGCTTCCGAGGAATAAAAGAACACATGATATTGAGAATGAATCTAATCTGTACCATAAAGCCTTTGTTCATCACAATGCTCTTCAGTTGCGCAAAAGAACACACACTGAAGAGAAACCCCGTGAATGTAATCAGTGTGGTAAAGCCTTTGCACAGCCCTGTAATATTCAATTTCATAAAATAACACATACTGGAGAGAAAAACTTTGTATGTAATCAGTGTGGTAAGGCCTTTGCACGTCACGATCACCTTCAATTGCATAAAAGAACACATACTGGAGAGAAACCCTATGCCTGTAGTCAGTGCGGTAAGGCCTTTGCTCAACAGGGTACTCTTCGACAGCATAAAAGAACACATACTGGCCGGGCGGTGGTGGTGCACGCCTTTAATCCCAGCACTCGGGAGGCAGAGGCAGGTGGATCTCTGTGAGTTCGAGGCCAGCCTGGTCTACAGAGCTAGTTCCAGGACAGGCTCCAAAGCCACAGAGAAATCCTGTCTCGAAAAAACCAAAAAAAAAAAAAAAAAAACACATACTGGAGAGAAACCCTATGCATGTAATCAGTGTGGTAATGCCTTTGCTGAAAACAGTATTCTACGACAGCACAAAAGAAAACATACTGGAAAGAAACCCTATGAATATTATAAGTGTGGTAAGGCTTTTGCTTACCACAGTGCTTTTCAATTGCATAAAAGATCACATACTTGAGAAAAACCCTATGAATGTAATCAGTGTGGTAAGGCCTTTGCTCATCATGGTACTCTTCAATTGCATAAAAGAACACATCCTGGAGAGAAACCCTATGAATGTAATCAGTGTGGTAAGGCCTTTGCTCATCATGGTACTCTTCAATTGCATAAAAGAACACATACTGGAGAGAAACCCTATGAATGTCATCAGTGTGGAAAGGCCTTTGTTCAACATAGATATCTTCAAAGGCATAAAAGAACACATACTGGAGAGAAACCCTATGAATGTAATCAGTGTGGAAAGGCCTTTGTTCAACATAGATATCTTCAAAGGCATAAAAGAACACATACTGGAGAGAAACCCTATGAATGTAATCAGTGTGGAAGGGCCTTTGCTCAACACAGTGCTCTTCAATTGCATAAAAGAACACACACGGGTGTGAAACAGTATGCATGAAATGAATTTGGAAAGGTCTTATCATGTCTTATTCATCTTCAAAAGCAGAAAAGAACACAGATTGGAGAGAAACTTGTGAATGGAATTTGTTTTTCCAAATCCTTTGGCACAATAATCTGCAAATACATAAAACAAACCATCCTGGAGAGAAACTGTAAACTTAAGGAGTGTACTCTTCAAAAACACAAGAATAATCATACTGTAGTGAAAAAATAAACTTAGTGTGGTATATGTTTTGCAGTTTTTACAGCAGTAAATCTTTTTGCGTGTAATCAATCTGATAGTTTTAGGTACCTGAAGCCATCACACTTACAGTCTATTAACCAACAGTATTCATTCTGTAATAAAACGATAGTGTCAAAAATCTGTTCAAGCATTATGGTACCAGCTTTTATTTTATTTGCACCAGGAAACTAATGGACAAAACCTACTTTGTGATTTTATGAAGTTTTATGGTAAGGACATAGAGCCAGGAGAAGAATCACAACCTGGTATTGAAATGAGATACAAAGGAAAACACTTTGCCCCTAAATCCAGAACTAATGGAAGATACAACATCACCCTGAAAACACAGTCAAAAATCAAAAATAGACACTGAAAGAAACCTGCTTTGGCTTTCAAACCAGTTCCAAAGAAATACAATCTTCCCTTTTCTCTATGAGCTCAAAACCAATCCCAGAGCACAAAATCCAGCCCATCTCTGAGCTTGTTCAAACCCAGGCATTTAAATCTCACCAATTCCTGCATTCTAAATCTCCTTAGAAGCGCTCTAGCTCCAAGAAGCCCTATATGAGTCATATGCTCCTTCAGTTGGTAGCGGCCCATTTCCAGCCTTGCAGAAGAAGTCACACTCTGTATTCTTCGCTCCCAAATAAATCTCTTGACTGAGATTTATATGAACACCTTCTTTCACTGGAATGGATCAGGAAATCCCTAGTGGAGTTGACATCACTGTTTGGAAACTCACTTTGCCCAGAAGAGCACAGAAACAATGGACACCTCTATGGGAGACTCCCTTAGGAGAGTGGAGCAGATCAGCAACAGACATTTCTGCTGGGAAGCTTTCATAGAAGAATGGAGCAGAGCCCAGCTGTAATGACTGTCTCTCAGAGAGGAACAGAATTGCTACATCTAGTGGGACAAACTTCTTTTCACAGCTGTTGGTATTGCCTAATTTTTGGTAGTCAGTATATCCTTCCTTTCATAGCTTTAAGACTTGCAGGATGAATTTGAACAATAATGTAACCCTTAGATTTTATACTTCTCTTCAACAGCATGGAATATGTAATTCAGGTGCAAATATTTATGGATGTGTACAGCCTCCTTTTCGGTTGTGATATGATGTCTATTTCACAATATAAAAGCATCTTATTGAGGCCATGGTTCTAGAGGGTAACCGATCACCATGAAAGAGCCATGACAAAATGTGTCAGACATGGCACTAAAGCTGGAACTTAAGAATTCACAGCTGTACTCTTCCACATAAAGCAGAGTATTGGATTGGAACTGTGTATGGATGTAAATTCTCATAACCTAAATCTTCCCAAATGATTCCATCAACTTACAAGGATTAGTTTCTCTTACTTCTAGTTTTAATTTGATTTCTCTTTACATGAACCAATACTTCATGAAGAAAAAATCTGTAAGTGAGCTGTAAGATGCCTGGTCTCCTATTTTACATTAATAAATGCTTACGGAAGAAAAATTTTCATGAGTGAAAAATTGTTTAAAAAATGCTTTTATTGTAATGATGTGATGTGTGTGTGTTGGGAAATGTAAATGTTCATTCTGCATCCTGGAAAAGTTAAACACCTTAGATCTTCTTGTAGCAGAAATTACAAATATCTGTTAAAAAATCTGACCTCAGTCCATGGAATGAAGATTTCTTAGTCACCTAGCCATAACTCTAGTGCTATAAATATTTTAATGTCCATTTATATCTCATTGAATTTTGGAAATAGGAACAAACTCATAAAGGAGAAAGCCCTATTCATGAAAACAATTTTCAGTGACTTTAGCCATCAAAGTTGTCTTCAGCTTGAAGAAAAATTATTTTTCATCATAGCCTTGGAGGAAGTAAATTATGTAACATGTTCACTCAAGATTGATGCTGGAAATCATTGCATTTTGGTTTCTATTTTGAAACATTTGAGGTAGGTACTAAAGTTTTATATTGTGGCAACTCCATTTACTAAAATTTATTTTGTAGTCATTTTATTCCTTCTATGGCTTTTGCTCAGCTTCTATTGTGCCTTCACCTAGTAATAGGTATTTTTCTGATGTAATATATAGAATGGCCTTCCCATCATTGAAGTGTCCCATTGGTTATTAAAATATTAAAACATGTCTGATCATACTTTTCAAGTAAGGGTGTCAGTGAAAGGGTGGTCAGTTGTTGTTCATGGTTTTGATTTTCATCGTTTCACAAAATCCCTTGTTGTTTTGTTGTTTGTTATTCATCCTGGCTTGGATGTCAGTAATGATTCAGAGATACATTTGAACTCATTGTGCTCATATGTCTGCCACCTGAGCTCAAGTTCAAGGGTAGATGATGAACTCCCAATGTGTTCTGTTTTCTCAACACAATTTAACAATGTTAATGTTAAAATGACTGAAAATGTAATTATAAGAAACATTAAATACCTCGTGTGTTAATTCAAAAAATATTTTCATTTATGTGATATTAATATAATAAAGATAATCAGCAATCAGTTGTATATTTCATACCATAACATGATATGTTCTACTGGGATTAAGGTTAGGATTCTTGCCTAGTATACAACAGTTTCTTCCCACAGAACTCTATCGGTGATGATCAAATTTGATTTGAAGAAATAGTACATCAGTAAATTATTGTCTTTTTTCAGATTGTAAATGTAAATTTTTTCAAAGTATAAGGACCCAGGACATCTTGAATAATAATTCTTCTTTACATAGAAACATATTTACACCATCATACATATCTAATTAGTTCATTCTGCGGGCTAAATATTTATTTCTAACACTTTCTTAAAATATAAGAATTGTGGGCTGGAGAGATGGGTCAGTGGTTAAGAGCATTGCCTGCTCTTCCAGAAGTCCTGAGTTCAGTTCCTGGCAACCACTTGGTGGTGGCTCACAACCATCTGTAATGAGGTCTGTTGCCCTCTTCTGGCCTGGAGACATACTCAGACAGAATATTCTATCCATAATAAATACATATTTAAAAAAAACATAAGAATTGAATTCTTCAGAGAATTGCCTCATTTAGTAATGTTCATGGCTGTTAATTCTGAGAACCTGAGTTCTATCTCTGGGTTACCGATAAGACTTCTACAGGTGTTTCTCATATTTTCACTTGGGTGGTTCCATGTGCACACTTCTATGTGAGCTCATTGGTGAATAATTTTGAAATAAAAAGAAATGCCATTGAGGTCACTTGCAGCCAAATGGTTCCCCAGGTATCATTACTAGAACTCACAAAGTGGAAGTAGATCATAGACCCCTGTTAGTTTTCCTGTCAGTGCTACATACACATCATGGCACAGGTGTATTCACACAGTCACACTTTATTTTTAAATGGATGGAATTAACAATGCAAAGAAAATAACCCATTATTGAGAACATATGAAATGATTTGGCTATTCAAACTATAGAATTTCAAGAAAACCTTGCTATTCATGAAAACAATGGTGCTCCCTCTAAATCTTATTTTATTTCTTTCTCTGATTCAATGATAAGTCCTTTTAAAACACCTATTTCAGCTGGACTTAGAGGTGCATTGCTTTATCACAGCACACAGGAGTTTGCTTGGGGCCCACTTCAGTAAGTTTGAGGTCAACTTGTTCCCCATCATGAATTCTTGAAATTCCTGGCTATGTGGAATTTTCCTAATAAAATGCCCACTGGGACATGGGGATACTGTGATTGGTGGAGGACAATGTCCATAGTCGTCTCTGAGGCTGCACAACATCAAGGGCATGACACCAGGAAGTGTTGGCTTAGGTAAACACTCTTCCAAGTTTCCTATTCTTACTAATGTTTTCTGTCAAAGGCAGTCTAGATAACATAAAGCTCAAACTCATGTTGCTCAATAAAGATAAGAATTCTACGGCAAGTGGATGATTTAGCCACATGCATGGATGACCTCTCTTTTTGTGTATTCAAAACAGGCTGTTCAGTCTTGAAACTACAACACACAGCCAACAGAAATGGTCCCAGCAGATTTTTCTCACTTTTTTAAACCTACTATTCACTCACACTTAACAAGGAAGAAATTGAAAGAAGAATTTGGAAAGGCATGTAGATAGGACAAGGAAGGGGTAAAGAAATTGAATATATTTTACTGAAAATGTATAAGAATAATTTTTTAATAAAAATGTGATGAGATAGCTTAGCAATTATGAGCAATGGGTGTTTTTTGAAGAAGACAGAGGTTGTAATTGTATAACTTTAGAAACTTTGTCAAAAATCCGGTGTCCATTCTCTTTGGATGGATGCCTAGCTCAGCCTTGATATAGTAGAGAGAACCTTAGATCTTATACAACACAGCAATGTGCCTACTCTCTCTGTGGAATGAATATGGGATTGGGTGGGAGGCTAACTGGAGAAAATGAGAGGAGGGGACGGAGTGGAAACTTTTATTGATATGTATAATGGATAAAGATAGTTTTTCTTTTTAAAAAATAAAAATGAAGAAATCATTATTCAAATAAAATGATGATTGTTTGGAGTGTGATTTTAATTAGTATTATTAATAAAATTCCAGAGTCAGAATTTGGGGTAAACATGAGAACAGATAAGCAACACAGCAGCCACATTTACTTCTTACCTCCCCAAATCCTCAAACCAAATGGGGGGGATTAGATTCCTTTTTTCATTTCCCAAATGCTGGGATTGAAGTCATGATCCACTTCTTGCCGGATCCTGTGGTCCACTAGTGATTGTTAGCTCTGCCCTCTAATATCCAGGCAAGATTTATTTCTCCGAACAAGAACAAAATGTCATATTAAAAATTGGTAAGCATAGTGAGTGAACATTTGTAGCATCAACAGACTAGGGACTCAAGAACTGGGAAAAAAGAACTTATTATGGAACCAAAATAGGACTGTGGAGACCAAGTTAGAGATACAGCCCTTTGTGTTCATGGGTTTCATGTACATGAACATGATCATGCTATAAAAAATAGGACCACAGCAACGTGCTCCAACCAGGTGAAAAAGCATTTGCAGGACCTACTGGCTGAGGGCACCTTTAGGAATGTGACCAGGATTGGCATGTTGGATAGGCAAATGAGGTACTTGAGTAGAGGCAGCAGAAGCATGGCACAAACAAGGACAAAGTCATTGCTGACTGATGTGTCACCACAGGCCAGCTTCAGCACATCCAGGACCTTACAGGTGAAGTGTCTAAATACTTTTTGGCCATACAAGGGCAGTCTCATGGCAATGACTGTTTCTGTCAACAACCCAAAGAGGTAGAGTACCCAGAAGTCTCTTGGAGGCATGAAGAAATACCTGTGGCTCATGTGCACGGGTACCCGAGTTGCTGACAAATAGCAAGGTAGTGATCACAGGCCATGATGACAAGCAGCAGGCATTCTGTGGAGCCTGTGAAATGTCTCAGATGCATCTGGATGTCACAGCCATTAGAGAAGATGGTCTTCTGGGATGAGAGAAGGTGGAACAGCATCAGAGGCACAAAGGAGATGTGTAGCAGATTCTCTAAATGGAAATATTACTCAGAAATTGTATGAGTGTGTGTAGACAGAGATCCAACATGCACACGGCCATGAAGGCAGTGTTCCGAGCCGGGTCACCAGATACATAACTGAGCACAGAAGAAAGACTAGGTGCTCCAGGGATGAGTAGTCAGAAAATTCCTTCAAGATAAACTCAGAGACTTTTGACCTGCTGCTGAGCTACATTGTTAGGAGCAGTGAGACCCCAGATCCTAAATTTCTTTTAATCCCTGATTTGAGTGCCTACAGCTGCTCTGAGCACAAGACCTTCAGGAGTTCCTGATGGTTTTTGGTGGGTTTGGCTGGGGTGTGGCTATCTCTATATAATCCGCCCCTGAACACAATAAAGGGAGCATTCTTGGGGAATTCAAGGATGATCTGTGTCACTGTCTCTCTGTCTGGTGTGTCTGTATATTTTAACCTCCAGCCCCCTTGCCCAAAGCTAGTGAACTGAGTGCCAGCGCACAGAACACAGACACAGGGGCTCGGGGCATGGCATTTGGAGATCTCCACCGAGA
The DNA here is from genome assembly GCF_018167655.1 of Microtus oregoni. Taxonomy (NCBI): domain Eukaryota; kingdom Metazoa; phylum Chordata; class Mammalia; order Rodentia; family Cricetidae; genus Microtus; species Microtus oregoni. Next base: position 216,729 of record NW_024543211.1, read on the forward strand.
TATCAGCACTACATAACACAGAGTTATGTACACAGTAGAGTGGAAGGACAGAGGATGCAGGGTATTGAGAACAGAAAAATTGTTAAGGTCTTTTCCAACATGGATACAGGTTCTGTGACTTTGGGAGTCTTCTAATTTTCTGTAGGTTACATCGCATCCATGTGAATAGTGAGGATAATATCCCTAAGAGGGTATTTATCGAAGTATGAATAGGCAGAATCACAGAGATCCAAATATGAATGAGAAATAAAGGTCTTTACTGTAGGGCTCCTTGAAACCTCTAAATGGCTAATGTTTATTGGTGGCTTTCCAAAAGCAATGTAGATTATGCCCTTACAAACTTATCTGAATTTACATCCACTTAACCTCTGGTCCTATGCCCAAGAAGAGCCCTGCAAACAGCATTTGAGAGCTGGTATCCTAGATCAGAGGTCCTAAAACTTACTCACATACTGGAATTATTTGGAAGACAGTCAAAACACAGTGTGTTTTCCTTCCAGTTTCTGGCTTAGGGCAGATGTGTGTTGTTACTGCTCTACTGGCACAGGGATGAATGGCTCTAAAGGTTCTGCTGACTTTGCTGCAGCCTCTAAGCCATGGCTTGCACTGTTCTCACTATCTGGAATATTTTCATTTTTCCTACACTTGTAGCTGATCTGTCTCTTCTGGTTCTGTTTGCCACACACCGCATGCTTTTTGTCTCAGGAAGGGGGCAGCTACTGACCTATAAGCCTGTGAGTGAGCCCACCCCCACAGAGATAATCTGTTAGGTGCTTTGTATGGGCTACAGCTTTAGAAGATGTCTCCTTTGTATTTACATCTCTACTTCAGAATCAGAAATGGTTTTAGAATTAGACAGTGTCAATCCTTCTCTAAATCCAAGCACAATGTTAAAAGAAAAACTCAAAACTTCTGTCTCATATCAATAGCCTTCTGCTATGGGACAGAAAGAAGATAGATTTTAAAGGAACATTTTACTTTCCTTCATGCCCATTTTGTCTATATCTTATATTTCACTGAAAATATGTCTAAATGAATAATGTTTACATTTTCAACAATGAACAGCTTCCAAGAAGAAGAAATTGGAGCCCCACAATGTCTCTACCTGATTTATATGAAAGCATGATGCTAATAGCACTGTAAGACTGACTTATGGGTACAAGCTGCAGATATGGTGCACCTTCTTACAACGTTCTGGCCACAATTCCAAATAAGAACTTCAGAACAACCCTATCAAATACTTAGAAATCATTTTACTTTTATAATATCACATAGAAAGAACATTGCCCCATGACATCTGGAAGCAATTCTAGAAGATGCCATCCCCTCTCCCAACAAAGTTTGTCTTTATGGTTAGGGACAACATTTAAGAGTTGATTATTACTCATATAGGGTTGCGTGAAATTATGTATACCCAGAGATCTCAAAAAAAGAGGGAAAATTGAATGGGATAATAGGTAGATAACTTACTCACACTAATAATAATAGTTTGTATTAGAAGGAATACTTGTGAACTATTATTTGTGGATAATTTACATTGGTATAGACTTTTCTTTGATACAAATTTAAACTATACTTATCATATAGAATATTTCTATTTTTGTTTAGAATGTTTGTAACACCTATGCAAAGTTATTTTGTCAGATTGTATCTATGCATGATTCTACCTCTGTTTAAAACATTTTGTTTATTGACACAATTTTATGAGATATTTATCATAGTGCATTATATAATTCTACCTCTGATCAAGATACTTATACATGGTTTATATTTTGAGATCATTTTCCTGTTTTACCGCATAGCTGATTAAAGATATTTTATATTCTGATAGGAAATCTTAATCTTCAACATTGTAATGAGACTTTAGTTGATTGCTCAGGCAGTCAGTTGTCTCTGTCATCTACTACACTTTTTGCGGGCTGCTGCACTTCACTACCTGCCTACTCAAGTAATATTAATGCTCTTCTCAGGCCTTTGATGGGGTTGAAGATGAGATAATCATACTTACCATCCTCTTATTATCTAGCCAAGCCATTTCTACTACAATACATGGATTCCTTAGGATAGAATGCTTATCAAAACATTAGGATATATTCCTTCCTTAATATTGATTATGCTTGTAATTCTAACTTTATATTTGACATCTGTTTCTTGTATACATACTTTTGTATTTAGTTTGGAATTCATTTTTTTTTTTTTTTGGTTTTTTGAGACAGGGTTTCTCTGTGGTTTTGGAGCCTGTCCTGAAACTAGCTCTTGTAGACCAGGCTGGTCTCGAACTCACAGATATCTGCCTGCCTCTGTCTCCCGAATGCTGGGATTAAAGGCATGCGCCACCACCGCCCGGCCTTTTTTTGTTTTTCGAGACAGGGTTTCCCTGTGGTGTTTGAGCCTGTCCTGGAACTCGCTCTTGTAGACCAGGCTGGTCTTGAACTCACAGAGATCCACCTGCCTCTGCCTCCCGAGGTCTGGGATTAAAGGCTTGCACCACCACCACCCAGCCATGTTTGGAATTTCTTATTTAAGCAAAAGGGAGATCTTCAGCAATAGCCTGTAAGATACCACTCCATTTGGGCATGGTTTCCTACATTATAAAAAATCTGTAAACTGTGTGGTCACTTTCTTCAATTCAGTTCTTGATCCTGGCTGCTAGATTTATTGGATACAAGATCCATTGCTCTGGGGCTGGAGATATGGCTCAGTGGTTAAGAGCACTGACTGCTGTTCCAGAGGACCCGAGTTCAATTCCCAGCACCGACATGGTAGCTCACAACTGTCTGAAGATCCAGTTGCTGGGTATCTGACACCTTCACACATAAAAATAAAGTTAAATAAACCATGAAAATATTTTTTTTTAAAAAAAGATCCATTGCCTTGTAGGTGCTCATCTGACCTATAAAAGCCCAAGATATTCTTACACTCTAACTTGGTATTTTCAAAAGTTAAAGATTCAATTAGTACTCACATAGTACAGGGTCTGTCACTCTGACTTGTACAACCTTCAAAATTCATAATAAAAACATGAACTCAGTGTTTAATGGTGAATTTAGAATGAATGCAGCTATATTAATTAAAATCAAACACTTCTCTCTCTCATGTGAGTTTGATCATAGGTTTGGACACATGGGGAGATATGGTATACACCGTCAATTTTCTTTTGGAAAATATGTGTGGTATGCTTTTACTTAAATGTCATAAATCAGTTTGCCTTGGAAAGAGGAATTATTTTATTCAGCTACAAAATTAAGCATATTTCAACTATTCATTTTGTACTTTGTATAATTCACCCATTAACTGCTGTTAACCAAAGATTTTTTTAACTGTTTTTATTCAACTACTCTCCCTTCCTCTCCCCTCCCCCTTTCCCATGATCCACATGTTCCCAATTTACTAAGATCTTGTCTTTGTCTAGGTCTATATAGAATAGATTTATGTATATCTCTTTGTTTCCATTTTGTTGTCTATGTTCTTTGTGAATTGTAGACTGGTTGTTCGGTTTTATATTTAAACGCCACTTAGGACTGAGTACATTTATATTTTTCTTTCTGGGTCTGGGTTAACTCACTCTTATGTTTTCTAGATCCAAAAATTTGCCCATAAATTTGAAGATGTAATTGTCTTTATCCATGTTAATTTGTCCATTCTTCAGTGGAAGGGATGTTTTCAGGTTCTGGCTGTGAACAAATAATGTTGCTGTGAACATAGTTGACCACTTGTCCTTGTAGTATGCCTTAGCATCCATTGAGTACATATCCAAAGTGGTATTGCTGGGTTTTAAGATAACTTGTTTCCTAATTTTCATTCATTCTTTCTTTATAATTTTTGGTTTTCCAAGACTAGGTTTCTCTGTAGACATGGAGTCTGTCCTGGAACTAGCTCTTGTAGACCAGGCTGGCCTTGAAGTCAGAGGGGCCTGTCTCTGCCTCCCAAGTGCAGGGATTAAAGGCGTGCCTCACAACCAGGCAGTTGGCTTTCTCATTTTCTGAGAAAACGCCATATCAAGGTGGCTGACTCAGTTTGCAACCCCATCAGCAATGGAGGAGTATTCCCTTAACCCCACATCCTCTCCACCTTAAGTTGTCACCAATGTTTTTGATTTTGGCTATTATTACAGATATGACGGAATTTCAGAGTTGTTCTGGTTTTCATTTCTCTAATGGCTAAGGAGTTTGGAAATATCACTAAGTGTCTCTCAGTAATTTTAGATTCATATGTTGAAAGTTCTTTATGTCTGTACTCCATTTAATATTGGATTATTTGTTCTTTTGATGACTATTTCTTTGTATGTTTTAAAGATCAGTCCTCTGTCCAATGTGGGGAAGGTGAAGATCTTTTCCCATACTATAGGCTGCCTTTTATGTATTTCTGATCCTGTCTTTGGTTCACAGAAACTTTTGTTTCAGAAGGTCTCATTTATTATTTTCTTTCAATGTCTGTGCTACTGGGGTTATAATTTGAAAGTGGTCTCTTTTGCCACTGTGTTCAAGTACACTTCCTATGTCTTTTATATGGTTTAGGCTGTTTGGCTTTATGTTATGGTCTTTGATCCATTTGGACTTGAGTTTTATTCATGATGATAGATGTGGATCTACTTTCATTTTCCCCCACACTGATATTGGTATGCCAGCACCATGTTGAATATGCTTTCTTTTTCCATCATATATTTTTTGGTTCTTTGACAAAATTCAGGTGTAGTAGGTGAGTGGATTGATATCCGATTCTTAGAATCAGTTCCATTGGTCCTCCTGTCTGTTTTTGTGCCAATACCAGGTTCTTTTCAGTACTGTAGCTCTGTAGTAGACTGAAGTCAGGGAATGTGATGACTCCAGAAATTATTTATTGTATACAGTTGTTTTGGATATCCTGCATTTTTTTTGCTTCTCTATATGAAGTTGAGTATTTTTATTTTGAGGTCTGTGAAGAATTTTTCTGATGTTTACATGGGAATGGTATTGAATCTGTAGATTGCTTTTGGAAAGGTTTTCATTTTTACTATCTATCTATTTATTTATTTATTTACTTATTTATTTGGTTTTTTCGAGACAGGGTTTCTCTGTGGCTTTGGAGCCTTTCCTGGAACTAGCTCTGTAGACCTGGCTGGTCTCAAACTCACAGAGATCCGCCTGCCTCTGCCTCCCGAGTGCTGGGATTAAAGGCGTGCGCCACCATCGCCAAGCCATTTTTACTATCTTGAGTTCTACCTAACAAGGGCAAGGGACATCTTCCCATTCTGTGGTGTCTTCTTCGGTTGTTTTCTTCAAAGATTTAATGTTCATTTCCTACAGTACTTTCACTTGTTTAGTAAGTTGTTCCATAATATTTTATATTATTTCTGGCTATGGTTAACAGTGATGTTTCCATAATATATTAATTCTAGCCATCTTTTTCAAAAAATATTCCTTGTAACCACCTTCTATCATCTACCTTCCTGATGACCATTTCCAATCTTCTGATAACCATAATTATACCCCAACTTCTAAGGGAATTTTTAAACAAAACATACAAGGAAATGTATGAGAGATTTGACTCTTCAAGCCTCTCGTATTTCAGTTAATGGTATCCTGTGGGCTTAAAAACATCATTGAATTTTATGATTTTATGGTTCTGGTTTGACAGCCAAATTTTGTTTCTTTCACTGGACCTTTTTATTTTTTTATATTTATTTATGTATACAATATTCTGTTTGTGTTTATGCCTGCTGGCCAGAAGAGGGCACCAGACCATGTGGTTGCTGGGAATTGAACTCAGGACCTTTGGAAGAGCAGGCAATCCTCTTAACCACTGAGCCATCTCTCCAGCCCCCCACAGGCCGCTTTTTAATGTTTTGGCTGTTTTCAGGGAGTTTTTTTTTTTTTTTTACCTAGTTCTAGATTCAGAGTTAAGGTGCTTTTCTTTGGCTCTGGTTTCAGGCCCAATGTTAGAATACCCTTGCTGTAACCCATAATACTTCATAAAAGGTTTTATGAAATACAATCCTGGTTCAAACTAAAATAAAAAGAGGTATCATCATGCTTAAACAGATTGTGGACACTATCAAATTTTTCTCTACACAATAGCTGCTTTTGGTTAACTAACTGTAAGTGGCTTAAGATCTTAAAGAATAATTTAACATGAGCCCCTAGTTTTTTTCCTCAGGCCCAAAAGATTGTGATAATATGCACAAGCTTTATCAGATTGATTACACACAAAGTCTTACTCTCATATGAAGCATAAAACAATATGACACTGAATTAATTTATAGAGTTTCACTACAGTATGATGTTTTCTCATGTTTTTTGAAGAATAAAGACATTAACTTCAGACTTTCTCTACAGGTAGGCTCATATTATGTATTGAGATGATTGAAGGAGCTGCCGGCCTCTTCGTGCGACCCAGCTTCTGGCTGCCTAGCTAGCTTATGCCCTGAAATAACAACACACAAATGGTATTCAACAAAACACTGCTTGGCCCATTATATCTAGCCTCTTCTAGGCTAATTCTCACATATTAATTTAGCCCATTTCTAATAATCTGTGTAGCACCAAGAGGTGTGCTTACCAGGAAAGATTCAGCATGTGTGACCTGGTGGCTGGCTGCATTGAATCTACCCAGGACAGGAGAGGAAATGACATCTGCCTCACTTTCCTCTGCCTCCAAGCATTCTGTTCTGTCTATTCCACCCACCTAAGGGCTGGCCTCAAATGGGGCCAAGGCAGTTTCTTTATTAATCAATGACCTTCCTCCATCATTTCCCCTTTTTCTGTTTAAACAAGAAGGAAAGGCTTTCACTTTAACATGGGAAAATTACATATAACAAAACAGTTACAATTAAGCATTACAATACTTACATCTATTTTATCTTTATCATAACTAAGAAAAACAATAACTCTTCTTCAACTCCATCAAAAACTCCAGAAAGATATAATATTAGCTGGGCAGTGAGAAATAAGCAACTTACAAAACTCTAGAAATCACAGAGACATCTCACTTCCTGGACAGTCACCCAAAGTTCTTCTGTACAGTTGGGGCATCCATCTTCGGCCTACAGGGCCATAGTTTCCAGCAGACATTTCAATGAAGCAGGAAATTTCAAAGGCAGTTCAGTCACTATCTGCTGTGTCCTACAGAATGTCTCGCAGACTCTTTCATGAATCAGGAACCCTGAAAGATCATCTCACATTTAGGCAAGTTCAGCAGTCCTCTCTCTGAGGGTTCTCTGTGCCCAGTTTATGTAGTATTCCGGGCAAGAGCAGTTTCTTGCCCAAATGGCTATCAAACTCCATAAGGAGGCTCTTCAATGCCCATCTTCCTCTTGAAGTAGCTGGTGTTGCCAGGAGCAGATGTGTCTCATTGACATGCAAAACCCTAAGTTACTAAAATATTTTAAATGCCATATTCTGCAGTCTTTGAAGAATATGAAGAATGCCTATCTAAAATATATCTATGCACATCTAAAAAAATCTAACATGAATAGAAACTTGACTATCATAGATGATTATCTATTAACAACTTATATACATTACATTTTTAAATAAACTACACAATCACAATACCTTAATCAATATCAGAAATATATATACACACATAACAAAATTGACCTTAAATTAGTATCAGTAAAGCAAGATCCATTTCAATCCAAATTATTTATATCTATATTATATCACCCTTTAAATGTAAAAGAACATTTATAAATAATATTTGGGAATATGGATGTAGTTATTTCTCTCCAAACTGCTTCCTGCTGTATAGGGGCACTGTTAATCAGGTCTTTGAGGGTATAACCTGTGTGCTAGATTTGTCTCAGTTAGCAGATAAACAATTTTCTGAAGGTGTTCACAGCAACCTTTCAGGAGGGCGTGGTCTATCATACCATATTAGAATAGAAGCAATCCATAGGGTCTTATCCTGTGAAAACAAAAGAAGAATCTCTTTTCCAAAGTATCATATCCTTAGATCCAAATTCTGAAGTCAAGGTATTTTCAAAATATCTATCTTGGATTAGTTCAGCAGCATTTATAAACAAATATCTTTTAGCAGATGTTGCTTTTTCCTCACCATTAAAATAATTCAAAGAGAGTACAATAGCATACAGTATCAAGATTCTCTGTGTATTTTCCATCTTTGTGTGGTTTTACTTTAACCTCTATTTCATTTATTTTTACTTTTATTTTATATTCTCTGTATATCTTTGCCCTGGAATAACTGTAGACCAGGCTGTCCTTGAACTCTCAGAGATCTGCCTTTCTCTGCCTCCCAGGCATTGGGATTAAAGGCGTGTAATACCACACTTTGAAGTCACAGAAGTCAATCTCCCTCTGCCTCCCAAGTGTTGGAATTAAAGGTGTGTGCTACCACACCCAACTACTCTCTTTCTTCCCTTTTATTTGTTTTTTATTTTAAGAACTTTAACTTTTAGCCTGCATATATTCTTAACACACTGTAAATCATTTAAAGGTTTTCTTTGTTTTTGAATCTCTCTTTACTATATATCTCCCTCTCTTTTTCTGACCACATGAGCTTTTAAACTACTGAGCAATATGGGCAAGATTAAAGCCGTGGCTTTGGCGGCTAGATCCAGCCTTAGCTTTCAGCTTCATGGTTGAGGTACCAGCGGTAGCCATGTTTATTGCCACAAGTCTATGGCATTTCAAGGTCCCTGCCAGCAAGCAAGCTGAAGCATTCTGCTCCCAGACCACACTCAGTCAACTGCCTGCCTGAAAGAGTCAGAGTCTGCCCTGGCAGGACAGCCCAGAAGGGGGCATTTTAAAATGGCACTTTTTCCTGCTACTGCTGAAAACAAAGAAGCATTCAGTTGGCTTTTATCAACACCATTTAAGTGTTTCTTGGCAGGACCTCTTAAGAGCTGCAGGGTTTTGCAGCTAAAGCTCAGTCAGGAAGCCTCTCTTAAATGAAAGTGCTTGCTTGCCTCAAGCAAGCAGAGCATAATGAGAAATTGCTGCTACCAAGAAAACATGCTTTATTCTTTCCCAAGCTTTCTCAGGCTTTATGTGGAAGCAGTTGTCCACATAGAAACCATTCTGTTGAAGGAGCTGCGGGCCGCTTCCTGCCACCCAGGTCCCGGCTGCCTGGCGAGTTTGGGCCCCAAAATAACAACACACAAATTGTATTAATTAAAACACTGCTTGGCCCACTATGTCTAGCCTCTTCTAGGCTAATTCTCACATATTAATTTAGCCTATTTCTAATCTGTGTAGCACCAAGAGGTGCGCTTACCGGGAAAGATTCAGCATGTCTGCCCTGGTGGCAGGCTGCATTGCATCTTCCTCAGACAGGAGAGGAAATGATGTCTGCTTCACTTCCCTCTTCCTTCAGGCATTCTGTTCTGTCGACTTCACCCACCTAAGGGCTGGCCTATCAAATGGGCCAAGGCAGTTTCTTGATTAACCAATGACCTTTCTCCACCTACCACAAATTCCATTCATCAATATCTCTACAGTAGGTGTTATTTTATGCCTTTCAAGAGTACAGGGGTTCTGTAAAGGCCTTACCACACTGATTTCACTCATAAGGTTTCTTTCTAGTGTGCATTCTTTTATGAATGTGAAGACTATTTTCATATTCAAAGGTCTTAATACACTGATTGGATTCATAGGGTTTCTATCCAATATGTGATCTTTTATGCCTTTGAAGTTGACTATGGTGTGCAAAGGCCTGACCACACTGATTACATTCATAGGGTTTCTCTCCAGTATGTGTTCTTTTATGGCTTTGAAGATTACTGTGAACTGCAAAGGCCTTAGCACACTGATTACATTCAAAGGGTTTCTCTCCAGTATGTGTTCTTTTATGCACTTGAAGATGACTACGACGTGCAAAGGCCTTAGCACACTGATTACATTCATAGGGTTTCTCTCCAGTATGTGTTCTTTTATGTTTTTGAAGAGCACTGTTGTCAGCAAAGGCCTTAGCACACTGATTACATTCATAGGGTTTTTCTCCAGTATGTCTTCTTTTATGCAATTGAAGGTTACCTTGTTGAGCAAAGGCCTTACCACAGTGATTACACTCATAGGGTTTCTCTCCAGTATGTGTTCTTTTATGGTTTTGAAGAGAACTGTTGTCAGCAAAGGCCTTAGCACACTGATTACATTCATAGGGTTTCTCTCCAGTATGTGTTCTTTTATGTTTTTTAAGAGCACTGTTGTCAGCAAAGGCCTTAGCACACTGATTACATTCATAGGGTTTTTCTCCAGTATGTGTTCTTTTATGCAATTGAAGATTACCTTGTTGAGCAAAGGCCTTACCACAGTGACTACACTCATAGGGTTTCTCTCCAGTATGTGTTCTTTTATGTTTTTGAAGAGAACTGTTGTCAGCAAAGGCCTTAGCACACTGATTACATTCATAGGGTTTCTCTCCAGTATGTCTTCTTTTATGGCTTTGAAGTTTACTGTAAACTGCAAAGGCCTTAGCACACTGATTACATTCAAAGGGTTTCTCTCCAGTATGTGTTCTTTCATGCACTTGAAGATGACTACGACATGCAAAGGCCTTACCACACTGATTACATTCATAGGGTTTCTCTCCAGTATGTGTTCTTTTATGTTTTTGAAGAGCACTGTTGTCAGCAAAGGCCTTACCACACTGATTACACTCAACGGGTTTCTCTCCAGTATGTGTTCTTTTATGAGTTTGAAGAACACTGTATTGAGTAAAGTCTTTACCACACTGATTATATTCATAGGGTTTCTCTCCAGTATGTGTTCTTTTATGCCTTTGAAGATGATTGTGATGAAGAAAGGTTTTATCACATTGCCTAATTTTAGAGCATTTTTCTCCGGTATGTGTTTTTTTATTCCTTAGAAGATGAGTGTTATAACACAAGGCTTTAGCACAGTGAGAATATACGGAAAACGTCGCTCCAGTTTGATTTCTTTCAATCCTGCAAGGATAATTTATGCATATAAAAGTTTCACCACATTCAATGCACTGTTAAACCTCATCTCTATATGAATTAACTTCATATTTTTTCCAATTGTAAAAAGGCATCAAACATTATGGTTCTATAACTTTGTTTTAAATCATGGTTTGTTTACCCATTAGGGGTCATTTTGCATCTCAAAAAATATTTGTAATGATAATTGCCTTTCTGCAATGGTTTACATTTTCATCTATACCTATATTTTTCTATTATATTTTTTACATTTTTGAAGAGAACTGCATACACTGAGTGCTTTACCAACTTTACTACATTTATAAATTTTACTATATCGTGAATCATTATACATTTGCTAAGTGAACTAAGACACCTAAAATATTTGCACAGACCTAGAACTCATCGTGGTTTTTTCACAATGTGATTTTATGTATTAACAATGATGGTAGAAAATGAATTAACTTTGCATTTTTGTATCAAACTCAATAAGTATACTCTACATTGGAACTACATTTTATCTTCATAATTGTTCTTAAGGAGAGGTATGCTAAATATTTCCATATCCCTATGCTCATACTCTTGTGTCAAGAGTAACATATGAAATATATGAAATATATGTAATATAAGAAAGGAAGAATAGTCAATAAAAGATTTCCACATTGAATCCTCACGGTTTGACTTTTTTTCCTCAGACTTGTGGTATAGATACCAAGATTTCTCCACAACATCTGCCCCTTGATCCTTGACTCCAACAGCTGCTTTCATTAAACTTAACACAGTCACAAAAACTATATGAGTAATACAAGGCTTACCATGGGCTATTGATTTAGTAGGAAGTTTGGCAGCTATATTCATCATCACTGAAATGTGTATACATTTTCTGTCATGAGTAACAAGAAACAAATGGACTGGTAGATGTATAATACAGCTCTCATGGTTAATGGTAAAATCTGTATAGTCATTGCTTCCTTGACTTTTTCTTAAATGAATGCCTTGCAAATGCAATTCACATACAGGAAATTGAGCTATATGGATTTGTGAGAATTTAATAACCATCGATGCATTTAAAGCTGTGCTTATTTACACTGTTGTTTTGTTTAAAAGTGTCATAACACATTATAAACTCAGCAGAGGCACATTGTTATAAACTTGCATAAGAAAATTACCTTGCATGCCTTCTACACCATTGACAATGTTCTTCAGTGTTATAGTCTTCCCAAATGTATCCTAAAGTACAGTACCAAAATATGTATGTTATATTTTTTAACACTGTGAAATAATTAGCTTATTATCCTAAGAACAATGACTGTGTTATTCACCTCATTCTCCTTCTTTCTAAATCAAATTACAGAACAAAATCATAAACCAACGAAAAGTTGTCTCCATATTTTGAAACATGAAAGAAATTTATTTTTACCGATAGTAGTGAGGTTCCTGTAGGTCTCCAGCATCACATCTTTGTAGAGATTCTTCTGGGAAGCATCCAGCAAATCCCACTCTTCCTTAGTGAATATGATATGCACATCATCATAGGTCACTGCCTTCAAAAATATACCACACGTGTGTACAATGTAAGCATGACAGTAGCAACATTGGAATGCATACTTCTTTGACAGTACAGTTGTATGATTCTGGTGTTATCCACTCTTATTCCATGACATAGACAGTTACTTTAGAATGAAATTTAAAAGTAGAGTAAATTTTATCTCTATATCCTTTGTACCACCTTATAAGAGAAATATCAATTCATAAGGAGAGAAAATCAGAAAAGCTGAACAGTACATTGTATGCATGAGAATATTGTACAAAAAAATTACTGACTACAGAAAGGAAAAAAAGATGGACAAACTGGGTGTATTGAAGTATTGTGCCTTTTACCACAACACTCAGAAAACAGAGGTGGGAATCTTTGTCTCTGAGTTGAATGCCAGTCAAGTCTAAGCAATCAGGTCCAGGAGAGGTGGAAATACACATTGAGACCCTGTTTCCATTGTAAACTGGAATGAAACAAAGAATGGTATACAAAGATCTGAAAGACTTTTATTGAACTTCCCACAAAGAATTGTTTTCACTCCAGTTAATGACTCAGAATACTCAGGCAGTATTAATGTTATGAATACATGGCATCTTGGCAATCAGAGTGATGCCCTCTGTCAATTTTTAAAATTCAAGAAATTATGAAGCTCAGCACAGCAGCATATACTTGACATAAAAAAATACCTACATTCTAGCACCATCATCCAATACCATAAAAACAAATAGAGCCAGGAATGATGCCTCCAATTAGTTACAGGAATTGAGAGCCACACAGTTACTCAGATAGGCAAACAAAACAATTAAAACAGCAGGTTACCAAAGTCCTGAGGACTGAATAACAACTGTTTCTGCTATCTTTTATGTGCTTTAGAGATCAAGCCTATAATGATGTTGAAAGCATTTCAGTATAAGTAGGAAGCTGGCTGATTAATGTCAAGCACAACACAGTAGATTTAAATGTCAGGAAATTACTTGAGGGTATTGAGATTCATTGGATACAATGAGGAATTTCATATAGAAGGGCTTCTTCTCCTACTAAAGATCCACAGAAAACTGAAAGAAAACCACTATGGAGAGAAACTTGTTGAAATACATGATCTTTTCTGGGAGGTTGTTCATTCAGTCAAGTACAATGTGAACCCGGTTTCTATTATTTCATGGTCAACAATGGAAAAAATTCATTTAGTCATTTCAATGATTCCCATTTAGTGTTTCTTGAAGAAGGATGCTTTAAAGAAATACAACACCAGCTCAGAATTGAGAAATAAATGTATACTTATTTAGGGATGGACTCTTAAATCATAATCTTATGCTTGAACAGAGATCAGAATCTGAATCACACAGCCAGAAAAGCGGCCAAACTCATGCTCTACATTGACAAGTATAGTATAAGATGCCACGCCCCAATGGGCGGGAAACCACTCGCTGTAATTCTTTCTACAGCATCTCCCCCTTTTGTATAAATAAGAGAGTTTTTTTGTTTGTTTTTTCGAAATAAGAGACTTCTAAGCCCAATACAAAATTATATACAATAAGAACAATATATTCAACAATTTTCCCATCCTAACTAGTTTAATTCTTGTTTAATAAATAATTTGGACAAGTTATGAGAGGAAAGTAACTACAACTATCTAGTTTTCAACCCCATTGAATGTGAGAAGGGAAATATTACTTGAGTAAGCAGGAAGTGCAATCAAGCAACTTTTCAAAATGTGCAACAGGGCAGGAGAGATGGTTCAGAGGTTAAGAGCACTGACAGCTCTTCCAGAGGTCCTGAGTTCAATTCCCTGCAACCACGTGGTGGCTCAGAGTCATCTATGGTGAGATCTGGTACCCTCTTCTGGCAAGCATACATGGAAGGAATGTTGTATACATAATAAATAAATAAATCTTTTTAAAAAAAACAAAATGTGCAACAAATTACAGAGATAACTGGCTACCTGGGCAATCATGCAAAGTCTCATTTGCAACATTGAAGGGACCAACATTTGCTAAGACCTAGAATAACTGACAGATCATTTTCAGAGGTAGAAAATATTTCAAAATCATCTTACCCTGTCTTGTCAAGATTTAACAGACCTGTTTGTCCATATTCAGATACCATCTATCTTTTCAGTAGTTGAGGCATGAGCATGGTTTTGCCCAAAAGACAGTTTTGCCAAGAAAAAAAGAAGCTCCAAGTGGAGCGCTTTCAGTGCTCAATATTCTCTGGGGGAATACATAAATGCTACCAGAAGCAATAGTGCCTCACTTCAACAGAACTCTAAGTTAGTTAAATGCCATATTCTACAGTTCTTTGAAGTGGTTGAGGATTACCTATCTATGCAGAATATAATCTCTACTTATCTAAAGAACCTGATTATTCGAACTATAAGTATGACAAACATAGATTACAATTGATCTATAATTTTTAATACTTATCTAACTTAAAGACTAAGATTTCACATGAGAATATTATACAGTATTGCAACAAATGAGGACAATGACCTCAAAATGTAAACAATGTATAGGTATCTTGATCAGTGGTAGAAATGTACATTGCAATTTGATAAATATGTATCAATATATAAAACATTTTAAGGAGAGGTAGAAGCATGAATGCATATAATATTCAATATGACTTAACATTGTATCAATATATAAGAATCTATACAAATGCAATTGCCTATAAATTATAACACACAAGCATTCACTCTATTACTCACTATTATTAGTGTGTGTGAGCTCACACTAATCTATTATTTCATCCAATTTTCCCTTTTTTTTTTTCAAAGAGATCCCGAGCCTTTAAAATTTCACCTCGCCCCAGGCGGTGGTCACGCATGCCTTTAATCCCAGCACTTGGGAGGCAGAGGCAGGCGGATCTCTGTTAGTTTGAGACCAGCCTGGTCTACAAGAGCTAGTTCCAGGACAGGCTCCAAAACCACAGAGAAACCATGTCTCGAAAAACCAAAAAAATAAAAAATAAAATTTCCCATCCAACCCACAATCCTATACCAATTATAACCAACCCCTAAATGATGTCCCTAACCCTGAGTACAAACGTTGCTGGGAGAGGAGAGGAAGTCTTTTAGAATTACTCCCAGCCGGGTGATGGTGGCATAGGCCTTTAATCCCAGCACTCGGGAGGCAGAGGCAGGAGGATCTCTGTGAGTAGAAGACGAGCCTGGTCTATAGAGCAAGTTCCAGGACAGGTTCCAAAGCCACAGAGAAACCCTGTCTCGAAAAACCAAAAAAGAATTACTTCCAGCTGTCATGGGGGCGATGTTCTTTCTTTGGGATCCTTTTAAAGGTAAAATGATGGTTAAGTTCCAAGATTACTGTCTGGTATAATTGCATATAGTCTCACTATTTGGTAAGGTTTTTCTGACCTTCCTATAAGAAGGTCAATCCAGAACATTGTAAAAAGTATACCATTTCAGCTAACTAAGATGGAACCATCTTGAGCATCTGGTACTCAAAACAGATCTTATAGTAGTGCTATTATCATCCTGATGTAATAATATCAACCAGGTAGACTAGTTGTGGGGCCCCATCTTCTTCCTGGAAATTTAAAAATTACTGCAGGAAAATCCATTGTTCATCGTGGAAAACTTAAACATTATTTATATAGACATATACAGACATACATATTCAATGGCATGTACAATAGAGACAAAAATAGATATGAAAAGAAGTGAAAATTTTTCCTAATTTTAAAAGTAACTACTTATTTATACATTTTACATTGATATAGATATGGATGCTTCCTTTTGATACAAACTTGACATTATTTTTGTTAAAACATACTGTCTATGATGTTATATTCTTACTCAAGATATTTTACCTAATACAACTCACTTAAACATGCAATGAAAATTTCTAGTCCTCAAAAGTTTTATCATAAACAAATTAGGATATAAAGTACTGCAGGTTAGTAGTTTGTAACTTATTATAATTGAAATTATACTCAATTTAGGTATGTTTTCAACATTATACAGAATTTTATTAGATGATTCAAATGAACATACTTTAGAGAAAATATTTGCTGAAGTAAAGTAAACTTTGTCTCCTTGGCGATTAAAAATATACAGAATATTCTGAAAATATACAAAAAGGAGATTCTATTAATTATTCAGCATGTAAAATACTTTTACAAAAATTTGAGCCCTAAATTTAAAAATTAGGAGAGATTATTTGTGGAATCTTAATAATTTTCTGAAATTGCTGCAAGGCATTTACCATCTATAGTCCACTATTTGGGTAAAAAATTCAAAACAGTAATTAGAACCAAACTATAAAAGGTGACAAAGATTTAAATAGTCAAAGAGAATTATAATCTAAAGCAGAGAAAAAAATTGGTTTAGTGGAAATAAAGTTATAGGATGCACATACGGATTGTTTGGAACTGAAGTTTGGTTACATTCAAGACATTTTTCTTGATACAGGGTTTTTCTGTAGCCTTGGAACATGTACTTGACGTAGCTCTTGTAGACCAGGCTGGCCTCAAACTCCACCTGCCTCTACCATCCAAGTGCTGGGATTAAAGGCATGAGCCACCACCTCATGGTCTTCATTCTAGGCATTTTAACCTCTATGCATTCCCCTATAGGAATTTTACTGCAGAGGAATGATATTATTTTAAAATCAATATTGTTACCATATAAACAGACAAAAAGCTATAAAGTTATGTGGAAAAACTCTGCATTGATATTAAAAAGAAAACTGAAACTTCATCTATTAGCAAGAATTGACCAAGGTTAAATTATAGACTGTTTTACTAATGTTAAAATTGAATCATAATGGACAGCAAGTAAACACTGGCAAAGTGCTTGCAGTAACTTCTTGGTAGAGATTAACAACAAATATCTCTTTTGCCATAATATTAATAATCATAATGATCATCCTGAGTCATTTCAGACTTAAGGAAGCCCTTTGAGTTCAAGCATGCCTGCTGTACTTCTTCCAGTAAACTTGAGGGCTGTGAATAACATCTGCGTTAGCCAACAGAAAAAGCATTTTGCCCAGCTGAAAGAGTCCATTTTTTCTATTAAGATTTGGGCTAGTGCAGGCCAGCCAAGGGCACTCCTTGTTAATGATTAGAAGCTGCTTAGCTGAATCAGATAATGCACAGGTTTGAACTGCCTCCAAGCACAGTGCAGGGAGGTGGGGAGCTGGCTATACTGCTTTTTGATCTGCTTTTTGGCTATATTTAGTATATATGCTGGCTGAGAAATAAACTCAGGCTGTTTTCTATTGACCTTTCATCCTCTAGGTCTAACCTATGATTCTGTCTTCATTTCTATTAATCTAACTTTTCCTAAGACTCAGCATCCCCTCCAAGGGAACCCTAGGTGAATTTTGCTAGACTGATTAAATGGGGTATAATGTCCCTGTAAGTCCTCAGACTGAATGCTGTTTCTACAAAACACTCAACCCTCAGCTCCTGTCTCGTACCACCTTATATTCCTCTCTGTGTCCAGACATGTCACTTCCTATCTGCAACTCCTTAGTGATAGGATTAAAGAAATGAGACACCAGCATTTGACTCTACAACAAACTAGTGTGACTACTGGGATTAAAGCTAAGTGTCAGCCTTGCCTGTGGTGTAAGGCTGGCCATGGCATCTGTTTTACTTCATGATCTTCAGGCAAGCTTTATTATTAAAATATAAATGAAAAAATAAAATTAAATAATTAGAAGCAAGCATCTGAGATCAAGAAGAGAAATGTAGAACTGTTTATCACCAAAGAGTATAAGAAATATTCTGAGTACAAATTGGTGAAGGTCCATCATTTTCAAAGACAGTGCATGATATGATTAAATTATAGTTCACAAAATCAGCAATATAGATGACACGATTGACAAACCAAGAGACAAACACAAATATATAAACATATACATATATATGTTTCTTTTTTTGGTTTTTTTTTTTTGTTGTTGTTGTTTTTCGAGACAGGGTTTCTCTGTGGTTTTGGAGCCTGTCCTGGAACTAGCTCTTGTAGACCAAGCTGGTCTCAAACTCACAGAGATCCGCCTGCCTCTGCCTCCCGAGTGCTGGGATTAAAGGCGTGCGCCACCACCGCCTGGCCTTTTTTTGGTTTTTTGAGACAGTGTTTCTCTCATATATATGTTTCTTAAAGTAGAATTATATATATATATATATGTGTGTGTGTGTGTGTGTGTGTGTGTGTGTTTCTTAAAGAAGTACTGTAAGATTCAAATCAAAATCAATTCCCGAGAAATCACTGGCCATCATGCATCCTGTACACTCTTGTTCCCTCCTTTTTTTTTTGTTTTTGGTTTTGGAGTAGAGACAGGGTTTCTCTGTGGTTTTGGAGTCTGTCCTGGACCTAACTCTTGTAGACCAGGCTGATCTGGAACTCACAGAGATCCGCCTGCCTCTGCCTCCCGAGTGCTGGGATTAAAGGCTTGCGCCACCACTGCCCGGCTCCTGTTCTCTCCTTTACCAATAATAGAAAATGGGTTTGGTGAAAAGGACTGTTTCACCAAAATTTACAATATTCTCTTTTTTTTTAAATATTTATTTATTTATTATGTATACAATATTCTGTCTGTATGCCTGAAGGCCAGAAGAGGGCACCAGACCTCATTACAGAGGGTTGTGAGCCACCCTGTGGTTGCCGGGAATTGAACTCAGGACCTTTGGAAGAGCAGGCAATGCTCTTAACCACTGAGCCATCTCTCCAGCCCCCTACAATATTCTCTTGAAGTCTTCTGATGTTTTTACTTTACAGAAAATAGTTTTGATTACTGAAAGCATCTCATTCTCTAATGATGAGGAAAATGATGTCTGTTAGGCTCACTACCATGTGGTTTCCTACAATTAGTGATTGAATCCAAGTCTGCACCACAGTGAGGAAATGAATTCTTTTAAAATGGAATTTCAAGAGAACAAATGTTTAAAGAATCAGTGTACGTGTAAAGCAACTTGCTTTACTCCAAATACTCTATAAGTCCCAAGCACTTTTGAAAATAAGGTTACTGATATTTTTGTGTGTTTGTGCATGACAGAGAATATCATACACATACACACTCACACACACAAACAGGTGACATACAGGAATGAAGGTTGCTGAATTGGGAATATTAGAGATTTGTTAACTGTAGGCCCATATTTATGTATGGTGTAGCAGCCAAGCATAAAAGCCATAGGCCTGGTATGAGCTGATCACGTAGCTCATCAGACAAGCTGTCTCTGTGTAACAATAGCAAGATTGTTTAGTTCCTTTCTTCTTTTGTTAGAAATGTAGATCTCCCGAGGAGAGGTGTTGGCTGAAACTTGTCAGGATATTTGGTGCCTATTTCTTGGAAATTTGGAGGAAGTCTATTTTTTTGTTTGTTTGTTTTTCGAGACAGGGTTTCTCTGTGGTTTTGGTTCCTGTCCTGAAACTAGCTCTTTTTTTTTTGTGGTTTTTCGAGACAGGGTTTCTCTGTGGCTTTGGAGCCTGTCCTGAAACTAGCTCTGTAGACCAGGCTGGTCTCGAACTCACAGAGATCCGCCTGCCTCTGCCTCCCGAGTGCTGGGATTAAAGGCGTGCGCCACCATCGCCTGGCCTGAAACTAGCTCTTGTAGACCAGGCTGGTCTCAAACCCACAAAGATCCCCCTGCCCCTGCCTCCCAAGTGCTGGGATTAAAGGCATGCACCAATACCTCCTGGCTTTGAGGAAGTCTTATAGAGATGCTAATTCATGGCCTGCTAGACACCTAGTGTACACTTAGGTGAGGACCTGACTAAAAGCCCATTCACCTGGTTGCCTAGGAGACAGCCTAATGTGTTTTCCCACTCAATAAGGTGTTTGAATAATAAACAAAAAGAGATCTTCAAGAGATCTTGCCCTACAAGAATGACCCTGTAAATTGCGTCTGATCATTCTTCGTGACTCCATTCCAGTCCAGTTAGGGAAAATAATTATCTGTGTTGGACCCACATGGGATTCAACAATTAATCTATCAACTAGCATGTAGGTATCTGAATTCAGGTCATACACAAAAAGAATATGTGCTGAGCCACATGCCCTGACACAAAAAAGCTTTTATCCAGTATGTCAAGTCTTTCTAAGATTAATAAAATCAAGAAAACCAAAACATAAAAAAGAAAAAGAAGACCCTTATGAAGACGATCTATAAAAATTATGATTTTGTGTATGATAAGTTTTTACCATTAAATGAATACAAATAGCTTGGCCCAACAATTTATAACTGGACAACTGATAACAAACCAATATTCACAGTGGAAACACTCAGAAAGCTCAAGGGATTATGTATTGATTATACCAACACTTAAGTAGCAAAGATTCAAACATGAAGATAGCAACAACTGGAAAACATAGAAATGCCAGGAAATGGAAAGAAGCAGGCATCAAAGATGAATAAAAGCAGTCTTTTAACATAAACTTTCCAAAAAACAATAAAGACCTGATAAAATTAGAAATTTTCTGAATAAAATTGATGAAGGTCCATTATTTTAAAGATAACCAATAATATATTTAGATTACAGTCAGATTACAGAAAAGGTAGTATAAAAAATCATGTATAATGACTTCTATGCTTTCCACAATTATACATAAATAAAAAAATGTGCACAATTTTTGTGAAAGAATTAAGGGGAAGGATATAAAAAGGCAAAAGCAGATACAGAAATATATAGTCAACTTTTAATCAAAAGACCAAAGAAAACTTAGGCAAGGAAAAGTGTGATCTTGACCAATGTTACCCAGCTACCTTTGATTATATGTGTACAGAAATTAAATAAACACAAACTGCACAACTTTCCCAGAGTTATCTCAAAGTAACACTTAAACTGTTGTTTCTGGCTGGGTGGTGGTGGCACACGCCTTTAATCCCAGCACTCTGGAGGCGGAGACAGGTAGATCTCTGTGAGTTTGTGGCCAGCCTGGTCTATAGAGCTAGTTCCAGGACATGCTCCAAAGCGACAGAGAAAACCTATCTCAAAAAAAACCCCAAAAAACAAAAAACCTGTTGTTTCTGACCCCCAATTACTGATATGTCTTCCAAAGACAGAAACCTCATGATATAGTTGCTCTCTTTGCAAACAGAGATCTCTTGTGATGACTCTCCAGACCCTTGTGCTTTTTTCTGGTTTCAGATAAATGCTGCTCCATTGATACCCAATCCCAAACAACCTAGAAAAATGATTTAAGGAGCAGTGGGGGAAGCAGGTGGTTGGAGATTCGTGCCTGAGCAGTGGTTCGGGGCCTTTGGGGAGCCTGAGAGGGAGAGAGCCAGTGGTGCAGGGGACCATGGGAACAACCTTCCCAAAGAGCACTGATCCTGTGCCCCCTCTACAGGTTCTGGGCACACCTGGGGAGTCCCTGGCAGCCAGAAGCAGGAAGAAGAGCCAGTACTACTTAAGGTGAACCCCAGGGATAGCATCATTGAGGGCCCAGACCTAGATGTGATCAAAGCTTCAGGGAGTCAGGGAGATAGAGGAAGAGGATGAGAAGTTAAAAGAGCTACAAAATGAGGTAGAGAAGCAGATGAATAAGAATACAACCCCTAAATAAGAGTACAACCCCTGGTAATGCTGGCTCAGTGATCTCATCTCTTGAGGAAAAGATGGAGGCTCATGCCAGTTCCATCTATGTTGGCAATGTGGACTATGGTGCAACCACAAAGAGCTGGAAGCTCACTTTCATGGCTGTGGTTCAGTCAACCGTGTTACTACAGTCTGTGCCAAATTCAGTGGTCTTGCCAAAGGGTTTGCCTATGTAGAATTCTTAGACAAAGAGTCAGAGAGGAATTCCCTGGCTTTAGATGATTCCCCATTTAGAGGGAGACAGATTAAGGTGATTCCCATCAGCACAACAGATGGGTTTCCAATATGCCCAATACCGTGCATGAACTGCCAATTACAACAGCTCCAAGTCTTGATTCTGGGATCAAAAAAAAAAAGAGTTAAAAGAAAAGAAAGAAAAACAGAAGATGGAAAAATATTTTTGAAAAAAGATATACTGTGGAAGGGGGAGAATCCCATAACTAACTGAGGAGGGACCTACTCTGTGTAGTAGGCCAGGCACAGGGACTAAGGCAGTGGTGACATGTTCCCTCTGGAGATTCAATATAGACACTTCTCAAATGTGCAATGTGCTCTGTTTGCCTGATCCACCTCATTCTCTTTGGGCCTGCTCAAGGGAAGGTGGGCATGGGTGGTAGGAGGGCATTTTTTCAACCAGAGCTCTGGAAGGGCACCAATCTGTTCAGCTTTTTTCCTTCCCTCATCTTCTCTCTGCCTTTTGCAGACCCTGCCTGCCTTCTCCTGTCCTTTCATTTTTAGGCAAAGTCTGCCTTTCTTTCCTACGGTCTCCTGCTCCTCCAGATTGTCTGGTGAACTATTGTTTGCTTTTTTGTTTATTTTTCTGTCTTGAGTGTCTTTCTTTGCAGGTTTTTGTAGCGGAAAGAACTCACTCCAGTGGATTCAGTGTGAATTACACTTACCCTTGGGGAAATACACTACTTTGTTTCGGGAAGTTTTGCAGTGTATTTTTGTTGTTGTTGTTGTTCAAGGAGGAGGAAGCTGGATTTTGTTTATTTTTTTAAACTCATTTAAAAGGAATGGGGTTTAGGCCAGGCAGTGGTGGTGCATGCCTTTAATCCCAGCACGCGGGAGGCAGAGACAGGCGGATCTCTGTGAGTTCGAGACCATCCTGGTCTACAAGAGTTAGCTCCAGGACAGGCTCCAACACCACAGAAAAACTCTGTCTCAAAAAACCAAAAAAAAAAAAAAGGATGGGTTTTTTTTAAAAAAAAAACTGTGTCATAAATATACTTCTTTATGGAAAGAAAGAAATATGATTTAAAATTTATTTTTTCTCCTACATGGATTATTGTCCAAGATGTGAATTATGCTCTATCTACCTGCCCAACACAATGCACTCCTGAGAAATGTCTGCAGATCACAAACTCCTTTGGCCCCTTTAACTAAGCTTCACTGGATCACACCTTTGCAGCTAGTGGCAGGATTACATTAAAAGCATTCTAATCGCCGGGCGGTGGTGGCTCACGCCTTTAATCCCAGCACTCGGGAGGCAGAGGCAGGCGGATCTCTGTGAGTTCGAGACCAGCCTGGTCTACAAGAGCTAGTTCCAGGACAGGCTCCAAAACCACAGAGAAACCCTGTCTCGAAAAACCAAAAAGAAAAAAAAAAAGCATTCTAATCATGCATTGCTAGATTATAATGGATCGCTAGATTAGAATTGGATTAAAGGCATGCATCACCACTACCCAGCAAATACATAATTTTAATACTGTGAATTGGTACAGTCACTTAAGTACTTTGAAGGTGCAATATAGAGGACACTCAAGGTTTCCCAGGAAAGCAACAAAGAGGGACCAAAGCCACCCGAGTCAACATAACAGAAGTTGTCTCAGAAGCAGTATTTCTATCAGGACAGAAATGCAGCTCTTCTAGAATTAATATGCCTTCCCACTGAGAAATCACATCATACACTTAGGAGATTAATAAATTAAGTATCTTTAATGATGTTATGCATTGATCTCTGTCCAATGCTCAAGGGACAGAGGTTAAATAGATTTTTGCATTCAATATATGCTGTTAGTCATAAGTATCCCTTAGGATAATGGTCCAGATTATACTCTGAACAACTGAAATAGAAACAGGCAACTTGCCAGTCTAAATATATAGGCCAAAACATTTTCAGAATATTTTCTTAAGTATGCGCATGACCTATTACAGCAGGTCATTCTTCACTGACAGGGTTCTAAGGTGAAGATCACAAGGGAGGAGAAAGACTGGACTGGACAAGTAAAAGATAAAAAAGATAAGGTGGGGAGGTGTTGCAGAAGATAAGTCCCAGCCTAATAAGCTTCTTAAGAAAAATAGCTTCTTAGCTGAGCAGTGGTGAGGCACGCCTTTAATTCCTGCCAGGAAATCTCTGTGAGTTCAAGGCCAGCCTAGTCTATAAAAGCTTGTTCCAGGACGGGCTCCAAAGCTACAGAGAAACTTGAAAAACCAAAAAAAAAAAGTGAAAAAAGAAAAATAGCATCTTGCCAGGTGGTGGTGGCCTATACCTTTAATCCCAAGACACAGGGAGAAGAACCCTGTGCCTCTCTGTGAGTTGAAAGCCAGCCTGGTCTATTACTTCCTAGGGGGAAATGAAAGAATTACACGAAGTCAGCAGAAACTATGATACAATGAGACAAATTTAGGAAGAGGCTAGTCCAACAATTCTACACAAAGGGTATACAGGGTATTTTGCAATCTTTGCTACATCCAGAATGGCCTTGGTACTGAGAACCATAGCTCCATATGGTGGGAAAGGTTGAGTTGTCAAGATCTGAAGCAACCCCTCCACAAAGCCTGGGCACCAGACCATTATGGGCTCTCCAATGCACATTCCTGGTTTTAGAGAAGGAGCTCTGTTTTAGTATCAATACATCAGGTCCTTAGGGAAACTCACAGGCTTATGTACCAGGCTGTTACTAGGTCAGCAAGAATGTCCCTCTTCCCTGCCTGAGGTCCTAAAGGAAAGCCTTGATTGATCAGGCTATTCCTTCACACAACAGTGTTTTACATTTCAAATATATGTCACCCGGTGACAGAACTATGCCTCTCTCAAAAAGAAAACTGGAACTTTATGGCATGCCAGGTCTTAAGGTTGGTTGTGACCTGTAATGTCTCCTTGAGCAGCTTGTTAACAGGTCTATTCTTTGATATATGGGTGGGTCTAGTGATTTTTTTTTATTTTTCAAGACAGGGTTTCTCTGTAGCTTTGGAGCCTGTCCTGGAACTCACTCCTGTAGATCAGGCTGGCCATGAACTAACAGAAATCCACCGGCCTCTGCCTCAAGAGTATTGGAATTAAAGGTGTGCACCACCACCACCCAGCAGTGACTTTTTATTTTTAACTCAGTGATGGCTTCTTTTTTTTTTTTTTGGTTTTTAGAGACAGGGTTTCTCTGTGGTTTTGGAGCCTGTCCTGGAACTAGCTCTTGTAGGCCAGGCTGGTCTCGAACTCACAGAGATCCACCTGCCTCTGCCTCCCGAGTGCTGGGATTAAAGGCTTGCGCCACCACCGCCCGGCCTGATGGCTTCTTTGATATGGTTTGGAGTCAAATATCTGGACACTCCTGATAAACAATGTATACCTGGGCATTCTAATCTCTACCAGCCCTCATTAGCATAGACTCACAGTTTGGGTGTTTTAGATGCCGTTCTCCCTCTGATAATTTCTACTTTGTGAGACTTAATTATTTCATAAGCATTGGTCAATCTATTGTATCACCAATTCTACTCTTCTACATTATGACACAGTAGTGGAGAGCTACACGACATGTGAGATGCCTTTGATAACGTCCACAAATTTAAATATAAATTCAGATTATATTTAAAGCTTAAATGCAAAGTGCTCAATATCGAGAAGTTACTGGAGAAATGAGGCTTCTCTGAGTTTGGCAACTTGTTTCCATGAATGCGTGAACCCTGTTGAAGTTCACTAGGAAGGAGTTTAGGAGCTTCCTGCTCCCAATACTTTAAGGAGATGAAGCCACAGAGCAAAGTTATTCAGAGGCCTGCCCCTAGGTCCAGGAGTTAGCAGGGACCATGAGGGACTTCACAATACAGGCAATATGGCTGCAGGTTCCCACCCAGACCCATGGAGGTAACAGCATAGTGTTTTCCGCACCTCGCCCTCTGCTCCTCCCCATCAGGAGACGACGTTCCCTCACTCACCATGTTGTGCTTCTCCATCTTGCCAAAGTTCTCAGCTCATCGTCTCCCTGCAACAGCAACTGCACCCAAGAACAGGAATCCACTGGCGCCAGCTCCTCCTCAAAGCCAAGACTGAAGGCGGCTGCCAGGAAGAGACCTGCACTGCTTCTGACTGGCAGGTCACCTGGAGTGCTGATTGGCTAGTGAGTCCTGAGTGGCTAGAGCCCCGCCCATATAGGGTACAGAGTGCTCAAAGAGACAGAATACTAGCTCCTGTCCATTCCATTCACCCCAAGAGAGAACTTTCCAGATCTGAGAATACATGCATTTTAATAGCACTGTCCCCTGGCTACTAAAGCAATCAATGTCATCTTCTTGCACTCCTAGGAACTTTCCCTTTTTCTTCCAGCAAACTGTGTGACTTGTACGGTGCACTGTGCTAGGCGGGTGGAGCGATTTCCTGTCTCACAGATGTAAGGATGCCTAGAATACTAACAACTAAAGAGAGTTTTAAAGTTACAAAATGAAATATTTGTTCTGTGGCTTCATTCTCAGGTCAGATGGACTGAATGTACTTTTTACATGGTTTTCACGGGGATTTTACACAACAGGAATGAGAAAAGCAGGAATGAGATCTCAATCAAGATGATTGGCTTTTCCCCCATCGGAAAGCTGGATGATGACTCCATTGTTTATGGGTTTTATTCCTGAAATTTGAAGTAAACTCCAGGCAAATGAATAATAATAAAAAGGGTAGTGTTCATGGAAATTTGAATATGTAGAGAATAATGGAGCTAGAAAGAATGACTTCATGAGCATTATTGTTAGCCAGCACTTCTTCCTCTATAGTCAGGTGAATAAAATATACAGCTGGAGTATTTAAGATTCTCTACATGACCAGGACAGATAGAATGATTCTCACTGTGGATGTAAAAATTAGGCTCATTAGAATGTTTCACAAGCTGTGGTCCACGTAAGTTAAGAACAGCTACCTACCAATGGCAATTGAAGAATCCAATAGATTGCTTTCAGCCTTTTGCCTAAGATAAAGAGAAGAATCCAGTAGTTGTTCTGTCCACAAGGCTCTGTGACTCAGCTGGTTTTAAGTTGGGTCATAGTCTTTGTTTGATTCAGTTTTTTTTGGGGGGGGTGTTGTTGGTTTGTTTTGTATTGTTTTTTGTGTGACTTCAAGACAGGATTTTTCTGTGTATTTGTAAAACTCATTCTGTAGTTCAAACTGGTCTCAAATGTAGGAAATCCCACTACCTCTGCTCATGAGTAATGGTGTTAAGACTGTTCACAGACATGGGTGCGAGAGATGGCTCAATGGTTAAGTGTGCACAAACACTAAGCAGTTTAAGGTGGTTCCTATCATCTCAAATTATACAGATTAATGGAGGATTTTCTCATTTCAAAAACCTTAAAGTAAAATCTCTCTCAGATATAATCAATTCTTTGTGTATCAGATGATCCTAGAGGTAGTCAGTTTTGACAACCAAAAAAAGCCATTTCAACAGCCAAGACAGAAGAAATGATAAAAAAAAATCTTGCCTGCAGGAGGCACAAAGAGCGTGGGAATTGTTTTCCTAACAGTGTTTTTCCTCAACAAATAAAACATGGAGATTTTACATAGGGAGTCTGAACATGAACAAGCAATGTTGTCCCTTTCCTTAAGCATGCTCAGTTAACAAATCCACTTCTAACCACAATCACAATGTAAACACAGAGATATTTAGGGACATTCTTACCTCAAAATCATGTAGGAACAAATGAAAATTAGACAAATGATGGAAAGAAATGCCTCTGGCATGTTCATACTGTACCATAAGGTCTTAGTTGAAATTCAAGTGGAAATTGAATTTCCACACTGTGGAAAGTCGACTATCAATTTTTTTAATTTATTTATTTATTATGTACACAATATTCTGTCTGCATGTATGCCTACAGGCCAGAAGAGGGCACCAGACCTCATTATAGATGGTTGTGAGCCGCCATGTGGATGTTGGGAATTGAACTCAGGAACTTTGGAAGAGCAGGCAACGCTCTTAACCACTGAGACATCTCTCCAGCCCTCAACTATCAATCTTGATGCTTATTCTAAAAGATAACTTAACCAACACCATAATTTTTACAAACACAAAAGGTAGAGAACACAAAACCAGAAAACTCCAAGGAAAAGTCACCTAACAGCCCTCTATACAGCGCTTCTGGAGGAGCAGTTGTGATGGTCTCTATTAATCTCAGTGAAAGCTGCTTTTGCTCTGTACAGACAGACTAGGCAGAAGGCCACAGCTGCTACATAGTCTACAAACAAAAAAATTCGAACAACCCAGGAAAACAAGAAACCTGAATAACCTCCAAAAAAGGAGCTGTGGAGAATTGAAACAATATTACCTCTTAATCTCATTCCAAATATCTGCCACTGCTGCCCATAAAAGCATTTGCAAAAATAAATATACTCAAATATGCAAGCACATACTATTAATTCAATTCACTGGGAAAAACCGACCATTTGACAGTGGGTCAATGAAATTACTTGGCACAAGTGAGAAGTGTTAAGTCTGGAGCTTAGCCTCCAGCCACTGGCATTCATCCCAGTACCCCCTGGCCTGGGAGTTCCATTATCCTGGACTCAAAATCCCAGCATGCCAGGTCCTGACCCCCCAGGGAGGAGTCAGGACCTCTCCCACAGCATATTTAGGTGGGATCCTAGAGGAGAAACACTTGGTTCCCAGTTTGCATGGGCTCCCCCCTGTCCTGATTCCCAACATGAGATCAACCACTAGAGGGCGCTGTAATTAATAAAATCATGGCTATTTTGATTTGGTTTCATTTCACCTAATTGGACTTCTTTATTCTAGCAGAGTTGCGCAATCTTAGGATTTTTTCTTACCAAGAAGGAAACACAGAACACACAACAAACACTCTTAGGAGTTTATTAGAGGGGGCATGCAGAGGCCTGGGAAGTCAGTGTTCAGAGACAGGGAGGAGGATGGCTCATCCAGATTTTAAAAGCTGCCTGGTGTATGCACACAGGGGTTGACATGGCTCCATCATATGCAGATGACGGGGCTCATGGAAGCGGGCAAGGGCTTAGCTGAGTCATACGTGGATCATGCAGGAGAGCGCCTTTAACATCCTCAGGTGACTGAGGGCTTGTCTGCCCTTGCATGACCCCTAGAACCTAGAAGTACCAACCATATGTGGCTTAAATTATTACAGTCACCACCTTACCAGGTGATGTGAAATGTCCATCATGAGCTGGGTATTTCTGGATCTATCAAGTTATAAAGTAGGACATTTACAGCTGCAACCTGTTATCAAATGGAAGTGGTATATTAGAGATCCGGACCACATAGTTCCTGAAGACACAAGGAAGATACATGAAGAAATGGCCAACTTCCAATCGTTTCTATTCCTGTTACTATGCCTTCTGCTGTCAAGCATACACCTATAGTCTATTTGCTATGATTGGTTGAATGAGGAAGAGATGACTAGGCCCTGGCTGATGGTTCAATACATCATGCACGAACCACCCAGAATTAGACAGCTGCAGGATTACAATCCCTGTCTGGGACAACCCTGAAAGATGCTTGTGAAAGGCAATGTTCACAGTGGGCAGAAAATCAAACAATACACATTTGAGTGTGGTTTATTTGGAAGGAGTGATGGTCTAATCTACAACTAGCAAGGCACTGATTGATAAAATTTATCCAGCGGTTTGACTGGATGCTGAGGGATTAGTAAAGAGCATGATTAGAAAATTGGTGAAAGAAGACATCTGAGGAAGAAGGATGTGAATAATCTCTGTAAATGGGAAAGGAGTATAAAGATCCTTCTACTCCATGTAAATGCTGATCAAAAGGTAAATGCACCTGAGGAGGAGTTCCATACTCAAGTAGACAGGATGACTCTTCCATGTACAGTCAGCCTCTTTTTCCAGTTAGTCATGTCAGTGTCCAATGGGCCTGTGACCAAAGTGGCCATAGTGCCAAAATATGAGAAGGGCATGGGCTCAACAGCATGGACTTGCACTCATCATGGCTGACCTGGCTACAGCTTTTGCTGAGTTGCCATATCACACATCAGCAGACACCAAACTTAGCCCCATATATGACACCATTACTAGAGTGACCAGTCACCAACCTGCTGACAGGTTGACTACACTGAGAAACTTCCTCTGTGAAAAGGACATTTGGGCTTCAAGTGCTCTTAAACCAACAGAATAAAGAAAGAATAACAACCTTAGTCAGGGTGATATATCCAGATTATCATGGGGAAATTGAATTGTCTCTTCACAATAGAGATAAGAAGGATAATACGTCCAGAATGCAGGAGATGTTTTAGGGCATCTCCTTGTGATACCAGGACTTGTCATTAAGATAAATGAGAAACAAAAACAGTGTAATCTAATAAGTATGACAAAGGTCACATATACATCAGGAATGAAGGCATGGGTCACTTCTCTAGGAAAAGACCCAAGACCTTGTGAAGTGCTTGCAGAGGTTGGGAGAAACACAGAATGGGCAGCAGAGTGTGGCAGTTCTAAATACCATCTAAAGTCACGTGACTATTCCAGCAACGAGAACTTTAACTGATATAAGTGCTTCTGTTGTATTTTGTTGATAATGAATTTGTAAAGTTATTTCTGTCCTTTAAATTTCCTTATCATATGTTGCAACATCAATTAAGAGAATATTTGTGGTTATCAGAAGTTTGAGATACTAGAAAGATATTCTCCAAGAGACATTGCCACTATTCTAAATATATAATCATTTGTATTTGACATAATTATGTTATGTTTAGTCATAATTACAACCCGGTTATTGATTTTCATTTGGAAATTAATAAGGTGATATGATTGTATGTCATGTTGACAATGGATTGATTATGACAATTGTTCTTGGTTTTCAACTTTATTATATCAGGAATGAACTACAATTCAAAACTGGAGGGCACAGTTGTGATCTGTACATTAAGGGAGGAGGACAACAGGCCAATGATGCAAATAGTAAGGAGGGATGACACTCAACTTTGATCTAGACCTTGAAGCTAGAAGGCACACCTTCAATTTGTGTCACACCTTCTGCTGGAAGGACAATGGAAGAAGAAAGATGGGGTATTATTTCTCTCTACCAGTGAGCCTTGAGTGCCATCCTCAGTAATCCCAGAGTGCTTAGAATTGGATGTGTACAATAGGCAAGGATCTGAGTGTTAAGGTTAAACTGAAGTACATTACCACTGCATCTTCTTTAGTTTTCATGCAAGGGTAAAGAAATGAACTGAAGAAGGAGAAAGAAAAGAAAAGAAGGAGAAGGGGAAGGGACTGAGAGGAAGGAAAAGGAGAATAAAGGAGAGTAAGGGGAAGAAGTAGAAGTAGTGAGGAGTAGAAGTGTAAGAGGAAAGGTTGATCTCCACGAGGTTTCTAGTCTTTACAGACATAGTTGGAATATTCCCCAAGCAAGAACAATGATAATAGGCATATCAGAATGACAAAAACAGGCAGGTAGACACAGCAGTACTCCTGAACACGTGAACTAACCCAGGAAAGAGCCAGCATTCAAGGGGAAGTGCCTGACATTCCAAACCATTAGATAAGGTTCATAAACAAGCCTGATTCCTGGATCCACCCATTCTCCTTATCTAATTTCTTTGTGATAACCAGTTTTGGGAATGCCCAGATTTGTTTTTTAGCAAAGGTGGGGCATACTTTCTTACTGCTCAGTGCCTGCCTTCTATAGAAATTTCTATGTGGTCTGTTAGAGGGTAAATTTGTTGGATTAACAAATGTCAATTTGACTGTTGGAAAAAGGAAAGAATGTTATCACTCTAAATCCCACTGTTGTGGGGAGGCAAGTTCACACCATTGCCCACAGAAGTCACAATGCTGAGGTCTTTTGGGAACAAATCCCATTTCAAAGGGAAGAATCGTGGCTTCACAAATTAACACAGGCACAACAGTGACTTTTCCAAAAGAGAAGTATTCCCATAGCTCAGCAAAATGGGTTGCGCCATGTTTGGGTGGATGTATACACTTCCTGTGGATCTGCCTAGTGTTCGGTTACATGTGCATTCCCTGTACAGTCATGTGGACTCTGACATCTCTGCATTTCCTCACCTTGTCAGCACATGTATTCCTTCATTGTCAGTGAAGTCCACTTTGGGATTACAGCATATACACAAAACAGCTGAGACACCCAGTCTGGTGGGTCTGAGCTAGATTCTTGAACCTTCCATTCACTGACAGCCATTTTTGGACTGCACTCTGAAAGTTATTCCAAAAAAATCCCCATATGAACACAGATAGATAGATAGATAGATAGATAGATAGATAGATAGATGGATGGATGGATGATGGATAGATAGATAGATAGATAGATAGACAGATATGATAGATGAATGAAGAGAGATTTAGTCCATAAATTCCATGACTCTAGATAACCCTGACTAATATACTGTGAATTCCAGTCAATTAAATTTTTAAACTTTTAGTTTCTAATTTTTCTATTTATACACTAACTATACATCAGAAACATTTTAGCAAAAAGTTTAGTACCACATTATAAACATTTTAAGACAATAACCCTTTATACTGTAATTGTAGAAGTTTAAGACAATTCTGAAGCCATTTCTGACAACTCTCAGTGCTTCCCCACCTCCACTGGGAACCAACATAACAGCTAAGCATTATGAGATGTTACAAGCATGTACTGAGAGGTGTTGGGAACTTTCCATCTCCCTGAATAGGGAGGGGCAAGATAACCCTTAGGTGTTGACTCAGTTACTGATGTTTTGACTTAGTCCCTGGGAAGGGGCAAAGTGACTCTCAGAAGTTTCCCTTTACCTCACCTGATCTGGCAACCACTCTCCAGCCAATTATTGCTATTTGCCCTTTTGAATAAGCCAATCATAATAGTTAAAGAACAACCCCCAGACACCCCTTCCTTCTATGGTTTTTCCCTTTAAAAATAGCCTGTACCAGACATTCAGGGTCTTCTAGCCTCCCGACTGCTGGAAGACCCTGTCATGATGGAATTAATAAAATTTTCATGCTTTTACATCAGCTGTCATGAGAGATGGTCTCATGGGGTAACTCCTCCTTCTCCTCCTCCTCAGTGATTGGACACTTGGGTCCAACATAATAAGGTAAAAAAAAGTCAAACAGTGAAGCAATGAATTGAGTGCTTTTTCTGACAAAAAAAAAACTATAAACAGTATGAGGCATTAGATCCACACAAGACTTGGTTATTTGTTTTAATCAAGTTGAGAGGTACTTCTTAGTGGAAAGCTATTTACGTATTAGTCTATTTTTGCATTCATGTGTCTATTAAAATAGAAAAGCCAAGTAAATTGACGCTTACAAGGAAAATCAAAGCTTGTACCACCAAAGCATGGGAAAGTAAACTCTGTCTCCTGTTCTAAAGCCACATTTAGAATTGTACTTGAATGATGGCAATGGAGAGATGGTACTGTGGTTAAGAGCACTCACTGTCTGCTCTACTAGAGGAACTTGGCTCAGTTCTCAGCAACCACATGGAAGCTCACAACTGTCTATAGTTCCAGTTCTATTGGACATGACACTATCGCACAGACATCCATGAATGCAAAGCATGATGCACATAACATAAAATAAATACATTTATCATACAGAATGAAATTCACCATTACTTTCTAAATGGAGGTCTCATCTAGTGTCATCTATACTTAATGGATTTTCAGAGGTGTGTATGCATGCTTCAGTAGCTAAACCTGAAGGGATAAAATTGGAATAAAACACTCTAAAACTAAGTGTTTATAATGATGTAGACTCTAAAAAACAATATACCCAAGAAACTTTTGTGGGATTTTTGAAAGTAAATGGTTTGATGAAATTTATTTTACATATCACTCTAGTACAACATCTAATTGTTCTTTATTATAAAAAGACAGAGTCAGATATTGGAATAAATTCTGAAAGATCAGAGAAGTAAAGGAGTCAAAGATCTTTTATGTCTACTGAATCCTCAGACCAAAGTGGGCAAGATCGTGTCTCCATGAATACTCAGATTGAATGCTGTGGGATCCTGTCCCCTCCCACAATATATTCCTCACTCTACCAAGTCAGTTTGAGCAGTATAGGTGTTAACACTTCTTTGAAGTTCTGGTAGAATTCCTCTCTGAACTCATCCAGCCCTGGGGTTTCTTTTGGGGTTGCTGGGAAAGAGACTCTGATTTTTATTTTCTTTTTTCCTTTTCCTTTTACATGACATAGTTTCTCTGTATTGCTTTGCTGCCTGTCCTGAAACTAGATTTTGTAGACCAGGCTGGCCTTGAACTCACAGAGATCTGCCTGCCTCTGCCCCCAAGTGTTGGAATTAAAGACACGTGCCACTACCGCCCAGCTGGAGAATCTGATTTTCTTTCTTTCTTTCTTTCTTTTCTTTTTTTTTCTTTTTTTGGTTTTTCGAGACAGGGTTTCTCTGTGGCTTTGGAGCCTGTCCTAGAACTAGCTCTGTAGAACAGGCTGGCCTCGAACTCACAGAGATCCACCTGCCTCTGCCTCCTGAGTGCTGGCATTAAAGGCGTGCACCACCATCGCCTGGCGAGAATCTGATTTTCAAGTCACAATAAGACATATGTATTTTTAGTAGGTAGAGCCCAGTTACTATAAATTTTACATAAATCACAGATCTTGCTTAGAGTATGTGATGAATTAATTCATGTAATGGAATATGATTTTAAGATGTGTCAATTGCATTTATGCTGTGGAATATCTGTTTAATGATGCAAAGGTGTATTGCATTCATTTTTTTCATTTGTTTAACTCTATAAAGCTGTGTTAATGTGCCTGCCTAAAACACCTGATTAATCAAATATAGACCTTAATAGCCAATGGCTAGACAAGAGAGAGAAATATGTAGGGCTTGTGGGCAGAGAGAATAAAGAGGAAGAGATATGTAAAATTGCAAAAATATGAGAAATGAAGAAGAGTAAGAGTCCATGAGCAAGCTACCCAGCCACCTGGTCAGCTACAGAGTCAGAAGGAAAGAAATATATAAAAAGCAAAAGAAAAAAAATCTCAGAGGTAAAATGTAGTTAAGGAGAAATGGGATAATTTCTTGGTGGTAGTGCATTGTATCATGTGAGCTCTGTTTGCTAGAGGCAGAGTAAGGTTTCCTTTAAGAGAGGGTTCCTGACTCAGCATTAAAGGCAGAAACGTTGTAGTTCTTTTAGGAAGATCTACCATGAAATATTTAAATTGTATTTATAAGCAGTCAGCTGCAGGCTTCTTGGTGTCTTCATGGACCTAGAAACTCCAGAGTTGTGATAATAAACCTGTCTCTCTTCAGTGCCTCCTCAGTGAAGCTAGACTCTCAGGAATCTATGGAATGTAGTGCAGTCAGCCAACAAAGATGCAGCTTTATTCCTAGCCACGCTGCTAAACAGATTAAAAACCCATTTGCAGACCTCAGAAGAACTCTAAAGCACAGACTGAGAGGACACACAGTGGAACAAGAGGTGTGTTAGCACACACCCCACCAGGCACCCACTCTCCAGGCCCTTGGCTCCAAGCAAAACCCAGGGCCCTCCCCCACCTGCATCACCTTCTCTAGTCAGCCAGCTGGTAAGATTCCTATAGGTAGCGTGCTCCAAATCCACCACCCTCTCTATTGCACCCTGCAAGCTACAAGTCCCACTCCACCCCCAAACCTTCAAACCTCCTGTGACCTAAGAGGAACTTGCAAGCACAGGCTGCTACTGCATACAGCAGACAAAGAGGTAAGTGAACACCCACCCAGCTTGATACCCCACTCTCTAAGCCCTCAGAACAGTAAGGTTCTGGTCCTCCAGCCGGTCAGCAGACAAGCTTCCAGCAGTTTGGCTGCTCCAAAACTCTCAGAGTAGGAGGCTTCAAGCTAGAAGTCCTCCTCTGGCCCCCAAACCTCTATCCTGCATGGCCTCAGAGGAACTCTGAAACAGAGACTGTTACTGCACAGAGAATATCAAGAGAGCAGACCAAGACAGGAATTATCAATCACTGGTTATTAATATCTCCAAATATTATTGGACTCAATTCACCTATAAAAAGACACACACAGGCTAAGAGAATGGATATGAAAGCAGAATATATCCTTCTGCTATATATAAGAAACACCTCAATCTCAAGGACAGACATTGCCTCAGAGTAAAAGGTCGGGAAAAGATTTTAATCCTGGCAGTGGTGGCACACTCCTTTAATCCCAGCACTTGGGAGGCAGAGGCAGGCAGATCTCTGTGAGTTCGAGACCAACCTGGTCTACAAGAGCTAGTTCCAGGACAGGCTCCAAAACCACAAAAAAGCCCTGTCTAGAAAAACCAAAAAAAGCCGGGTGGTGGTGACACACACCTTTAATCCCAGCACTGGGGAGGCAGAGGCAGATCTCTGTGATTTCGAGACCAGCCTGGTCTATAAGAGCTAGTTCCAGGACAGGCTCCAAAATCACAGAGAAACCCTGTCTCAAAAAAAAGTACAAACATATCCATTTTATGATGTTACAGTTACCCTGATACTAATCCCACACAAAGTATCAAAAAGGAGAGTTACATATCAGTATCCATCATGATCATTAATGCAAAAATATCCAGTGAAATACTGACAACTGAATCTAGGAAAACACCAAAAATTTAGTCACCATGATGAAATTGGCTTCATCCTAGAGATGCAGAATGCTTTAATATATGAAAGTCTGGCAATGTAACCACCATATAAATAAATTGAAAGAAAAAATATAATCATCTCATTAGATGCTGAGAAGCATTTGACAAAATCTAACACCCCTTCATGATAAAGTTCTTGGAGAGATAAGGAATACAAGGAAGGTATCTTTTTTTTTTTTTGAATTTTCTTTTTTTTTAAATATTTATTTATTTATTTATTATGTATACAATATTCTTTCTGCGTGTATGTCTTGCAGGCCAGAAGAGGGCACCAGACCTCATTACAGATGGTTGTGAGCCACTTTGTGGTTGCTGGGAATTGAACTCGGGACCTTTGGAAGAGCAGGCAATGCTCTTAACCACTGAGCCATCTCTCCAGCCCCTTTATTTTGAATTTTCAAGACAGGGTTTCTCCGTAGCATTTTGGTTCCTGTCCTGGAACTAGCTCTTGTAGATCAGGCAGGCCTCAAACTCCCAGAGATCCACCTGCCTCTGCCTCCCGAGTGCTGAGATTAAAGGCGTGCACCACCACTGCCCGGCCAAGGAAGGTATCTTAACATAATGAAAGGAATGGACAGAAAGCCTACAGCAAACATCAAAAAAATGGGGAGAAACTCAAAATGATCCCACTAAGCTCAGGAACAATACAAGACTGTCCTCTCTCACCATACCTAGTAAACTTAGTCCTTGAAGCTCTAGCTAGAGCAAAGAGAAAACAGAAGAAGATCATGGGAATCCAAACTGGAAAGAAAGAAGTCAAGCTTTTGCTATTCACAGATGATATGATAGTATAAATAAGTGACGCCAAGAACTCTATCAAGAAACTCCTACAACCCATAAACACCTTCAGTAAGGTATCAGGATACAAGATCAGCTCAATAAATCAGTGGCCCTCCTATATACAAATAATAATAAAGCTGAGAAAGAAATCAGAGGAGAATCGCCATTTACAATAGCCACAAATAATTTAAAACATCCCAACATGATTCTTCACAGACCTTGAAAGCACACTACACAAATTAATATCAGAAAAAAAAAAAACAGTAGAGGGGCTGGAGAGATGGCTCAGTGGTTAAGAGCATTGCCTGCTCTTCCAAAGGTCCTGAGTTCAATTCCCAGCAACCACATGGTGGCTCACAACCATCTGTAATGAGGTCCAGTGTCCTCTTCTGGCCTGCAAGCATACACACAGAAAGAATATTGTATACATAATAAATAATAAATAAATATTTAAAAAAAAGAAAAAAACAGTGGAAAACAAAACACCCAGGATATCCAAAGTATCCTGTACAGTAATGGAACTTCTGGAGGTATCCCCATGCCTAACATAAACCTGGATTATAGGGCTACAGTAATGAAAACAGATTGGTATTGGCATAAATGTAGACAGGTTGACCAAGGAATCAAACAAAAACTCAGATATGAATCCATAGACCTCTCAACACCTAATTTTTGACAAAGAAGCAAAATTATACAATGGAAAAATGAAAGCATCTTGAGCAAATGGTGCTGGCATAACTGGAAATCAAAATGAAGAGAAATGCAAGTAGATCCATATCTATCACCATGCACAAATTCAAGTCCAAATGGATTAAATACCTCAATACAAATCTGGCCACATTGAACATAGTAGAGGCAAAGTGGAATGTAGCCTTCAGTGCATGGGCATATATAACTTCAGTAGCACAGATACTGAGAGCACTGATAAATAAATGAGACCTTCTGAAACTGAGAATATTCTGTAAAGCAAAGGACTCAGTCAATGAGATAAAAAGGCATCCCACTGAATGGATAAAAATCTTCACAACCCCAGATCAGACAAAGGACTGATCTCCAAAATACATAAACTACTCAAGATATTAGACATCAAATTCCAAATATTCCAAATAAAAATGGGATACAGATCTCAATAGAGAAATTTCAACAGAATCTCAAATGTCTAAAGGTCACTTAAGGAAATGTTCAACATTCTTAGTAATCATGACAATGTAAATCAAAGTGACTCTGAGATAGCATCTTACAATAGTCAGAATGGCTAAGATTAAAAGCACCAATGATAACTTATGTTCCTACATGACTTTGAGGTAAGAATGCCCCTAAATATCTCTGTTTTTACCTTGTGATACTGTTTCAGAAGTGGATTTGTTAACTGAGCATGCTTAAAAAAGTAGAAGATACATGAGCATGTTCAGACTCCCTAATAAAATCCCCATGCTTCCTTTGTTGAGGAGAAACACTGTTTTGAAAATAATTCCCATGCACTTTGTGCCTCCTGCAGGCAAGTATTTCTTATTTCTTCTCTCTTGACTGTTGAGATGTTGATTTGGGGTAGTCATAATACCTCTGGGATTACCTAAAAATTGATTATACCTGAGAGAGATTTTACTTAAAGGGTTTTATTTTTTTTAAATATATAATTTGAACTATATCTGCTTTAATAATTAAAAAATACACAATGATTGTTTATAGGATACAGTATGACATTCCAGTACATGTATATAATATGTAATGATCAGATCATGGTGACTGTCATATACATCACCTCCAACGTTTATCACTTGGCTATGTTGGGAACACTGAGTTTATTTCATTTTTAAACACTACGTGTGTGTGTGTGTGTGTGTGTCTGTGTGTGTGCGAGTGCTTGTGCCTACAGAGGTCAGAAAAGAGCGCTGTATCTCCCAGATCAGAGTTCTAGGTGGGTGTAAGCCGCCTGATGTGGCACTAAGATCCGAACTCAGGTCCTCTGGAAGAGCAGCCTTCTCCCTGCTGAGCCATCGCTCCAGCCTCCTGTGCTGAGAACAGTTGGAAATCCCCTCTACAGCTCTTAGATTTCTACTTCGTGATTCGCTGTTTTTAAACTTCCATGTATAAGTGTGAACATTTGTCTTCCTGTCCTGACCCAGTTAATAAACCTCCATGCTTCCACACGTGATAAAGACTTCATTCTTGTTCACTTTTGTGTCCAGCTAACGTCCCATTGTGTGCGGATACCACACTTGCTCTCCCCAGTCGTCTGTTCAAAGCCGAGGTTGTCGCTGTGTCTTGTCTCTTGTCGGTCGGCAGTTCTGCAATAAAGATGGGACAGGAAGTATCTCCTTGACACGACACCCTTACTTCTTTTCCTTGGGGTTGGTTGATATGCACTTAAAGGGTTTTAAATGGGAAAAAAACTCCATTAATCTATAATTTGAGATGATAGGACCACCTTTAACTGCTTGGTGGCAGTGCACACTTTTAACACCATGACAATCATTTTTTTTTGTTGTTGTTACCTGAAAATTCTCTTTAGCTGTTAATATTCTGGACATCTTTTTCCCTCTGGGACAGGAAATCACTGCACCCACCTAGATAAGCACAGTGCACTGCACAAGCCAGCTAGCCACGTCGCGTCCTGGAAGAAAAAGCGGAAGTTCCTGTGGAGTACAAGTTCTTGACCGTGTCTGCTTTTGTTGCCAAGGGCAAGTGCTATTGAAATGCTCACCTTGGCCTACCTAGAAAAGATCTTTGAATGGGGTGGGAGAAATGGTCGGGAACCACTCTGCTGAGTATTTAAGCACACTACAGCCCTGTGGACAGTGTGCTTGTCACTCAGACTGCACGAGCCAATCAGGCCCTCCAGGTGACCTGCCAGTCATAAGGAGTGCAGGGCTCTTCCGGGCAGCCTCCTTCAGATTTGGCTTTGCGGAGGCGCTGTTTTCAGTTGTTTCCTCTGCTGTGGTGAAGTTGCCTCTGCAGGAAGTTGATGAACTGAGAGCTTTGGCGAGCTGAGAAACCCCAACATGGTGAGCGGGGCAATGCTGTCTCCAGATGGGGAGGAGCCGAGGGTGAGGTGTGGGAGACAGCATGGTGCATCCTCCCGGGATCCGTGTGGGAACCTGCCGCCAGATTCCCTGTGCTGTGAAGTCCCACGTGGCCCTGTTAATTCCTAGACCTAGGGACAGACCTCTAAATAAATTTGTGCAGTGGCCTTAATCTGCTTAGAGAATTGGGAGCAGGGTGCTGTGTGTACAAACATTTTTCTTGTCAACTTTAATATGCCATACTCAGAGAGGCCTAGATTCTCCAGTATCTTCTTGAAATTGAGCACTTTGCATGTAAGCTTTGCACACAATCTCCATTTGTGTTTAACTATGTGGACGGTATCAAGGCATCTCACCTGTTGGGTAGCACTGCACTTCTAAGCCGCAATGTAGAAGAGGAGAATTGCTGATATAAATGATTTTCCACTGCCTTGGAAATAGTTCAGTCTCACAAAGTAGAATTAGCTGAGGGAGGGCTGCCTCTTAAATCACCCAGAAGATAAATGTGTTTTAAACAGGGCTCTTAGAGTTTAGGTTGCTAGGGTACACATTGCTCAACTGGATTGTCCAGATATTTGGCTCCAAACCATTACAAACAAAGAAGCCACCACTGATTTAAAACCAGACACCAGGCACATCCCCATACCAAAAAAAAAAAAAAAAACAAGTTTTTAAAGGAGGCTTTCCAGGTTTCTAACCTACTTTAAGGCCTGATGTGGTTTAAAGTTCCAGTTTTCCTTTTGAGAAAATCACAGTTCTTCCAGATGGACAATAGGACACCAGGTGATATTTAATTGAAATGCAAAACAGTGTTGTGTGGAGGAGTTACCCGATCAATCAATGCTTTTCTTTTTCTATTAAAATTTATTTATTATGTATACATATTCTGTCTGCGTGTATGTCTGCAGGCCAGAAGAGGGCACCAGACCTCATTACAGATGGTTGTGAGCCACCATGTGGTTGCTGGGAATTGAACTCAGGACCTTTGGAAGAGCAGGCAATGCTCTTAACCACTGAGCCATCTCTCCAGCCCAATCAATGCTTTTCTTTTATGCCCTCTTCAGGAAGAAGGAACAATCGTGGGAGATCTAGTAACTGCCTAGGGCCTAAGCCTTGTGAGTTTCTCTAAGTACCTGATGTATTGATAATAAAACAGAGCTCCTCTAAAACCAGGAATATGCTTTGGGGAGCTGCTAATGGTCTGGTGCCAAGGCCTTTCTGGAAGGGTTGCTTCATATTCTAAGAATCCAATTCTTCCCAAAATATGGGACTATAGTTATCAGTCCCATGGCCACTCTGCTCTTAGTAAAGTTCTTGAGATACCCTGTTTTCCCCTTGTATAGAATTGTTTGAGTAGCCTCCTCCTAAATTCATGTGATAGTTTGTACTGACTTCTTATAATTCTCCCATTTCTCTCCATTTCTCCCCTGGAAGTATACAAGATGCTATTCTCCTTTTTTGGTTTTTCGAGACAGGGTTTCTCTGTAGCTTTGGTGCCTGTCCTGGAACTAGCTCTTGTAGACCAGGCTGGCCACGAACTCACAGAGATTCGCCTGCCTCTGCCTCCCGAGTGCTGGGATTAAAGGTGTGCGCCACCACTGCCTGGCCTAAACTGTACTCTTATTTATTTATTTATTTATTTATTTATTTATTTATTTATTTATTATGCCTGCATGTATGCCTACAGACCAGAAGAGGGCACCAGACCTCATTACAGATGGTGTGAGCCATCATGTGGTTGCTGGGAATTGAACTCAGGACCTTTGGAAGAT
The DNA here is from genome assembly GCF_018167655.1 of Microtus oregoni. Classification (NCBI taxonomy): domain Eukaryota; kingdom Metazoa; phylum Chordata; class Mammalia; order Rodentia; family Cricetidae; genus Microtus; species Microtus oregoni. The sequence continues at coordinate 259,084 of NW_024543211.1, forward strand.
GAGACAATGTTCTTAACCACTGAGCCATCTCTCTAGCTCCTCTTTTCCTTTTTTTAAATTTTTTTTTTGAGAAAAAGTTTCTCTGTATGAGTGTCTTGACGATTCTGGAACTCACTGGATAGATCAGGCTGTCCTTGAACTCACAGAGATCACCTGACTCAGCAAGGGTGTGTGCTACCAATGGCCAGCAAGATGCTTACTAGGAATCTGTAAGACCTTCTCACCCTAGCTTTTTATCTTTTTTTTTTGTTTTGTTTTGTTTTTTTGTTTTGTTTTGTTTTGTTTTTCAAGACAGGGTTTCTCTGTGGTTTTGGAACATGTCCTGGAACTAGCTCTTGTAGACCAGGCTGGTCTCGAACTCACAGAGATCCGCCTGCCTCTGCCTCCGGAATGCTGGGATTAAAGGCGTGTGCTGCCACCGCCCGGCTTTTTTTTTTTTTTTTTGATTTTTGAGACAGGGTTTCTCCACAGCTTTTTGGTTCCTTTACTGGAACTAGCTCTTGTAGACCAGGCTGGCCTCAAACTTGCAGAGATCTGCCTGCCTCTGCCCCCCTAGTGCTGGGATTAAAGGCGTGCGCCACCACTGCCCAGCAATTTTTATCTTTTTTACATTTTAGTTTTCCTATTTTTCTCATCCCCTGTGACCTTCACCTCAGGACCCTGTCACTGAAGCATGACCTGCGGATTCCTGTTACCAGTGTAATGAAGAAATTACCCTGGGAATACCTTTGCTCTGTAACTCTGCTATCTGCCTAAATGTCTAGCCTGGCAAGGTGCCTGTTTCTATTTCAATTGTTCAAAGTGTAACCTAGAGCCTAAACCTAAAGGAGGCTTAAGGACAACAGCAAATGTGGAATCTGTCTAGCTGGCTCCTCTTTGAGCTCTAGCCAGATTGATGTCTACCATCTTTAAAGAGGTTTTTCTTTATTAATCTCTTAGGTGTGTGAAGTGATTTCTCAACGGAAAGGCATATTAGTTCTAGAACAGCTGCATTTCCATCCTGTTAGGAAAATAGTTTCTGAGACAAGTGCTCTTATGTTGACTCAGGTGGCCTTGGTCTTCTGCTGTCCAGGGCAATGGCCTTGCTGTCCTGTACATTAGACTTTCAAACTTCCTAAAAAAAAATACTGTACCACCTCACAGTTTTAAAATTATGCATTTGATGGCCGGGCGGTGGTGGTGCATGCCTTTAATCCCAGCACTTGGGAGGCAGAGGCAGGTGGATCTCTGTGAGTTCGAGACCAGCCTGGTCTACAGGGCTAGTTCCAGTACAGGCTCCAAAGCCACAGAGAAACCCTGTCTCTAAAAACCAAAAAGAAAATAATAATAATGAAAATAATAATAACAAATGAAATAAAATTATGCATTTCAGTCATGTAGTTGACTATGCATTGCAGTTGCAGGGAAAGGATTTGTATATTGAGCATTCCTTCTGTCTTCAGACCACAGCAGGAGGAATAGTTTATTGTGTATACTGCAGGGGCAAGAGTGGAGGCAATCAACTATTAGAGCCACCATTATGAAAAAGTTCCTGGCTGGGCAGAGGTGGCACAGGCCTTTAATCCCGGCACTCGGGAGGCAAAGGCTGGCTGTGAGTTCAAGGCCAGCCTGGTCCACAAGAGCTAGCTAAGGATAGGCAATTAGGCAATAATTCTTTGTAAATATGGTTGATCTTGCCAGGCGGTGTTGGCGCACACCTTTAATCCCAGCACTGTGGAGGCAGAGGCAGGCGGATCTCTGTGAGTTCGAGGCCAGCCTGGTCTACAAGAGCTAGTTCCAGGACAGGAACCAAAAAGCTATGGAGAAAACCTGTCTCGAAAAAAATCCAAAAAAAAAAAATATATATGGTTGATCTTGCTTGACACAGTTATGTCTGCTTAGAGATTTGAGAAACAGACCATTGACTAACTCTATGTGTCAGGTTACTGATCTCAGTAGCCAACATATGTATATGGAAACCATTAATCTATCTCTTATTAATGACATCCCCTCTCTTATAGAAAGGCCTACTCTGTTTCAAAGTCAACATAGAAAGTTTTATTTAATCTCAAGAGTGCAGTATGTTTATCATTTGAAAGTCACTTATTGGTGTCATTTTCAGATATTTTCGTGTATCTGCTCTTATTTCTGTTTTTGTTCTCCAATGTCTCAAAGTTATTAATAGTGGCATTTTATTTCTCTCAGGTGATGTTGATTTTGATTTCTGTGTAGAACATTGTCTCCTAATGTTTAGGCTTGCCTCATGCTATATAATTAAGAATCATTTTGAACACCTAATCTTGCCTCTGTTGCCCAGTGCTGAGAAAACAGTTCTGCAACTTCTTACAGGTTTGGCCTTGACTTGTCAATGAAGAAGAAATGTAGAGTAGTGTGGCCCTGCTTAACAGGACTGTTACATTTCTTCATTAAGATGTTCATCTTTAGAGAAAATACATGAGAAATCTTTAACATGCTTTAATACAAATCCCTAATCTCTGGAGCACATGGCCATAACATCTATTTCAAGTTTTCAAAATAATTTTTGAGATGAAATCCACATTATATTTACATTCTCCTTGTTGCCTCCAAACCCAAATATGCCCGGATTGTTTTCTAATTCATGGTGTGTTTTTCTTTAACAACAGTTACAAAGTAACCACAGTTACACAGTAACAGGAGTTACTTTATGAATGTGACTGGTGTTTGTCTGCAGGACTTCCCACTTCTGAGGCAATGGGATGGATGCACTGTAATGTGAGTGTGCAATGGAATGTGCACACAAAGGACCCTGTGCTTTGGATGAGGAAGAGGATGTGCTCTAGGGGAGTGGAATAATGTGTACTAAATACAAACTTTGTAAACCTGGGCCCTGTCTGCTGGGCTGAAAGGGTGGATATGGAAGAACTATGCTGTCTGAGTAATTTGATCCCTGATCCTCCAGTAGAGGATCTGCTAATATTGTGAGTCCCAGCTGGGTGGCCCTAGCCAGTGAGGGATTCTGGGAAATCTTAGCAATCGAGAGTACTAGTGGGAGAAAAGCGGTAACGTGGCTTATATTGTCATATTTTTGTTCAGTATTAAAGGATGTCAGGAAAGGAACATAAAGAGGGCATCTTTCTTTCTTTTTTTTTTTCCTTTGGTTTTTCGAGACAGGGTTTCTCTGTGGCTTTGGAGCCTGTCCTGGAACTAGCTCTGTAGACCAGGCTGGTCTCGAACTCACAGAGATCCGCCTGCCTCTGCCTCCCGAATGCTGGGATTAAAGGCGTTCGCCACCATCGCCCAGCTTGTGCCACCATTGCCTGGCTGAGGGCAGGATTCTTAATGGATTTTTGTATGTTGAACAATTTTTGCATCTCTGAGATGAAGCTGACTTCATCATGGTAGATGATTTTTTGCTGTGTTCTTGGGTTTTATTTGTTAGTATTTTATTGAGTATTTTTGCATCTATGTTCATCAGTGAGATGGGTCTGTAATTCTCATTCTTGGTTGAATCTTTGCATGATTTTGGTATTGGGGTAACTGTATCATCATAAAAGGTGTTTGGCAATGTTCCCACTGTTTCTATTATGTGGACCCCCTTGAGGAGTATTGTTATTAGGTCTTAGTTCTGATGGAATTCTACACTGACACTCTCTGGCCCTGGGCTTTTTTTGGTTGAATGGCTTCTCTTTCCTTGCAGGTTATATGTTGATTTAAATTATTCACCTGGTCTTGATTTAATTTTGGTATGTGATACCTATTCAGAAAATTGTCCACTTCTTTTTTTGAAAATCATTGATTTACTATAATACGCATGAGGAAACCTTAACATTGAAATACAAAGATAACAATATTGACCAAAGAATTTTTTCTTTACTACACAAAACATGACCCAGTAGTAAAAACAAGCCATTTTCCTTTTTTTTCCAGTAAAACAAATGATATGGTTTTGGTAATAGAATAATTTTGAATTTAGCCCAACTATATTTACCTATTATCCAGTCAGAAAGTTTTATCATAATTTAGTGTATTGGTTCTATCTCCACTAACAAAATATTTAACCCCGCTGGGGGGTGGTGGCACACACCTTTAATCCCAGCACTCGGGAGGCAGAGGCAGGTGTCTGTCTGTGAGTTCGAGACCAGCCTGGTCTACTAAAGCTGGTTCCAGGACAGGCTCCAAAACCACAGAGAAACCCTGTCTCGAAAAACAAAAAACAAAACTAAACAAAACAAAAAAACCCAAAATATTTAACCCCTAAAGCAGTAGTCATTTATAGCAACTCTGGTACCAACATCAAAGGGGAAAACTGGTTTAAAAAATGGTGCAAAAGCCATTCTGGACTATAGAACAACATATCACAGAAGAGAATGAATACAAGTTTTGTGATTTTATATGTACGTACTCCAAGAAGTTTGTCAGTACTCAAATTATTTTTAGTACAATGGATTTTTTGGGATATATTCTCAAGAGCCACATAAAAATAGATTCAAGGAACAGATTAAATTGACATCCTAGATTAAATGTTTCATTTAAAGAATTTTCTACAGCAAATTTCTGTTTATGTATGAAAAGTTATCTAACCCTATATGAAAATGTCATGAAGTATTTTTCTACACTATACTAAATGTATTTCCCAAGAGGGAAAAAGTAAAATATCTAAAATATACTAGATTACAAGACCATAATAGATATTATGAACCTGCATCTGTTTACAGAATTAACTGTATACAAAATGTATTTTTCATTAGAGATCATAAAGAAATGAGTTGGTGACAACCATCCTTTACACCACAATATCAACCTACTTTAATCACAAGTGTGTCCTTGGCATGTGAGTACAAGAAACAGGTTCATTCCCTCCTCACCAAATATTCCAATGATTTACTTAGAAGATGAAGGTTCAGAAATGTGAAATATGTTACATGTATTTTTTTTCTTTCTTTCAAACCACATCCCAAGCATGGCATAGCAGCCTGAAATTACAAAATACTTAACTGGGCTGTAGTTATCTATAGACTGCTTGAATGTGAATTAAGTTTCCAAATAAGCACATCAAATAACAAAACCAACCATAAAGCAGGCTGAAAGCATTAAACATTTCATATGAGTTTTAAATCATTTAATTTCTATAGAACAATTTTATTCACAATATAATGAGACAGAAATTGCCACAGGAATGATATACTGATTCAACAAGGCTGCATGTAGCAGCAGCTTTGCATTTTTATTTTTTTGGTTTTTCGACACAGGGTTTCTCTGTAGCTTTGGAGCCTGTCCTGGAACTCCCTTTGTAGACTAGGCTGGCCTTGAACTCACAGAGACCCACCTGCCTCTGCCTCCCGAGTGCTGGGATTAAAGGCGTGCACCACCAACGCCCAGCTAGCTTTGCATTTTTATAACTATTATTTGTTTATAAAAATTAGGCCTCTCCAGTCATGCTTCCCACATTTTTAGGTTTGCAGTGTAAGTTAACAGGGAATACCAAATAGTTCAAAGAGAAAATGTCTTGTCATTTTGAATATGGATTATCTGTATGAAACATGAAATATACTACTAAACCCTGAACCGTGCATGTCTAGGATACCTATCTTAGTGTGTTGCTTAGGTCCATGTGATTTGAAAACCTTTTCCCAACACTTTACTCTTAGGCAGTGTTTGTCTTTGAGGTTTAGGTTTGTTTCTTTTATAAAGCAAAAGGATGGATCCTGCTTTTGGATTCATTCTCTAAGCTTGTGCCTTTTTATAGGCGAATTGAGTCTGTTGATAGTAAGAGATATAAATGATCAGTGATTGCTGGTTCCTGTTTTGTTTCAGTAGTAGTGTTTGTGTGTTTCTCTTCTTTGGTGTTTGCAGATGTCAGGTTATTTGTTTTCTGTGTTTACAGTTAGCTTCCTTGGGTTGGAGTTTCCCCTCTAGTACTTTCTGCATGACTGGATTTGTGTGGACAAGTATTGTTTAAATCTGGTTTTGTCATGGAATACCTTGTTTTCTCCATTGATGGTACTTTCATTCTTGTACCTTCATAACTATATCCTTCTTTGGGTTGGAAAAGTTTTCTTCTATGATATTTTTTTTTGTTGAATATATTTTCTGTGCCTTTGAGTTGGTGTTCCTCTCTTTCTTCTATCCCTATTATTCTTAGGTTTGGATTTTTTTCATGGTGTCCCAGATATCCAGGATATTTTGTGTAAGGAATTTGTTGGAGTTATTGTTTTCCTTGACCAATAAATCTATTTCCTATATAGTATGTTCAGCACCTGAGATTCTCTCTTCTATCTCTTGTATTATGTTGGTTACACTTCCTGCTATACTTCCCATTTGTTTAACCAGATTTTCCATATACAGAATTCCCTTCATTTGTGTTTTCTTTATTGCCTCTCTTTCAGTCTTCAAGTCTTTTTTTTTTTTTGATTTTTTAAGACAGGGTTTCTCTGTAGTACTGAAGCCTGTCCTAGAACTAGCTCTTGAAGACCAGGCTGTACTTGAACTCACAGAGATCCACGTACCTATACCTCCCAAGTGCTGGGATTAAAGGCATGTGCACCACCACTGCCCACCCCAGTCTTCAAGTCTTAAGTTGTTCGCTTCACCTGGTTTATTGGTTTTTTTTTCTTGGTTTCTTGGGTTTCTTTGATAGATTTATTGATGTCATCCAAGTTTTAGTTTCTGTTTTCATCAATTTCTTTAAGGGAATTTTAATTTCCTCATCATACTCACAAAGTTACATTGAAAATCATTTTCTTTTACTTCTTCTGGGTTAGGATGATCGAATCTTCTTGTTGTATGACCACTGGGTTCTGGTGTTACCATGTTGCTTTCTATGTTGTTGGATGAAATCTTGCATTGGCACCTACCCATCTCATCCTTCAGTTGGTACCAGCAGTGTCTTCGCCTCTTGGCCCAATCCTTAAAGTAGCTGTTTTTGTTTTTGAGACCTGTTTTTGGCCTACTCTGTGTTTGAGAGAGCAACACCCCTAAAGACTATCTTTGCCCTCCCTCTTGGCCTGCTCTTTTGGTCTGCTCTCCTGGGTCGCTCTCTTTGTCCAGTCTGTGCAGTTCACTGACTGAACAACCTCCCAGAAAAGATCATGTTTCTCTCCTTGGTGGCCTTTCAATTTCCTATGAACCTTCAGTAAAAAAGGCTTTCAAGATGAAATTCCTCATTGTATGTGATGAGTCTCAATATCGTTAACTAATTTTCTGACTTTTATGTCTACTGTGTTGTGGTTGGAATTATTCAGCCAACTTCCCACTTACACTGAAATGCTTTTATCATCGTTATAGGCTTGATCTGTAAATCACAGAAAATATAGAAGAAACAGTTGCTGTTCAGGGCAAAGGCGTTTTGTAGCCTTTAGTTTTAATTGTTTTGTTTGCTTGTCTGAGTAACCTTTGATGTGTGGCTCCAAATTCCTCAAAGTAAAGTGAGGGGGGCTTCATTCATGGCTTTGTTTTTATGTTGTTGGATGATGACCCTGAATGTAGGCTTTTAACATATCAAGCATATGCAGCTTCACACATATCTTGAATTTTAAATTTGACAGAGGGATTCATTCTGATTCCCAGGAGGCCATTTATTCATGACATTAATACTACCTGAGCAATCTGAGTCTTTTTTTTTTTTTTTTTGGTTTTTCAAGACAGGGTTTCTCTGTGGCTTTGGAGCCTGTCCTGGAACTAGCTCTTGTAGACCAGGCTGGTCTCGAACTCACAGAGATCCACCTGCCTCTGCCTCCCAAGTGCTGGGATTAAAGGCATGCGCCACCACCGCCCGGCTGCAATCTGAGTCATTGAATTGCAGGTGCATGAACTTCTTTCTGCTTGATTAGCTTGCTTTTAATTTTTCACTCAATTTGCCTATTTTATGGGTCTGCATGGATATATACCATATGGGTACTTGGTCATCAGAGTGATCAAAGCTTCTCAGAAATCCTGAACTTAGAATAATAAATAGTTGTGATCCCCATGTAAGTACTGGCATTTGTGCCCACCTCTTTTCAAGACCAGGAAGGCCTCAGTAGTACTCAGCCATATTTCCAGACCTGTGTTAATTGGACCAACATTTATATTGCTAATGTTTTTTTTCTGTCCATTTGTAATTATTTTAAACATAAAGTACCTTTTTATAAAATGTTTTTGGGATTGTAGTATAAAATAGGACACTTCAGCTGTCTGGAAGATGAACACAGAACTGGAGTGAATGCATAATTCTCTGTAGGAACTTCAGTAAACAGCTCTGAATTTTTTTCGATCTGCTTTGTTTGTTTCACTGATTTTTGCTATGGAGACTGGGGCTTAATGTGTACTTCCACCTGTCATGGACTGATTTTATATTTTGGCTGGCATTCAACTCAGAGACAAATATACACACCTGTGCTTTCTGAGTGCTGTGCTTAAAGGCATGAGTCAATACACCTAGTTTGTCCACTGGGTTTTTCTACTTTGTAATTAGTATTTCTTTATACAATTTTCTCAGTCTACTATGTCCCATTGATCTGTTTCCTTGGCTGTCTCTATTAATAGACAGTTCGGCTGTAAGGTGATATCCCATTCAAAGGGTACAGAAATGACAGAGGTGACCCTCATATTCAGTTTCCTTCAAGACTGACTGTGTCATGAAATATTAGTGTTGAACGCCAGAATTTGATGACTATACTGTCAAAGAAGTATACATTTACAATATTGTCACCATCATGCTTCTATTATACACATGAATGAAATATTTTAGACGGCAGTGACCTATGATGATGTGCATATCAGCTTCACTCAGGAAGAGTGGGATTTGCTGGATCTGTCCCAGAAGAATCTCTACAAAGATGTCATGCTGGAGACCAACAGGAACCTTGCTACTATAGGTAAAAGTAAATTTCCTTCATGAATCAAAATAAGGGGGGCAGCCGGGCAGTGGTGGCACACGCCTCTAATCCCAGCACTCAGGAGGCAGAGGCAGGTGGATCTCTGTGAGTTCAAGGCCAGCCTGGTCTACAAGAGCTAGTTCCAGGACAGGCTCCAAAGCCACAGAGAAACCCTGTCTCGAAAAAAAAAGGGGGGGGCAACTTTTTCTTGGTTAATGATGGTCTTCTGTAATTTGATTTAAAAATAATAAGAATGAGTTGAATAAAGCAGTCATAGTTCTAAGGGTCCCTTAAGATAACACCTTAACTACTGCACAATTTTCAATAATATAACATACATTTTCTGGTATTATATTTTAGGATGCATTTGGGAAGACCATAATACTACAGAACACTCTCCATTTTCTAGAAGAACTGAAAGGTAATTTTCATGTGCAAGCTGATAACAATGTGCCTCTGATGAAACTTTTGTGTCCTGAAAGTTTTGGTCAAAAGCAAAATAGATAAGCACAGTTTTAAGTGCACTAATGGTTATCAAATTTTTACAAATCCATATTTCATATATGTGAGTTGCATTTGAATGACATTCTTTTAAGAAAGAAGTCAAGAAAGCAATGGCTAGAAAGATATCACCTTGTGAGGCATAGTAGCATGAGAGCTTTGTTGTAGATCTGCAAATAAATTTCTTTCTTGCTACTCATAATACAAAAGGTATATGAAGAGATGATAAGTATATCTGCAAAATTATGTACTAAACCAATAGCCCATAGTAAATCTTGTATTCCTTGTACACTTCTTGTGACTGTGCTAAGTTTAGTGAGAGAAGCAGTTAGAGTTGAGTCAAGTGGCAGGTGTTCTGCAGAAACCTTGACATCTATACCACAAGTCTGTGAGGAACAGCAAGAAAATGCTGAGAATTCAATGTGGAAATCTTTTATTTGTTATTCTTCTTTACTATGTATACCATATGTTATTCTTGATATAAGTGTATTAGCATATGGATATAGACAGATATAGCATACCACTCTCTAAGAACAATTGGATAACCAGTAGTCCCCAAGTTGAGTAAATTTGTAGAATTTGAGTCAAGTATACAAATACTTGGTTTTCCACCATCATTGTTAATACATGAATAAACTCAGACTGCAAAAATGCTCTATGAGTTCTAGAACTGTGCAAATAATTCTGGGTGTCCTAGTTCACATAGCATATGCAATATGATTCACAGTAAAGGAGAATTCATGTATGTTAAAGCTCTCCAGTTCTCTTCACACATGTATCAAACATCATATAGAAAAAAGTTTCTGTGAAGGTTAAAAGGTAAGCCATAAAAGAAAGGAATTGACCATTGGAGGTATCTTCTAAGTGGCAAAACAGTGCGTAATTAAAGAGCAAAACATGAGTTTAGACACAGCTATAAAAACTTAGTATCTGGGCTGGAGAGATGGCTCAGAGGTTAAGAGCACTGACAGCTCTTCCAGAGGTCCTGAGTTCGATTCCCAGCAACCACATGGTGGCTCACAACCATCTGTAATGAGGTCTGGTGCCCTCTTCTGGCCTGCAGGCATACACACAGACAGAATATTGTATACATAATAAATAAACAAATATTTTAAAAAAAACTTAGTATCTGATTCCTCTTTATAATTGGATAATATTATAAAATTAATTCATACAAATGAATTAATTCATACAACAGTGTATTAAATGTGGTATAGCTTTTAAATGTGCCAATTATTCTTGCAGGATTGAAAAAATTCAAACTGGAGAGAAACTTTCAATATATATTCAATGTGGTAAACTGTTGACATATGACAGTCACCTAAAAGGAAATGAAAGAACACATACTGGAGAGAAGCCCTACAAATGTAATCAGTGTGGTAAGGCCTTTGCAGCTCAGAGTCATCTTCAAATTCATAAAAGAACACATACTGGAGAGAAATCCTATGGATGTAATCAGTGTGGTAAGGCCTTTGCACAGAATGGTGCTCTTCAATACCATAAAAGAACACACACTGGAGAAAAACCATATGAGTGTAATCAGTGTGGTAAGACCTTTGCATCTTCTAGTAATCTCCAAACGCATAAAAGAACACATAGTGGAGAGAAACCATATGATTGTGATCAGTGTGGTAAGGCCTTTACAACTCATAGTAATCTTCAAAAGCATAAAAGAGTACATACTGGAGAGAAACCCTATAAATGTAATCACTGTGGTAAGGCCTTTTCAGTTCATAGTAATCTTCAAACCCATAAAAGAATACATACTGGAGAGAAACCCTACGGATGTAATCAGTGTGGTAAGGCCTTTTCACGGTATTGTGCTCTTCAATGCCATAAAAGAACACACACTGGAGAAAAACCATATGAGTGTAATCAGTGTGGTAAGGCCTTTGCAGCTCAGAGTCATCTTCAAGATCATAAAAGAACACATACTGGAGAGAAACCCTATGGATGTAATCAGTGTGGTAAGGCCTTTGCACAGAATGGTGCTCTTCAATACCATAAAAGAACACACACTGGAGAAAAACCATATGAGTGTAATCAGTGTGGTAAGACCTTTGCATCTTCTAGTAATCTCCAAACGCATAAAAGATCACATAGTGGAGAGAAACCATATGATTGTGATCAGTGTGGTAAGGCCTTTACAACTCATAGCAATCTTCAAAAGCATAAAAGAGTACATACTGGAGAGAAACCCTACGGATGTAATCAGTGTGGTAAGGCTTTTTCACAGTATTGTGCTCTTCAATGCCATAAAAGAACACACACTGGAGAAAAACCATATGAGTGTAATCAGTGTGGTAAGGCCTTTGCAACTCACAATAATCTTCAAGACCATAAAAAATCACATACTGGAGAGAAACACTATGAATGTAATCAGTGTGGGAAGGACTTTGCACAGTACAGTGGTCTTCAACATCATAAAAGAACACATACTGGAGAGAAGCCCTATGAATGTAATCAGTGTGGTAAGGCCTTTGCAGTGAACAGTTCTTTTCAAGTGCATAAAAGAACACAGACTGAAGAGAAACCATATGAATGTAATGAGTTGCATTAATGAATGAATGAATGTAATGAAGTTGCATTTGCAACTTCTGGTAATCTTAAAGTGCAAAAAAGATCTCACCATAGATAGAACTTCTTTGAATGTAATCAGTGTGGTATGAGGTTTGCACAGCACAGCGATCTTCAAATGCATAAAAGAACAGAGAAACCCCATGGCTGTATTCAGTGTGGTAAAGCCTTTGACGATCACAGTAATCTTCAAAGGCTTAAAAACAGTATGAATGAAGTCAGTGTGATAAAACCTTTCATGTCTTATTCATCTTCAAGTGCATAAATGTACACATATAAGAGAAAAACCATGGATAGAATCTATGCGGTAAATTCTTTGTCACAAAAATTTACAAATACATTAAATAAACCATCAAGGAAGGAAACTAAATTTAATAAAAGTAGTCTTCAAAAGCATGACAAAAATTATACTGCAGTGAAAGTCCATTTATGAAGACCTATGGGCAGGAGAAAGAGCCAGTCAAAGAATCACACCCTATTACTGAAATGAGATCCAAAGGAAAACGCTTTGTCCCTGAATCTAGAGCTAGTTATAGAGACAACCTCACCCTGAAGACAGAGCTAAAAGCCAGTGAAGGAAAAACACTTTGGCTCTCAAACTAGAGCCAAAGAAACACACTCTACCCTTGTTCAACTGAGCACAAAATCCAGCCCATGTCTCAGCTTGTTCAACTCAGGGATTGAGATCTGACCAGTTTCCACCTTCAAAATCTCCCTGGAAGAGATCTGGTTTTAAGAAGCCCTGTATGTGTCATATGCTCATTCAATTGGCAGCTGCCCCTGTCCACCGTGGCAGAGGCAGTCACTCTCTTCCCTCCCAAATAAATCTCTTGATTGCGATTTCTGTGAAGACCTTGCACTGGAATGGATCAGAAACTCCCTAGTGGAGTTGAATTGAGAAATAATTGATACTTCTACTTGGAAAGTCATTTAACCCAGAGGAGCACAGCAGCAATGGACACCTCTTATGGGACACTCTATTAGGGGAGTGGAGCAGATCAGTAACAGACATTTCTGCTGGGAAACTCTTAGAAGAATGGAGCAGATCCCAGCTGTGATGGTTCTCTCTCAGAGAGGAACATCATTGCCTCAACTAGTGTGGCACCCTTCTCTTCACAACTGTAGGTGTTTCCTGACTTCAGACAGTAAGGATACCATTCCCTCTTGCACTATGAATTTGAATCATAATGAAACCCTATTAGATTTTACACTTCTCTTCAATTGCAAGACATAAGTAATTCAGGTATAAATATTTAAGGATGTGTACTCACTCCTTTTGTTGTGATATCATCTTTATTTCAAATTATAAATGCATTTTATTTGGCCCTTGGTCCTAGAAGATAAGAGAATCACCATGAAAGTTCCATGACAAAAATTGTAAGACAGGGCACCTGAAGCAGGAGCTTAAGAACTCACGACCTTAATCTCCCACATGAAGCAGAGAATGGAATTGGAACTGGTGTACGGATGTAAATTCTCATAGCCTACACTTAGTGGCATATTTCCTTCAGCAGGACAGCATGTCCTAAATCTTCCCAAATGATACCACCATTTAGAAGGACTAATTTCTCTTACTTCAAGCTTAAACATGCTTTCTCTTTCATGAACCAATTCATGAAGAAAAACTCTGTAAGTGAGCAGTAAAATGCCCCAACTCCTCATTTAGTATAATGAATGCTTACAGGAGAAATATGTTCATGAGTGAAAAACTGATTAAAAAGTTGTTTTAATTGTAATTATGGGGTGTTGTGTGTGTGTGTGTGTGTGTGTCTATTTGAATGTGCAATCTGTATCTTGAGAAAATTAACACTTCTTGTAGCAAGACTTACAGGAAGCTGTTAAAAATTTGATTTTAGCCGGGCGGTGGTGGCGCACGCCTTTAATCCCAGCACTTGGGAGGCAGAGGCAGGTGGATCTCTGTGAGTTCGAGACCAGCCTGGTCTACAAGAGCTAGTTCCAGGACAGGCTCCAAAACCACAGAGAAACCCTGTCTCGAAAAACCAAAAAAAATAAAAAAATAAAAAAAAAATTGATTTTAGTCATGGGAGTGAACATTTCTTAGTCACCTCACCATGGCTCTAGTGCTATAAATGTTTTAAATTCTACTTGGGTCACTTTTCAGTCTGCAATAGGAACAAACTCATGCTGGGTGGTGGTGGCGCACGCCTTTAATCCCAGCACTCGGGAGGCAGAGGCAGGCGGATCTCTGTGAGTTCGAGACCAGCCTGGTCTACAAGAGCTAGTTCCAGGACAGGCTCCAAAACCACAGAGAAACCCTGTCTCGAAAAAGCAAAAAAAAAAAAAAAAAAAAAGAAAAAAGGAACAAACTCATAAAGAAGACATTCCTATTCATGAAAAAATTTTGTTAATAACATTAAGCATCACAGATTTCTTTACCTTCAAGAATAATTATTTTTCATCATAGCATTTAAGGAAGTAAATTACATACCATATTCAGTCAAGTCTGATGGATATTATTGTATTGTGGTTTCTATTTTAAAATATTTGAGGGAGTCACTAAAGTGTGCTGTATTCAAATCCATTTAGTGAAGTTTATTTTGTAGATCTTGTATTTCTTCGATAACTTTTGTTTATCTTCTATTCTGTCTGTACCTAGTGATAGGTATTTTTCTACTGTAACGTATATAATGGAACCTCCATCATATAATTTTCCCATTGGTTATTGAAATATCAGGCCATTTTTGATGATGCTTTACACATAGGGTGGTGGTTTGTGTTCCTGGTTTTGATTTTCATCTTTTCACAAATTCCCTTGAGATTTTGTTATTTGTTATTCGTCTTACCTTGGATGTCAGTAGTGATTCAGGGATACATTTGAACTCATGATGCTCGTTTGTCTTACTCTTGAGTACAAGTCCAAGGGTAGATGATGAACTTCCACTGTGCTGGGTTTTCAAGGGAATTTAACAATGTAAATGTTAAAATGACTAATAAAAGAGATTATAAGAAACATTAAATAATTCATGTGTGTATTCAAAGATTTTCATTTATCTGATATGGATGTACAAATGTATGAGAATCAGCAAACATCTGTGTATCTAATACCACAGCTTGATGTTCTATAGAAATTGAGGATAAGTTTCTAGTCTTACACACAACAGTCCTTTCCACCTGAGCCAATACATTGGTGCTCAAACTCAATTTGAAGAAATATTACAACAGGAAAATTTGTTCACTTTGAGGACTATGCATTTATTTATAACACTTTCTTAGGACCAAAATTATACACCAGAAAATTGCCTCATTTAGTAAAGTTCATTGCTGCTAAGTCAGAACTGGGTTTTATCTCTGGGTTATGCACCATACTTCTACAAATTTTCTCATATTTATTCACTTCACAAGAAGTGCCATTGAGGTCATGTGCAGTCAAATAACTCCAAAGGTTTAATCACTAGAACTCACAAAGCAGAAGTAGGTCATAGACCCCTGCTGGTTTTCCTGTCAGTGCTACATACACATCATGGCACAGATGTATTCACACAGTCACACTTCAATATTTTTTAAACAGATGTAATTAACAATGCAAAGCGAATGACACATATGAAATGATTTGGCCATTTAAAGTATAGAATTTCAAGAATCGTTACTCTTCATCAAAACAGTAATGCTCCACTTTAAATTTTATTTTATTATTGTTCTTTCTCTGATTCAATGATACGTCCTTTAAAAACACATATTTCAACTGGACTTACAGGTGTATGGCTATAAATAAAGCACATGAGAGTGTGGTTGGGCCTGATCATAGTGTGGCCAGCTTCTTCCCCATAATAAATTCATGGCATCCATGGCTATGAGAAAGTATCCTGTCTCAGAAATTCTAACAGAGTCTATGTAAAATTACGTAACTTTTTGCTAATAAAATCTAGCTGGACTCAGATTGATTTCAACCAACTTTTTCTTATCTTTACTTACACAAGAAAAACTGTGATAACAATAACATAAGCATTATAGATATTCCATTCACATTCAATCCGTTGAATCATTTGACAACCGTCTAGAGGGCATTTATGTGCTAAGAGACAGAAGGAACAGTGGGACACCTTCACCTTCCGCATTATAATGACATATGTGGGAACTGGAGAGTTGTCTCAAAGTACTACACCTCTTGGTACCCAAGTTTGGTTTATAGCCCCACAACCCAGGTACCAGTGGTGATCAAAAGATGGTGTCTAATGCTCTTTGTCTGGAGTTACAGACAGCTGTGGATACGTAGTATCAATGTTAGGCCCTGTGGATGAGTATCCAGTGTTCTAAGTGCTGAGTCTTCAGCCTCATGAGCATGTCATTAATAATAGTGAGATGGAAAAGGCTGATATAATAAGTTTATCTTTTCATCACCCTTCATGACCCAGAAGAACTAAAGATTGACAGCACCAGAATCTAACTTAGACTTGGTTCTTTTAGAATTTCTGATCATTATGCATGATCAAAAAGATAGTTTTGCTCTGTAAATCTCCATCTGCCTAAGTGGTTAGATGTGCCTTTTTCTTTGTTGTTGTTAGTTTTTTGTTTTGTTTTGTTTTTCAAGACAGGATTTCTCTGTAGCTTTAAATCTTCTCCTGGAACTAGCTCTTATAGACCAGGCTGGCCTTGAAGTCACAGAGATCCACCTGCCTCTGCTTCCAAAGTGCTGGGAGTAAAGGCATGTGCAACCACTGCCTAAGTTCTCATGTTCCTTTTTATTGTTCACAGTATAACCTTGGGCCTGAACACAAAAGAGACTTAAAAATGACATTTTATATGGTATGCAAAATTTTTTTCCAGGCTGGCTCCTCTTTTAAAAATTAACCAGTTTTTAAAGAGATTTTTTATTAAACTTAATTTTGTGGAATAATTTATCCAGAGGAAGGCATATTAATTCTAGAACATCAGTATCTCCAATTTATAAAAAAAAAATGTTTCTGAATCAAAAGTTCTCATTTTGGATCAAGTACCCTTGATCCCACTCCATTGTTCACCAGGGAAATGACCTTGCTCTCATGATTAAACCAACTAAATTTTAGATTAACTCAATCACCACTCAGTCGTAAAATGACCTTTTGTATTGCAATACGTTAAAGAATACAGGAAACCATGAAGCATAGCGTGAGTGTTATTTCTGATGAAAACTTTATTAAACAGTAAGAACCATTAGATCCTTGACAAGATTTGGTTAATTGTTTTGATCAAGGTAATTGGTACTTGTTGGTGGAAAGCTATTTACCAATTAATTTAATCTTGCAGCCATTTGTTCAAGTCTATTAAAATTCAAAATTAAGCAAATCGATGCTTAAAAGGGAAATACCATCATTAAAGCTCCAACCACCTAGGAATGAGAAAGTAACTTCTGTCCCCATTTCTAAAGCCACATTTAGAATTGTAGTTGATTGATGGGGCTGGAGAGATGACACTGTGGGTAAGAATACTGGCTGTTCTTCTAGAGGACCCAAGTTCAATTGTCAGCACCCACATGGAACCTCACAACTGTGTTTAGCTCCAGTTCTAGGGGACATGACACCATCACACAGACATACATGCACATGTAACACGAATGCACATAAAATAAAAATAAATCAATTGGCCGGGCGGTGGTGGTGCACACCTTTAATTCCAGCACTCGGGAGGCAGAGGTAGGCGGATCTCTGTGAATTCGAGACCAGCCTGGTCTACAAGAGCTAGTTCCAGGACAGGCTCCAAAACCACAGAGAAACCCTGTCTCGAAAAACCAAAATAAATAAATAAATCAACTGAATAAACATACTGAATGGAAATCAACATCACTTGCTAAATGCAAGTATCTTATTCTAGTATCATCTCAACTAAAGTGAGTTTTAGAGGTATGTGTGTATGCTTTAGTTGCTAAAGCTGAAGATAAAATTAGAACCAGAGTTGACCATAGGAGGTACCAAAGATTTTCCAATCAGATTTTAGGGCGCGTTTCTATCAGATATCCAAATAATTCAGCAATAACAGTTGTCTTAATTTCCCCTTTAATAAAGAAAGCTGTCTTGGTAGATTTAAAAAAAAACTTTTGCTGGGCGATGGTGGCGCACGCCTTTAATCCCAGCACTTGGGAGGCAGAGGCAGGCGATCTCTGTGAGTTCGAGACCAGCCTGGTCTACAGAGCTAGTTCCAGGACAGGCTCCAAAGCCACAGAGAAACCCTGTCTTGAAAAACCAAAAAAAAAAAAAAGCTTTTAAAGGATGGGTTAATAATGATGTTAGACTCCAAAAAGCAACAAGAACAAGAGAGTTTTTTGACTTTTTGGAAGTTAATGGATTGATAAAATTTTAGTCAAAATTTAATAAATTTAATAAAATTTAATTTACATATCACTGTAGCACAAATTCCAATTGTTCCCAAAAATAAAAAGCCATAGTCAGATATTGAGAAAGATGAGAGACATAAAGGAGCCAATCACTATAAAGCTCTTTTACCTCTATAGAATTCTTACATTCAAATGGGACAGACCTGTCTTCATGAATCCTCAGACTGAATGCTGTGGGTTCCATTTCCCTCCCACTTTAATAATATATAATTCATTGGACACCAAAAACCACCTGCCCCACTATAAACAGCACTGCACTTTCAATTTCAGGACACCTAAGACTGAATAATCACAGTGACTATATTAATTTCAACACAGTTTGGTCAAGAACTCAGGTATATTTCTGTTAACTCTCACATCTTAAATTAGCCCATTTCTATTAGTCTATGTATAGTCATATAGACATCGCAATACCTCATTTTCTTTTTTTTTTAAGATTTATTTATTTATTATATGTACAGCATTCCTTCCATGTGTGCCCGCAGGCCAGAAAGGGGGTGCCAGGTCTCATTATAGATGGCTGTGAGCCACCATGTGGTTGCTTGGAATTGAATTCAGAACCTCTGGAAGAACAGTTAGTACTCTTAACCCCTGAGCCATTTCTCCAGTCCCAATACCTCATTTTCTACATGTCTTCTTTCCTTGGCACCTGACTGGTGTCCGCTTGACCCGACCTACTCTCTCTATATATTTCTGTTCAGATTTCCTGCCTGGTTTTACTCTGCTCGACCATTGGCTAAAAGAGCATTATTCATCAACTAATTAAAGCAACACATATACAAAAGGACATTCCACATCACTCATCTACTTGGGAATGTGACTGTTTTGTTCTTAAATTTATTTCCTGCTGCCTGGGGGTGATGGCATTTTCATGGGATCCTTAAAAATGTGGGTTAATCATCACATTTTGGGAGAGGTAGCTATATCACTGAATGTCCAGTCTCTGTGTAAGGGGACAGTGTAGGACTTGTCTCAAGCCCTGGCTAAAGTAACCTGAGAGGCTGGGTCATCTCAGCTAGGTACCTCAAAATCTTCCTGAGCAGTTTATATTCCAAATAAGGTCTTTAGGTAGTGTTTTTCAGCTTTGTGCTGTTATCATAGTTCTGGTGGAATTTTCTTTGTGGGGAGTCATCATTCTTTTGAAGACTTCAAAGGCTGCTGTTAGGCATAGACATGGTTCACTAGAGAAAAGAGATAGAGACTCAAACTCCAGGAAGGTGTGCATCCAAACAGACTAGGCTCCCACAAAGCCCATCCATGTAGTAGAATCAAAACCCAGTGCCATTGCCCTTGGCTTCTCAGTCAGCCTCCACCATCAGCCACATTCAGAGAGTCCAGTTTGATCACATGCTCCATCAGTTCCATTCCAACTGGCCTTGGTGATCTCCCATTAGATCAGTCCCACTGTCTCAGTGGGTGGACGCACCCCTCACAGCCCTGACTTCTTTGCTCATGTTCTCCCTCCTTCTGCTCCTCATTTGGACCTTGGGAGCTCAGTCCAGTGCTCCAATGTGGGTCTCTGTCTCTATCTCCATCCATTGCCAGATGTAGGTTCTATGATAATATGCAAGATATTCATTAGTGTGGCTATAGGACAAGGCCAATTCAGGTACCCTCTCTGCTGCCCTAGGAACAAGTTGGGCACATGTCCTTGGATACATGGGAACCCCTCTAGAGTCAAGTCTCTTGCCAACCCTAAAATTGCTTCCTTAATTAAACTATCTACTTCCCTGCTCCCACATCCACCCCTCCTCCATCCCAACCATCCCATTCCCTCAAGCTCTCCCCATCCTTCCCGTCTCTCTTCTTTCTCCCCATCTCCCCTTATCCCCACCCCACCCCCATGCTTCCAACCCCTGCCCAGAAATCTTGTCCACTTCCAATATCCAGAAGGATAACTATATGTTTTTCTTTGGGTTCACCTTCTTATTTAACTTCTCTAGGATCATGAATTATAGGCTCAATGTCCTTTATTCATGGCTAGAATCCACTTATGAGTGAGTACATACCATTTTCCTCTTTTTGGGTCTGGGTTACCTCACTCAGTAAAGTGTTTTGTATTTCCATCCATTTGCATGCAAAATTCAAGATTCACTGACAGGGTTTTAATGTTAAGATCACAATGGATGAGAAAGACAGGAAAAGTAAAAAGTAAAAAGATATGGTGGGGAGGTATTGCAGAAGATACATCCCACACCTATTAACCTTCTTAAGAAAAAAGGCATCTTGCTTGGCATTGGTGGCACACACATTTAATCTCAAGACTCAGGGTGAAGAACCATGTGGTTGTCAGTGAGTTCAAGGCCAGGCTGGTTTACAGAGTGAGTTCCAGAATAGTCAGGACTGTCCCAGAGAAAAGTTATCTTGAAAAAACAAAAATAAAGTAGAAGAAGAAGAAGAAGAAGAAGAAGAAGAAGGAAAGAAAGAAAATATCATATTTGCATACTACTTCCAAGAAGGAAATGGAAGAATTAATTATATGAATTATATGAAGTCAGTAGAAACTATCACACAATGAGACAAGTTTAGGAGGAGGCTAGTCCAACAACTCTACACAAGAGGTACACAGGGTATTTTGAAATATTTACTAAGTGCATAGTTGCCCTGAGCTGATAACCATAGCTCCATATAGGGGGAAGAACTGTTTTCTCAAGATCTGAAGCAACTCCTCCACAAAGGCCTTGACACCAGGACATTACCAGGTTTCCAAAGTATATTCCTAGTTTTACTGAAGGAGCTCTGTTTTATTATCAATACATCAGGTCCTTAGTAAAACTCACAAGGCTTAGGTCCCAAATTATACTAGGTCTCCCAAGATTATACCTCTTCCCTGCCTGAGGTCCAAAATAAAACTTTTGATTGATCAGGCCAATCCTTCACACAACAGTATTTTACATTTCAAACACACATTTCAGCCTCTTGCTGAGATGCGATTTGGGAAGATGTCCCTGGCCAATTTCTCATGTACCCCTGTTTCCTGACTCAACGCCATTCCAGTGGATGCACTACAATGGCCTGGAGTCACAGTCCTGCATATAAAGTGGGTTTCTTGTGATCCCTAGCCAATTTCAAAATGCTGTTAAGCAGGCGTTTACAAATTTTTTAATTGAGACTATCCAACTTAAAGCAATTATGCCCACAATGCAAGTTTTTCTAAGTGCACCCTCATTCTTACCCCCCCTTCTGCTTTTCTTTCTCTGTTTATTTGCAACCATGCAACCAAGCAGTTGGGCCCACCCCTATTTCCACCTTTCTTTGAAATCTGCTCATTCCCAGAAGACTCTCTTGTCCTTGTTCGGATGCTCAGGCTCTGTGTTTGGCCTTGTCTGTAAACAGTTCTCTCATCCTGCCTCCACTTCCATCTCTCTCCGTGTGCTTAGTCAAGGACAGATCTCTTGTTCTGCCCTAACTTCCATTTAGCACCCTCCCACTTGGCTGCCTCCTCGCACTTGGGATCTGGTTCTCCAGTGCCTTTCTGTCCTGCCCCAACTTCCGTTTCCCCCCTCCTGCTTGTTCACAGACAGCACTCTCATGCCACCCCATAAGCCCAGCGGATGGGTTCTGGCATGACTCTGATGCGCCCTGTCCCCTAAGCCACAGCATAGCCAGACACTCAGCCTTGTCAGCCACAGCTGTGGCATGAATAACAAGGGCTCAAAACATAAGTTTTATGGACATGTGTGCTTCCAAATTATAGCAGCTCTAAACATTTAGCTTATATGCCCAGTTTAAAATACCTGGCTCTCAAGTGTCTTTAGAGATCTGGTTCATGGCATTTGAACAACAAGAGCTTCTCACACACAGACATGCCAGTTTTGCAGCACCCTATGGCTTCTTCAAGAAGACAGAAGACCTGCTGTCTCCAGACTTGCTCGGGGTGTGGCGACATCACCCACACAGAAGCAAAAGAGACCTTTTACTACTCCAGTCTCCTGGATGCTTCACCCAGGGAATCGATCCCCTCATCTTGGCAAGACACTTACAGTAAATCTTCTCCCTCAGAGGAAAATCTTTGGGCCTCTCACACACAGCAGCTAATAGCAAGCACTGCTTCTAAGACTGATGTTCTCTAAGGACAAGGAGAAGATTTGGGATTCCCTGCTAGCAAAAAGCTGTCTCATTTTTGCTCATTAATTCCTCCCAGATCTGTCGAAAGGCATTTGACAACTCGAGGTACTCTTCTTTAACAGGCTTCAGAGTCCAGGTTTAACAGGTTTCAATCTTCAGAGGTTCATAGTTCCCAATTTCCTTTAATTGCCTTCTAACCGGAAGCACTAGCCTGTTGCCATTACACCAAGACATAAAATCTGTTCCAGTTCTCTTACAGGTTCCTGGAAAGGTTCTATTGCTACATCAGAATAATGTCTGGTAAAATCCAGGGTTTTTAATTTTTTTTTATTGTGAAAAGAAGAAAAAAAAACATAAAAAAAACAAGTTTCCACCTCCTCCCAGCCTCCCATTTCCCTCCCCCTCCTCCCACCCTTCTCCCCCTCCTCCCACCCTTCTCCCCCTCCCCGCACTCCTCTCCCCCCCCTCCCTCTCCAGTCCACAGAGCAGTCCGGGTTCCCTGCCCTGTGGTAAGTCCTAGGTCCTCACCCCTCCGTACATATCTAGGAAGGTGAACATCCAAACTGGCTAGGCTCCCACAAAGCCAGCACATTAAGTAGGATCAAAACCCCCTGCCATTGTCCTTGGCGTCTCATCAGCCCTCATTGTTCGCCATGTTCAGAGAGACCAGTTTTATCTCATGCTTTTTCGGTCACAGTCCAGCTGGCCTTGGTGAGCTCCCCGTAGATCAGCTCCACTGTCTCAGTGGGTGGATGCACGCCTCGTGGTCCCGAATTCTTTGCTCATGTTCTCCCTCCTTCTGCTCCTCCTTGGGACCTTGGGAGCTCAGTCCAGTGCTCCTGTGTGGGTCTCTGTCTCTATCTCTATCCATCACCAGATGAAGATTCTATGATGATATGCAAGATATTCGTCAGTATTGCTCTAGGATAGGGTCATTTCAGGTTCCCAATCCTCAGCTGCCCAAGGAACTAACTGGGAACCTCATCTTGGGCACTAGGGAGCCCCTCTAGGGTCAAGTCTCTTGCCCACCCTAAACTGGCTCCCTTAACCAAGAATTGTGGTTCTGTGCTCCCCTATCCACCTTTCCTTTATCCCAATTCTCCTGTTTCCCAGGTCCCCCCTCCTTCCCTTCTACCTTTTCTCTCCCCATCTCCCTTTACCCCCATCCCACCCCATCCCCAAGATCCCATTTTCTCCCCAGAAATTTGGTCTACTTCCCTTAGCCAAGAGGACAACTATATGTTTTTCCTTGGGTTCACCTTCTTACTTAGCTTCTTTAGGTTCACCTCTTGTAGACTCCGTGGTCCTTATTTATGGCTAGAAACCAATTATGAGTGAGTACATCCCATATTCATCTTTTTGGGTCTGGGACACCTCACTCAGGATAGTGTTTTCTATTTCCATCCATTTGCATGCAAAATTCGAGAAGTCATTGTTTTTTACCGCAGCATAGTACTCTAGCGTGTATATATTCCATACTTTCTTCATCCATTCTTCCATTGAAGGGCATCTAGGTTGTTTCCAGGTTCTGGCTATTACAAATAATACTGCTATGAACATAGTTGAACAAATGCTTTTGTCATTTGATAAGGCATCTCTTGGGTATATTCCCAAGAGTGGTATTGCTGGGTCCAGGGGTAAGTTGATCCCGAATTTTCTGAGAAACCGAAACACTGACTTCCACAGTGGTTGCACAAGATTGCATTCCCACCAGCAATGGATGAGGGTACCCGTTCCTCCACAGCCTCTCCAGCAAAGGTTATCCTTGGTGTTTTTGACTTTAGCCATTCTGACAGGTGTAAGATGATATCTCAAAGTTGTTTTGATTTGCATTTCCCTGATTGCTAAGGAAGTTGAGCACGACCTTAAGTGTCTTTTGGCCATTTGAACTTCTTCTGTTGAGAATTCTCTGTTCAGTTCAGTGCCCCATTTTTTAATTGGGTTAATTAGCATTTTAAAGTCTAGTTTCTTGAGTTCTCTATATATTTTGAAGATCAGACCTTTGTCTGTTGTGGGGTTGGTGAAAATCTTCTCCTAGTCAGTAGGTTGCCTTTGTGTCTTAGTGACCATGTCCTTTGCTTTACAGAAGCTTCTCAGTTTAAGTAGGTCCCATTTATTCAATGTTGCCCTTAATGTCTGTGCTTCTGGGGTTATACATAGGAAGCAATCTCCTGTGCCCATCTGTTGTAGGGTATTTCCCCCTTTCTCTTCTATCAGGTTCAGTGTGTTCGGGTTGATATTGAGGTCTTTAATCCATTTGGACTTGAGTTTTGTGCACGGTGAGAGATATGGGTCTATTTTCATTCTTCTACAGGTTGACATCCAGTTGTGCCAGCACCATTTGTTGAAGATGCTTTCTTTCTTCCATTGTATACTTTTAGCTCCTTTATCGAAAATGAGGTGTTCATAGGTTTGTGGGATAAAATCCGGGTCTTCTATACGATTCCATTGGTCGACTTCTCTGTTTTTATGCCAGTACCACACTGTTTTCATTACTGTAGCTCTGTAATAGAGTTTGAAGTCAGGGACGGTAATGCCTCCAGAAGATCCTTTATTGTATAGGATTGTTTTGGCTATCCTGGGTTTTTTGTTTTTCCATATAAAGTTGATTATTGTCTTCTCCAGATCTGTGAAGAATTTTGATGGGATCTTGATGGGGATTGCATTGAATCTATAAATTGCCTTAGGTAGAATTGCCATTTTTACTATGTTGATCCTCCCAATCCAAGAGCAAGGGAGGTCCATCCATTTTTTGGTATCCTCTTCAATTTCTTTCTTCAATGCCTTAAAGTTCTTGTCAAATAGATCTTTCACTTCCTTGGTTAGATTTACCCCAAGATATTTTATGCTGTTTGTGGCTATCGTGAATGGTGAAGCTTCTCTGATTTCCCTCTCTGCTTCCATATCCTTTGTGTATAAGAGGGCGACTGATTTTTTGGAGTTGATCTTGTATCCTGCCACATTACTAAAGCTGTTTTTCAGGTGTATAAGTTCTTTGGTGGAGTTTTGGGGGTCGCTTATGTACACTATCATATCATCTGCAAATAACGAAAGTTTAACTTCTTCCTTTCCAATTCGAATCCCCTTGATCCCATTATGTTGTCTTATTGCTATTGCTAGAACTTCAAGCACTATATTGAAGAGGTATGGCGAGAGTGGACAGCTTTGCCGTGTTCCTGAGTTAAGTGGGATGGCTTTGAGTTTCTCTCCGTTTAATTTGATGTTAGCTGTCGGCTTGCTGTATATAGCTTTTATTATATTTAGGTATGACCCTTGTATCCCTAATCTCTCCAAGACTTTTAACATAAATGGATGTTGAATTTTGTCAAATGCTTTTTCAGCATCTAATGAAATGATCATATGGTTTTTTTCTTTCAGTTTATTTATATGCTGGATTACATTGATAGATTTTCGTATGTTGAACCAGCCCTGCATCTGAGGAATGAAGCCTACTTGATCATAATGGATAATTTTTCGGATGTGTTCTTGGATTCGATTTGCCAGTATTTTGTTGAGGATTTTTGCGTCGATATTCATGAGTGAGATTGGCCTGTAGTTCTCTTTCCTGGTTGAGTCTTTGAGTGGTTTTGGTATCAGAGTAATTGTGGCTTCATAAAAGGAATTTGGTAATGACCCTTCTGTTTCTATATTGTGGAATACATTAAGGAGTATAGGTATTAGGTCTTCTTGGAAGTTCTGGTAGAATTCTGCATTGAAACCATCTGGTCCTGGACTTTTTTTGGTAGGGAGGTTTGTGATAACAGCTTCTAATTCTTGGTGACTTACAGGTCTGTTTAGATTGTTCACCTGGTCCTGGTTTAGTTTTGGTAGATGGTATTTATCTAAAAAAGCGTCCATTTCTTTTACATTTTCCAGTTTTGTGGCATACAGGCTTTTGTAGTAAGATCTAATGACTCTCTGAATTTCCTCTGTGTCTGTGGTTATGTCCCCCTTTTCATTTCTGATCTTATTAATTTGCGTGTTCTCTCTCTGTCGTTTGATTAGTTTGGATAGGGGTTTATCAATCTTGTTGATTTTCTCCAGGAACCAGCTTTTTGTTTCATTGATTCTTTGGATTGTTTTCTGTGTTTCTATTTTGTTGATTTCAGCCCTCAATTTGATTATTTCCAGTCTTCTACTCCTCCTAGGTGAGTCTGCTTCTTTTTTTTCTAGAGCTTTCAAGTGGGCTGTTAAGTCTCCAGTATGTGCTTTCTCTGTTTTCTTTAGGTGGGCACTTAGTGCTATGAACTTTCCTCTCAGGACTGCTTTCATAGTGTCCCATAAGTTCGAGTATGTTGTTTCTTTATTTTCATTGAATTCAAGGAAGACTTTAATTTCTTTCTTTATTTCTTCCTTAATCCAGGTATGGTTCAGAAGTTGACTGTTCAGTTTCCATGAGTTTGTAGGCTTTCTGGGGGTAGCATTGTTGTTGAATTCTAACTTTAATCCATGGTGATCTGATAAGACACAGGTGGTTACTAATATTTTTTTGTAACTGTGTAAGTTAGCTTTGTTACCAAGTATATGGTCAATTTTTGAGAAGGTTCCATGAGCTGCCGAGAAGAAGGTATATTCTTTCCTCTTTGGGTGGCATAATCTATAGATGTCTGTTAAGTCCATTTGATTCATTACCTCCATTAATTCTCTAATTTCTCTGTTAGGTTTCTGTCTGATTGACCTGTCCATTGGTGAGAGAGGAGTGTTGAAGTCTCCTACTATTAGTGTGTGCGGTTTGATGTCTGCCTTGAGTTTTAGTAATGTTTCTTTTACGTACGTGGGTGCTTTTATATTAGGGGCATAGATATTCAGGATTGAGACTTCTTCCTGATGAATTGTTCCTTTTATGAGTATAAAATGTCCCTCTCCATCTCTTCTGATTGATTTAAGTTTGAAGTCAACTTTGTTAGAAATTAGTATGGCCACACCTGCTTGTTTCTTAGGTCCATTTGCTTGATAAGCCTTTTCCCAGCCCTTTACTCTGAGTAGGTGCCTGTCTTTGTGGTTGAGGTGTGTTTCTTGTAGACAGCAGAATGTTGGATCCTGTTTTCTTATCCAAACTCTTAGCCTGTGCTTTTTTATAGGTGAGTTGAGCCCATTGACATTAAGTGATATTAATGACCAGTGGTTGTTAACTCCGGTCACTTTTTTAGTAGTAGGGTTTGTGTGTTTTCCTTCTTTGATTTGCGCTGGTGAAGAGTCTCTAGATGTCTGAGTTATTGTGGTCATTGTTGGACTCCTTGGTTAGTGATTTTCCTTCTATTATTTTCTGTAAGGCTGGATTTGTGGCTACGTATTGTTTAAATTTGTTTTTATCCCGGAAAATTTTGTTTTCTCCATTTATAGTGAATGAAAGTTTGGCTGGATATAGTAGTCTGGGCTTGCATCCGTAGTCTCTTAGTTTTTGGAGAACATCTATCCAGGACCTTCTGGCTTTCATGGTTTCCATAGAGAAGTCAGGTGTAAGTCTGATAGGTTTACCTTTATAAGTAACTTGGCCTTTTTCCTTTGCGGCTCTTAAAATTCTTTCTTTATTCTGTATATTTTGTGTTTTGATTATTATATGGCGAGGGGATGTTTTCTTTTGATCCAGCCTATTTGGTGTTCTGTATGCTTCTTGAACCTTCATAGGTACATCTGTCTTCAGTTTGGGAAAGTTTTCTTCTATAATTTTATTAAGTATATTTTCTGTACCGTTGAGCTGCACTTCTTCTCCTTCTTCTACTCCAATTATTCTTAGGTTTGGTCTTTTTATTGTGTCCCATATTTCCTGAATGTTTTGTGATGAGAGTTTGTTGGACTTGCTGTTTTCTTTGATCAGAGTGTTTATTTTCTCTATGTTATCCTCAGAATCTGAGATTCTTTCTTCTATCTCTTGTATTCTGCTGGTTATACTTGATTCTGTAGTCTCTATTCGTTTACCTAGATTTTCCATGTCCAGCCAGCCCTCTGTTTGTGTTTTCTTCTTTGCCTCCATTTCAGTTTTCAAGTCATGAACTGTTTCCTTTATCTGCTTGATTGTTTTTCCTTGGTTTCCTAGGGTATCATTCACTGATTTACTCAATTCCTCGAACTTTCTATTATACTTCTCATCCATTTCTGTAAGGGCGTTTTTTATATGCTGTTTAAGGGTGTCAATCACTTTCATGAAGTCAGTTTTTTCTACTTCTTCTTGATTAAGGTGTTCATGTCCTCCTGTTGTGGGGTCACTGGCTTCTGGTGGTTTCATGTTGTTTTTCAGATTGTTGGGAGAATTCCTGCATTGGCGTCTTCCCATCTCTTCCTCCCAATACTCCCTTTTGGATCTTCTTTTACAGGATCAGGTCTTCTTGCCCACTGATGTACCTTCCCAGTGATGTCACTCCCCAGAGATGATTCTCCACAATGATGTTTCACTCGGTGCCCAGATCGAAACTCCGAGCTGCCTGGTTAGCTCGCGAACAAAGGGCCCACCCCGCTCGCTGCGGGCAAGCTATGGGAACAAAGGAGCTACCGGCCACCCCTTTGTCCTCCCGGTTTGGTCCCAGCGTCCTAGCATGCTCGGTAGGGAGGCGCTATGCCCCAAAGGAGGGAGAGAGGGAGGGAGACAGGGGGTGTGGGGATCTGGATGTAAGCTGAATGGGATAGAAATAGAGAGGCGGTTTGGGCAGTATAGCCCCTGTAGGATGGCCTGGAAGTGTGGGCGGGCTGAGGTATGTTCCCAGCTGCCGCAGCACTCACTCACCACAATGATGTTTCACTCGGTGCCCAGATCGAAACTCCGCGCTGCCTGGTTAGCTCGCGAACAAAGGGCCCACCCCCCAGGGTTTTTAATTTTTAATTGTTTTACTGTTACACTAACCCCAGCCAGTTTTTTGTTTTTTGTTTTTTTTTTTGTTTATTTGTTTTGTTTTTTGGTTTTTCAAGACAGGGTTTCTCTGTGGTTTTGGAGCCTGTCCTGGAACTAGCTCTTGTAGACCAGGCTGGTCTCAAACTCACAGAGATCTGCCTGCCTCTGCCTCCCGAGTGCTGGGATTAAAGGTGTGCACCACCACCGCCCAGCACCCCAGCCAGTTTTAAGCATATTGTGTAGGTAATTCCTGCTGCCTAACTAGAGACCAACTTACAGGGCATTCTGTAAGCAACTATACCAGATCCTAGGACTTTACCATTGGTACCAGCTTTCTTAGATCAAGGACACCTACAACTCTTCTGGATTAAGAATACCTGCCAACTAAAATCTGGTTTCACCTGCTATTGTGTCAAATCCCATGGATAGCTCAATTTTATAGGGCCAGGAATAACAATATTTTTTCTCCTAGACACTTGCCTTCTTACCTCCCTCAAGAAGCAGGTGCCTGCCATTTCTGGGATGATAGTGAACAGAATGCCTTTCTACAGCCACCAACTTTCACCTCTGCCCCTCCCATGTCATCCCATGCCCACAGGAATTAGCCAGACTTGAGTTTACACCCATTTTTCCAAAGAGATCCTAAATTATCATCTCAACTTTCTGTAACCCCTATATCCAAAGAGTCTGGAATGTTAAGTTGGGAGCATCACCCTAGCCCCTGGCATCCAACACAGACCACAGCCTGGGAGTTTCATTGGTTTGGACTCCAAATCCCAGCATGCCAGGTCCTGAACCCTCCTAAAGGGAGGGTCAAGACCACTCCAACAGGGTATTTAAGTGAGCTTCTGGAGGAGGAATCCATAGTCCCAGGTTTGCATGTGCACCCAGGTTTTCTGTCTCAGCCACCCAAGAGTGCTGTGCTTAATAAAACATGGGCATTTTAATTGGTTTAATTATAATTACAATATTTAGTCAACTTACATTTAGCAAATTAATGTATATCATCTATCCTACCTTTGTGAGTCTCAACTTTTATATCTAATTTACACACACCATAACTAAAGAAAACTATAACTATATATAGTTTTGAAGTCAATCAAAGAACCCAGAAGGACATAATATTAACCTGGAAAGTTTGTGGCAACAAAAGCAGAATCTATTTTCTTCTTTTTAATCTTTTTTTTTTTACATTTATTTATTTATTATATATACAATATTCTGTCTGCGTGTGTGTCTGCAGGCCAGAAGAGGGCAGCAGACATACACTCAGACAGAACTCAGAACCTTTGGAAGAGCAGGCAATGCTCTTAACCACTGAGCCATCTCTATAGCCCAGAATCTTCAATTTTCTCTTGCAAAATATGTGTGGATTATTTTTAATCAGGTGTCATAAATCAGTTTCCCTTAGCATGAGGAGTTATTTTATTCAGCTACATAATTAAGCAAAGTTCCATATTTCTGATATTCATTTATGACTATCACTTTGGATAATTCACCCGTGATTTTCTGTGTAGCAAGGATTTTTTAACTGTTTTTTTCAACTATATATTTTTCCACTACTCTCCTTTCCTCTCCACTCCCCTTCTCCCATGATCCACATGCTCCATCTTTACTCAGATATAGTTTTTCTCTATGTCCTATGTAGAATAGACCCATGTATGTATTTCTTATTTTCCTTTTTGTTGTCTATGTTCTCTGTCTTTGTGAATTGTAAGATGTTTGTCCTTTGTTTTATATTTAAAAGACACTTAGGAGCGAGAACATATTTTATTTTGTCTTTCTGGGTCTGGGTTAACTCACTCTCATATGATTTCTGATCCAGTAATTTGCCCACGAATTTCAAGATTCATTATTCTTATCCACTGTGTAGTACTCCATTTTGTAAATGTACCATAATTTCTTTATCAGCTCTTCAGTGGAGGTGTTGTTTTCAGGTTCTGGCTGTGACAAATAATGATGCTGTGAACATAGTTGAGCACTTGTCCTTGTAGTATGGTTGAGCATCCATTGGGTCCATACCCAAAACTGGTACTGCTGTGTTTTGAGATAGGTTGTTACCTTATTTTCTGTCTTTTTGTTTTTGTTGCTTGTTTTTTTAGGACACAATTTCTCTGTAGCTTTGGAGCTTGTCCTGGAACTAAGCCTTGTAAACCAGGCTGGCTTCAAAATCACAGAGATCTGCCTGTCTCTGCCTCCCAAGTGCAGGGATTAAAGGTATGCCCCATCACCAGGTGGTTTACTTCTTAATTTTATGAGAAATCACCATACTGATATCCAAAGTGGCTGTACAAGTTTGCACTCCCATAAGCAATGGAGGAATATTCCCTTAACCCCTACATCCTCTCTAGCTTAAGTTGTCATCAGTGTTTTTGATCTTGGCTATTGTTAACAGATGTAAGATGGAATCTCAGAGTTGTTTCAATGTTCATTTCTCTAATGGCTAAGGATGTTGGAAATTTCCCTATGTGTCTCTCAGGCAATTTAGATTCATGCATTGAGAGTTCTCTGTTTAGGTCTGTACCCCATTTTTATTGGATTATTTGTTCTTTTGGTGACTTTTTTTTTTTTTTGTTCTTTGTATGTTTTGGAGATCATTCCACTGTCCATCGTGGGGTAGGTGAAGATCTTTTTCCATACTATAGGCTGCCTTTTTTTGTACTGTTGATCATGTCCTTTGGTTCACAGAAATTTCTCAGTATCAGGAGGGCCCATTTATTAATTATTACTCTCTTTGTCTGTGCTACTGGGGTTATATTTAGAAAATAGTCTCCTGTGTGAATGAACTCAAAATACTTCCCACATTCTCTTATTTTATGATTCACTGTGGTTGGATTTATGCTGTGGGTTTTTTGCTTTTCTATATGAAGGTGAGTATTTTTTTAAGGTTTGTGAATAATTTTGCTGAGATTTACATGGGAATGGTATTGAACCAGTTGAATTGCTTTTGGAAAGATTTTCATTTTTACTACATTAATATCAACCTACCAAAGGGCATGGGAGATATTCCCATTCTCTGATCTCTCCATCCATTTTCTTTCTTCCAAAGTGTAAAGTTCTTATCATACATGCCTTCCATTTTTTGAGTTATTCCACAATATTTTATATTATTTGTGGCTATTGTTAAGTGTGTTGTTTCCATGATATACTAATTGTAGCCATCTTTCTATTTCAAAAAAATATTCCTTGTAACCACCTTCTAGCTGCCTTCTTGAGGACCACTCACAATCTTTTGCTAGCCATATTATACCACCAACTTCTAAGGGAAATTTTAAGCAAAACATACAAGTGAACACATGAGAGATTTGACTCTTCATGCCTGTCATATTTCACTTCATGGTAAAAACATTGTTAACATTTTTAGGTTTTCATCTTTTACAACATGTTTCAGTATTACTTTATGATTGTTATTCTGCAAATATGGAGTATTTTCTCCCATTCCTTTTCTGATTCTAAAATCATGAGTCTTATTTTCTAAAAGTTTAGGATTTGATTACCATTTTCTAAAGAATCATATTATGACTTCATTGCATTTCTCATTCATTTTCAGTATTATATCATTAATTTCTGTGCCAATCTTTTTCCTTCCTGTTGTAGAACCATCCATGGCAGGTTCAGCCAGCAGAGGTGTTATACTTGCTTCCTCCATACTTTTCCACATTAAGAAATACAAAGTACCTCATGAGTTCCATGTCACTAGATTTATAAATCATCCCTGCATCCGATCCAATTCTCTTTCCTGTCATTGCCATGAAATGAGTTCCTAGGTCCATCTTCATGTCTTTTTTTTTTTGAGACAGGGTTTCTCTGTGGCTTTGGAGCCTGTCCTGGAACTAGCTCTGTAGACCAGTCTGCTGGTCTTGAACTCACAGAGATATGCCTGCCTCTGTCTCCCGAGTGCTGGGATTAAAGGCATGCACCACCATTGCCCGGCCTTTTAATTAATTAATTTATTTATTTATTATGTATACAATGTTCTGTCTGCATGTATGCCTGCCTGCCAGAAGAGGGCACCAGATCATAGGTGGTTGTGAGCCACCATGTGGTTGCTGGGAATTGAACCTGGATCCTCTGGGAGAGCAGCCAGTGCTCTTAACCTCTGAGCCATCTCTCAGCCCCCCAGTATATCTTTTTTAAAAAACATTTTTTCCCATCGAGGTCATCATTGGTTTTCTATCTTTTTAAATTCTTTTTTCCATTCTTTCCTCTTTTTTCCCCCTCTCTCCTTCCAATACTTTTTTTAGTAAGGGGAATACCATGATGTCACTCTAGCCTGGCACTTGTAGACTTGATCCCAGGGCCTGCTGTCAAAACCACTGTAGAATCAAGACAGGGAGATGTTGTAATTAGTAGTCTGGGCATGGTATTGGATTTGTGGGAAACCCCTGTCTGTTGTAGTGATGAGAATCATCTTGATTTGTCTCACTCTAAACAGGGACTCACCTAAAGCCAAGGAGTCCTCACTGACCCTTTGTCTATGAATTCTACATCTTCAAACCCTTTGCCAAGGCCACTGAATTTGTTACAGACTGACAAATTAGTAACATGGTTGACTGAACCACAGCCACGAAAGTGAGCTTCCAGCTCTTCTGCTGTTGCACCATAGTCCACATTGCCAACATAGATGGAACTGGCATCAGCCTCCATCTTCTCCTCAAGAGATGATCACTGAGCCAGCATTGTCTGGGGTTGTACTCTTATTTTGGGGTTGTATTCTTATTCATCTGCTTCTCTACCTCATTTTGTAGCTCCTTTAATTTCTCATCCTCTTCCTCTATCTCCCTGACTCCCTAAAGCTTTGATCACCTTCTACTCTGGGTCCTCAATGATGCTGTCATTGAAGTGCTCCTTCTGGCTTCTGGGGACTCCCCAGCTGGTCCCAGAACCTGTAGCTGAAGGATCCTCATTCCCAGTCTCCCCAAAGGCCCACTTCTCAGGCAGGGATCCCCAACCACCTGCTTCCCCCACTGTTCTTCAAATCATTTCTCTAGGTTGTTTGGGATTGGGTATCAGTGAAGCAGCATTTATCTAGACCAGAAGAAAGTACTAGGGCCGGGAGGGACATCACAAATGATCTCTTTTGTTTGCTAAGAGAATATCCATATCATGAGACTTCTGTCGTTGGAAGATAGATCAGCAATTAGAGGTCAGAAACAACAGTTTAATGGTCATTTTGAGATAACTGCTTTCTCTGTTGGCTAACACAGATGTTATTCACCACCATCAAGGTTCCTGGAAGAAGAACAACAGGCATAATAAAATTCTGTATAATGTTAAAATATACCTAACATGATTATACTTTCAACTTTAATAAGTAACAAACTACTAATATGCAGTACTTTAATAATAATAACTTTCAAGGACTAAATTTTTTTTTTTTTTTTTTTTTTGCTTTTTCGAGACAGGGTTTCTCTCTGATTTTGGAGCCTGTCCTGAAACTAGCTCTTGTAGACCAGGCTGGTCTCAAACTCACAGAGATCCGCCTGACTCTGCCTCCCGAGTGCTGGGATTAAAGGCGTGCGCCGCCACTGCCTGGCAACTATTTTCACTACATGTTTAAGTTTGTTGTTTTAGGTAAAATATCTTGAGTAAAAATATAACATCATAGACAGTATGTTTTAACAAAAATAATATCAAATTACTATCAAAAGGAAGCATACATATCTATATCAATGTAAAATATTTAAATAAGTAGTTACTTTTTAAATTAATTTTAATGATCTACCATTTTATCTCATCATACATATATATGCCTTTTGATTTTTTTTAAGAGTAGATTCAATAATCTACACTTTTATCCTATCATTACCTTGGGTGCCTTTTCTAGGTGGATAAATGTTTATGAATATATAGAGTTGGCTTTGGAGTTGGACACTGGCTCTGTCCCTCTATAAATCCAAACATGTTAAAAGAAAAATTCAGAGTTTCTGTCTCATGTCAGGAGCATGGGACAGAAAGAAAAAAGAATTTAGAAAAAAATTTACTTCTCTTTATATCTATTTTTGTCTCTATTGTACATGTCACTGAATATATTTGTCTGTATATGTCTATATAATTAATGTTGAAGGTTTGCACAATGAACAATAAATTTTCCTGCAGTGAATTTTGAAATTTCCAGGAAGAAGATGGGGCCCCAGAACATCAACTCAACCTGGTTGATATTATGTCATGATGATGATAGTGCTACTACCAGATCCGTTTTGAGTACCAGCTAGTCAAGATGGTTCTAACTTGGTTAGCTGAAATGGTGCACTTTTTACAATGTTCTGGACAGACCTCCTAATAGGAAGCTCAGAAAAACCTTACCAAATATGCAGAGACTATTTGCAATTGTACCAGACAGTAATCTTGGAACTTAACCATCATTTTACTTTCACAGGATCCCATAGAAAGAAAATTCCTCCCCATGATAGCTGGAAGTAATTCTAAAAGACAACATCTCCTCTCCCAACAAAGTTTGTTCTCAGAATTAGGGATATCATTTAGGGGTTGATTATAATTGGTATAGGGTTGCAAGATGGAGAGAAAATTTTAGAGGCTGAGGGATCACTTTGAAAAAAAATGGGAAAATTGGATGGGATAATAGATTAGTGTGAGCTTACTCACACTAATAATAATAGTAGGTAAATAGAGTGAATATTGTGAGTTATTATTTATAGGAAATTGCATTGGTATAGATTATTGTATATTAATATACTGTGAAATTATATTGAACATTGTATGCATTCATGCTTCTACCTCTGCTTAAAAACCTTTTTATGGATTGATATATATTTGTCATATTGAAACATACATTTCTACCTCTAATCAAGATACTTATACATTGTTTACATTTTGAAGTCATTGTCCTCATTTGTTTCAGTTGTTCATTGTATAATATTCCAATATTTATTTATTTATTATGTATACAATATTCTGTCTGTGTGTATGCCTTCAGGCCAGAAGAGGGCACCAGACCTCTTTACTGATGGTTGTGAACCACCATGTGGTTGCCGGGAATTGAACTCAGGACCTTTGGAAGAACAGGCAATGCTCTTAACCAGCGAGCCATCTCTCCAGCCCCCTTGTATAATATTCTAATATGAGCCTTAGTTTTTAAGTTTATAGGTATTAAGAATTATAGATCAATAGTCATTTATGGTTTTTATAGTGGAATAATCAGGTTCTTTAGATACGTAGAGATTATATTCTTCATATATAGGTAATCTTCAACCACCTCAAAGAGCTGTAGATTATGGCATTTAAATAACTTTGAGTTATGTTTAAGTGAGACACAATTGCTCCTAGTAGCATCATTCTATTTCCGAGAGAATGTTGAACACTGGTTACTTCACTTGGAGCTTGTTTTCTTCTTGGCAAAACTGGCCTTTAGGCAAAGACATGTTCGTGTCTCAACTACTGACAAGATACATGATATGCAAAAATGGATAAGCAGGATTGTTAAATCTTGCCAAGAGAGGATAAGATGGTTTTTAAAATTTTCCTACCTCCTTAAGTTGTCGGTCAGTTATTCTAGGTCTTTGCCAAAGTTGGTTGCTTCAACATTGCAAATGAGACTTTGGATGATTGCCCAGGGAGCCAGTTGTCTCTGTAATTTGTTACACATTTTGAAAGTTGCTTGATTGCACTTCCTGCTTACTCAAGTTATATTATTTCTCTTCTTGGATCTTCGATGGGGTTGAAGACTAGATAGTTGAAGTTACTTTCCTCTCATGACTTGGCTAAGTTATTATACAAGACATAAACTATTTAGGATAGGATAATTAATGAATATATTGTTCTTATTCATAGTATAGAATTGTGTATTGGGCTTAGAACTCTCTTATTTAAACAAAAGGAGAAGGTGCTGTAGGAAATCTTACAGCCAGTGGTTTCCTGACCACTAAGGCATGGCCTCTTATATTATATATACCAGTATAGAGCATGAGTCCAGCCTCTTTCTGGCTGCATGATTCGGTTTCTGATCTCAGTTCAAGCATAGGATTCTGATTTGTGAGTCTATCCCTAATAAATAAACATCTATTTCTCAATTCTGAGCTAGTATTGCATTTCTTCTAAGAATCCTTCTTTAAGGGTCATTAAATGTGAATTTTTTAAGTGATGAAATGATTTCTTTCATTTGTTGACAATGGACCAATAGTGACTGGGTTCAGAACGTACTTGATTAAATAAACAACCCACCAGAAAATATCATGTATTTGAAGAACTTTCTCTCCTTATTGGTTTTATTTCAATTTTCTGTGGATCCTTAGTAGGAGAAGCATTTCTAGATGAAATTCCTGATTGTATGCTATGAGTTTCAATACCCTAACGTAATTTCCTGACATTTATATCTACTGTGTTGTGCTTGACATTAATCAGCCAAATTCGTATTTATACTGAAATGTGTTTACCATCATTATAGGCTCAATCTCTAAATCACAGAAGATATAGCAGAAACAGTTGTTATTCAGTGCTCAAGAGTTTGGTAACCTGCTGTTTTAATTGTTTTGTTTGCTCATCTGAGTCATTGTGTGGCTCTAAATTCCTGAAAGTAGAGGGAGGCATCATTCCTGGCTCTATTTGTTGTTATGTTACTGGATGATGGCCCTGGAATGCAGGTATTTTTTATGTCAAGTATAAGCTGCTGTGCTGAGCTTCATGCTTATCTTGAATTTTAAAAATTGACAGAGGGTATCTCTCTAATTCCCAGGATGCCATCCCATGGATTGATAGCTTTTATACTGCCTGAGTATTTTGAGTCATTAAATTACAGTTGTATGAACATCTACTTGCTTGTTATGTTTGCTATGAATTTTTTAAATCAATATGATTGTTTTATATGCCTGCATGGATATGTACCATGAAAGTGATCAAAGGATATCAGAAATCCTTACCCTGGAAAATGGATAATTATAATCCCCATGTAAGTACAGGCAAATTTGTCCATCTCCATTCAAGATCAGCAAGAGGGCTGAATTAATCTGCCCTCTCTCCAGGTCTGTGTTGATTATTTATGACCAACATTTATATATCTACTGTTTTCATCTGTCCACTTGTAACTGTTTTATACAGGAAGTTCTTTTTGTTCAAAATGTTATTGGTATTGCAGTTTATATTAGGGTACTTCAGGGTCTGGAAGAAGACTACAGAACTGGAGTGAAAACAACTCTTTGTAGAAACTTCAAAAAAAGCCTGTTAGTTTTTCTATCCCATTGTTTGTGTTATTGAGGTTTGCAATGGAGAAAGAGACTTAATGTGTACTGCCACCTCTCCTGGACCTGATTATATTGACTTGCATGACATTCAACTCAGAGACAAATATACCCACCTCTGTTTTTTCAGTGTTGTGGTTAAAGGCACAATAAACAAATACACCCATTTGTGTATCTTTTTTTCTTTCTGTAATGAGGAATTTTTCATACAATTTTCTCATGCATACAATTTACTGTTGATCTTTTTTCTTGTCTCACCCTGTTAATAGATATTGTTCTTATAAGGTGAAATCCCATTCAAAGTGTATAGAAATGACAGAATTGACTCTCCTTTTCAATTTACTTCTAAAGTAACTGACTATATCACAGAATAAGAATGGGTAACACCAGAATCATACAACTGTATTTTCAAAGAAGTATGCATTTCCAATGATGTCACTGTCATGCTTACATGTACACTCGTATGGTATATTTTTGAAGGCAGTGACCTATGATGATCTACATATCAACTTCACTCAGGAAGAGTGGGATTTGCTGAGTCCTTCCCAGAAAAATCTCTATAAAGATGTGATGCTGGAGACCTTCAGGAACCTCACTACTATAGGTAAAAATGAATTTCCTTCATGTTTCAAAATATGGAGACAACCTTTCCTTGCCTTATAATGTTGTTCTGTAATTTGATTTAGAAAGAAGAAAATGAGATGAATAACACAATCATAGTTCTGAGGTGCACTTAAGATAATGAGCTAGCCGGGCGGTGGTGGCGCACGCCTTTAATTCCAGCACTCGGGAGGCAGAGGCAGGCGGATCTCTGTGAGTTTGAGACCAGCCTGGTCTACAAGAGCTAGTTTCAGGACAGGCTCCAAAACCACAGAGAAACTCTGTCTCGAAAAACCAAAAAATAAATAAATAAATTAATTAATTAATTAAAAAAAATAAAAAAAAGATAATGAACTAATTGTTGTACAATATTCAATAATATAACATACATATTCTGGTACTGTATTTCAGGGTACATTTTGGAGGACTGTAACACTGAAGAACATAGTCAATGCTCTAGAAGACCTGCAAGGTAATTTTCCTGTGCAAGTTTATAACAATGTGCCTCTGATGAGTTTGTAATATGTCCAGGAACAATGAATCAAAAGTAGCAGTGTAAATAAGCACAGCTTTAAATGCATTGATGGTTATTTTTTTTTTTTTTTTTTTTTTTTTAAGTTTTTCCGAGACAGGGTTTCTCTGTAGCTTTGGAGCCTGTCCTGGCACTAGCTCTTGTAGACCAGGCTGGCCTCGAACTCACAGAGATCCACCTGCCTCTGCCTCCCGAGTGCTGGGATTAAAGGCGTGCGCCACCACCGCCCGGCGCATTGATGGTTATTAAATTCTCACAAATCCATATTCCTCAATTTCTCATATGTGAATTGCATTTGCAAGGCATTCGTTAAAGAAAAAGTCAACAGCACTCGGGTGGCAGAGGCAGGCGGATCTCTGGGAGTTTGAGACCAGCCTGGTCTACAAAGCTAGTTCCAGGATAGTCTCCAAAGCCACAGAGAAACCCTGTCTCAAAAAAACCAAAAAAAGAAAAAGAAATAGTCAAGGAAGCAATGACTAAACAGAAATCACCATTTGAGTCATGGCAACGTGAGAGCTATGTAGTAGATCTGCCAGTCCATTTCTTTCTTGCTACTTATGACAATAACTGTATACACACTTCAGTGATGAGTGTAGCTGCAAACTTTCTCCTAAATCAATAGCTCATGGTAAGACTTGGATTACTCATAAAGTTTTTGTGACTTGCTAAGTTTAGTGAAAGTGGCAGTTAGAGTCAAGGGTCAAGGCGCAGTTGTTGTGGAGAAACCTTAATATCCATACCACAAGTCTATGAGGAACAGCAAGTCAAACCATGAGGATTCAATGTGGAAATCTTTTATTCACTATTCTTCCTTTACTATGTATATCATATGTTAACTCTTGATACAAGCATATGAGAATATGGATATGGAAAGATGTAGCATACGACTCATTAAGAACAATTAGAAGATAAACTGTAGTTCCCATGGAGAGTATAGTTGTTCAATTAAGACTAAGTATACAGTAATTGGTTTTCTACCATCATTGTTAATACATAAACAACTTCACATTACAAAAAAGCCCCAAGAGTTCTAAGTCTGCCAATACTTCTTGGTGTCTTTGTTCACTTAGCCAATGTATAATGATTCATAGTAAAATTTATGAATGCAGTAAGTTTAAGGCATTCAGTGTATGCAGTTTTTTTTTAAAAAAATGTGAAAAATATCATAGAAAAAACATAGGGATAGTTATAGATGAAATGGTAAACCATGACACAAAGGAATTTATCATCACAAATATTTTTCCTAATGAAAGAAGAAAACATGATTTTAAATGAAGTCATAAGACATTAATATTTTATTCATTTTTACAGCTGGAACAAATTATGAAATTAATTCATACAGATCTGAGGTTCAACAGTGTATTGAATGTGGTAAAGCTTTTGCATGTGTAAATTATCCTTGCAGGATTAAAAGAAATCAAATTGGAGAGAAATTTTCAATATGTTCTCACAGTGGTAAAGCCTTGTCTTATGACACTCACCTTCTAAGGAATGAAAAAACACATACCAGAGAAAAATGCTGTGAAATTAAGCAATGTGGTAAAGCCTTTGACTATCACAGTCATCATCAAATGCATGAAAGAACACACACTGGAGAGAAACTCTATGAATATAGTCAAGATGATAAAGACTTTGTTCTTTATGAAACTCATCAAAGTCATAAAAGAACACATAATGAAGAAAAATCATATAAATTTAATCTGCTTGGTAAGGCCTTTGCTGATCACAGTCATCTTCAAAAGAATAAAGGAACACATACTAGAGAGAAACCCTATGAATGTAGTCAATGTGGTAAATGCTTTGCACGTCAGGATAATCTTCAAAGACATAAAAGAACACATACTGGAGAGAAACCCTATGAATGTAATCAGTGTGGTAAGTCCTTTGCTCAGAACAGTAATCTTCAAATGCATAAAAGAGCCCATAATGGAGAGAAGCCATATGAATGTAGTCAGTGTGGTAAATACTTTGCACGTCTGGATTATCTTCAATTGCATGAAAGAACACATACTGGAAAGAAACCCTATGAATGTAATCAGTGTGGTAAGGACTTTGCTCAACGTGGTACTCTTCAAAACCATAAAGGAACACATACTGGTGAGAAACCCTATGAATGTAATCAGTGTGGTAAGGCCTTTGCACATCAAAGTCACCTTCAATACCATAAAAGAACACATACTGGAGAGAAACCCTATGACTGTAATCAGTGTGGTAAGGCCTTTGCACGTCATAGTCAGCTTCAATACCATAAAAGAGCGCATACTGGAGAGAAACCCTGTGAATGTAATCAGTGTGGTAAGGCCTTTGCTCAACATGGTACTCTTCAAAACCATAAAAGAACACACACTGGCGAGAAACCTTATGAATGTAATCAGTGTGGTAAGGCCTTTGCTCAACGTGGTACTCTTCAAAACCATAAAAGAACACACACTGGCGAGAAACCTTATGAATGTAATCAGTGTGGTAAGGCCTTTGCATATCAAAGTCACCTTCAGTACCATAAAAGAATACATACTGGAGAGAAACCCTATGAATGTAATCAGTGTGGTAAGACCTTTGCACGTCATAGTCACCTTCAAATGCATAAAAGAACACATACTGGAGAGAAACCCTATGAATGTAATCAGTGTGGTAAGGCCTTTGCACATCATAGTCACCTTCAATACCATAAAAGAACACATAGTGGAGAGAAGCCCTATGAATGTAATCAGTGTGGTAAGGCCTTTCTTCAACGTGGTAGTCTTCAAATGCATAAAATAACACATACTGGAGAGAAACCCTATGAATGTAATCAGTGTGGTAAGGCCTTTGCACGTCATAGTCACCTTCAATACCATAAAAGAACACATACTGGAGAGAAACCCTATGAGTGTAATCAGTGTGGTAAGGCCTTTGCTCAACACAGTCATCTTCAAAGGCATAAAAGAACACATACTGGAGAGAAACCCTGTGAATGTAATCAGTGTGGTAAGGCCTTTGCTCAACACAGTCATCTTCAAAGGCATAAAAGAGCACATACTGGAGAGAAACCCTTTGAATGTAATCAATGAGGTAAGCTCACAACTGTTCTCTTCAAAATCATAAAAGAACACATACTGGCAAGAAACCCTATGAATGTCATCAATGTGCTAAATGCTTTGCATGTCAGGATAATCTTCAAAGACATAAAAGAACACATACTGGAGAGAAACCCTATGAATGTAATCAGTGTGGTAAGGCCTTTGCACATCATAGTCACCTTCAATACCATAAAAGAACACATACTGGAGAGAAACCCTATGAATGTAATCAGTCTGGTAAGGCCTTTGCTCAACACAGTCATCTTCAAAGGCATAAAAGAGCACATACTGGAGGGAAACCCTTTGAATGTAATCAATGAGGTAAGGTCTTTGCTCACAACTGTGTTCTTCAAAATCATAAAAGAACACATACTGGCAAGAAACCCTATGAATGCCATCAATGTGGTAAGGACTTTGCATGTCACAATCATCTTCAATTGCATAAAAGAACACATACTGGAGAGATACATGTGAATGGAATCTGTCCTGAATCCTTTTTCCCAATCATCTCCAAATATGTAAAATAAGACATCCTATAGAGAAACTCAGAGTTTAATATGTGTGTTCTTTAAAAACATGAGAAAAATCTTACTGTAGTGATACTCTATGAAAATCAGTGTCAGAATGTTTTGTGCTTCATATAGGAGTAAGACTTTTTGTTTGTCATCAATCTGATTAAGTTTGTGGTGCATATTACCATAATCTTTGGACCTGAGGAAAAAAACTGAGGGCTTATTGTAAATTATTCTTTAAACAAAAACAGTTATTGTATAGAAAAGAATTTTATAGTGTCAACAATTTGTTCAAGCATCATGATACCTCTTATTATTTTAGTTTGAAGTAGCAAACTAATGGACAAACATTTTATGAAGCATTATTGGTTTGTGAAAGGGTATTCAAAGAAACATACATTGGTCCTGAAACCAGAGCCAAAAGAAAGTACCTTCTCTCTGAATCTAGAAGTAGTTAAAGAAATAACATCTCTCTGAAAAGAGCCAACATTAAAAGGGGCCAGTAGAGACACACAATTTGGCTCTCAAATCAGATCCATAAAAACAAACTCTATCCTTGTCCACTAAGCAGAAAAGCAATGAATCCCTCGGCATAAAATCAAGTCTATCCCTGAGCTTTTTCAGGATCAGGGATTGAAATCCAGCAAATTCCCATCATCAAAATCTCCTTTGCTCTCTGTTATTAAGATGTCCTATTTGAGCCATATGCTCATTCAGTATACAGCTGTCCCTTTCCACACTTTGCAGAGGTATTCATACTCATGTTTTCTTCCTTCTCAAATAAATCCAATTCAAGATTTATGTGAATACCTCTTTTACTGGAATGTTTCAGAAACTCCTGGAATTGAGCCAAGATACAATTGATGCCTTTGTTTGGGAACTTAGTTCGGAAGATGACAGAGGAATTGGACATATATTATGAAATATTCCCTTGGGAGTAGAGGAGATCCGAACCAGATATTTCTACTGGGAAACTTTCTCATTTTTTTGTTTTTTTTTTTGTTTTTTTTTCTTCTGTTTTTTGAGACTGGGTTTCTCTGTAGCTTTGGGGCCTGTCCTGGAAATGCCTCTGCTTCCCAAGTGCTGGGATTAAAAATGTGCACCACCACTGCCCGGCCTGGAAACCTTTCTTAGAAGAATTAATTTCTTTTACTTCAAGTCCAAGTTTGCTCTTTCTTTACATGAACCAATTCATTGTGTGAAAAACTGTCTTAAAAGTTGTGTTCATTGTGGATATGTGATGTATGTGTGTGTGTCTTGTGTGTATTTGTTTTTTTTTAATTTATTTATTTATTAAAGATTTCTGTCTCTTCCCCGCCACCAACTCCCATTTCCCTCCCCCTCCCCCAACCAAGTCCCTCTCCCTCCTCAGCCCGAAGAGCAATCAGGGTTCCCTGCCCTGTGGAAAGTCCAAGGAACCCCCACCTCCATCCAGTTCTAATAAGATGAGCATCCAAACTGCCTAGGCTCCTACAAAGCCAGTACATGCAGTAGGATCAGAAAGCCATTGCCATTGTTCTTGAGTTCTCAGTAGTCCTCATTATCCGCTATGTTCAGTGAGTCTGGTTTTATCCCAGGCTTTTTCAGACCCAGGGCAGCTGGCCTTGGTGAGTTCCCAATAGAACATCCCCTTTGTCTCAGTGTGTGGGTGCACCCCTCGCGGTCCTGAGTTCTTGCTCGTACTCTCTCTCCTTCTGCTCCTGATTTGGACCTTGAGATTTCTGTCCAGTGCTCCATTGTGGGTCTCTGTCTGTGTCTCCTTTCATCGCCTGATGAAGGATAATATTCAGGAGGATGCCTATATGTTTTTCTTTGGGTTCTCCTTATTTAGCTTCTCTAGGATCACTATT
Organism: Microtus oregoni; assembly: GCF_018167655.1. Lineage (NCBI taxonomy): Eukaryota > Metazoa > Chordata > Mammalia > Rodentia > Cricetidae > Microtus > Microtus oregoni. Next base: position 303,947 of record NW_024543211.1, read on the forward strand.
TATAGGCTCAATGTCCTTTGTTTATGGCTAGAAACCAAATATGAGTGAGTACATCCCATGCTCCTCTTTTTGGGTCTGGCTTACCTCACTCAGGATGGTGTTTTCTATTTCTGTTCATTTCCATGCAAAATTCAAGAAGCCCTTGTTTTTTATTGCTGAGTAGTACTCTAATATGCATATATTCCATACTTTCTTCATCCATTCTTCTATTGAAGGGCATCTAGGTTGTTTCCAGGTTCTGGCTATTACAAACAATGCTGCTATGAACATAGTAGATCATATATTTTTGTTGTATGATAAGGCCTCTCTAGGGTATATTCCCGAGAGTGGTATTGCTCGGTCCAGGGGTAGGTTGATCCCGAATTTCCTGAGAAACCGCCACACTGCTTTCCAAAGTGGTTGAACAAGTTTGCATTCCCACCAGCAATGGATGAGTGTACCCCTTCCTCCACAGCCTCTCCAGCAAAGGCTATCCTTGGTGTTTTTTTTATTTTAGCCATTCTGACAGGTGTAAGATGGTATCTTAAAGTTGTCCTGATTTGCATTTCCCTGATCACTAAGGAAGTTGAGCATGACCTTAAGTGTCTTTTGGCCATTTGGACTTCTGTTGAGAATTCTCTGTTCAGCTCCGTGCCCCATTTTATAATTGGGTTGATTAGCCTTTTACGGTCTAGTTTCATGAGGTCTTTATATATTTTGGAGATCAGACCTTTGTCAGTTGCGGGGCTGGTCAAGATCTTCTCCCAGTCAGTGTGTTGCCTTTGTGTCTTAGCGACAATATCCTTTGCTTTACAGAAGCTTCTCAGTCTCAGGAGGTCCCATTTATTCAATGAGGTCCTTAATGTCTGTGCTACTGGGTTTATACGTAGGAAGTGGTTTCCTGTGCCCATGTGTTGTAGAGTACTTCCCACTTTCTCTTCTATCAAGTTCAGTGTGTTCGGACTGATGTTGAGGTCTTTAATCCATTTGGACTTGAGATTTGTGCATGGTGATAGATATGGATCTATTTTCATTCTTCTACAAGTTGACATCCAGTTTTGCCAGCACAATTTGTTGAAGATGCTCTCTTTTTTCCATTGTATACTTTTAGCTCCTTTATCGAAAATCAGGTGTTCATAGGTTTGTGGGTTAATGTCAGGGTCTTCTATTCGATTCCATTGGTCGACTTCTCTGTTTTTATGCCAATACCAAGCTGTTTTCAATACTGCAGCTCTGTAGTAGAGTTTGAAGTCAGGGATGGTAATGCCTCCAGACGATCCTTTGTTGTATAAGATTGTTTTGGCTATCCTGGGTTTTTTGTTTTTCCATATAAAGTTGATTATTGTCTTCTCCTGATCTGCGAAGAATTTTGATGGGGATTGCATTGAATCTATAGATTGCTTTTGGTAGAATTGCCATTTTTACTATGTTGATCCTCCCAATCTAAGAGCAAGGGAGGCCCTTCCATTTTCTGGTGTCCTCTTCAATTTCTTTCTTCAAAGACTTAAAGTTCTTGTCAAATAGATCTTTCCCATCGTTGGTCAGAGTTACCCCAAGATATTTTATGCTATTTGAGGCTCTCGTGAAAGGTGATGCTTCTCTGATTTCCCTCTCTGTTTCATTATCCTTAGTGTATAGGAAGGCCATTGATTTTTTGGAGTTGATCTTGTATCCTGCCACAATACTAAAGGTGTTTATCAGCTGTAGGAGTTCTTTGGTAGAGTTTTTGTATACTATCATATCATCTGCAAATAACGAGAGCTTAACTTCTTCTTTTCCGATACGAATCCCCTTGATCCCCTTATGTTGTCTTATTGGTATTGCTAGAACTTCAAGCACTATATTGAAGAGGTATGGAGAGAGTGGACATCCTTGTTGTGTTCCTAATTTTAGTGGGATGGCTTTGAGTTTTTCTCCGTTTAACTTAATGTTAGCTGTCAGCTTGCTGTATATAGCTTTTATTATGTTTAGGTATGACCCTTGTATCCCTAATTTCTCCAAGACTTTTATCATAAAGGGGTGTTGAATTTTGTCAAATGCTTTTTCAGCTTCTAATGAAATAATCATATGGTTTTTTCTTTCAGTTTATTTATATGATGGATTACATTAATAGATTTTCATATGTTGAACCAGCCCTGCATCTTCTTATGTGTATTTGAATGTGCATTCTGTATGCACTTAAAGATAATACCTTGGATATTATTGCAGAAGAAATTACAGGAAGCTGTCAAACATCTAACAATAGTTCTCACCTAGGCATGACTCTAGTGCCTCATATATTTTTAGTCTATTTATATCTTTTTGAAGTCTGGAAATAGGAACACACTCCTAGAAAAAAGAAAGTTCAATTCATGACAACAATTGGTTACTTTCTTTAGACATCACAGTTTTCTTTAGCTTTAAGTAAAAATTTTTATCATAACCTTGATACTCGCCCGTGTGTGTTCTCTGATGCTGGATAAGGTGGGAGCTGTGGCTGAAGCCCTTGCCGCATTCGTAACACTTGTAGGGTCTGTGTCCCATGTGCGTTTTTTGGTGTCGATTGAGGTCTGAAATCTGACTAAAGGCCTCCCCACACTGAGAACACATGTGATAGTGGATGCCTGTGTGAAATTCTTTGTGGGCCAGCAGGTCAGTGACCTGCTGGAGAGGGTAGCTGACCCACTCCTCTGCGGTCAGCTCTCCCCACTGTCTTTCGGACCTGTCCCCACTTTCAAAGACTTCTTCGCTTTCCGGGTTCTTCTCAGCATCCCCAATAGCCTCTTCGGACATGGTCACAAACTCCACATCTTCACTAAGCTCTTCTTTCAAATTTGTTTCGTTCTTGCTCCAGATCTCAAAGTCCAATGAGACAACATTTCCGTAATTCTCCTGCATCACGTCCCTGTAAAGGTCTCTTTGTGTAGGATCCAGAGGTCTCCATTCTTCCCGAGTGAGGTACATGGCCATATCTTCAAATGTCACAGGGGCCTGAAATCACACAATGCTTCCTCACTACTTAGCATCTAGGAGTTTAGTCCCAGCCTTTCTTCTTGAAATTAGAGACATGGTTAGAAATGTCGAGAAGGCATTGGCATTAAGTCTGATCTGGGACCCAGCCATGAGCAGGGTGGCTGCCATCTCAGGCTCAAACATTCGTCTCCTGGGAAAGAGAGCAGGAAAAGTAGCTAGTAGACAATGCTGAAGGAGAGGAAAAGCAGGGAGCCAGGCGCTGCTATAGGCCCTTCCCACTCCCTAGGGCTGGAGTTATGGTGTCCGCGGGGTATGCAGGAATGGCCCAGGACCGGTCACTCTCCTCCTCTGACCCCCGAGCGAGACTCACTCTCAGCATCTTGGTTAATACCAAGTACATGCAAGGCTAGAGTAAGGGAGGACAGCCCCAGCTAGGTGCCCCCCGAACTGGGGGTCAGACCGATGCTATTAGACAGAGGCTTTCAACCCAGACCTACAGAATGCCTCTGCTCTTCCGGAGTGCCATTTTTAAACTGTCATTTCTTTCCTACATACCAGTTCAAAATAACTACATCAAGGCTTTTAATAATTGAAAATACTTGACCAATATATCAGGCTTATTACTAACTACCTGTGACATTTTTAAGTTAACACATATTCTCCACATAGTAGAACATTTATTAGCATGACACAATCTAGACATGCTCCCTCTGTCTCATGCCTATCTGCTGGACAGTCATTGTTTTATTAAAGCAAATTGAGTGACAAATCTTCAGAGTATACAACAGAATAATCACTCCACCACAGATGTTCCTTGTACGTGGGATTTCCTTTGCAAAATATTCAAAACCTGTCACGAAGCTGATAACTTTTTTACATCAGACCTACTCAATAGCTGAGAATGTGTGCGTTACAAATACAAACCAGCATAAATAACCATAGAAAGACACAATCAGAGCTGGCAATGAATTGTATGTACTATTGTATGAATTTGTATGTGCTATTGTACATCTCTGTGTGTGTTTGGGCATTCTGTGTGTATATACTTGTGGAAATATAAGTATGTGATTGTATATATTCATAGGGTTTCTCTCCAGTATGTGTTCTTTCATGGCTTTGAAGAGTACTGCGGTAAGCATAGGCCTTACCACACTGATTACATTCATAGGGTTTCTCTCCAGTATGTGTTCTTTCATTCCATTTAAGGTGCTTGTGATATGTCAAGGATTTATCACATTGAAAATTTACTGAAGGTTTCTCTCCAGTTTGAATTCTCTCACTCCTGTAAGAATAATTGGCACATGTAAAAGCTTTACTACATTGAATACACTGTTGTGCCTACACATTTCTATGAATTTTATAATATGTTCCAATTCTAAAGAGGAATCAGATACTATGTTTTTGTAAGTCTGTCTAAACTCATGTTTTGCTCTTTGATTAGGCACTGCTTTGCAACTTGAAAGATACCTCCAATGGCAAATCCCTTTCTTTTATGGCTTACCTTTTTATAGTCACAGAATCTTTTTTTCTATGATAATTTACACAAAGGCGAAGAGAACTGGATAAACTCAGCTTTAACATTCATGAATTCTCCTATACCATGAACCATATTACATATGTTATGTGAACTAGGACACCCAACAGTATTTGCACAGTTCTAGAACTCATAGGGCTTCTTGCAGTGAGAGTTTGTTCATATATTAACAGTGATGGTGGAAAACCAATTAATTGTATAATTTAATCCAATTCAACAAGTATACTCAACATGGGGACTATTGGTTATCTAATTATTCTTAGAGAGTGGGATGCTACATCTCTCTATATCCCTATGCTCATATTCTTGTATCAAGAGTAACCTATGGTATACATAGTAAAGAAGAATTTCAATTAAAATATTTTCACGTTGAGTTCTAAAGGAACTTGCTGTTCCTCACAGACTTATGGTATAGATAAAGGTTTCTGCAGAACAACTGCCAATGATTCAACTCTAACTGCTTCTCTCACTAAACTTAGCACAGTCACAAGAAGTGTACAAGGAATACAAGATTTACTATGGGCTATTGGTTTAGTAAATAATTTTGCAGATATACTTATCATTGCTTCAATGTGTGTACTTTTATATTATGAGTAGCAAAAAGAAATTTATTTGCAGATCTACAACAAAGCTCTCATGGTGCTATGCCTTAAAAAGTATCATCTGTTATCAGCTTGCACATGAAAATTACCTTTCATGTCTTCTAGAAAATTGACAATGTTCTTCACTATTATGGTCTTCCCAAATGCATTCTAAAATATAATACCAGAAAATATATGTTAAGTTATTGAAAATTATGCAATATTTAAACTGTTATCTCAAGGGAGCCTTAGAACTATGACTGCTTTATTCAACTCATTCTTATTCTTTCTAAATCAAATTACAGAAGAACATCATTAAACAAGAAAAAATTATCCCCTTATTTTGAAACATGAAGAAAATTCATTTTTACCTATAGTAGTGAGGTTCCTGTAGGTCTCCAGCATCACATCTTTGTAGAGATTCTTCTGGGAAGGATCCAGCAAATTCCACTCTTCCCGAGTAAAGTTGATATGCACATCATCATAGGTCACTGCCCTCTAAAATATTTCAGTCACATGTATAATAGAAAGCATGATGGTGACAACATCGTAAATGTATACTTCTTTGACTGTATAGTCATAAAATTCTGGTATTATTCCAAGACACAGACAATCACTTTAGAAGGAAATTGAATAGGAGATTCACCTCTGTCATTTCTGTACCCTTTGAATGGGATATCACCTCACAAAAGAACTATTAATAGAGAGACAAAGGAAATAGATCAACAGGACATAGTGCACATGAGAAAATTGTATGAAGAAATACTAATCACAAAAAAAATACAGTAGACAAACTGGGTGTATTGACTCAGGCCTTTAAACTCAGAATTTCTGAAGCACAGGTGGATATATTTTCCTGGTTTGAATGTCAGCCAAGTCTATGGAATCATGTCCAGGACAGGTGGAAGTATACATTAAGACACTGTATCCATTGAATAAAATCAATGAAAGAACAAATGAAAGAATTCAGAGATGTTTACTGAAGTTCCTACAAAGAATGATGCATGGCCTTTTTCTCTGTGAGGTCCTTGGAGCCCAGCAAGAGGCCCTGCTTCCATACTGAGGATAAAGGTCTTGGAGAGAATAGGGATACAATGATCATATCTGGATATAATATAAGCAATATACAGCAAGCTGACAGCTAACATCAAATTAAATGGAGAGAAACTCAAAGCCATTCCACTAAAATCAGGATCAAGACAAGGCTGTCCACTCTCACCATATCTCTTCAATGTGGTGCTTGAAGTTCTAGCAATAGCAATAAGACAACATAAGGAGATCAAGGGGATTCAAATTGGAAAGGAAGAAGTTAAATTTTCGTTATTTGCAGATGATATGATAGTGTACATTAGTGATCCCCAAAACTCTACCAGAGAGTGTCTACAGCTAATAAATACCTTAAGTTATGTGGCAGGATACAAGATCAACTCAAAGAAATCAGTAGCCCTCCTATACACAAAAGATAAAGAAGTGGAGAGGGAAATCAGAGAAATATCACCTTTAATGATAGCCACAAATAGCATAAAATATCTTGGGGTAACTCTAACCAAGGAAGTGAAAGATCTCTTTGACAAAAACTTTAAGTCTTCCAAAAAAGAAATTGAAGAGGAGACCAGAAAATGGAAGGATCTGCCATGCTCTTGGATTGGTAGGATCAACATAGTAAAATGGCATTTCTACCAAAGGCAATCTATAGATTCAGTGCAATCCCTATCAAAATCCCAACAAAATTCTTCACAGATCTTGAGAGAACAATAATCAACATTATATGGAAAAAACAAAAAACCCAGGATAGCCAATACAATCCTATACAATAAAGGAACTTCCAGAGGCATGACCCTCCTAACATCAAACTCTACAGCAATGAAAAAAAGCTTGGTATTGGCTGGATGCTGATGGCATATGCCTTTAATCCCAGCACTCAGGAGGCAGGGCAGGTGGATCTCTGTGAGTTCAAGATGAGCCTAGTCCACAAGAGTTAGTTCCAGGACAGGCCCCAAAGCTACAGAGAAACCCTATTTTGAAAAAAAAAAAAACAAAAGCAAAAAAAAAAATAAGCTTGGTATTGGCATAAAAACAGAGACGTTGCCGGGCAGTGGTGGCGCATGCCTTTAATCCCAGCACTTGGGAGGCAGAGGCAGGTGGATCTCTGAGTTCGAGACCAGCCTGGTCTACAAGAGCTAGTTCAAGGACAGGCTCCAAAACCACAGAAAAACCGTGTCTCGAAAAACCAAAAAAAAAAAAAAAAAAGACGTTGACCAATGGAATTGAATTGAAGACACAGCTATTAACCCACAAACCTAAGAACACCTGATTTTTGACAAAAAGCTAAAATTATACAACGGAAGAAAGAAAGTATCTTTAACAAATGGGGTTGGCATAACTGGATGACAACCTGTAAAAGAATAAAAATAGATCCATGTTCGTCACCATTAACAAAACTCAAGTCCCAATGGATTAAAGATCTCAATATCAATCCGAACACAATGAACCTGATAGAAGAGAAAGTGGGAAGAAGCCTGTAATACATGGGCACAGTAGACCACTTCCTTCGTAAAACCACAGTAGCACAGATAATAAATGGCACATCCTGAAGCTGAGAAGCTTCTGTCTCTTGACAGTAACATCTTGTAAAACATGAAAACTAGTTACATATTGCCAATATAGAATGGCACAAAATCCCATTAACATTCCAGGAGAGAAAGATGGAGACACAGTGAGGGAAGACTGGACCATGGAAAGACTGAAGTAGAGCAGGACAAACATCAAATCCTGTAGCTCCCTTGTCAGATGTATGGCTTCAGTTTCAAATAGCTTAAACGGTCCTGTCCTTGCGACTTCTCATGCATTTCTCTCTTTGGTAACTTCCACTCCCTATGAGCAGCTAGGTTTCCATGGAAGTTGTGTCATAACTTAGGTATCTTAACATGTTTGGGCTCAAAATGAAAATCCAGTGTGTTGTGAAATAACATCTCTAATTGTGTTTACTTGTTTATGCTGTAGAACTTTTGATTTAATGATGCAAAGAAGTGCTGCCATTTTTTATGCTGCATTGGTTTAGCTCTGTGAAGTTGTGATACTTTGCCTATCTAAAATACCTGGTTTATATGGAAAAGAACTGAAGGACCAAGAGAACGACAAGAAAGCATAGAGAGGGCTGGCAGCCAAAGAGAATAAAAGAAAGGAGAACTCTGGGATGAAAAAGTGAAGACAAGGCAAGAAAAGGAGAGAACAACAGGAGACATTCACCTAGCTACACAGCAAATGATGGAGTCAGAAATAAAGAAGGGAATACAGAATAGAGAAAGATGAAGGCCAGAGTGAAAAGATAGAAAGAAAAAATTAAGTTTAAAATAACCATCCTTGAAAGAAGCCAAAGCAAAGCAAGGTCAGACATTTATAAGAAAACATAAGCCAGCCGGGCGGTGGTGGCGCACGCCTTTAATCCCAGCACTCGGGAGGCAGAGGCAGGAGGATCTCTGTGAGTTCAAGACCAGCCTGGTCTACAAGAGCTAGTTTCAGGACAGGCTCCAAAACAACAGAGAAACCCTGTCTCGAAAAACCAAAAAAAAAAAAAAAAAAAAAAAGGAAAGAAAACATAAGCCTCCATGTGTGAGATTTATTTGATAAATGGGTAGCAGATTCTCAATAGAGAAAGAAGTAAAAGAAAACAACCAACAATGCCAGGCTTCAATCCTCAGAGCTCCATGCAATGAACTCTCACTGTCTCCTCTCTGGGCTTCTAACTCTGCATAACATAGATGCCTGCAACAATGATAAACTGTAACCATAAACTAAAAATTCATGATCTTAAATTTTGATTCTTTCTTGTTTCCAAGAGCAACACATAGGGGTGATGCTGAAAAGTGTGATTTCTTATTTGTGAAGGACACTAACAAGCTTGGACCACAGGTGCAGAAAGTTTTGAAACAAGTAGCTTCCTGCCAGGTGGTGGTGGCGCATGCCTTTAATCCCAGCACTCGGGAGGCAGAGGCAGGTGGATCTCTGTGAGTTTGATACCAGCCTGGTTTACAAGAGCTAGTTCCAGGACAGGCTCCATAACCACAGAGAAACCCTGTCTCCAAAAGTAGCTTCCTGAGACTATGAATCACTTTGCTCACACCTTCCCTAAATTGAAGTTTTCTGTGGCCAGAGTCTTATGCTTGTGGCACCTTGATAAGCTTCCATTCCATAGCATGGGCCTTCTCTATAATGGTGATAAACACCTTGAAAATCCCTGCCTATCTCAACACATGACTGCTGTCTGAAACTACCTTCTCATTTTTATTAATTTTTGCTCACTTGTTTTTTCCACTGTGCACCTGAATAAGCCATCAGTGATAACCTTTGAACATATTCAATGTTCCATTTAAGAAATTAGCTCATTATTTTTTAATTCTGTCTTACTCAATTTATAGAGCACAGGCAGAGGAAGAAAGATTTGAGCCAAAATATCACACAAACGACCTCAGGATTAATTTTTTTTCTGGAGTTTATTTCCAACTGAAATCCTATGACCACAATACTCAATTTCTGCCATTATTCCTAACATTTATTTCCATTTTCCTGGTCCTAGACTAACAGCTAATTATGTTCAGGATTCTATACTTCTGTACCCTTTGAATAAGATATCACCTTACAAGAGAAATGTCTATTAACAGAGAGAGGCAAGGAAGCAGATCAATGTACACAGTACACATAAGAAAACTGAAACTGAATGAAGAATTACTAACTACTAAAAGGAAAAATAAGATGAAAAATTGGGTGTATTGACTCATTGTATAGTATGAGAGAAGAATAAATTTTAAAAAAAGGAATATGAGTACAGTTAGGGTATTTGACCAAGGTAAGACTAAAACTTATCAGGGCAAACAATGAATCATGTAGGTCTGTCTCAGGCTGTTAGGACTTCATTCTCAAAGGGCTTACATAGTTCTATTCCTGTAGATGTCTCTCTTTTGCTGCTTCCACTCCCTGTATGAAGCTCTTTATGGCATATGTCTCATAGCTTGGTATCTCAACATCCTATCATCGCATCATACAACTGTGGCTCCATTTTTACAAATTCATTCAGTAAACTCTCACAGAATCTTAACTGAGTTTCCAACTCTGCAAAACAGATTGGTGCAACAGTGCTGAAGCGAACTTCAGAAGAAGATTCTATCACTTATAGATTGTGCATCTTTCTTGTTTCCAGTACAAGTATAACATGTGTTATCGCCCAAATTTGGCTTCTGACTTGTGGTAGACAACAGAGGTGGGATTAGGTGTTCAAGCAATTCTCAATTACTTAGCATGAGGCAAGCTTAAGCCACAGAAGACATTGCTCTACAAAGAAATCAACAATCAACATCACTTAAAAAATGGAATGAAACTATTAATGACCTAGAAACATTGGAGAAGAGAAAAAATAGAGATAGTTGTTTCTATTCTGATCTCAAGAGAGAGACCACTCTCCACATGCAAATATTTTTCCTGCAGTGGATATTCAGTTTCCTGACTCAAATGTGTAACTTTGAAACTGAGGTGCTACAATCATTTAATTTAAGATTTTGAAGGTGTCATACAGGACAACAAGGTCATTGCCCTGGAGAGGAAAAGTCTGGGACCAAAGCCACTTATGTCAGGGTAAGATAGCTAGTCTCGGAAAGGAATTTCTGAAAGCCTGAAACTACGGTTGTTTAGAACTGATAGGACTTCCCCAGAGAGAATTCACTCTACACATTTGAGAGATCAATAAATAAGTCTCTATGATTATATGGTACACCCATCTCTAGATGCAGCTCGAAGAGAAGCCAGGCTAGAAGAGATTCTGCATTCCACATGTTGCCATCTTTGCATCTTTTAGGTTCAGGCTCCACACTCTGAACACTTTAAATAGGAACAGAAGACTGCAAGCCTATACCAATCCCTCTTCATTTCTAAGTTCCCAAATAAAAGCCAGAAAGATTAGCAGACACTTATTAACTGCTATTTTTCTTTCTCATTGATAAGTCAAGGCCAAACCTGGAAGGAGTTACAGGACTGTCTTCCCAGCATTGGGCTGCAGAGGCAGGATTAGGTGTTGAAAATAATTCTCAATTACACAACATGAAGCAAGCCTAAGCTACAGGAGACAGTGCTCTACAAAGAAATGAACATAACTTGAAAGAAATGAAATAAAACTACTAATGACTTAGAAACATTAGAGAACAGAAACAAATAGAGAAAAGAGCAGCAATACACTTAAAGAAAGTATTTGAAACTGATACCAAAAAGTGATTTTTGAAGTGATGATAATAATGTACTTTTAAGATTAAATAAAATTTTCTATAATAACTTTGAAAAAAGAGAAGGCCCTTCCCTAGGGGAGGGGATGTCATTAATAAGAGGTAGATTGATGGTGCCCATATACATATGTTGGCTGCTGAGATCTGTAACTTGACACATAGAGTTAGTCAATGGCCTGTTTTTCAAATCACTGAGCCGAAATAACTGTGTCAAGCAAGATCAATCATATCTGCAGAGGATAGTTGCCTATTTGCTAATTCAATATTTCTTGACTCAAGACAACCTTCCCAATATGTATAGCACACAATCTAGTCTGTGTTCATTCACATGACATTAATTTAAATATGCTAGCAAATTACAAATCACTCCTGCTACCACAATCAGGCCCTTTTTCATAGTGGTGGCTCCAACAGCTGATTGCCTATGCTGTGCCCCCTGAAGTGCACACAATAATCTATTCTTTCTACTGTGGTCTGAAGACAGAAATAATACTGCATATGCAAATCCTTTCCCTGCAAATGCATTTGACTGTAACTACATGACTCAAATGCATAATTTTATTCATTTTGTTTTTGTTTTTTGAGACAGGGTTTTTCTGTAGTCTTGGTGTCTGTCCTGGAACTAGTTCTTGTAGACCAGGCTATCCTTGAATTTACAGAGACCTGCCTGCCTCTGCCTCCTGAGTGCTGGGATTAAAGGCATGCACCACCACTGCCCAGCAAATACATAATTTTAAAATTGTGTGTTGGTTTAGTCATTTAAGTATTTTGAAGGTGTAATATAGAGGACACTCAAGGTCACTGCTGTGTAAGGCAGCAGACAGGGACCAAGGCCACCTGAGTCAACATAACACAACTTGTCTCAGAAACAATATTTCTATCAGGATGGAAATGAAACTCTTCTAGAATTAATATGCCTTTTCACTGAGAAATCACATCACACACTTAGGAGATTAATGAAAAAAAGTCTCTTTAATGACAGTATGCATAAATCCCTGTCCAATGCTCAAGTGGAACCAGGTTAGACAGATTTTGCATTCAATATATGCTGTTATCTTTTAAGTATCTCTTAGGCACTTCGTCCAGATTATACTTTGTTTTTTTTTAAGGATTTATTTATTATGTATACAACAATCTACCTCCATGTATGTCCACAAGCCAGAGGGTACCAGATCTCATTACAGATGGTTGTGAGCCACCATATGGTTGCTGGGAATCGAACTCAGAACCTCTGGAAGAGCAGCAAGTGCTCTCAACCACTGGGCCATCTCTCCAGCCCTTTTTTTTTTTTTTTTTTTTGGTTTTTCGTGACAGGGTTTCTCTGTGGTTTTTGGAGCCTGTCCTGGAACCAGGTCTTGTAGACCAGACTGTTCTTGAACTCACAGAGATCCGCCTGCCTCTGCCTCCCGAGTGCTGGGATTAAAGGCATGCGCCACCACTGTGTCCAGATTATACTTTGAACAATTGAGGTAGCAACAGGCAACATGCTGGTCTAGATATTTAGACAAGAAATATTCCCAGAATATTTTCTTAAGTACGCCAGTGACCTGTTACAGCAGGTCATTCTTCACTGACAGGGATGTAAGGTGAAGGTCACAAGGGATGAGAAATACTGGACAAGTAAAAAATAAAAAAAGACCGGGGGGGGTGTTGCAGAAGATATGTCCCATGCTAATAAGCTTCTTATGAAAAATAGCCAGGTGGTGGTAGCATATGCCTTTAATCCCAAGACACAGGGAGAAGAGCCCTGTGTTTCTCTGTGAGTTCAAGGCCAGAGAAACACTGTATCAAGAAAAAGAATACAGGGAGAGAGAAGATGATGTCTAGCATTTTGTATACTAATTCCTGAGGAGAAATGAAAGAATTATATGAAGTCAGCAGAAACTATCATGCAATGAGACAAATTTAGGAAGAAGCTAGTCCAACAATTCTACACAAAGGATATACAGGGTATTTTGAAATCTTGGCTAAGTGCAGAGCTCCATCTAGTGGGAAGGGTTGGGTTGTCAAGATCTGAAGCAACCCCTCCACAAAGGCCTGGGCACCAGACCATTACCAGCTCCAATGCATATTCCTGGTTTTAGAGAAGGAGCTCTGTTTTATTATCAATACATCAGGTTCTTAGGGAAACTCACAAGGCTTATGTCCCAGGCTGTTACTAGGTCTCCCAAGAATGTCCCTCTTATCTGCCTGAGGTTCTAAATGAAAGCCTTGATTGTTCAGGCCAGTCCTTCACACAACAGTGATTTACATTTCAAATATAGGTCACCTGGTGTCATATAGCCCTTCTGGTAGAACTATGCTTTTCTCAAAAGGAAAACAGGAACTTGAAATCAGACCAGGCCTTATGGTTGGCTGTGACTCTGTAATGCCTCTTTGAGCAGCTTCATAAGAGGTCTGTTTTTTGATATTTGGATGAGCCTAGTGATGTTTATTTATTTACTTTTGACTTTTCGAGACAGGATTTCTCTGTAGCTTTGGAGCCTGTCCTAGAACTTGCTCTTGTAGACTCACAGAGATCCACCTGCCTCTTCCTCAGGATTACAGGGATTAAAGGTGTGCACCATCGTTGCCCACCGGCAATTTTTTAAAAAAAATATCAGTGCTGGCTTCTTTGAAATGGTTTGGAGTCAAATATCTGGACAATCCTGATGAACAATGTATACCTGGGCATTCTAATCTCTACCAGCCCTCATTAGCATATACTTAGCTTTTGGGTGTTTTAGACACAGTCCTCCCTCTGCTAAATTCTACTTTGTGAGACTTAATTATTTCAAACGCATTGGTAAATCCTTTGTATTTCCAATTCTACTATTCTACATTATCGTATAGTAGTGGAGACCTACCCAACATGTGAGATGTATTTGATAACCTCCACAGATTTAAATATAAATGGAGATTACATTTAAAGGTTAAATGCAAAGTGCTCAATATTGAAACTATGTTGAAGAAACTAGGCCTCTCTGAGCTTGGCAACTTGTTTCCGTGAATGCATCGACCCTGCTGAAGTTGACTACAAAAGTGTTTTTAAACACAGCTTCCTGCTCCCAATACTTTAAGCAGATTGAGTCAGAGCAAAATTATACACAGGCCTGCCCCTAGACTCATGAGTTTAGCAGGGACCATGAGGGACTTCACAGTACAGGGACTATGGCGGCAGGTTTCCATGCAGATGACGGAAGGACACACCATAGTGTTTTCCGCACCTCGCCCTCTGCTCCTCCCCATCAGAAGACCACGTTCCCTCACTCACCAAGTTGTGCTTCTCCATTTTGCCAAAGTTCTCAGCTCATCATCTCCCTGCAACAGCAACTGCACCCGAGAACAGGAATCTACTGGCACCAGCTCCTCTTCAAAGCCAAGACTGAAGGTGGCTGCCCGGAAGAGACCTGCACTGCTTCTGACTGACAGGTCACCTGGAGTGCATGATTGGCTAGTGAGTCCTGAGTGGCTAGAGCACCGCCCATAGGGGGTACAGTGTGCTAAAAGAGACAGAATACTGGCTCCTGTCCATTCCATTCACCCCAACAGAGAACTTCTCCAGATTTGAGAATACATGCATTTAATAGCACTGGCCCCTGGCTACTAAAGTGATCAATGTCATCTTCTAGCTCTCCAGAGGAACTTTCTTTTTTTCCTGTTGGATGCAATGGTGACTCACTAGCTTGTATGGAGCACTGTACTAGGTGGATTGAACAATTTCCTGTCCCGCAAGGGTAAGGATGCCCAGAACACTAACAACTAAAGAGAGTTTCTTTTTTCTTGTGATGTTGTGAAATCAAAGCACTACTTTATTGAATGAGTTATTTTACACAATATGAACATCAATATAATTACAATTGTAAAAAAAACTTTATAAGAATGGACTGATTTTTCAGATTTCCAAATCAGAGTTGACTATACACTTACACAGAATTGTCTTTGCATGAAGCCCAAAGGGAACAGCATAAAAATGAGTGTTTCTGTAGCCCCTTTATTTTTGCTGATCAACAGTTTGTTTACAAAAAGCAGCTGCAGCCTGGCGGTGCTGGCGCACGCCTTTAATCCCAGCACTCGGAAGTCAGAGACAGGCGGATCTCTGGGAGTTCGAGGCCAGCCTGGTCTACAAGAGCTAGTTCCGGGACAGGAACCCCCCCCCCCCAAAAAAAAAAGCTACAGAGAAACCCTGTCTCGAAAAATAAAACAAAAAAAAAGAAAGAAAGAAAAAAAAAGCAGCTGCAGGTTTGTTACCTAGGTCTGAGACAGTAGAAGAGTCAGGTCTGGCATTTGTGTCCTACAGACTGTGCAGGTGTATATTAAGGCAGTTTTCGCAGCAACCTTTTGGTTATGTCCTTGTTTCTTCTTTTGTCCAGTCTGCTTTTTGGCATTTTTCTGCTGAGACTGAATCTTCTGCTGTCCACGACCCATATCCGGGCCGGTGTGGCGTCCGAGAGACCGCTCAGTGCGAGAGGAGCCTGGCAGGACGAGCAGGGAAGGAAGGGACGCGCCCCGCAGCGCAGCGCTCGGGGCCTCCGCCAGCCACCGAGGAGGGACCGAGCAGAACCGGGAGCACAACAGACCGCGTCCCGCACACCCGCCGCAGCGCGCGCCCGCTGCTCCTGAGCACGAAGCAGGCCCGTCGCTCGTGCCCGCGCACGCTGCCGCCGCCGCCGCGCTCCCAGCAGGTCCCGCCCCTCGCCTTCCTGCCGCGGCTCCACCCCGCCCCTCAAGAAGAGAGTTTTTAAGTTACAAAATGAGCTGGGCAGTGGTGGTGCACGCCTTTAATCCCAGCACTCGGCAGGGGAATCTCTGGGAGTTTGAGACCAGGCTGGTCTACAAGAGCCATTTCCAGGACAGGCTCCAAAACCACAGAGAAACCAAGTCTCGAAAAATAAATAAATAAATAAATAAATAAATAAATAAATAAATAAATAAAAAAATAAATAAAAAATAAAGTTACAAAATGAAATATTTGTTCTGTGGCTTCACTCTGAGGTCAGATGAACTGAAGGTACTTTTTACATGGTTTTCACAGGGATTTTACACAACAGGAAGGAGAAAAGCAGGAACCAGGTCTCAAGATGATTGGTCTTTCCCCCATCGGAAAGCTGGATGATGACTCCATTGTTTATGGGTTTTATTCCTTAAATTCGAAGCAAACTCCAGGCGAATGAATAATTATAAAAAGGGTAGTGTTCATGGAAATTTGAATATGTAGAGAATAATGGAGCTAGAAAGAATGACTTCATGAGCACTATTGTCAGCCGGCATATCTTCCTCTATAGTTAGGTGAATAAAATATACAGCTGCAGTATTCAAGATTCTCTACATGAACAGAACAGGTAGAATGATTCTCACCATGGATGTAAAAAGTGAGCTTATTAGAATGTCTTACAAGCTGTGGTCCAGGTA
This sequence comes from Microtus oregoni, assembly GCF_018167655.1. Lineage (NCBI taxonomy): Eukaryota > Metazoa > Chordata > Mammalia > Rodentia > Cricetidae > Microtus > Microtus oregoni. Next base: position 320,653 of record NW_024543211.1, read on the forward strand.
ACTTAAGAACAGCTGCTTACCAATGGCAATTGAAGAATCCAATAGATTGCTTCTCAGCCTTTTCTCTAAGATCAAGTGAAGAATCCAGCAGTTGTTCAGCCCACAAACCTTGACTTCTCAGCTCATTTTAAGTATTCACCAAAATTACAATGACGTAGGCACTAATGCTAGTACAGGAATGAGCTTGGTAGCCAGAGCCAAAGCACAGAGGCAAAAAGAGACTTTTCTTCTTCAAAATACTTTATATGTGACTGCTGCTGCTAGAATGTAAGATGCTGATTGAAGTTGGGTCATAGTTATTGTTTGATTCAGTTTTTTTTTTTTGGTGATTTCAAGACTGGATTTTTCTGTGTAATTGTGGAACTGATTCTGTATGCCAGACTCGTCTCAAACTCAGAAAATCCCACTACCTAGTCATCTCTTCCTCATTCAACCAATCATAGGGAATAGACTATAGGTGTATGCTTGACAGCAGAAGGCATTGTAACAGGAGTAGAAACCATTGGAAGTTGGCCATTTCTTCATGTATCTTCCTTGTGTCTTCAGGACCTACGTGGTCCTGATCTCTAATATACCACTCCCATTTGATAACAGGTTGTAGCTGTAAATGTCCTACTTTATAACTTGATAGATCCAGTAATATTCAGCTCATGATGGGCATTTCAAATCACTTGGTAAGGTGGTGACTGCAATGGATTAAGCCACATATGGTTGGTACTTCTAGGTTCTAGGGGTCATGCAGGGGCACACAAGCCCTCAGTCACCTGGGGATGTTAAAGGTTCCCTCCTGCATGATCCACGTATGACTCAGCTAAACCCTTGCCCGCTTCCTTGAGCCCGATCATCTGCATATGATGGAGCCATGTCAACCCCTGTGTGCATGCACCAGGCAGCTTTTAAAATCTAGATGAGCCATCGTCCTCCCTGTCTCTGAACACTAACTTCCCAGGCCTCTACATGCCCCCTCTAATAATCTCCTAAGAGTGTTTCTTGTGTGTTTTGTGCTTCCTTCTTGGTAAGAAAAAATCCTAAGATTGCGCAGCTCTGCTAGCACATAGAAGTTCAATTAGGTGAAATGAAAACAAATCAAAATATCCATCATTTTATTAAGTACAGCACCCTCTAGTGGTTGATCCCATGTTGGGAATCAGGGAATCAGGACGGGGGAGCCCATGCAAACTGGGAGCCATGTGTTTCGCCTCTAGGATCCCACCTAAATATGCTGTGGGAGAGGTCCTGACCACAGAACAAATATTTCATTTTGTAACTTTAAAACTCTCTTTAGTTGTTAGTATTCTAGGCATCCTTACATCTGTGAGACAGGAAATTGCTCCACCCACCTAGCACAGTGCACCGTATAAGTCACACAGAATGCTGGAAGAAAAAGGGAAAGTTGCTAGGAGTGCAAGAAGATGACATTGATTGCTTTAGTAGCCAGGGGCCAGTGCTATTAAAATGCATGTATTCTCAGATCTGGAAAGTTCTCTCTTGGGGTGAATGGAATGGACAGGAGCTAGTATTCTGTCTCTTTAAGCACACTGTACCCTATATGGGCGGGGCTCTAGCCACTCAGGACTCACTAGCCAATCAGCACTCCAGATGACCTGCCAGTCAGAAGCAGTGCAGGTCTCTTCCTGGCAGCCGCCTTCAGTCTTGGCTTTGAAGAGGAGCTGGAGCCAGTGGATTCCTGTTCTCGGGTGCAGTTGCTGTTGCAGGGAGATGATGAGCTGAGAACTTTGGCAAAATGGAGAAGCACAACATGGTGAGTGAGGGAATGATGTCTCCTGATGGGGAGGAGCAGAGGGTGAGGTGCGGAAAACACTATGGTGTGAACTCCATGGGCCTGGGTGGGAACCTGCCGCCATATTGCCTGTATTGTGAAGTCCCTCATGGGCCCTGCTAACTCCTGGACCTAGGGGCAGGCCTCTGAATAACTTTGCTCTGTGGCTTCATCTCATTTGAGTCTTGGGAGTGGAAAGCTGCGTGTAAAAACACCTTCCTAGTCAACTTCAACACGTTTCCTGCATTCATGGAAACAAGTTGCCAAACTCAGGGAAGCCTCGTTTCTCCAGTATCTTCTCGATATCGAGCACTTTGCATTTAAGCTTTAACTATAATTTGAATTTATATTTAAATTTGTGGATGTTATCAAAGGCATCTTACATGTCGTGTAGCTCTCCACTACTGTGTCATAATGGAGAAGAGTAGAATTGGTGATACAATAGATTTACCAATGCTTAAAAATTATTTAACTCTCACACAGTAGAATTTATCAGAGGGAGAAATGCGTCTAAAACACCCAAACTGTGAGTCTATGCTAATGAGGGCTGGTAGAGATTAGAATACCTGGGTATACATTGTTTATCGGGATTGTCCAGATATTTGACTCCAAACCATTTCAAAGAAGCCATCACTGAGTTAAAAATAAAAAGTCACTGCTGGGTGGTGGTGGTGCACACCTTTAATTCCAATACGCTTGAGGCAGAGGCCGGTGGATTTCTATGAGTTCAAGGGCAGCCTGATCTACAAGAGTGAGTTCCAGGACAGGCTCCAAAGATACAGAGAAACTCTGTCTTGAAAAATAAAAAAAAATTACTAGACCCACCCAAATATCAAAGAATAGACCTGTTAACAAGCTGCTCAAGGAGACATTACAGGTCACAACCAACCTTAAGACCTGGCATGCCATAAAGTTCCAGTTTTCTTTTTGAGAGAGGCATAGTTCTGTCAGAAGACCAATATTACCGGTGACATATATTTGAAATGTAAAACAGTGTTGTGTGAAGGACTAGCCTGAGCAATCAAGGCTTTCCTTTAGGACCTCAGGCAGGGAGGAGGGACATTCTTGCTGACCTAGCAACAGCCTGGTACATAAGCCTGTGAGTTTCCCTAAGGATCTGATGTATTGATACTAAAACAGAGCTCTTTCTCTAAAACCAGGACTGTAGTAATAAGGGCGGCGGGGCTGCGTTCCCAGCACCCCAGCCGCCTGCTCAGCTAGCTTATGCCCGAAATAACAACACACAAACTGTATTCATTTAAACACTGCTTGGCCCATTCTCTTCTAGGCTAATTCTCACATATTAATTTAGCCCATTTCTAATCATCTGTGTATGGCACCCCAAGCTGCACTTACCAGGAAGATACTAGCCTATGTCCATCCTGGGTCGGAGCTTCATCCCGGGAGCAGGGCATTGCGTCTCTCAGGCATCTGCTCCCGAGAGGAGAGCTGTCTAGACTGACCTCACTTCCTCTTCCTCCCAGCGTCCTGTTCTGCCTACTCCTCCCACCTATCTTTCAACCAATAAAATGGGCCAAGGCAGTTCCTTTATTAGCCAATGATCTTCCTCCATCACAGGACTGTGTATTGGAGAGCCCATAATGGTTTGGTGCCCAGGCCTTTGTGGAGGGGTTGCTTCAGATCTTGACAACTCAACCTTTCCCACCATATGGAGCTATGGTTCTCAGTACCAAGGCCATTCTGGACGTACCAAAGATTTCGAAATAACCTGTATACTCTTTGTGTAGAATTGTTGGACTAGCCTCTCCCTAAATTTGTCTCATTGTATCATAGTTTCTGCTGACTTCATGTAATTCCTTCATTTCCCCCTAGGAAGTAATAGTCCAGGCTGGCTTTGAACTCACAGAGAGGCACAGGGTTCTTCTTCCTGTGTTGGGATTAAAAGTATAGGCCACCACCACCTGACAAGTTGCTATTTTTCTTTTTTCATTTTTTTTTTTGGTTTTTCAAGTTTCTCTGTAGCTTTGGAGCCCATCCTGGAACAAGCTTTTATAGACTAGGCTGGCCTTGAACTCACAGAGATCTGCTGGCAGGAATTAAAGACATGCCCCACCACTGCTCAGCTAAGATGCTATTTTTCTTAAGAAGCTTACTTGGCTGGGACGTATCTTCTGCAACACCTCCCCACCCTATCTTTTTTATCTTTTACTTGTCCAGTCCAGTCTTTCTCCTCTCTTGTCATCTTCACCTTAGAACCATGGCAGTGAAGAATGACCTGCTGTAACAGGTCACGGGCATACTTAAGAAAATATTCTGAGAATATTTTTGCCTATATATTTAGACTGGCAAGTTGCCTGTTTCTATTTCAATTGTTCAGAGTATAATCTGGACCATTATCCTATGGGATACTTATGACTAACAGTATATATTGAATGCACAATCTATCTAACTTCTGTCCCTTGAGCATTGGACAGAGATCAAGGCATAACATCATTAAAGATACTTTCTTTATTAATCTCCTAAGTGTGTGATGTGATTTCTCAGAGGGAAGGCATATTAATTCTAGAAGAGCTGCATTTCTGTCCCGATAGAAATATTGCTTCTGAGACAACTTCTGTTATGTTGACTCAGGTGGCTTTGGTCCCTCTTTGTTGCTTTCCTGGGCAACCTTGAGTGTCCTCTATATTACTCCTTCAAAGTTCTTAAATGACTGTACCAATTCACAGTATTAAAATTATGTATTTGCTGGGCAGTGGTGATGCATGCCTTTAATCCAAGCACTTGGGAGGCAGATGCATGCAGATCTCTGTGAGTTTGAAGCCTGGCTGGTCTATAAGAGCTAGTTCCAGGACAGTCACCAAAGCTACAGAGATACCTTGTATCAAAATAAAAAAAACCCAGTGAAGTAAAATAATGCATTCAAGGCGTGTAGTTGACTGCCTAATGCAGTCGCAGGAAAAGGATTTGCATATGGAGCATTTCTTCTGTCCTCAGATCACAATAGGAAGAATAGATTATTGTGTGCACTGCAGGGGGCACAGCATAGGCAATCAGCTGTTGGAGCCACCACTATGTAAAAGGGCCTGACTGTGGTAGCAGGAGTGGTTTGTAATTGCCCAGCATGTGTAAATTAATGTCATGTGAATGAACACAGACCAGATTGTGTGGGTGTCCAGATTAGGAAGGTTATCTTGAGTGAAGAAACATTGAATTTGCAATTAGATAACTATCCCTTGCAGATATGATCTATTTTTTTATTGGTATTTATTGAGCTCTACAATTTTCTTTTCTTCACTCCCTGCCTCTCCACTCCCCTATTCAACCCCTCCCACGGTCCACATGCACTCAGTTTACTCAGGAGATCTTGTCTTTTTATACTTTATACTTCCCATGTAGATTAGAGCTCTGTAAGTCTCTCTTAGCATCCTCATTTTTGTCTAAGATCTGGGATTTGCAGTCTGTAGGCTAGCTTTCTTTGCTTTGTGCTTTAAAACCACTTATGAGTGAGTACATGTGATAATTGTCTTTTGGGTCTGGGTTACCTCATGCAAAATAATGTTTGCAAGTTCTATCCATTTCCCTGCAAGTTTCAAGATGTCATTATTTTTTCTGCTGTGTAGCACTCCATGGTGTAAATGTACCACATTTTTCTTATCCATTCTTCAGCTGAGCAGCATTTAGGTTGTTTCCAGGTTCTGGCTAGGACAAACAAAGCTGCTATGAACATAGTTGAGCACATGTCCTTGTGGCACGATTGAGCATCCTTTGGATATATTCCCCAAAGTGGTATTTCTTGGTCTTGAGAAAGGTAGTTTCCTAATTTTCTGAGAAATTGCCACCCTGACATCTGAAGGGGCTGTACCAGCTTGCATTCATACCAGCAATGCAGAAATGTTCCCTTTTCCCCACAACCTCTCCAGCATAAGTTGTCATCAGTATTTTTGATCTTAGCCATATATTCAGGTGTCAGTTATAATCTCAGAGTTGTTTTGATTTGCATTTCTCTGATGACTAAGGATATTGAATATTTCCTTAAGTGTCTTTCAGCCATTTTAGATTCCTCTGTTGAGTTCTCTGTTTAGGTCTTTACTCCATTTTTTATAGAATTATGCGCCACCACTGCCCTGCTCAAACACTTTCTTTAAGTGTATTGCTGCTCTTATCTCTATTTGTTTCTGTTATCCATTGTTTCTAAGTCATTAATAGTTTCATTTCATTTCTTTCCAGTTATGTAGATTTCTATGTAGATCAATGTCTCCTATATTTTAGGCTTGCCTCATGCTGTGTAATTGAGAATTATTTTGCTGGGCGGTGGTGGCGCACACCTTTAATCCCAGCCCTCAGGAGGCAGAGGCAGGCAGATCTCTGGGACTTCGAGGCCAGCCTGGTCTACAAGAGCTAGTTCCAAGACAGTCACCAAATCTACAGAGAAACCCTGTCTCGAAAAAAAAAAATTGAGAATTATTTTGAACACCTAATTCTGCCTCTGCTGCCCAGTTCTGGGACGACAGTCCTGCAACTCCTTCCAGGTTTGTCCTTCACTAGTCAGATAGAAAGAAAAATAGAGCAGTTAATGAGTGTCTGTTGATCTTTCTGACTTTTACTGGGAACATAGAAATATAGAGGGATTGTTATAAGAATTGAACTCATTGACCAACTTTGAAGCTGGTGGAGACACAGTACAGGAAGTGAGAGGTTAGCCTGAGGGTGAGAGCTTTCCTCTTTCGACTGAGATTACTTATGTGGAATCAGGTAGTCAATTGTGATGCTGTATTATTATCCTGATTGACCATTGTTTGCAGTCCACAGACAATGGCAATCTGGATATGGACTGACCTTATCTTGAAACCTAATGTGTGATATTTACAGTAGTTATCCAAAATAGATGATCTGGGTAAAATGTTGTGTCCCTGCTTAACAGGACCATTACTTTTCTGGAATACGATCTTCATATTTAGGGAAAATACATGAGAAATATTTATTGTGCTCTAATACAAATCCTTCGTCTCTGGAGCACATGACCATACAGTGTGTTTCAAGTTTTCAAAATAATTTTTGAGATTAAAACTTCATCATGTCCACATTGTCTTTGCTCACTCCAAGCCGTAACATATCCTGATTGTTTTTTAATTCATGGTCTGTTTTTGTTTAACAACAGTTACAAAGTAACCACAGTTACACAGGAACAGTGATTCCTTTATAACTGTGACCTGTGTTTGTCTTCAGGATTTCCCATCTCTGAGGGAATGGAATGGCTGCACTGGAAAGTGAGTGTGCAAGGCAATGTGCACACAAAGGACCCTGTGCTTTGGATGAAGAATAGGATGTGCTATAGGGGAGTGGAATAATGTGTACTAAAGACAAATGTTCTAATCTAGGCCCCTGGCTGGGCGGTGGTGGCACACGCCTTTAATCCCAGCAATTGGGAGGCAGAGGCAGGCAGATCTCTGTGCGTTCGAGGCCAGCCTGGTCTACAAGAGCTAGTTCCAGGACAGGCTCCATAACCACAGAGAAACCCTGTCTTGAAAAACCAAAAAAAAAAAAATCTAGGCCCCTGTCTTCTGGGCTGGGTGGGCAGAACTGGAGTCTTTTGATATCTGAATCTTCTATAGAGAGGCGGCTAATATTTTGAGGCTCAGCCACGTGGCCCTAACCAGTAAGGAATTCTGGGAAGGGTTAGAAATAGGGAATACTAGTAGCAGACAGTGTGTGGGTTCTTTCCATGATTCTATTCTGCCTCTGCAGTTGGAGTTGGAAGGAAGATCACAAGCTATACCATCGTGAGTGTTAGGTGTTCAGGTCTGTTGAACTGTCATTTCTGCTGTGACTTGGCCTGATCATGAGCCAGCATGTAGTTATGTTGGTCCATGTGGTTCATGTTGGCAGTGGCCCGTGTTCTCTGAGCCTCCCTGTATATGAATTTATTGGGGCAGAGGAGTCTCTGGAAATTCAGCATATGATCGTGATTGTCCAGAGTACACACGTGGACACTGCTCTTGGTGTGCAGTGGGAAGAGAGATTAGAAAACTGAACGTCTAGATTCCAGAATTTCTCAATATTGCATTCCAATTTCAGGTTTGTGTTATAAGGATTACAAATAGTTTAGGAACTGGTAGGAAATGATGATATTGACCTTCTAGCAATGCATGATCAGAATGCTTTTATTGTGATCCTGCCACTTGCTGCAATGGTGTGATCCAGTGAAGCTTACTTCCAGGGGAATAAGGATTTTCTGATCTGCAGAGATTTCTCAGGTGTGCATTGTATTGGACAGGTAGATAGAGCTTAATCCACATCTTGGACCATAATCCATGTAGCAGAAAATAAATTTAAACCATTTTTTTTTTGTTTTCCATAAACAACATTCTCCATGACACATTATTTTAAAAAACCCATCCCTTTTAAATGAGTTTAAGAAAATAAACAAAATCCAGCTCCCACCTCCTTATTCCCACTTCTTCCCATTCCTTTTAAATAAAAGGGGAAAATGTAAAGATAAAATAAAACCAGAACACCTGATGAATAAATTAAAAAAAAACACTGCAAAACTTCACAAAACAAAGTACTGTATTCCTCTAAGGTAAGTAGAATTCACACTGAATCCACTGGGAGTGAGTTCTTTCTGGTACAAAAACCTGCAAAGAAAGACACTCAAGACAGAAAAATAAACAAAAAAGCAAACAAAATAGTTCACCAAAAAAACCTGGAGAGGCTGGAGCCCTAGGCGTGTGCCTAGACCTGGTAAATCAGAAGCAGGCAGGGACTGCAAAAGACAGAGAGAAGATGAGGGAAGAAAATAAGCTGAACAGATTGGTGCCCTTCCAGAACTCTGTGTAAAAGAAGTTCTTCTACCACCCGTACCCACCTACCCTTGAGCAGTCCTAAAGAGAGTGAAGTGGAGCAGAGAAACAGGAAACAGTTTGCACATTTGAGAAGTGTCCATGTTGAATCTCCATAGGAAATATGTCACACCTGCCCCATTCCCTGGGCCTCTCCTACTGCCCAGAGCAGGTCCCTACAGTTAATTTTGGGATTCTCCCCCTTCCACAGTATAACTTTTTTTAAAGATTCATTTATTTATTTATTTATTTATTTATTTAGCCCTGCAGGCCAGCAGAGGGCACCAGATGTCATTATAATTGGTTGTGAGCCACCATGTGGTTGCTGGGAATTGAACTCAGGATCGCTGGAAGAACAGTCATTACTCTTAACCTCTGAGCCATCTCTCAGCCCCCCAGTATACCTTTTTTAAAAAGATTTTTTCCCATCGAGGTCATCGTTTGTTTTCTATCTTTTTACATTCTTTTTTCCCTTCTTTCCTCTTTTTTCCCCCTCTCTTTTTCCAATACTTTTTTTAGTAAGGGGAATACCATGATATCACTCTAGCCTGGCCCCTGTAGACTTGATCCCAGGGCCTGCTGTTAATACCACTGTAGAATCAAGACAGGGAGATGTTGTAATTAGTAGTCTGGGCATGGTATTGGATTTGTGGGAAACCCCTGTCTGTTGTAGTGATGAGAATCATCTTGATTTGTCTCACTCTAAACAGGGACTCACCTAAAGCCAGGGAGTCCTCACTGACTCTTTGTCTATGAATTCTACATCTTCAAACCCTTTGCCAAGGCCACTGAATTTGTCACAGACTGACAAATTAGTAACATGGTTGACTGAACCACAGCCACGAAAGTGAGCTTCCAACTCTTCTGCTGTTGCACCATAGTCCACATTGCCAACATAGATGGAACTGGCATCAGCCTCCATCTTCTCCTCAAGAGATGAGATCACTGAGCCAGCATTGCCTGGGGTTGTACTCTTATTTTGGGGTTGTATTCTTATTCATCTGCTTCTCTACCTCATTTTGTAGCTCCTTTAATTTCTCATCCTCTTCCTCTATCTCCCTGACTCCCTGAAGCTTTGATCACCTTCTAGCTCTGGGTCCTCAATGATGCTGTCCTTGAAGTGTTCCTTCTGGCTTCTGGGGACTCCCCAACTCATCCCAGAACCTGTAGCTGAAGGATCCTCATTCCCAGTCTCCCCAAAAGCCCACTTCTCAGGCAGGGATCCCCAACCACCTGCTTCCCCCACTTTTCTTCAAATCATTTCTCTAGGTTGTTTGGGATTGGGTAATAGTGGAGCAGCATTTATCTAAACCAGAAGAAAGCACTAGGGCCGGGAGAGCCATCACAAGAGATCTCTTTTGTTTGCTAAGAGAATATCCATATCATGAGACTTCTGTCGTTGGAAGATAGATCAGTAATTAGAGGTCAGAAACAACAGTTTAAGGGTCACTTTGAGATAACTGCTTTTTCTGTTGGCTAACACAGATGTTATTCACCACCATCAAGGTTCCTGGAAGAAGAACAGCAGGCATAATAAAATTCTGTATAATGTTAAAACATACCTAATATGATTATACTTTCAACTGTAATAAGTAACAAACTACTAATATGCAGTACTTTAATAATAATAACTTTCAAGGACTAAATATTTTCTTTTCTTTTCTTTTTTTTTTTTGCTTTTTCGAGACAGGGTTTCTCTCTGATTTTGGAGCCTGTCCTGAAACTAGCTCTTGTAGACCAGGCTGGTCTCGAACTCACAGAGATCTGCCTGCCTCTGCCTCCAGAGTGCTGGGATTAAAGGCGTGCGCCACCACTGCCTGGCAACCATTTTCACTACATGTTTAAGTTAGTTGTTTTAGGTAAAATATCTTGAGTATATATATATAACATCATAGACAGTATGTTTTAACAAAAATAATATCAAATTACTATCAAAAGGAAGCATACATATCTATATCATTGTAAAATATTTAAATAAGTAGTTACTTTTTAAATTAATTTTAATGATCTACCCTTTTATCTCATCATACATATATATGCCTCTTGATTTTTTTAAGAGTAGATTCAATAATCTACACTTTTTTTCTATCATTACCTTGGGTGCCTTTTGTAGGTGGATAAATGTTTATGAATATATAGAGTTGGCTTTGGAGTTGGACACTGGCTCTGTCCCTCTATAAATCCAAACACGTTAAAAGAAAAATTCAGAGTTTCTGTCTCATGTCAGGAGCATGGGACAGAAATAAAAAAGAATTTAGAAAAAAAATTTACTTTTCTTTATATCTATTTTTGTCTCTATTGTCCATGTCACTGAATATATTTGTCTGTATATGTCTATATAATTAATGTTGAAGGTTTGCACAATGAACAATAAATTTTCCTGCAGTGAATTTTGAAATTTCCAGGAAGAAGATGGGGCCCCAGAACATCAACTCAACCTGGTTGATATGACGTCATGATGATGATAGCGCTACTACAAGATCTGTTTTGAGAACCAGCTACTCAAGGTGGTTCCAACTTGGTTAGCTGAAATGGTGCACTTTTTACAATGTTCTGGACAGACCTCCTAATAGGAAGCTCAGAAAAACCTTACCAAATATGCAGAGACTATTTGCAATTATACCAGACAGTAATCTTGGAACTTAACCATCATTTTACTTTCACAGGATCCCATAGAAAGAAAATTCCCCCCCATGACAGCTGGAAGTAATTCTAAAAGACAAGGTCTCCTCTCCCAACAAAGTTTGTTCTCAGAATTAGGGATATCATTTAGGGGTTGATTATAATTGGTATAGGGTTGCAAGATGGAGAGAAAATTTTAGAGGCTGAGGGATCACTTTGAAAAAAAATGGGAAAATTGGATGGGATAATAGATTAGTGTGAGCTTACTCACACTAATAATAATAGTGAGTAAATAGAGTGAATATTGTGAGTTATTATTTATAGGCAATTGCATTGGTATAGATTATTGTATATTAATATAATGTGATATTATATTGAATATTGTATGCATTCATGCTTCTACCTCTGCTTAAAAACATTTTTATGGATTAATATATATTTATCATATTGCAACATACATTTCTACCTCTGATCAAGATACTTATACATTGTTTACATTTTGAAGTCATTGTCCTCATTTGTTTCAGTTGTTTATTGTATAATATTCTAATATTTATTTATTTATTATGTATACAATATTCTGTCTGTGTGTATGCCTGCAGGCCAGAAGAGGGCACCAGACCTCTTTACAGATGGTTGTGAACCACCATGTGGTTGCTGGGAATTGAACCCAGGACCTTTGGAAGAACAGGCAATGCTCTTAACCACTGAGCCATCTCTCCAGTCCCCTTGTATAATATTCTAATATGAGCCTTAGTTTTTAAGTTTATAGGTATTAAGAATTATAGATCAATAGTCATTTATGGTTTTTATAGTTGGAATAATCAGGTTCTTTAGATACATAGAGATTATATTCATATATAGGTAATCTTCAACCACTTCAAAGAGCTGTAGATTATGGCATTTAAATAACTTTGAATTATGTTTAAGTGAGACAAAATTGCTCCTAGTAGCATCATTCTATTTCCAAGAGAATGTTGAACACCGGTCACTTCACTTGGAGCTTGTTTTCTTCTTACCAAAACTGGCCTTTAGGCAAAGACATGTTCATGTCTCAACTACTGACAAGATACATGATATCCAAAATGGATAAGCAGGATTGTTAAATCTTGCCAAGATAGGATAAGATGGTTTTTAAAATTTTCCTACCTCCTTAAGTTGTCGGTCAGTTATTCTAGGTCTTTGCCAAAGTTGGTTGCTTCAACATTGCAAATGAGACTTTGGATGATTGCCCAGGGAGCCAGTTGTCTCTGTAATTTGTTACACATTTTGAAAGTTGCTTGATTGCACTTCCTGCTTACTCAAGTAATATTATTTCCCTTCTTGGATCTTCGATGGGGTTGAAGACTAGATAGTTGAAGTTACTTTCCTCTCATGACTTGGCTAAGTTTTTATACAAGACATAAACTAGTTAGGATAGGATAATTAATGAATATATTGTTCTTATTCATAGTATAGAATTGTGTATTGGGCTTAGAACTCTCTTATTTAAACAAAAGGAGAAGGCGCTGTAGGAAATCTTACAGCCAGTGGTTTCCTGACCACTAAGGCATGGCCTCTTATATAGGCCAGTATAGAGCATGAGTCCAGCCTCTTTCTGGCTGCATGATTCGGTTTCTGATCTCAGTTTGAGCATAGGATTCTGATTTGTGAGTCTATCCCTAATAAATAAACATCTATTTCTCAATTCTGAGCTAGTATTGCATTTCTTCTAAGAGTCCTTCTTTAAGGATCATTAAATGTGAATCTTCTAAGTGATGAAATGATTTCTTTCATTTGTTGACCATGGACCAATAGTGACTGGGTTCAGAATGTACTTGATTAAATAAACAACCCACCAGAAAATATCATGTATTTGAAGAACTTTCTCTCCTTATTGGTTTTATTTCAATTTTCTGTGGATCCTTACCAGGAGAAGCCTTTCTAGATAAAATTCCTCATTGTATGCTATGAGTTTCAATACCCTAAAGTAATTTCCTGACATTTATATCTACTGTGTTGTGCTTGACATTAATCAGCCAAATTCCTATTTATACTGAAATGTGTTTACCATCATTATGGGCTCAATCTCTAAATCACATAAGATATAGCAGAAAGAGTTCTTATTCAGTGCTCAAGTGTTTGGTAACCTGCTGTTTTATCTGAGTCATTGTGTGGCTCTAAATTCCTGAAAGTAAAGGGAGGCATCATTCCTCGCTCTATTTGTTGTGATGTTATTGGATGATGGCCCTGGAATGCAGGTATTTTTTATGTCAAGTATATGCTGCTGTGCTGAGCTTCATGCTTATCTTGAATTTTAAAATTTGACAGAGGGTATCTCTCTGATTCCCAGGATACCATCCCATGGATTGATAGCATTAATACTGCCTGAGTATTTTGAGTCATTAAATTGCAGCTGTATGAACATCTTCTTGCTTGTTATGCTTGCTTTGATTTTTTTAAATCAATATGACTGTTTTATATGCCTGCATGGATATGTACCATGAAAGTGATCAAAGAATATCAGAAATCCTTACCCTGGAAAATGGATAGTTATAATCCCCATGTAAGTACAGGCAAATTTGTCCATCTCCATTCCAGATCAGCAAGAGTGCTGAATTAATCTGCCCCCTCTCCAGGTCTGTGTTGATTATTTATGACCAACATATATATTTCTACTGTTTTCATCTGTCCACTTTTAACTGTTTTATACAGGAAGTTCTTTTTCTACAAAATGTTATTGGTATTGAAGTTTATATTAGGGTACTTCAGGGTCTGGAAGAAGACTACAGAACTGGAGTGAAAACAACTCTTTGTAGAAACTTCAATAAAAGCCTGTTAGTTTTTCTATCCCATTGTTTGTTTTATTGAGGTTTGCAATGGAGACAGAGTCTTAATGTGTACTGCCACTTTTCCTGGACCTGATTGCATTGACTTGACTGGCATTCAACTCAGAGACAAATATACCCACCTCTGTTTTCTCAGTGTTGTGGTTAAAGGCACAATAAACCAATACACCCATTTGTGTATCTTTTTTTCTTTCTATAATGAGGAATTTTTCATACAATTTTCTCATGCATACAATTTACTGTTGATCTTTTTTCTTGTCTCACCCTGTTAATAGATATTGTTCTTATAAGGTGAAATCCCATTCAGATTGTATAGAAATGACAGAATTGACTCTAATTTTCAATTTACTTCTAAAGTAACTGACTATATCACAGAATAAGAATGGGGAGCACCAGAATCATACAACTGTACTTTCAAAGAAGTATGCATTTCCAATGATGTCACTGTCATGCTTACATGTACACACGTATGGTATATTTTTGAAGGCAGTGACCTATGATGATCTACATATCAACTTCACTCAGGAAGAGTGGGATTTGCTGAGTCCTTCCCAGAAAAATCTCTACAAAGATGTGATGCTGGAGACCTTCAGGAACCTCACTACTACAGGTAAAAATGAATTTCCTTCATGTTTCAAAATATGGAGACAACCTTTCCTTGCCTTATAATGTTGTTCTGTAATTTGATTTAGAAAGAAGAAAATGAGATGAGTAACACAATCATAGTTCTTAGGTGCACTTAAGATAATGAGCTAGCTGGGCAGTGGTGGCACACGCCTTTAATTCCAGCACTCTGGAGGCAGAGGCAGGTGGATCTCTGTGAGTTCGAGACCAGCCTGGTCTACAAGAGCTAGTTCCAGGACAGACTTCAAAACCACAGAGAAACCCTGTCTCGAAAAACAAAAAAAAATAATAATAATTAAAAAAAGAGAATGACCTAATTGTTGTACAATATTAAATAATATAACATACATATTCTGGTACTGTATTTCAGGGTACATTTTGGAGGTCTGTAACACTGAAGAACATAGTCAATGCTCTAGAAGACCTACAAGGTAATTTTCCTGTGCAAGTTTATAACAATGTGCCTCTGATGAGTTTCTAATATGTCCTGGAACAATGAATCAAAAGCAGCATTGTAAATAAGCACAGCTTTAAATGCATTGATGGTTATTAAATTCTCACAAATCCATATTCCTCAATTTCTCATAGGTGAATTGCATGTGCAAGGCATTCATTTAAGAAAACGTCAACAGCACTCGGGAGGCAGAGGCAGGCGGATCTCTGGGAGTTTGAGACCAGCCTGGTCTACAGAGCTAGTTCCAGGATGGGCTCCAAAACCACAGAGAAACCGTGTTTCGAAAAAAACTAAAAAAAAAGAAAAAGAAAAAGTCAAGGAAGCAATGACTAAACAGATAATCACCATTTGAATCATAGCAACGTGAGGGCTATGTAGTAGATCTGCCAGTCCATTTCTTTCTTGCTACTTATGACAATAACTTTATACACATTTCAGTGATGAGTGTAGCTGCAAACTTTCTCCTAAATCAATAGCTCATGGTAAGACTTGGGTTACTCATAGACTTTTTGTGACTTGTTAAGTTTAGTGAAAGTGGCAGTTAGAGTCAAGGGTCAATGGGCAGTTGTTGTGGAGAAACCTTAATATCTATACCACAAGTCTATGAGGAACAGCAAGTGAAACCATGAGGATTCAATGTGGAAATCTTTTATTTACTATTCTTCCTTACTATGTATATCATATGTGAACTCTTGATACAAGCATATGAGAATATGGATATGGAAAGATGTAGCATACGACTCATTAAGAACAATTAGAAGATAAACTGTAGTTCCCATGGAGAGTATACTTGTTCAATTAAGTGCAAGTATACAGTAATTGGTATTTTACCATCATTGTTAATACATAAACAACTTCACATTAAAAAAAAAGCCCCATGAGTTCTAAGTCTGCCAATACTTCTTAGTGTCTTAGTTCACTTAGTCAATGTATAAGGATTCACAGTAAAATTTATGAATGCAGTAAAGATCGTAAGGCACTCAGTGTATGCATTTCTTTTAAAAAATGTGAAAAAATCATAGAAAAATATAGAGATAGGTATAGATGAAATGGTAAACCATGACACAAAGGAATTATCATCACAAATATTTTTCCTAATGAAAGAAGAAAACATGATTTTAAATGAAGTTATAAGACATTAATATTTGATTCATTTTTACAACTGGAACAAATTATGAAATTAATTCATACAGATCTGAGGTTCAACAGTATATTGAATGTGGTAAAGCTTTTACATGTGTAAATTATCCTTGCAGGATTGAAAGAAATCAAATTGGAGAGAAATTTTCAGTATGTTCTCACTATGCTAAAACCTTGTCTTATGACACTCACCTTCTAAGGAATGAAAAAACACATACCAGAGAAAAATGCTGTGAAATTAAGCAATGTGGTAAAGCCTTTGATTATCACAGTCATCATCAAATGCATGAAAGAACACCCACTGGAGAGAAACCCTATGAATATAGTCAAGATGGTAAAGACTGTGTTCATTATGAAACTCATCAAAGTCATAAAAGAACACATAATGAAGAAAAATCATATAAATTTAATGCGCTTGGTAAGGCCTTTGCTGATCACAGTCATCTTCAAAAGAATAAAAGAACACATACTAGAGAGAAACCCTATGAATGTTTTCAATGTGGTAAATGCTTTGCATGTCAGGAAATCTTCAAACACATAAAAGAACACGTACTAGAGAGAAACCCTATGAATGTAATCAGTGTGGTAAGGCCTTTGCTCAGAAAAGTAATCTTCAAATGCATAAAAGAGCACATAATGGAGAGAAGCCTTATGAATTTAGTCAGTGTGGTAAATACTTTGCACATCTGGATTACCTTCAATTGCATGAAAGAACACATTCTGGAGAGAAACCCTATGAATGTAATCAGTGTGGTAAGGCCTTTGCTCGACCTAGTACTCTTCAAAGTCATAAAAGAACACATACTGGAGAGAAACACTGTGAATGTCATCAGTGTGGTAAGGCCTTTGCTCGACCTAGTACTCTTCAAATGCATAAAAGAACACATACTGGAGAGAAACCCTATGAATGTAATCAGTGTGGTAAGGCCTTTGCTCAACATGGTAGTCTTCAAATGCATAAAAGAACACATACTGGAGAGAAACCCTATAAATGTAGTCAGTGTGGTAAGGCCTTTGCACATCATCGTCACCTTCAATACCATAAAAGAACACATACTGGAGAGAAACCCTATGAATGTAATCAGTGTGGTAAGGCCTTTGCATATCTTAGTAATCTTCAAGAGCATAAAAGAACACATTCTGGAGAGAAACCCTATGAATGTAATCAGTGTGGTAAGGCCTTTGCTCAACACAGTCATCTTCAAACGCATAAAAGAACACACACTGGAGAGAAACCCTATGAATGTAATCAGTGTGGTAAGGCCTTTGCTCGACCTAGTACTCTTCAAAGTCATAAAAGAACACATACTGGAGAGAAACCCTATGAATGTCATCAGTGTGGTAAGGCCTTTGCTCACCGTGGTACTCTTCAAATGCATAAAAGAACACATACTGGGGAGAAACCCTATGAATGTAATCAGTGTGGTAAGGCCTTTGCTCAACGTGGTACTCTTAAAAGGCATAAAAGAACACATACTGGAGAGAACCCCTATGTATGTATTCAGTGTGGTAAGGCCTTTGCCCATCATAGTCACCTTCAATACCATGAAAAAACACATACTGGTGAGAAACCCTATGAATGTAATCAGTGTGGTAAGGCCTTTGCTCAACACAGTCATCTTCAAAGGCATAAAAGAACACACACTGGAGAGAAACCCTATGAATGTAATCAGTGTGGTAAGGCCTTTGCTCGACCTAGTACTCTTCAAAGTCATAAAAGAACACATACTGGAGAGAAACCCTATGAATGTCATCAGTGTGGTAAGGCCTTTGCTCACCGTGGTACTCTTCAAATGCATAAAAGAACACATACTGGGGAGAAACCCTATGAATGTAATCAGTGTGGTAAGGCCTTTGCTCAACGTGGTACTCTTAAAAGGCATAAAAGAACACATACTGGAGAGAACCCCTATGTATGTATTCAGTGTGGTAAGGCCTTTGCCCATCATAGTCACCTTCAATACCATGAAAAAACACATACTGGTGAGAAACCCTATGAATGTAATCAGTGTGGTAAGGCCTTTGCTTATCTTAGTCATCTTCAAAAACATAAAAGAACACATACTGGAGAAAAACCCTATGAATGTAATCAGTGTGGTAAGGCCTTTGCTCAACACAGTCATCTTCAAAGGCATAAAAGAACACATACTGGAGTGAAATCCTTTAAATGTAATCAATGAAGTAAGGTCTTTGCTCACAACTGTGCTCTTCAAAATCATAAAAGAACCCATACTGGAGAGAAACCCTATAAATGCCATCAATGTGGTAAGGACTTGCATGTCACAATCATCTTCAATTGCATAAAAGAACACATACTGGAGAGATACATGTGAATGAAATCTGTCCTGAATCCTTTTTCCCAATCATCTCCAAATATGTAAAATAAGACATCTTATAGAGAAACCCTGAGTTTAATATGTGTGTTCTTTAAAAACATGAGAAAAATCATACTGTAGTGATACTCTATGAAAATCAGTGTCAGAATGATTTGTGCTTCATATAGGAGTAAGACTTTTTGTGTGTAATCAATCTGATTAAGTTTGTGGTGCATATTACCATAATCTTTGGACCTGAGGAAAAAACTGAGGGCTTATTGTAAATTATTCTTTAAACAAAAACAGTTATTGTATAGAAAAGAATTTTATAGTGTCAACAATTTGTTCAAGCATCATGATACCTCTTATTATTTTAGTTTGAAGTAGCAAACTAATGGACAAACATTTTATGAAGCATTATTGGTTGGAGAAAGGGTATTTAAAGAAACATACATTGGTCCTGAAACCAGAGCCAAAAGAAAGTACCTTGTCTCTGAATCTAGAAGTAGTTAAAGAAACAACATCTCTCTGAAAACAGCCAACGTTAAAAGGGGCCAGTAAAGAAACACAATTTGGCTCTCAAATCAGATCCATAAAAACAAACTCTACCCTTGTCCACTGCGCACAAAAGCAATGAATCCCTCGGCATAAAATCAAGCCCATCCCGGAGCTTTTTCAGGATCAGGTATTGAAATTCAGCAAATTCCCACCATCAAAATCTCCTTTGCTCTCGGTTATTAAGAAGTCCTATTTGAGCCTTATGCTCATTAAGCATGCAGCTGTCCCTTTCCACACTTTGCAGAGGTATTCATACTCATGTTTTCTTCCTTCTCAAATAAATCTGATTCAAGATTTATGTGAATACCTCTTTTACTGGAATGTTTCAGAAACTCCTGGAGTTGAGCCAAGATACAATTGATGCCTCTGTTTGGGAACTTAGTTCAGAAGATGACATAGTAATTGGACATATATTATGAAATATTCCCTTGAGAGTAGAGGAGATCAGAACCAGATATTTCTACTGGGAAACTTTCTTCTTTTTTTGTTTTTGTTTTTTTTTCTTCTGTTTTTTGAGACTGGGTTTCTCTGTAGCTTTGGGGCCTGTCCTAGAAAAGCCTCTGCCTCCCAAGTGCTGGGATTAATGTTGTGCACCACCACTGCCCGGCCTGGAAAGCTTTCTTAGAAGAATTAATTTCTTTTACTTCAAGTCTAAGTTTGCTTTTTCTTTACATGAACCAATTCATTGTGTAAGTAAGCTGTACGATGACTCTCAGCTCCTCTTTTACAGAAATGAATGAATGTTTACAGGAGAAATGTTTTCATGAGTGAAAAACTGTCTTAAAAGTTTTGTTCATTGTAGTTATGTGATGTATGTGTGTGTATTTGTGTGTATTTGAATGTGCATTCTGTATCCACATAAAGATAATACCTTGGATATTATTGCAGAAGAAATTACAGGAAGCTGTCAAACATCTGACATTAGTTCTCACCTAGGCGTGACTCTAGTGCCTCATATATTTTTAGTCTATTTATATCTTTTTGAAGTCTGGAAATAGGAACACACTCTTAGAAAAAAGAAAGTTCAATTCATGACAACAATTGGTTAATTTCTTTAGAAATCACAGTTTTCTCTAGCTTTAAGTAAAAATTTTTATCATAACCTTGAGGGAAGTAAATTACATACCATGTTTAATCAAGACTGGTGGAGATCATTGCATTATGGTTTCTACATTGAAATATTTGAAGTGTGTACTAAAGTGAGCTATATGTGTGGCAAATCCATTTAGTGAATTCTATTTTGTAGTCTTTATATTACTTCTATGGATTTTGTTCATCTTTTTTTGTGCCTTTACCAAGTGATGGGTATTTTTTTGCTATAATGTATAGAATGGTAAACCCATCATACTTGTTTCCCATTGGTTATTGAAGTGTCAGGCCATGTGGGAACATACTTTTTGAGTAAATGTTTTGGGTTGTTTCTGGTTTAGATTTTTATCTTTTCAGAAATTCCCTTCAGCTTTTGTTTGTTATTAATCCTAGCTTGGATGTCAGGAAAAATTCAGGGATTATTTTGAATTCATGATGCTCATATGTCTGCCCCCTGTATACAAGTCCAAGGGTCGATGATGAACTCCAAATGTATGTGGTTTTTCAACAGAATTTGACAGTATTCACATTAAAATGACTGATAAAATAAATAATAAGAAATGTTAAATACCTTATGTGTACTTAAAGAAGTATTTTCATTCATGTTTTATAGATGTAATAACGTAGTCTAATCAGCAATCATCTGTTTATCTGACACCATAACTTAATGTTCTTTTCTTGTAAATTTTTTTGATCTTTATTGAGCTCTACATTTTTTTGCTGCTCCCCTCCTGCCTCTTCCCTTCCCTTCAGTACTCTCACAAGGTCCCATCCTCCCAATTTACTCGGGAGATCTTGTCTTTTTCTAATTCACATGTATATTAGAACTTTGTATGTCTCTTTAGTGTCCTCATGTTGTCTAAGTTCTCTGGGACTGTGATTTGTAGGCTGGGTTTCTTTGCTTTATGACTAAAATCCACTTAATGACTGACTACATGTGATAATTGTCTTCTGTGTCTGGGTTAGCTCTCTCAAAATGATGTTTTCTCGCTCCATCCATTTTCCTGAAAAATTCAACATGTAATCGAGGTTGGGATTCTAGTCTTGCCCATAAGAGTCCTTTCCCACTGAGTCATCTCATTGGTGCTCAAATTCAATTAGAAGAAATATTACAACAGTAGAGTCTTATTTTCTTTTCAAATTGTAAATGCAATTTCATACAACAAGAGAGGACCATGGGACAATTTGAATAGTCAATCTGCTATGCATGTGAAAATATTCTTACCAGCACAGATTTTTTTAATTTCTTCATTCTGAGAACAAGACATGTATTTATACTTTCTCAAAACCAAAATTACATGCCAGAAAATTGCATCATTTATTAAAGTTCATTGCCTCTAAGTCTGATAACCTGGCTTCTATATCTTGTTTACCCTAATACTCTTACGAATTTTTTCATATTTGTTGACTTCATCAGTTACTTATACACACTCCTACATCATCTCATTCACAAATAATTTTTAAACCAAAAGAAGTTTCTTTCAGTGTATTTGCAGTCAAATGACTCCCAAGGTTTAAGGACTAAAACTCACAACGTGGACGTAGATCATAGACCCCTGTTAGTTTTCCTATCTGTGCTACATGCACATCATGTCGCAGGTGTAGTCACAAAAGCACACTTCAAACATTTTTAAATGGATGGAAATGACAATGCAATAACAATGACTCATTATTTTGAACATATGAAATTATTTGGCCATTTAAATAATACAATTTGAAGAAATATTGTTATTTATCAAAACAATGATGTTCCCTTTTAAGTCTTTCATTATGTTTTTTTTTTTTTACTCAATAAGTCCTTTACAAACATTTCAGCTCAACATAGAGGTGCATGGCTCTAATCACAGAACACAGGAGTGTGGGTGGGTCCAATCTCAGTGAGTTTGATGCCAGTTTGTTCCACATAATGCATACCTGGCATCAATGGCTATGTGGACATATCCTATCTCAAAAACATCACAAAAGACAAAGACTCCCAAATTATGGAAGTTTTCCTAATAAAATCTGCCTGGAGTCAGACTGATTTCAACCAACATTTTAAATATTCCCTCACATAAAGAGAAGTCTCTTAACAATGAAAATAAGAAGCAATATACAAATTCCATTCACATTCCTTCCATTGAATCTTTGACAACCATCTATAGTGGACTTTATCCTTCAAGTGATAAGAGACAGAAGGAACAATGTGACTCCTCTACCTTAAGAATTATAATGACACATGTGGGACCTGGAGAGTTGTCTCAGGAGTACTGCTCCTCTTGGGTACCCAGGTTTGACTCATAGCACCATATCTGATTGGATAGAACTCCCTGTAATTGGAGGTCCTGGAGATCGGGTGCATTCTTCTGGCCTCTTAGGGTACAAAATGGGCAAATACTGAAAAGACAGATGTGTATTTGATTCTATATTTTAAATAGGTTTTCTTTATGTGCCTGTTACCTTAAAAAGGAATGAAATTCAACTTAGATGTAGGAGTTTGACCAGTGAGTGTAGCAAGTGTATCTCAGGTACTAGTGATGACCAGAAGACAGTGTCTACTCTCCTGTGACTGGAGGAACAGACAGTTGTGAGCTGTCTTATGAGTGCTGGGTATCAAAGATTCTCTGGATGAGTCACCAATGTTCTAAGAGCTGAGCCTTCTTTTCAGCCTCATGAACATGTCATTTATAACAGTAAGGTATAAAAGGCTGATCGAAGTTCATCTTAACTCATCCTTTGCCCAAAAGAAATAAAGGACTGATAGTATTGGAAACTAATTTAGTCTTTGTTCTTTTTTTTTGGTTTTTTTTGAGACAGGGTTTCCCTGTGGTGTTGGAGCCTGTCCTGGAACTAGCTCTTGTAGACCAGGCTGGTCTCGAACTCACCTCTGCCTCCCGAGTGCTGGGATGAAAGGCGTGCGCCACCATTGCCTGGCAGTCTTTCTTCTTAAAGAATTTCTGAGCCCAAATATTCCTCAACTGAGGGAAAAGTACAAAACAAAACAAATAATCAGGAAACAAGCTGAAAATGTAAGTCTTTAAAAGATAGTTGGCGGCCGGACGATGGTGGTGCATGCCTTTAATCCCAGCACTCGGGAGGCAGAGGCAGGCGGATCTCTGTGAGTTCGAGACCAGCTTGGTCTACAGAGCTAGTTCCAGGACAGGCTTCAAAGCCAAAGAGAAACACTGTCTCGAAAAACAAACAAACAAACAAACAAATAAATAAATATAAATAAAAGATAGTTGGCTATTTAACCAAAGCAATTGGCCATAATTGGAACATAAATACTTACTATTCAGTAAGTATTCAGTACCCATGCTTAAGTTCATTCTACGAGGTTGTAGATCATTCTTGGCTGGCCAGAAAGAGCAATCATGTTGTTATCATTTATTGGTGGCACCTATTAATGACAGTAAACACATCACTTTTATATTCAAAGTTTAAAATTTTCTCTTATCCTGACTTTTGTTTATAGACCATAATCAATCATCATGCATTTAAATAACTCAAAATTCTGAACTATCAAGAAATTGGACACAGAATTAAAAATGGGGAAAATACCATTCTGCAGTAGAAGTCAGCAATCATATCTTTGAACACAGAACTGTATGGTAAATTTCTGTATGATATAGTGCACAGTAGCAAAGAAGATCAGTGCAGTGACTAAGAAAGGACATTTCTGTGAAGGTGTTGAAGGTAATTCCCAATAATGCTATCTAGAAACTATTCAAGATGCAGTCATGTTGAATAAAAGACTAAAGGTGGGCTTCAGCCACAAACACATGACCTTAACTCCTGAGCATGTCTGTCCTGGAGAATCAAGTCAGGGATCCACACATTCTTTGATTTGCAGAAATACAGGGGTGTGGCCAGCAGGTTCATAACCTAGGCTCTCAGGTCAGAAAGAGAAAGAAGACACCATATGAGTAAACTTGATGTCTCTTTAAAGAACTGCCTATTTTCTGCAAATGCTGATTTAGAAAGCCATCTGTAATAGGAGGCGAGCCTCTGATCACAGATCTCCAGCATAGCCCACCAAATAAAGGCAGTTACCGAGAAGCTGCATTTGTCTATGTAGTTTTGTGTTTAGATTCCTTTTCCAAGGTATTTCAGATTTTATCTGAAATTTTTGGCCACACATTGGAATGCCATTTTTATTTTTTTTTACTTTAAAATTATACCTTTAATTATAGAATATTGTTAGGATAATACAGCCATAGACAAGACACTAGGATAACTGACCAATACCAACGGGATCCGCTCTCCACAACCACAGAACACAGGCACAGAGTGTCTGGGTATGTGCAGGAGCAGCCAGGGGCCTGCAAACAGCAGGCATGCAAACAGTATTGGTGAAGTGTGACAGAGGCATGACTTCCACAGAGCTCAGCACTGGGAGTGGGCCGCGGATGACTGCAGGAGGGAGGGCACTCAGCTGGTGCAGACAGGTATGGGGAGATGGGAAGGCAATCAGAGACCCTCCCTGAGCCTTTCATCTACAAGGCAAAAGCAGCAAATGGCACACTAGCAAAACCTTTAGGCTGGAGGTGGTGTTGCAGGGCTGGGGGGATGGGGACCGGGTAGAGAAAGGGGTAAAATGAAGTTGGATCAGAGGTGCTGTCTTCTAAAAGCTACTCCCAAGCAGACACTTACAATGACTCAACCAAGTCATTGGCTACATACAGATGCCATATCTGAGTTTAGTTACCAAGAATACATAAGTCACCTAACGGTTAAAATGTGAATACCCACAGCAGGCTAGATGTCGTACAGAATAGAAACCACGTGCCTGCCCCAAGTTCATGCTCAAATGGGAGGGGCCAATCGGAGTGCTTTTCATTTGGTTGCTTTTGAGGCTGTCACTAGTGAATGACACGGTAGGTGTCACCCAGCTTCACTCACAATGACTCTGTAGTGAAAGCACTAAATGCCAAATCCCAAAGAACTTCAACAAAAAATTTTTTTGTTTTTTCCAAGACAAGGACTCTCTGTGTAGCCCTGGCTGTCCTGGAACTCTATCCTGTAAACCAGGCTGGCCTTGAACTCACAGAGATCTGCCAGCCTCTGCCTTCCAAGTGCTGGGATTAAAGGCATGTGCCACCCCCAATCCCCACCCGTGCAAAAAAAAAAGGTTTCTTGAAAAAAAAAAACATGTTAACATTTGCAAGTCTGCACTAAGCACCATAAAATGCACTGGGCCCCATCCCCTTCCATCCCCAGGGGACGGAGTAAGCACCAATATCCGGGCTACTCATAATTCCTGCCTGGGCTGAGATAAAGAGAACTGAGGTACTGGGCGACACTGGGCAACTCTCACTGTAACTCTTTGTACCTGGAGGCGGGAAACACACTCCTCTTTAGGCTTATTCATTTCTTCTGATGAGGCCAAAGAGGTTTCATCACAGGAGAAGATAACTCAGTCTGAGAAAGGGCAAAGGACCTAACTGTCCAGTCATTGTCTCACAACTGATGGACACATACGAGCAAGAGTTTAGTTCTGTACAAAACCAAGCCTTACAGGAGAGTGCACGCCTGCGCACCAGTGTTCAAATTCTTTCCCATAACACAAGAAAAGTAAAGGAATTCTCTCACATGGAGTATGCCTACAGTTCTATCTTATGGTCTACATCACGTAAGAACATGCTGATTCTTAGGAATTCGGTCTCTGCTATTAGAATACACACTTCACTATACATACACATTCCTTTAAGCGAGCTATGATAAAGACTGGGGCGTGGCCCTATCAAACCCTAGAGTTAGCAGTACAAGGGCGAGTGACCTAACTGTTAAAGTTAGATGGCAAAGGACACAGAAAGGACTGTCGCTCCCTGGGAAGGGCTCGGTGCTCCCTTCCCTGAAGGAGTCAACCCACTTCTACTCCTTCCATCATCACCTGCGGTCCTGTCCTTTCCTAAAGGCAGTTTCCACACTGCGATCTCTAAAGTGATTTCTGAAGACAATTCATAAACCTGATTAATGACAGCATCAATGGGTATCTCTTGCTAAGGTCACCACCATCCAAGGGCCCTTGGTCCTCAACCTTGTACCCTTCTCCTTTCACACTGTGTCTTCGGGTAGCTTTCAAAAGCGTGCAAGCTATATACAAGTGAGAAACAAGGGAAGTGATTCAGTCACTGCTTTCAGCGTGCAGAATCCTGTGCACAAGAAGGCAAGGTACCAATATGAGCTACTCAAGGAAAAAGCCCTTTGGAAGGGAAGTGCATGAGCCCGGCCACTGCGGTGTGTGAACAGTGGCTACCCAGGACAAGTCCGCATGCCTTCTTCCAGAGCAGCTGCGGCCACCCTAGTCCAGTTCTACATTCCCACTACAGTCTTTTGGGGCCAAAGATACGAGAGGAAAAAACAACTTTTGAAAAACCTACTCCATTTCCAGGACTAAGCATCCACCAGCATCTTGTCCTATGGTCTTCAGCTTTCAAGTTACTAGGAACGGGGGCTGCTTCTGATGAAGCGATTCTTGTAATAAAACCAGTGAAGAAAACTAACTATTTTGGAGAAGGGGAAAACTTCCCCAACGCTGTGGGTCGGAATTTCAAAGGGGTCGTATTCTACCATGTTTGAAAACGTGGCCAACAATAAGGAAAGTCAATCTAAAGGAAGCTCACTGATATCAAATCAAATATAACTACCTCCACGAGTCATTTCTTACTCAGGAATATAGGACTTAGTCGGTATGGACTCTGTTGTGTTTAATAAGAGCTGAGCTCCGGCTGAAACTCTTGTCACACTTGGTACATTCGTAAGGCTTCACTCCCCTGTGAACTCTTTGATGGGTGATGAGGTTGGAGCTTTGTGTAAACCCCTTTCCACACTGCACACACTCGTAGGGCTTTTCTCCCGTGTGAGTCCTCTGGTGCTTAATGAGATCTGACCTCTCCCCGAAGCTTCGCCAGCACTCGTTACACTCATAGGGCTTCTCCCCGGTGTGAATTTTCTGGTGTGTGATCAGATGGGAGCTGTGGCTGAAGCTTTTCCCACAGGCCATGCACTCGTAGGGCTTCTCTCCCCTGTGCCTCTGCTGGTGCTGGACCAAGTGCGAGATGCGGCTGAAGTTCTCCCCGCACTCGTTGCAGTGGTACGGCTTTTCCCCGGTGTGGATTGTCTGGTGCTGAATGAGGTGAGAGCTCCTTCCAAAGCTCTTCCCCCACTCGTTGCCGTCATAGGGTCGCTCGCCCGTGTGTGTTCTCTGATGCTGGATAAGGTGGGAGCTGCGGCTGAAGCCCTTGCCGCATTTGTAACACTTGTATGGTCTGTGTCCCGTGTGCGCTTTTGGTGTCGATTGAGGTCTGAAATCTGACTGAAGGCCTCCCCACACTGAGAACTGTAGTAAAAAGAGCAGCGGGGCTGCGTTCCCAGCACCCCGGCAGCCTGCTTATGCCCCGAAATAATTACACGGACACTGTATTCTTTTAATCACTGCTTGGCCCATTTCTATCTAGCCTCTTCTAGGCTAGCTCTCGCACCTGGACTAGCCCATTTCTAATATTCTATGTAGCACAGCTAGGTGCGCTTACCGGGAAGATTCTAGCCTACGTCCATCCTGGGTCTGAGCTTCATCACATCCATCTTCCCGGGAGCTGGGAGCATGGCGTCTCTCTGAGGCGTCTGCTCTTGAGAGGAGAGCTGTGGAGTCTGAGCTCACTTCCTCTTACTCCCTGCGTTCTGTTATGTTTACTCCTCTCACCTATCTTCTAACCAATGAGAGCCAAGCAGTTTCTTTTTATTTAACCAATGACCTTCCTCCATCAGAGAACATATGTGATAGCGGATGCCTGTGTGAACTTCTTTGTGGGCCAGCAGGTCAGTGACCTGCTGGAGAGGGTAGCTGACCCACTCCTCTGCGGTCAGCTCTCCCCACTGTCTTTCGGACCTGTCCCCACTTTCAAAGACTTCTTCGCTTTCCGGGTTCTTCTCAGCATCCCCAATAGGCTCTTCGGACATGGTCACAAACTCCACATCTTCACTAAGCTCTTCTTTCGGGTTGTTTCGTTCTCGTTCCTGATCTGACAGTCCAGTGAGACAACATTTCCTTAATTCTCCTGCATCACGTCCCTGTAAAGGTCTCTTTGTGTAGGATCCAGAGGTCTCCATTCTTCCTGAGTGAAGTACATGGCCATATCTTCAAATGTCACAGGGGCCTGAAATCACACAATGCTTCCTCACTACTTAGCATCTAGGAGTTTAGTCCCAGCCTTTCTTCTTGAAATTAGAGACATGGTTAGAAATGTCGAGAAGGCATTGGCATTAAGTCTGATCTGGGACCCAGCCATGAGCAGGGTGGCTGCCATCTCAGGCTCAAACGTTCGTCTCCTGGGACAGAGAGCAGGAAAGGTAGCTAGTAGACAACGCTGAAGGAGAGGAAAAGCAGGGAGCGAGGCGTGGCTAGAGGTCCTGCCCACTCCCCAGGGCTGGAGTTCAGGTCGCCACCAGGTATGCAGGAAGGGCCCAGGACTGGTCACTCTCCTCCTTCTCTGACCCCCGAGCGAGACCCGCTCTCCACGTCTAGGTTAATACCAAGTACATGCAAGGCTAGAGTAAGGGAGGACAGCCCCTGGCTAGGTGCCCCCCAACTGGGGGTCAGGCGGATGCTATTGGACAGAGGCTTTCAACCCAGCCCTACAGAACGCCTCTGCTCTTCCCGAATGCCATTTTTAAACAGTCTTGTTGCGGGAGGTCCTCCCACTCCTCCAGCCTATCACCGCTGAGGTACCAGCCCACTGGGGCGTGGTTTCTCTCCCTTTAAAAAAGCGGCCACTTCCCTCTCCTCTCTCTCTTCACTTCCTGCTCCGCCTGTGACTAGACTCCTTTCCTGGTTGCGTAGAGGGCTGTTGCCTGGGACAGTGATCTGTAAGTTTTTTCCCCTTTAAATAAATACCACCCTAATAATCATAACCCCGAATTGGTGTGGCATTGTTTGTGACTTACGCCTTCACAGTCTTTTCTTTCCTACATACCAGTTCAAAGTAACTACATCAAGGCTTTTAATAATTGAATATTCTTGACCAATATATCAGGCTTATTACTAACTACCTGTCACATTTTTAAGTTAACACATATTCTCCACATAGTAAAACATTTATTAGCATGACACAATCTAGACATGCTCCCTCTGTCTCATGCCTATCTGCTGGCCAGTCATTGCTTTATTTAAGCAAATTGAGTGACAATTCTTCAGAGTATACAACAGAATAATCACCCCACCACAGATGTTCCTTGTACATGAGATTTGCTTTGCAAAATATTCAAAACCTGTCACGAAGCTGATATCTTTTTTACATCAGACCTACTCAATAGCTGAGAATGTGTGCGTTACAAATACAAACCAGCATAAATAACCATAGAAAGACACAATCAAAGCTAGCAATGAATTGTATGTACTATTGTATGAATTTCTATGTGCTATTGTACATCTCTGTGTGTGTTTGGGCATTCTGTGTGTATGTACTTGTGGAAATATAAGTATGTGATTGTACATATGTGTGTGTATATATTTGGAAGACAGAAGTGAATCTCTGGTTTCAGGCCTTTGATTTGATCAACTTTTATTTTCTATTTCTTTTCAGATAGGGTCTCTGATTGCTTTGTAACTTTCCAAGTAGACTAGGCTAGCTGACCAACAAGCCCCAGGTACTCATTTGTCTCCATGTCCCTTTCCCATTACTAGTGTTAAAAGTCCTTGTGACTTTTTTCGTTTTCTCTTCAGCATGGATTCTTGGGCTCAAACTGAGTTCCTTCTTCTTACAAGAAAATCTCACCTGTCTTCTCAGGCCTCTCAACTACAGATATTCTGTCAGCATTGTTTAGTTTTGGTTTAGTTTGTCAGATAGTTCCATGTAGCCGTGAGATTGGACTCCAAGTGCTTTATCTCCCTACCTATCTATGTACCTATCAATCTGTCTTTCTAATTTTTTTGAGACAGTATCTCAAAGTGGAGCGCTCAAATTCTCCTACTCTAATTAATCAATAAATTCCAGGAATCTTCTTGTCTGCTTCTTCCCCTGACCTGGAATTACAGGCATAGGCATCCAGAACCTGACATTTTATTTGGGTGCTGGGAACCCAAAATCAGGTATCTAATTCTTGCACTACGGACTTTAACATCCCCCCATGCCCCACTGCGATCTCCTAGAAAGCAGATTATGAAAACAATGTGAACAGATGGATAGATGTTAGATAAACTGATGACACAGAATGGCTAGCAATTGTGAAGTCTAGCTTTAGTGCTTAGGAGTTCATTGCCATGGTTAGAGTTTGAAATTGAATTGAGCCCATAGTTCACATGCTTATTGACTTGTTTTTCCCAGATGGTGGTACCATTTGGGGTTAGTGTGATCTTTAGAGTATAGTTGGAGGAAGTAGGTCACTGGAGATGTGCCGTGCAAGTTATATATTTCCCTGGCCTTTCGTGTATTCCTTCTCTCTGCTTTCTAGTCCCCATGACATAAAGAAACTTCTCGGTAACCTTTCCAGTCATTGTGAATTTCTGCCTAATGGCACAGGACTAAACAACTGTGAACAGTTGTTCCCAGAAGAATGCCACACCTACACTGGGCCTTCTGCAAGAATAATCAATTGATTAGAACTTTTGTGATTCTGGAGAGGTTTGGATGATGTAGGTTTAGAGCATAATTATAGTTTATCTTAGATTATCTTTAGTCCCTTTAATAGTTATTTGTCTTAGCGTTCTATTTTCTGTACTAAGGGATTTTAAAGGACTTCTCAACAAAGTTATTGATTTGCAATATGCAGAAAAAGTAACTTTGGATATTGAAACCACATAATTAATACCAGATGATGTAGAATTGACTCCATTGTTTTTTCAGGTTCAAGATATAATCAGGAATAGGCTTTGTCTTATATATATATAGCACACATTAGATCCCACATGGGTCTGTCAGGTCCTCTAGCATAAGGAAATGTAGAAACTAAATAATTATTGTTTGGAAATGTGATGATGACATCAGAATTCATAAAAATATCATGTCAATAGCAGGATTGAAAAAGTTCTTTTCCAGGAGCTGGAGAGATGGCTCAGAGGTTAAGAGCATTGCCTGCTCTTCCAAAGGTCGTGATTTCAATTCCCAGCAACCACATGGTGGCTCACAACCATCTGGAATGAGGTCTGGTGCCCTCTTCTGGCCTGCCGGCATACACACAGACAGAACATTGTATACATAATAAATAAATAAATATTAAAAAAAGAAAAAGTTCTTTTCTATTGCGTGGGAACAAGCTGTATAACAAACACCACTGTGTTTGAGAACTAACAGATGTCATGACTTTGTCTTTTTCTACTTCCCCTGTATATTAGATTCATGTATGCCTCTTTAGGGTCCTCATGTTGTCTAGCTTCTCTGGAATTGTGAATTTTAGGCTGGTGTTTCTTCGCTTTATGTCTAAATGTTACTTATGAGTGAATACATACAATATTTCTTTCTGGGTCTGGGTTACCTCAATCAATATAGTGTGTTCTAGATCCATCCATTTGCCTGCAAATTTCAAGATGTCATTATTTTACTGTGAAGTACTCAGTTATGTAAATGTAGCCCCCTTTCCTTGTTCATTCTTGGGTCAAGGGACATATAAGTATTTTTCACTACCTGCTGCCTGGTGATTTGGATGTAGCGCTCTCAGCTCTTTCTTTAGTACCAAGTCTGCGTGCACACCACCATGCTACCTATTGAAGTGAGAAACCACAAAAGTGTATTTAACTATTCAGGGTTCAAAGGAAAAATAAACTCAGAAATAGAGAACTAGGTAGATGCCACTGTTCTAGATGCTCCTGTCCTGTAATTCTCCCAAGAGCTATGATGACCAACAGCCAGGATTGCACCAGTTCTGACTAACAAAGAGAGAACATAAACTTCTACTCCCTTTTTTTGGTCATATTTACAGAGAAAAACATACCCATGGTAAGTCATGCCCAATTGTCATAGACTATCTAAAATATATCTCAGCTTGACCTTGAAAATATACCTAATATAACTACAAGATGGATTATAATTGATGACTACTAATTTATATTTCATGATATTCTAATTAGTTGATATAATAACTTTAAAGGCCTACACATTTGCATTGAATTGTTATATAAGGTATATAGGTACAATACTTTGATTGAGATTAAAAACAAATATATGTATATATATATAATTTTCTAACAAAACAACTGTAAATTTGTATCAATTTACAAAAATCTATATCAATATAAACTGAGATTACCCAAGCACCACCCAAAAATAGACCATCCAAAGGAAATGCTTAACATTCCAACCATTTTAGATAGGATCACCTGCCAGCACACACTCACCAGGACACCCCTAGGCAAATGTCAACCAATCAGGGGTCCTGAACCTTAGAAACTCCTCATCCCCACCTTGACTACTATAAAAACCAAACTCTAACTCAGTTCAGAGCTCTCCAGTTATTCCAATACACAGGACATGCAGAGAGACCGAGTTTGCAAACTTGCATAAAATAAAGGCTCTTTGCTTTTATGTATAGGACGTGATCTCCTTGTTGGCTTTTTGGAGACTTTGCAGATTTGGGTATAACATATTTATGTATTTCAGCATACATATTTACCCACACTTAACAAGGATGAAGTTGGAAGGGAATTGTGGCAGGGATGGAATAAGGAAATAAAAAAATGATGTATTTTCTTTTGATTAACAAATTTTAAAGATTAATTTTAAATTAAAAAGAGGGGCTAGATAGATGGCTCATCACTGGGTGTTTTCACAGAGGACCCTGATTCCATTCCTGGACCCTGCATGCTAGCACACCATTTGTTCTGATTCAAGTCCCAGGTATCTCATCCCTTCTTCTGCCCTCTGTAGGTACTGTGCAGAGGCACATGCAAGCAAAACACTGTATAACTAAAGATTTTTTTAAGGTTAGAGAAAAGAAAAAAATGAAATTCTCTACAGTGATGTCCTGACCCCGAGACAGACAGCAAGCCAGGTCTAGTTAAAATGGACTCCTTCTTACCTTGCATGGAAGCAGCTGTGGCCTTCTGTCTTGCCACCCTGCTCAGAGCAAAACCAGCTTTGCTCTGAGAGTAACAGAGATCATCATAACCGTTCATCCAGGAGCACTGTATAGAGGGCTTTTAGGTGACTTTTCCTTGAAGTTTTCTGGTTTTGTGTTCTCTATCTTTTGTGTCTGTGAGATATACGGTGTTGGTACAGTTATCTTTTAGATTGATCATCAAGATTGACAATCTACTTTTCACAATGTCATCTACTTGATTTTCAACTAAGACCTTATGGTAAAATATAAACATGCCAGAGACAGTTCTTTCCATCATTTGTCTAATTTACGTATGTTCCTACAAGACTTCGTGGTAAGATTTCCTAAATATCTGTTTTTACATTGGAATCATGTTCACTAGTGGATTTGTTAATTTAGCATGCTTAAGAAAAGGGAGAACATATCATGAGTGTGTTCAGACATCCTAAGGAAAATCCCCATTCTTCCTTTGTTGAGGAAAAACACTGTTTTGAAAATAACTCCCTTGCACTTTGTGCCTCCAGCAAGAATAATTTTGTTTTCATTTCTTTTGTCTTGGCTGTAGAAATGGCTATTTTTGGTGGTCAAACTGACTACCTCTGGAATTAATCAATACACAAAGAATTAATTATACCTGAGAGAGATTTTACTTAAAGATTTTGGAATGGGAAAATCCTCCACTAATCTGGATAGCTTGAAATAATAGGACCCACCTTTAGCTGCTTGGTGGGCATGCACACCTTTAACACCTTAACACAGGAGCAAGAGGTGTGGGACCCTCACCCCTTATTATCAAAGGGAAGAGAAGAAATTTCCTAGCAGAATGTTTTCTCAGGAAGATAGTGGAATTCCCCTCTCCCACCTGCAAGATTCCAAGCAGAAGGTCACCTACGTCAGCCCAGCCAGCCACCTGGTACAGGCTGTTAAAGATGGCCTAACTCAAGGACAGTGGCCTTGCTCTAAGAACAAGGAGTAAGCTGACTTTACAGAATGGGAGGGAGCAAAAGTCCTTGTACCCTTGCCAAGGCAACATCAAAGATTCTCTTTGTAGTTAAGGCTTTAAAAGCTTACCCCACAGAGGATATACAACTCCTCTCTACCTTGCTGTAATGGGGGTGGAGATGAGTTCCAAACATGTTTGCATTATGCTGATTAAACCTTGCTTATTACAGTCTGGACCTATCTGGTGGTCTCTCTCTGGTGGTCATAATCTGGGCACAACAAGAGGCTCTGGGATTTTCTGAGTTTGAGACCAGTCTGGCCTACCGAATGAGTTCCACACCTACACAGAAAAATCCTGTCTTGAAATCACAAAAGCAAGAAAATCTGAATCAAACAAGATTATGATCTAATTTTAACCTTCTCACCTTCTGGTAGCAGCAATTGCATATAAAGTACATTGAAGTAGAAAAGTCTCTTTTTTATCAACTTGCTCTGGCTACCAAGCTCATTCCTTTACTAGTACTAGAGACTACTTCTTTGAAATTTCGGTGAATACTTAAAATCAGTTGAGACATCAAGCCTCATGGGCTGAACAACTACTGGATTCTTCACTTGATCTTTGGGAAAAGGCTGAGAAGCAATCTACGGAATTCTTTAATTGTCATTTTTAAGTAGCTATTTTTAGACAACCTGAAACACAGCTTGTGAAACATTATACTAAGCCCACTTTTTACATACATGTTGAGATTCATTCTACCAATCCTGTTCATGTAGAGAATCTTGAATACTGCAGTTCCTTCTAGCGCCATTATTCTCTACATATTCCCATTTCCATGAACACTACTCTTTTTATTATTATTCATTTTCCTGAAGTTTGCTTCAAATTCCAGTAATAAAACCCATAAAGCAATGGAGCCATCATCCAGCCTTCTGATGGGGGAAAGATCAGTCATCTTGTTTGAGATCTGGTTCCTCCTTTTCTCTTTTCCGTTGTGTGAATCCCTGTGAAAACCATGTAAAAAGTATCTTCAGTTCATCTGACCTCAGCATGAAGCCACAGAACTAACATCTCCTTTTGTGACCTTAAAACTCTCTTTAGCTGTTAATGTTCTGGGCATCTTTCCCCTGTGGGACAGGGAATCCCTACACCCACCTAGCACAGCACAGTGCACTGTACAAGCTAACTGGCCAGGTCGTATTCTGGAGGTAAAAGGGAAAGTTCCTGTGGAGTGCAAGATTATGATGGTGTCGGCTTTTATAGCCAGGGCAAGTGCTATTGAAATGCATATCTCGGCCAATCAAGAAAAGATCTTTGACTCAGGTGGCTGGAGAGGCCCAAAGTCTCTGTGCTGTCTTGTGAAGAGCACTTCAGTCCTGTGGGAGGTGTTCTTGTCACTCAGGCCTCCCTCACTAGCCAATCAGGCCCTCCAGGTGACCTGCCAGTCAGATGTTGTGCAGGGCTCTTCCGGGCACCGCATTCAGTCTCGATTTTGCAGAGGAGCTGGCGCCATTTGTTTTCTGTGTTCCGGTGAAGTTTCTGTGTTCCGGTGAAGTTACTGCTGCAGGAAGTTGATAAACTGAGAGCTTTGGCGAGCTGAGAAACCACAACATGGTGAGCAGGGGAATGCTGTCTCCAGATGGGGAGGAGCAGAGGGTGAGGTGCGGGAGACAGCATGGTGCATCCTCCCAGGATACGCGTGGGAACCTGCCGCCAGATTCTCTGCATTGTGAAGTCCCACGTGGTCCTGTTAATTCCTAGACCTAGGGACAGACCTCTGAATAACTTTACGCTTTGGGTTTAATCCGCTTAAAGAATTGGGAGCAGGGTGCTGTGTGTACAAACATCTTGTCAACTTCAATATGCCAAAGTCAGTGAAGCCTAGGTTCTTCAGAATCTTCTCGATATTGCGCACTTTGCATTTAACTTTACATACAATCTCCATTTAAGTTTAACTATGTGGATGGTATCAAGGCATCTCACCAGTTGGGTAGCGCAGCACTTTTAGCTGCAACGTAGAAGAGGAGAATTGGTGATATAAAGGATTTGCCAATGCCTTGGAAATAGTTCAGTCTCACAAAGTAGAATTAGCTGAGGGAGGACTGCCTCTTCATAACCCAAAAGATAAATGTGTTTTATTCAGGGCTGTTAGAGTTTAGGATGCTAGGGTACACTTTGTTCAACTGGGTTGTCCAGATATTTGGCTCCAAACTATTACAAAGAATCCACTGTTGATTCCACATATCAAAGAACAACCTTTATCAAGCCTTTCAAGGAGGCATTACAGTTTGCCACTGTCAGTGTGTGAAGTGATTTCTCAATGAAAGTTATATTAATTCTAGAACAGCTGCATTTCCACCCTGTTAGAAAAATAGTTTCTGAAACAAGTTCTCTTATGTTGATGCAGGTGGCCTTGGTCTGCTGCTGTCCAGGGCAATGACCTTGCTGTCCTGTACACTAGACTTTCAAAACTCCTTTAAAAATGATTGCACCACCTCACAGTTTTAAAATTATAAATGAGAGTCATTTATAATTGTAGTTGACTATGCATTGCAGTTGCAGGGAAAGGATTTGCATGTGGAGCATTCCTTCTGTCCTCAGACTACAGTAGGAGGAAGAGTTTATTGAAGCTGGTGGAGACACAGTGCAGAAAAGGAGAGGCTGGACTGAGGGTGAAAACTTTCCTCCTTCATAAGTAGTTGAGGTTAGCTATGTGAAATCAGGTAGTCAACTGTAGATGCTCTATGAATGTCCTGATTGACCATTGTTTGCAGTCCACAGACCAGTGCCAAAAGGAAACTGGGAAAGGGAGTGACCTTATCTTTAAACCTAATTGCTATACTTACAGTAGTTCATCTACAATAGAAGATCTGGGCAAAATGTTGTGGCCCTACTTAACAGGACTTTTCTCTATTAAGACATTGATCTTTAGAGAAAATACATGAAAAATTTTTACTGTGCTCTAATACAAATCCCTAGTCTCTGCAGTATATGACCATAAAGTCTGTCCCAAGATTTCAAAATAGTTTTTGAGATGACAACTACATCATATTTACATTCTCCTTGCTGCCTCCAAGCCCTAAGATCCCTGGATTGTTTTTTAATTCCTGGTCTGTTCTATTTTAACAACAGTTATAGAGTAACCACAGTTACACTCTAACAGTAGTTACGTTATGAATGTGACCTGTTTGTCTGTAGGATTTTCCATCTCTGAGCCAATGGGATGCTGAACTGGAAAGTGGATATGTAATGGAATGTGCACACAAAGGACCCTGTGCTTTAGATGAGGAAGAGGATGTGCTCTAGTAGAGTGGGAAAATGTGTACTAAATACAAACTGTCTAAACTGGGGCCCTGTCTGCTGAGCTGGGAGGGCAGAACTGGATGGAAGGATTGTGCTGTCTGAGTCATTTGATCTCTGATCCTCCTGTAGAGGAGCTGCTAATAGTGAGAGGCTAGGCTAGGTGGCCCTATCCAGTGAGGAATTCTGAGCAGGGTTAGACATCAAGAGTACTAGTGGGCAGACAGTTTGTCAGTTCTTTCCATGATTCTCTTCTGTCTCTGCTGTAGGGAGTGGTAAGGAAGACCATAAGCAATCCTGTCATGAGTGGGGCATGTTCAGAGCAGTTCTGTTGAAATGTCATTTCTGCTGAGACTGGGAAGTACCATGAGCTAGACTGCAGTTATGTTGGTCCATGTGGTTCATGTAGGCAGTGGTGCTTGTTCTCTGAGCCTCTTTGTGTATAGAAATACTGCAGCCCTGGAATGGAAGGA
Source organism: Microtus oregoni (assembly GCF_018167655.1). NCBI lineage: Eukaryota > Metazoa > Chordata > Mammalia > Rodentia > Cricetidae > Microtus > Microtus oregoni. Next base: position 358,587 of record NW_024543211.1, read on the forward strand.
AATGATGCTGGTTGTATCTCTGTCCAGAGTACACACATGGGCACTGCTTTTGCTGTGCAGTGGGAAGAGAGATTAGAAAACTGAAGGTTTAGTTTCTAGAAGTTCTGAATATTGCATTCCAGTTTCAGGTTTGTGTTATAAAGATTACAAATTGTTTAGGACCTGGTAGAGCAATAGTAGAGTAGAGTGCTTTTAACATGGTGTTACCACTAGCTGCAATGGTGGGATCCAGTGAAGCTTAGTTCCAGGGGACAAGAGGAGTTTCTGATGTGCAGAGATTTCTCAGGTGTGCAGTGTGGTAGACAGGTAGATAGGGCACAATCCACATATTCTGCTCTATGCCATGTAGCAGAAAGCAGATTTTAAACAATTTTTAGGTTGTTTTGGGATTGAAAAGATTAATTAGATTAACACTTCATCAGGCATCTTAAAATATATGCTCAGTTAGCAGAAAGGAGGAATTAAGGCCATAAAGATAGGTTACAGAATAGATTATTAATTTTTACAGTTTTAAATGCTAGTAAAAAGGAAACAACAGCTGTGGGGAGACATTAGATAATAAAAAAGCCCTGCTAAATTAAACCAACCTGTATGGTTTAAAGATACATTGCATTCAGAATAAAAACCAAGATATGTATTAAATTGCGGAATAAAGTTATAGATACCACTTCAATCCTTAAAGATTAACTTCAAACAAAAAGATCTCTTGAGACTGCTCTTCGGGCTGATGATGGAGGGGGAGTTGACTGGGGGGGGGAGGGAAATGGGAGGTGGTGGCAGGGAGGAGACAGAAATCTTTAATAATTAAGTAAATAAATAAATAAATAAATAAATAAAAAATCCCTTGAGTAAAAGAAACAGTAGTTCATCAGAGAGCATTACCATTCAATCTTAACTAATTCGTAAGATTAACAGATGTCTTCCTTTTGATTAAATATAATTTCCAACAATAAATCTTCATAAAGGTAGGGTTCCGGCAGAGTTTTGTTTTGTCTTTACAAAAGTATGAAAACATTGAACTAAGGAATCTAAAAACCACTAGACAACTGTGGGCCCATATTTCGATATGGCACAAAAGCCATTAGCCCGGTCCGAGCTGATCATGTAGCTCTGCAGACAAGCTGTCTCTGCCCTTAACAAAGGCCAGGATGCCTGCTCCTAGCTTCTTTTGTTAAAATGTGGATTACCTGAGAAGAGATGTTTGACTGAAGCTGATGACTTAAGAGTTCAGATATTTGGTGCTTCCTTCCTTTTGTAATTTGGAAGGATGTCTTATAGAGATGCTAATTCAGGGCCTACCTGACTGCTAGACGCTGATGTGACTTGAGCCAAGGCACCTGGTTGCCTAGGTGATGGCATAATTGGTTTTCCCCCTCCCCGCTAAATTTGGTGTGGTTATATAAAATGTTTGGACAATAAACGGCGATCTGGCCTTTTCCATGATGACGGTGTAAGCTGTGTCGGTTCTTTTCCTTGCGACTCCGTTCCAGCCGGTGGAAGGAATTAGGGAATTTATGTTGGACCCTCACGGGCCATGACAGACAACCGAGGTAACTAAAAAATAACACATCATCCAAATAAAATATCCTCTTCAAAAGAATAAGTTGGCCTAACAGTCACTTATTATAATCATGTTAGGTGTGTTTTCAAGGTGAAACAAAAAGACATTTTGTTTCCTTTTTTTTAAAAGACAGATTCCTCTGGCTTTCCTCAATTCACATTGTAGAACAGGCTTGCCTCTAACTTAGTGAGATATATCTGCCTCTGCTGTGAAAGTGCTGGGATTAAAGGCATGCACCACTATAGCCTGACAAAAATTTATTTTACATAGACAGGTGGTGTTGTTTCTTCATTTTAAATGTTGTTTGCTTTATACTTCCTGTTTACTCAGGGAATATTATATCCCTCTGAGTTCTCTGATGGAGCTAAAAGCTCAATAATTGTAATTATGCATGTTAACAAATTGAAAAAAATGAATTAAAAAATGTATAATGTATATAAGGCTAAGAGGCAGAAATATTATTTAAGGTTAGTAATACCAGTTTGGATAAAAAGTACTTTAGGTACAACACCTTGGGCTTACTAAGATAGGATAGATGATCAAACATTTTCTCTAAATTTACCAAATGCAAATGGATTGGACATTGTTAGTATAATTCTCCTCTGTACATATTATATATAGTTATTGTATTTAGTGTATATAGCTTTACTGTGTTAGTTAAAACCTTCACCTTTTAATAAGACAAATAGGGAAATGTGTGATATATTGATTATATTCTGATAATAAAGCCTGCTAAGCATTACAGCAGAGCTAATCACTACCTGACCAAAATTTACCATAGAGGTTTGGAGGACTTTGGGCAGATAGGAGTCAGGATTCCTAAGGCAGGCCTAAGAGAATATTAGCACTTTACTAACATGGAGAGACTGAAGAGGTGGTAGTCACAATTTGCTGGTTAACTGCTTCTCTGATCTTTCAGTTTCTTACCCTGCTCTCTGACTCCTGATTTCTTATTGTTAAATGTCAATTAGATTAATGCTTCAGCAGGTACAGAACTTTCTAAGCCCTTTGGAAATAAAGCCCATGTACCTGAGATAGAGCCACAAGATTTGTCATTTGCTCTGCTAAATTTTCACCTTTCCTTGACCCAATCTTCCCTCAGTTTTCCTCATTCCACTCTTTCATTTGTCTTTTATTTATTCTTTCATCTTGACTGCAGTTTTTCCTCCCACCATTGCTCTCTGTCCCAACCTTCCCCCAAATCTCTCTTCTTTGTTTACCTTTAGAAAATAGCAGGTCTCTCATACATATCAACCACACATGGTGTCTTAATTGTGGTTTCTATTGTTGTGATGAAATACGATGACCAAAACCCAGGATTAGGAGAAAAGGGTTAATTTGGCCTGTACTGCCATATTGTTGTTCACTTTTTTTTTTTTTTTTTTTTTTTTTTTTTTAGTTTTTCGAGACAGGGTTTCTCTGTGGTTTTGTAGCCTGTCCTGGAACTAGCTCTTGTAGACCAGGCTGGTCTTGAACTCACAAAGATCCGCCTGCCTCTGCCTCCCAAGTGCTGGGATTAAAGGTGTGTGCCACCACTGCCTGGCTGTTGTTCACTCTTAAAAGATGTTAGGAGAGGAACTTAAAGAGGACAGGATTTTTTTTTAACATAACTTGGATATTTTAGAGGGCAGGATTCTTAATAGATTTTTGTATGTTGAACCGTACTTGCATCTCTGAGATGAAACTGACTTCATCATGGTAAATGAGTTTTTGTTAATATGTTCTTGGATTTTATTTTCTAGTATTTTATTGAGTATTTTTGCCTCTATGTTCATCAGTAAGATGGGTCTGGAATTCTCCTTGGTTGAATCTTTGTATGGTTTGGTATAAGAGTAACTGTATCATCATAAAAGGGGTTTGGCAATCTTATTTCTATTTCTTTTTCTTTTTCTTTTTTTTTTTTTTGGTTTTTCGAGACAGGGTTTCTCTGTGGCTTTGGAGCCTGTCCTGGCTAGCTCTTGTAGACCAGGCTGGTCTCGAACTCACAGAGATCCACCTGCCTCTGCCTCCCAAGTGCTGGGATTAAAGGCGTGCGCCACCGTCGCCCGGCCCTTACTTCTATTTCTATTATGTGGATCCTTTGAGTATAGTTATTAGTTCTTAGTTCTGACAGAATTCTGAACTGAAACTGCCTTGCCCTAGGCTTTTTTTTTTTTTTTTTTGGCTGGAAGGCTTTTGATAACTTCTTCTCTTTCCTTGCAAGTTATAAGCTGATTTGAATTGTTCATCTGGTGTTGATTTAATTTTGGTATTTTATTGACTTTAGCCCTCAATTTGATTATTTCCTATCTTCTACTCCTGGGTGAGTCTGCTTCTTTTTCTTCTAGAGCTTTCAGGTGTGCTGTTAAGTCACTGGTGTGAGTTTTCTATACTTTCTTTATTTAGTGCTATGAACTTTCATCTTAGCACTGCTTTTATAGTTTCCCATAGATTTGGGTATTCTGTGCCAGCATTTTTGTTGAATTCCACAAAGTCTTTAATTTCTTTCTTTATTTCTTGCTTGACCTAGGGGTGGTTTACTAGAGCACTGTTCAATTTCCATGAGTTTTTAGGCTTTCTGTGATTAGTGTTGTTACTAAATCCTAAATTTAAAACATGGTGATCTGAAAAGACACAGGGGGTTATTCCATTTTTTTTTGTGTGTGTTGAGGTTTGCTTTGTTACCATGTTTGTGGTCCATTTTAGAGAAGGTTCCCTGAGGTGCTGAGAAGAAGGTATATTTTGTGTTTGGGTGGAATGCTCTATAGATGTCCATTGATTCCATTTAAGTCAAGACATTTGTTAGTTGTCTTATTTTTCTGTATAACCTGCCCACTGGGGAGAGTGGGGTGTTGAAGTCTCCTACTATTCTTTTTTTATACAAAAACAATCAACATGTATTTATTTAATATACATTGTAAGAACTTAAGCAGACTTAAGTTAAAAAGACAAATAAAACAAAAATAACACCACAGCGTAGAAATCAAGAAAAGGACAGACCATCTAAGAAAAAAGACGACACAAGGAGAAGCTTGTGGCAGGGCTCTTGACTGGAGACCAGCTTTGAATAGGTTTCTTGCAGGTACTTCTTAAATGCTGTGGGGGTTTTCCAGAGCTCAGCAGCGTGTGTGTTCAATGGGCTATCGATGTTGGGTTCTCCTAGCAGGCTCTGGATAGACAGCAAGATGGTCCTGACATCATACAGCGCGGACCATTTATCCTTGAGGATGTCCAGGCAGATGTTCCCCTGGGTGTCTACGTTGGGGTGGTAGCAGGGTGTGAGGAACTTCACCGTGGGTGCGTTGTAAGGGTAGCCACTAGGGAACGCGAGTGAGAGTTTATACCTCAGGTCTTCATATGCTGTGCCGGCTGCTCCATGCATGGATGGGCCCTTCCCATTTGAACAGGTTGTCTGATTCAGGGAAGGCAGAAATCCCTTTGTCACCAGACATCATGAGGGTCATCAGCTCCTGTTGTAGCCTCTTGCCCACTGGCCGGGATGGCACCCCCGCTGGGCTCGGCTCCCTTGCGAACTGCCGGAATGCTGGCGGCAGCTGGGTCGCAGTTTTGCGAGGCCATCCAGAGGACGCAGGCCGCGAAACAGGAGTGTGGAGACGAAAAAGCAACTTCCTCCTACTATTCTTGTATGGGATTTGATGTGCAATTTAAGCTTTAGTAATGTTTCTTTTACATGAGTGGGTGTTCTAATATTTGGGGCATAGATGTTCAGGATTGAGACTTCATCTTGATGAATTGTTTCTGTTATGGGTATGAAGTGTCCTTCTTCATCTATTCTGATCGGCTTTACTTTGAAGTCTATTTGGTTAGCTATTAGGATACCTATACTTGTGTGCTGCTTAGGTCCATTTGATTTGAAAATCTTTTTCCAACACTTTACTCTTTGGCAGTGTTTGTCTTTGAGGTTTAGGTGTGTTTTAATTTTTTTCTCCTCCCTTCCTCCTACTTCCCTCCCCTCCCCACAACCCCCTTCCTCTCCTTCTCCAGTCCAAGGAGCAGTCAGGGTTCCCTACCCTATGGGAAGTCCAAGGTCCTCCCTGCTCCCCCCAGGTCCGGGAAGGTGAGCATCTTGGTGTGTTTCTTTTATAAAGCAAAAGGATGGATCCTGCTTTTGTATCCATTTTCTTAGCCTGTACCATTTTATAGGTTAATTGAGTCTATTGATATTAAGAGATGTAAATAACAAGGGACTGCTAGTTCCTGGTATTTTTCAGTAGCGGTGTTTGTGTTTCCCTTCTTTGGGGTTTGTGGGTGTTAGGATATCTGTTGCCGGTTTTAAAGTTAGCTTCTTTGGGTTGGAGTTTTCCCTCTAGTACTTTCTGCTTGACTGGATTGTGGATAGGTATTGTTTAAATCTGGTTTTGCCCTGGAATATCATATTTTTTCCATTTATGGTGACTGAAAGCTTTGGTAGGTCTGGTGTCTGTGGTCTCTTGGTGTCTTCAGCACATCTGTCCAGGGCCTTCTTGGTTTCATGGTTTCCATGGAGAATTTGGGTGTTATTCTGATAGGTCTGCCTTTATATTATACTTGGCCATTATCTTTTGCAGCTCTTAATATTCTTTCTTCGTTCTCTATTTTGCATTTTGATCATTATATGTTGGGGGAGACTTTTTTGGTCTAGTCTATTTGGTGTTCTCTAAGCTTCTTGTACCTTCATAGGGATATTCTTCTTTGGGTTGGGAAAGTTTTTTTCTATGATTTTTTTGTCAAATATAGTTTCTGTTCTTTTGAGTTGGTGTTGTTCTCTTTCTTCTATCCCTACTATTCTTAGGTTTTAATTTTTTTCATGGTGTCCCAGATTCCCAGGATGTTTTGTGTAAGGAATTTGTTGGATTTGTTGTTTTCTTTGACCAATGATTTGATTTCTTCTATAGTATCTTCAGCATCTGAGAGTCTCTCTTCTATCTCTTGTATTCTGCTGGTTACACTTCCTGCTATAGTTCCCATTTGTTTAACCAGATTTTCCATATACAGAATTCCCTGCATTAATGTTTTCTTTATTGCCTCTATTTCAGTCTTCAAGTCTTGAGCTGTTTGTTTCATCTGTTTGATTGTTTTTTCTTGGTTTCTTTGATGTCTTCCAATTTGTTGTCTGTCTTTTCCTTGGTTTCTTTAAGGGAATTTTTATTTCCTTCATCATCCTCCTAGAGTTACATTGGGGACCCCATCATTTTCACAAAGTTACATCGAAAATCATTTCTTTTGTTTCTCCTGACTTAGGATGACTAAGTCTTTGTGTAGTATGACCACTGGGTTCTGGTGTTACCATGTTGCTTTCTATGTTATTGGATGAATTCTTGCATTGGCACCTATCCATCTCATCCTTCAATTGGTGCCAGCAGTGTCTTTTCCTTTTGTTCCAATCCTTAAAGTGATGGTTTGTGTCTTTGAGACCTGTTCTTGGCCAACTCTGTGTTTCAGAGAGCCATGCCACTGAGGTCTGTCTTGGTACTCTCTCTTCTTGGCCTGCTCTTTTGGTCTGCACTCCTGGGTCACACTCTTGGTCCAGTCTGTGCAGTCACAGCTTGTGCTTCAGGGTCCCTGTCTTAGGCCACCCTGTGAAACTACATCTTGTGTTTTAATGTTCCTCTGAAGTTGCAAGGTGCTGGGAGGTAGCATGGGAAGTTTTGGTGGTGGAGTGAGACTTGTAGCTTTCAGTGTCTGATGGATGGTGTGGAGGTGTTTGAGCAGCACACCTGGAGGAAACTTGCCATTTGGCTGGCTAGTGAACTGAAGCAGGTAGTGTTTGGGCCCAGAGTTTTGCCCCAGTATGGAGGTCCTAAAGAGGTTGTCCTGCTAGGTGGGTCATCACTCACCTCTTGGTCCTTTCTGTGTAATAGCAGGCTGTGCTGCAGAGTTCCACTTAGGTTGCGGGTGCATGGATAGGAGGGCTTGGGGCACAATGGGACTTGTAGCTTTCAAGGTTCAATGGATGGGATGGGGGTGTTGGAGCAGCCTCCTTTCAGGAAACTCAAAGGCTAGCTGGCTAGGGAAGCTGAGGCCACTGGGGGAGGTCCTGGGGTTTTGCTCTGGTATGGAGGGCCTAGAGAGTGGGGTGTCCTGCTGCATGGGTAGTCACTCACCTCTTGGTCCCCTCTGAGGAGTAGCAGGTTGTGTTTCAGTGTTCCATTGAGGTTGTGGCAGGGGTTTGTAGGGGTATAATTGGAGATTTAGGGCAGAATGGAACTTGTAGAATTCAGGGTCCAATGGATCATGAGTATATTTCTTAAACTTCAGTTTTTAATTTTCTTCACTTATTGCTTGTTTTTTTGCTTTTCACTTTCACAAGACTGGGGTTTCTGTATCTTTGAAGTCTTTTTGTTTTTTGTTTTTGGTGGTTTGGTTTTTTTTTTTGTTTCTTTTTTTATTTTTCCATTCACTTCCTCCCCTCCTCCCATTCCCCTCCCGCTCCCCCACACCCCCTCTTCCCTCCCCATCCCTCCTTAAGAGAGGGCAGGGAATCCTGCCCTGTGGGAAGTCCAAGCACCCCCCCCCCATCCAGTCCTAGGAAGCTTTGCATCCAAATAGACAATTGAACTAGGGTCCCAAAAAGCCAGTACATGCAGTAGAAACAAGTCCCAGTGCCTTTATCAATGCCTTCTCAGTCAGCCCCCATTTTCAGCCACATTCAGAGAGTCCAGTTTGATCGCATGGTCACTCAGTCCTGGTTCTGCTGGATTTGGTGAGCTCCCATTAGAACAGGAACACTGTCTTAGTGAGTGGACCAACCCCTCGCAGTCCAGACTTCCTTGCTCATTTTCTCCCTCCTTCTGCTCTTCAACTGGACCTTGGGGGCTCAGTCCAGTGCTCTGATGAGGGACTTTGTCTCTATCTCCATCTGTTGCTGGACTAAGACTCTCTCCAATGGGTTTTCTGGTACAGGATTTGGTTTTGGTTTTGTTTTTTTGTTGTTTTTTTTTTCAAGACATATATATATTATACAAGACATAAACTAGTTAGGATAGGATAATTAATGAATATATTGTTCTTATTCATAGTATAGAATTGTGTATTGGGCTTAGAACTCTCTTATTTAAACAAAAGGAGAAGGCGCTGTAGGAAATCTTACAGCCAGTGGTTTCCTGACCACTAAGGCATGGCCTCTTATATAGGCCAGTATAGAGCATGAGTCCAGCCTCTTTCTGGCTGCATGATTCGGTTTCTGATCTCAGTTTGAGCATAGGATTCTGATTTGTGAGTCTATCCCTAATAAATAAACATCTATTTCTCAATTCTGAGCTAGTATTGCATTTCTTCTAAGAGTCCTTCTTTAAGGATCATTAAATGTGAATCTTCTAAGTGATGAAATGATTTCTTTCATTTGTTGACCATGGACCAATAGTGACTGGGTTCAGAATGTACTTGATTAAATAAACAACCCACCAGAAAATATCATGTATTTGAAGAACTTTCTCTCCTTATTGGTTTTATTTCAATTTTCTGTGGATCCTTACCAGGAGAAGCCTTTCTAGATAAAATTCCTCATTGTATGCTATGAGTTTCAATACCCTAAAGTAATTTCCTGACATTTATATCTACTGTGTTGTGCTTGACATTAATCAGCCAAATTCCTATTTATACTGAAATGTGTTTACCATCATTATGGGCTCAATCTCTAAATCACATAAGATATAGCAGAAAGAGTTCTTATTCAGTGCTCAAGTGTTTGGTAACCTGCTGTTTTATCTGAGTCATTGTGTGGCTCTAAATTCCTGAAAGTAAAGGGAGGCATCATTCCTCGCTCTATTTGTTGTGATGTTATTGGATGATGGCCCTGGAATGCAGGTATTTTTTATGTCAAGTATATGCTGCTGTGCTGAGCTTCATGCTTATCTTGAATTTTAAAATTTGACAGAGGGTATCTCTCTGATTCCCAGGATACCATCCCATGGATTGATAGCATTAATACTGCCTGAGTATTTTGAGTCATTAAATTGCAGCTGTATGAACATCTTCTTGCTTGTTATGCTTGCTTTGATTTTTTTAAATCAATATGACTGTTTTATATGCCTGCATGGATATGTACCATGAAAGTGATCAAAGAATATCAGAAATCCTTACCCTGGAAAATGGATAGTTATAATCCCCATGTAAGTACAGGCAAATTTGTCCATCTCCATTCCAGATCAGCAAGAGTGCTGAATTAATCTGCCCCCTCTCCAGGTCTGTGTTGATTATTTATGACCAACATATATATTTCTACTGTTTTCATCTGTCCACTTTTAACTGTTTTATACAGGAAGTTCTTTTTCTACAAAATGTTATTGGTATTGAAGTTTATATTAGGGTACTTCAGGGTCTGGAAGAAGACTACAGAACTGGAGTGAAAACAACTCTTTGTAGAAACTTCAATAAAAGCCTGTTAGTTTTTCTATCCCATTGTTTGTTTTATTGAGGTTTGCAATGGAGACAGAGTCTTAATGTGTACTGCCACTTTTCCTGGACCTGATTGCATTGACTTGACTGGCATTCAACTCAGAGACAAATATACCCACCTCTGTTTTCTCAGTGTTGTGGTTAAAGGCACAATAAACCAATACACCCATTTGTGTATCTTTTTTTCTTTCTATAATGAGGAATTTTTCATACAATTTTCTCATGCATACAATTTACTGTTGATCTTTTTTCTTGTCTCACCCTGTTAATAGATATTGTTCTTATAAGGTGAAATCCCATTCAGATTGTATAGAAATGACAGAATTGACTCTAATTTTCAATTTACTTCTAAAGTAACTGACTATATCACAGAATAAGAATGGGGAGCACCAGAATCATACAACTGTACTTTCAAAGAAGTATGCATTTCCAATGATGTCACTGTCATGCTTACATGTACACACGTATGGTATATTTTTGAAGGCAGTGACCTATGATGATCTACATATCAACTTCACTCAGGAAGAGTGGGATTTGCTGAGTCCTTCCCAGAAAAATCTCTACAAAGATGTGATGCTGGAGACCTTCAGGAACCTCACTACTACAGGTAAAAATGAATTTCCTTCATGTTTCAAAATATGGAGACAACCTTTCCTTGCCTTATAATGTTGTTCTGTAATTTGATTTAGAAAGAAGAAAATGAGATGAGTAACACAATCATAGTTCTTAGGTGCACTTAAGATAATGAGCTAGCTGGGCAGTGGTGGCACACGCCTTTAATTCCAGCACTCTGGAGGCAGAGGCAGGTGGATCTCTGTGAGTTCGAGACCAGCCTGGTCTACAAGAGCTAGTTCCAGGACAGACTTCAAAACCACAGAGAAACCCTGTCTCGAAAAACAAAAAAAAATAATAATAATTAAAAAAAGAGAATGACCTAATTGTTGTACAATATTAAATAATATAACATACATATTCTGGTACTGTATTTCAGGGTACATTTTGGAGGTCTGTAACACTGAAGAACATAGTCAATGCTCTAGAAGACCTACAAGGTAATTTTCCTGTGCAAGTTTATAACAATGTGCCTCTGATGAGTTTCTAATATGTCCTGGAACAATGAATCAAAAGCAGCATTGTAAATAAGCACAGCTTTAAATGCATTGATGGTTATTAAATTCTCACAAATCCATATTCCTCAATTTCTCATAGGTGAATTGCATGTGCAAGGCATTCATTTAAGAAAACGTCAACAGCACTCGGGAGGCAGAGGCAGGCGGATCTCTGGGAGTTTGAGACCAGCCTGGTCTACAGAGCTAGTTCCAGGATGGGCTCCAAAACCACAGAGAAACCGTGTTTCGAAAAAAACTAAAAAAAAAGAAAAAGAAAAAGTCAAGGAAGCAATGACTAAACAGATAATCACCATTTGAATCATAGCAACGTGAGGGCTATGTAGTAGATCTGCCAGGTCATTTCTTTCTTGCTACTTATGACAATAACTTTATACACATTTCAGTGATGAGTGTAGCTGCAAACTTTCTCCTAAATCAATAGCTCATGGTAAGACTTGGATTACTCATAGACTTTTTGTGACTTGTTAAGTTTAGTGAAAGTGGCAGTTAGAGTCAAGGGTCAATGGGCAGTTGTTGTGGAGAAACCTTAATATCTATACCACAAGTCTATGAGGAACAGCAAGTGAAACCATGAGGATTCAATGTGGAAATCTTTTATTTACTATTCTTCCTTACTATGTATATCATATGTGAACTCTTGATACAAGCATATGAGAATATGGATATGGAAAGATGTAGCATACGACTCATTAAGAACAATTAGAAGATAAACTGTAGTTCCCATGGAGAGTATACTTGTTCAATTAAGTGCAAGTATACAGTAATTGGTATTTTACCATCATTGTTAATACATAAACAACTTCACATTAAAAAAAAAAGCCCCATGAGTTCTAAGTCTGCCAATACTTCTTAGTGTCTTAGTTCACTTAGTCAATGTATAAGGATTCACAGTAAAATTTATGAATGCAGTAAAGATCGTAAGGCACTCAGTGTATGCATTTCTTTTAAAAAATGTGAAAAAATCATAGAAAAATATAGAGATAGGTATAGATGAAATGGTAAACCATGACACAAAGGAATTATCATCACAAATATTTTTCCTAATGAAAGAAGAAAACATGATTTTAAATGAAGTTATAAGACATTAATATTTGATTCATTTTTACAACTGGAACAAATTATGAAATTAATTCATACAGATCTGAGGTTCAACAGTATATTGAATGTGGTAAAGCTTTTACATGTGTAAATTATCCTTGCAGGATTGAAAGAAATCAAATTGGAGAGAAATTTTCAGTATGTTCTCACTATGCTAAAACCTTGTCTTATGACACTCACCTTCTAAGGAATGAAAAAACACATACCAGAGAAAAATGCTGTGAAATTAAGCAATGTGGTAAAGCCTTTGATTATCACAGTCATCATCAAATGCATGAAAGAACACCCACTGGAGAGAAACCCTATGAATATAGTCAAGATGGTAAAGACTGTGTTCATTATGAAACTCATCAAAGTCATAAAAGAACACATAATGAAGAAAAATCATATAAATTTAATGCGCTTGGTAAGGCCTTTGCTGATCACAGTCATTTTCAAAAGAATAAAAGAACACATACTAGAGAGAAACCCTATGAATGTTTTCAATGTGGTAAATGCTTTGCATGTCAGGATAATCTTCAAACACATAAAAGAACACGTACTGGAGAGAAACCCTATGAATGTAATCAGTGTGGTAAGGCCTTTGCTCAGAAAAGTAATCTTCAAATGCATAAAAGAGCACATAATGGAGAGAAGCCTTATGAATTTAGTCAGTGTGGTAAATACTTTGCACATCTGGATTACCTTCAATTGCATGAAAGAACACATTCTGGAGAGAAACCCTATGAATGTAATCAGTGTGGTAAGGCCTTTGCTCGACCTAGTACTCTTCAAAGTCATAAAAGAACACATTCTGGAGAGAAACCCTATGAATGTAATCAGTGTGGTAAGGCCTTCGCTCGACCTAGTACTCTTCAAAGTCATAAAAGAACACATACTGGAGAGAAACCCTGTGAATGTCATCAGTGTGGTAAGGCCTTTGCTCGACCTAGTACTCTTCAAATGCATAAAAGAACACATACTGGAGAGAAACCCTATGAATGTAATCAGTGTGGTAAGGCCTTTGCTCAACATGGTACTCTTCAAATGCATAAAAGAACACATACTGGAGAGAAACCCTATGAATGTAATCAGTGTGGTAAGGCCTTTGCACATCATCGTCACCTTCAATACCATAAAAGAACACATACTGGAGAGAAACCCTATGAATGTAATCAGTGTGGTAAGGCCTTTGCATATCTTAGTAATCTTCAAGAGCATAAAAGAACACATTCTGGAGAGAAACCCTATGAATGTAATCAGTGTGGTAAGGCCTTTGCTCAACACAGTCATCTTCAAAGGCATAAAAGAACACACACTGGAGAGAAACCCTATGAATGTAATCAGTGTGGTAAGGCCTTTGCTCGACCTAGTACTCTTCAAAGTCATAAAAAAACACATACTGGAGAGAAACCCTATGAATGTCATCAGTGTGGTAAGGCCTTTGCTCACCGTGGTACTCTTCAAATGCATAAAAGAACACATACTGGTGAGAAACCCTATGAATGTAATCAGTGTGGTAAGGCCTTTGCTCGACCTAGTACTCTTCAAAGTCATAAAAAAACACATACTGGAGAGAAACCCTATGAATGTCATCAGTGTGGTAAGGCCTTTGCTCACCGTGGTAGTCTTCAAATGCATAAAAGAACACATACTGGAGAGAACCCCTATGTATGTATTCAGTGTGGTAAGGCCTTTGCCCATCATAGTCACCTTCAATACCATGAAAAAACACATACTGGTGAGAAACCCTATGAATGTAATCAGTGTGGTAAGGCCTTTGCATATCTTAGTCATCTTCAAAAACATAAAAGAACACATACTGGAGAAAAACCCTATGAATGTAATCAGTGTGGTAAGGCCTTTGCTCAACACAGTCATCTTCAAAGGCATAAAAGAACACATACTGGAGTGAAATCCTTTAAATGTAATCAATGAAGTAAGGTCTTTGCTCACAACTGTGCTCTTCAAAATCATAAAAGAACCCATACTGGAGAGAAACCCTATAAATGCCATCAATGTGGTAAGGACTTGCATGTCACAATCATCTTCAATTGCATAAAAGAACACATACTGGAGAGATACATGTGAATGAAATCTGTCCTGAATCCTTTTTCCCAATCATCTCCAAATATGTAAAATAAGACATCTTATAGAGAAACCCTGAGTTTAATATGTGTGTTCTTTAAAAACATGAGAAAAATCATACTGTAGTGATACTCTATGAAAATCAGTGTCAGAATGATTTGTGCTTCATATAGGAGTAAGACTTTTTGTGTGTAATCAATCTGATTAAGTTTGTGGTGCATATTACCATAATCTTAGGACCTGAGGAAAAAACTGAGGGCTTATTGTAAATTATTCTTTAAACAAAAACAGTTATTGTATAGAAAAGAATTTTATAGTGTCAACAATTTGTTCAAGCATCATGATACCTCTTATTATTTTAGTTTGAAGTAGCAAACTAATGGACAAACATTTTATGAAGCATTATTGGTTGGAGAAAGGGTATTTAAAGAAACATACATTGGTCCTGAAACCAGAGCCAAAAGAAAGTACCTTGTCTCTGAATCTAGAAGTAGTTAAAGAAACAACATCTCTCTGAAAACAGCCAACGTTAAAAGGGGCCAGTAAAGAAACACAATTTGGCTCTCAAATCAGATCCATAAAAACAAACTCTATCCTTGTCCACTGCGCACAAAAGCAATGAATCCCTCGGCATAAAATCAAGCCCATCCCGGAGCTTTTTCAGGATCAGGTATTGAAATCCAGCAAATTCCCACCATCAAAATTTCCTTTGCTCTCGGTTATTAAGAAGTCCTATTTGAGCCTTATGCTCATTAAGCATGCAGCTGTCCCTTTCCACACTTTGCAGAGGTATTCATACTCATGTTTTCTTCCTTCTCAAATAAATCTGATTCAAGATTTATGTGAATACCTCTTTTACTGGAATGTTTCAGAAACTCCTGGAGTTGAGCCAAGATACAATTGATGCCTCTGTTTGGGAACTTAGTTCAGAAGATGACAGAGTAATTGGACATATATTATGAAATATTCCCTTGAGAGTAGAGGAGATCAGAACCAGATATTTCTACTGGGAAACTTTCTTCTTTTTTTGTTTTTGTTTTTTTTTCTTCTGTTTTTTGAGACTGGGTTTCTCTGTAGCTTTGGGGCCTGTCCTAGAAAAGCCTCTGCCTCCCAAGTGCTGGGATTAATGTTGTGCACCACCACTGCCCGGCCTGGAAAGCTTTCTTAGAAGAATTAATTTCTTTTACTTCAAGTCTAAGTTTGCTTTTTCTTTACATGAACCAATTCATTGTGTAAGTAAGCTGTACGATGACTCTCAGCTCCTCTTTTACAGAAATGAATGAATGTTTACAGGAGAAATGTTTTCATGAGTGAAAAACTGTCTTAAAAGTTTTGTTCATTGTAGTTATGTGATGTATGTGTGTGTATTTGTGTGTATTTGAATGTGCATTCTGTATCCACATAAAGATAATACCTTGGATATTATTGCAGAAGAAATTACAGGAAGCTGTCAAACATCTGACATTAGTTCTCACCTAGGCATGACTCTAGTGCCTCATATATTTTTAGTCTATTTATATCTTTTTGAAGTCTGGAAATAGGAACACACTCTTAGAAAAAAGAAAGTTCAATTCATGACAACAATTGGTTAATTTCTTTAGAAATCACAGTTTTCTCTAGCTTTAAGTAAAAATTTTTATCATAACCTTGAGGGAAGTAAATTACATACCATGTTTAATCAAGACTGGTGGAGATCATTGCATTATGGTTTCTACATTGAAATATTTGAAGTATGTACTAAAGTGAGCTATATGTGTGGCAAATCCATTTAGTGAATTCTATTTTGTAGTCTTTATATTACTTCTATGGATTTTGTTCATCTTTTTTTGTGCCTTTACCAAGTGATGGGTATTTTTCTGCTATAATGTATAGAATGGTAAACCCATCATACTTGTTTCCCATTGGTTATTGAAGTGTCAGGCCATGTGGGAACATACTTTTTGAGTAAATGTTTTGGGTTGTTTCTGGTTTAGATTTTTATCTTTTCAGAAATTCCCTTCAGCTTTTGTTTGTTATTAATCCTAGCTTGGATGTCAGGAAAAATTCAGGGATTATTTTGAATTCATGATGCTCATATGTCTGCCCCCTGTATACAAGTCCAAGGGTCGATGATGAACTCCAAATGTATGTGGTTTTTCAACAGAATTTGACAGTATTCACATTAAAATGACTGATAAAATAAATAATAAGAAATGTTAAATACCTTATGTGTATTTAAAGAAGTATTTTCATTCATGTTTTATAGATGTAATAACGTAGTCTAATCAGCAATCATCTGTTTATCTGACACCATAACTTAATGTTCTTTTCTTGTAAATTTTTTTGATCTTTATTGAGCTCTACATTTTTTTGCTGCTCCCCTCCTGCCTCTTCCCTTCCCTTCAGTACTCTCACAAGGTCCCATCCTCCCAATTTACTCGGGAGATCTTGTCTTTTTCTAATTCACATGTATATTAGAACTTTGTATGTCTCTTTAGTGTCCTCATGTTGTCTAAGTTCTCTGGGACTGTGATTTGTAGGCTGGGTTTCTTTGCTTTATGACTAAAATCCACTTAATGACTGACTACATGTGATAATTGTCTTCTGTGTCTGGGTTAGCTCTCTCAAAATGATGTTTTCTCGCTCCATCCATTTTCCTGAAAAATTCAACATGTAATCGAGGTTGGGATTCTAGTCTTGCCCATAAGAGTCCTTTCCCACTGAGTCATCTCATTGGTGCTCAAATTCAATTAGAAGAAATATTACAACAGTAGAGTCTTATTTTCTTTTCAAATTGTAAATGCAATTTCATACAACAAGAGAGGACCATGGGACAATTTGAATAGTCAATCTGCTATGCATGTGAAAATACTCTTACCAGCACAGATTTTTTTAATTTCTTCATTCTGAGAACAAGACATGTATTTATACTTTCTCAAAACCAAAATTACATGCCAGAAAATTGCATCATTTATTAAAGTTCATTGCCTCTAAGTCTGATAACCTGGCTTCTATATCTTGTTTACCCTAATACTCTTACGAATTTTTTCATATTTGTTGACTTCATCAGTTACTTATACACACTCCTACATCATCTCATTCACAAATAATTTTTAAACCAAAAGAAGTTTCTTTCAGTGTATTTGCAGTCAAATGACTCCCAAGGTTTAAGGACTAAAACTCACAACGTGGACGTAGATCATAGACCCCTGTTAGTTTTCCTATCTGTGCTACATGCACATCATGTCGCAGGTGTAGTCACAAAAGCACACTTCAAACATTTTTAAATGGATGGAATTGACAATGCAATAACAATGACTCATTATTTTGAACATATGAAATTATTTGGCCATTTAAATAATACAATTTGAAGAAATATTGTTATTTATCAAAACAATGATGTTCCCTTTTAAGTCTTTCATTATGTGTTTTTTTTTTTACTCAATAAGTCCTTTACAAACATTTCAGCTCAACATAGAGGTGCATGGCTCTAATCACAGAACACAGGAATGTGGGTGGGTCCAATCTCAGTGAGTTTGATGCCAGCTTGTTCCACATAATGCATACCTGGCATCAATGGCTATGTGGACATATCCTATCTCAAAAACATCACAAAAGACAAAGACTCCCAAATTATGGAAGTTTTCCTAATAAAATCTGCCTGGAGTCAGACTGATTTCAACCAACATTTTAAATATTCCCTCACATAAAGAGAAGTCTCTTAACAATGAAAATAAGAAGCAATATACAAATTCCATTCACATTCCTTCCATTGAATCTTTGACAACCATCTATAGTGGACTTTATCCTTCAAGTGATAAGAGACAGAAGGAACAATGTGACTCCTCTACCTTAAGAATTATAATGACACATGTGGGACCTGGAGAGTTGTCTCAGGAGTACTGCTCCTCTTGGGTACCCAGGTTTGACTCATAGCACCATATCTGATTGGATAGAACTCCCTGTAATTGGAGGTCCTGGAGATCGGGTGCATTCTTCTGGCCTCTTAGGGTACAAAATGGGCAAATACTGAAAAGACAGATGTGTATTTGATTCTATATTTTAAATAGGTTTTCTTTATGTGCCTGTTACCTTAAAAAGGAATGAAATTCAACTTAGATGTAGGAGTTTGACCAGTGAGTGTAGCAAGTGTATCTCAGGTACTAGTGATGACCAGAAGACAGTGTCTACTCTCCTGTGACTGGAGGAACAGACAGTTGTGAGCTGTCTTATGGGTGCTGGGTATCAAAGATTCTCTGGATGAGTCACCAATGTTCTAAGAGCTGAGCCTTCTTTTCAGCCTCATGAACATGTCATTTATAACAGTAAGGTATAAAAGGCTGATCGAAGTTCATCTTAACTCATCCTTTGCCCAAAAGAAATAAAGGACTGATAGTATTGGAAACTAATTTAGTCTTTGTTCTTTTTTTTGGTTTTTTTTGAGACAGGGTTTCCCTGTGGTGTTGGAGCCTGTCCTGGAACTAGCTCTTGTAGACCAGGCTGGTCTCGAACTCACCTCTGCCTCCCGAGTGCTGGGATGAAAGGCGTGCGCCACCATCGCCTGGCAGTCTTTCTTCTTAAAGAATTTCTGAGCCCAAATATTCCTCAACTGAGGGAAAAGTACAAAACAAAACAAATAATCAGGAAACAAGCTGAAAATGTAAGTCTTTAAAAGATAGTTGGCGGCCGGACGATGGTGGTGCATGCCTTTAATCCCAGCACTCGGGAGGCAGAGGCAGGCGGATCTCTGTGAGTTCGAGACCAGCTTGGTCTACAGAGCTAGTTCCAGGACAGGCTTCAAAGCCAAAGAGAAACACTGTCTCGAAAAACAAACAAACAAACAAACAAATAAATAAATATAAATAAAAGATAGTTGGCTATTTAACCAAAGCAATTGGCCATAATTGGAACATAAATACTTACTATTCAGGTGTACCCATGCTTAAGTTCATTCTACGAGGTTGTAGATCATTCTTGGCTGGCCAGAAAGAGCAATCATGTTGTTATCATTTATTGGTGGCACCTATTAATGACAGTAAACACATCACTTTTATATTCAAAGTTTAAAATTTTCTCTTATCCTGACTTTTGTTTATAGACCATAATCAATCATCATGCATTTAAATAACTCAAAATTCTGAACTATCAAGAAATTGGACACAGAATTAAAAATGGGGAAAATACCATTCTGCAGTAGAAGTCAGCAATCATATCTTTGAACACAGAACTGTATGGTAAATTTCTGTATGATATAGTGCACAGTAGCAAAGAAGATCAGTGCAGTGACTAAGAAAGGACATTTCTGTGAAGGTGTTGAAGGTAATTCCCAATAATGCTATCTAGAAACTATTCAAGATGCAGTCATGTTGAATAAAAGACTAAAGGTGGGCTTCAGCCACAAACACATGACCTTAACTCCTGAGCATGTCTGTCCTGGAGAATCAAGTCAGGGATCCACACATTCTTTGATTTGCAGAAATACAGGGGTGTGGCCAGCAGGTTCATAACCTAGACTCTCAGGTCAGAAAGAGAAAGAAGACACCATATGAGTAAACTTGATGTCTCTTTAAAGAACTGCCTATTTTCTGCAAATGCTGATTTAGAAAGCCATCTGTAATAGGAGGCGAGCCTCTGATCACAGATCTCCAGCATAGCCCACCAAATAAAGGCAGTTACCGAGAAGCTGCATTTGTCTATGTAGTTTTGTGTTTAGATTCCTTTTCCAAGGTATTTCAGATTTTATCTGAAATTTTTGGCCACACATTGGAATGCCATTTTTATTTTTTTTACTTTAAAAATTATACCTTTAATTATAGAATATTGTTAGGATAATACAGCCATAGACAAGACACTAGGATAACTGACCAATACCAACGGGATCCGCTCTCCACAACCACAGAACACAGGCACAGAGTGTCTGGGTATGTGCAGGAGCAGCCAGGGGCCTGCAAACAGCAGTCATGCAAACAGCATTGGTGAAGTGTGACAAAGGCATGACTTCCACAGAGCTCAGCACTGGGAGTGGGCCGCGGATGACTGCAGGAGGGAGGGCACTCAGCTGGTGCAGACAGGTATGGGGAGATGGGAAGGCAATCAGAGACCCTCCCTGAGCCTTTCATCTACAAGGCAAAAGCAGCAAATGGCACACTAGCAAAACCTTTAGGCTGGAGGTGGTGTTGCAGGGCTGGGGGGATGGGGACCGGGTAGAGAAAGGGGTAAAATGAAGTTGGATCAGAGGTGCTGTCTTCTAAAAGCTACTCCCAAGCAGACACTTACAATGACTCAACCAAGTCATTGGCTACATACAGATGCCATATCTGAGTTTAGTTACCAAGAATACATAAGTCACCTAACGGTTAAAATGTGAATACCCACAGCAGGCTAGATGTCGTACAGAATAGAAACCACGTGCCTGCCCCAAGTTCATGCTCAAATGGGAGGGACCAATCGGAGTGCTTTTCATTTGGTTGCTTTTGAGGCTGTCACTAGTGAATGACACGGTAGGTGTCACCCAGCTTCACTCACAATGACTCTGTAGTGAAAGCACTAAATGCCAAATCCCAAAGAACTTCAACAAAAAATTTTTTTGTTTTTTCCAAGACAAGGACTCTCTGTGTAGCCCTGGCTGTCCTGGAACTCTATCCTGTAAACCAGGCTGGCCTTGAACTCACAGAGATCTGCCAGCCTCTGCCTTCCAAGTGCTGGGATTAAAGGCATGTGCCACCCCCAATCCCCACCCCTGCAAAAAAAAAGGTTTCTTGAAAAAAAAAAACATGTTAACATTTGCAAGTCTGCACTAAGCACCATAAAATGCACTGGGCCCCATCCCCTTCCATCCCCAGGGGACGGAGTAAGCACCAATATCCGGGCTACTCATAATTCCTGCCTGGGCTGAGATAAAGAGAACTGAGGTACTGGGCGACACTGGGCAACTCTCACTGTAACTCTTTGTACCTGGAGGCGGGAAACACACTCCTCTTTAGGCTTATTCATTTCTTCTGATGAGGCCAAAGAGGTTTCATCACAGGAGAAGATAACTCAGTCTGAGAAAGGGCAAAGGACCTAACTGTCCAGTCATTGTCTCACAACTGATGGACACATACGAGCAAGAGTTTAGTTCTGTACAAAACCAAGCCTTACAGGAGAGTGCACGCCTGCGCACCAGTGTTCAAATTCTTTCCCATAACACAAGAAAAGTAAAGGAATTCTCTCACATGGAGTATGCCTACAGTTCTATCTTATGGTCTACATCACGTAAGAACATGCTGATTCTTAGGAATTCGGTCTCTGCTATTAGAATACACACTTCACTATACATACACATTCCTTTAAGCGAGCTATGATAAAGACTGGGGCGTGGCCCTATCAAACCCTAGAGTTAGCAGTACAAGGGCGAGTGACCTAACTGTTAAAGGTAGATGGCAAAGGACACAGAAAGGACTGTCGCTCCCTGGGAAGGGCTCGGTGCTCCCTTCCCTGAAGGAGTCAACCCACTTCTACTCCTTCCATCATCACCTGCGGTCCTGTCCTTTCGTAAAGGCAGTTTCCACACTGCGATCTCTAAAGTGATTTCTGAAGACAATTCATAAACCTGATTAATGACAGCATCAATGGGTATCTCTTGCTAAGGTCACCACCATCCAAGGGCCCTTGGTCCTCAACCTTGTACCCTTCTCCTTTCACACTGTGTCTTCGGGTAGCTTTCAAAAGCGTGCAAGCTATATACAAGTGAGAAACAAGGGAAGTGATTCAGTCACTGCTTTCAGCGTGCAGAATCCTGTGCACAAGAAGGCAAGGTACCAATATGAGCTACTCAAGGAAAAAGCCCTTTGGAAGGGAAGTGCATGAGCCCGGCCACTGCGGTGTGTGAACAGTGGCTACCCAGGACAAGTCCGCATGCCTTCTTCCAGAGCAGCTGCGGCCACCCTAGTCCAGTTCTACATTCCCACTACAGTCTTTTGGGGCCAAAGATACGAGAGGAAAAAACAACTTTTTAAAAACCTACTCCATTTCCAGGACTAAGCATCCACCAGCATCTTGTCCTATGGTCTTCAGCTTTCAAGTTACTAGGAACGGGGGCTGCTTCTGATGAAGCGATTCTTGTAATAAAACCAGTGAAGAAAACTAACTATTTTGGAGAAGGGGAAAACTTCCCCAACGCTGTGGGTCGGAATTTCAAAGGGGTCGTATTCTACCATGTTTGAAAACGTGGCCAACAATAAGGAAAGTCAATCTAAAGGAAGCTCACTGATATCAAATCAAATATAACTACCTCCACGAGTCATTTCTTACTCAGGAATATAGGACTTAGTCGGTATGGACTCTGTTGTGTTTAATAAGAGCTGAGCTCCGGCTGAAACTCTTGTCACACTTGGTACATTCGTAAGGCTTCACTCCCCTGTGAATTCTTTGATGGGTGATGAGGTTGGAGCTTTGTGTAAACCCCTTTCCACACTGCACACACTCGTAGGGCTTTTCTCCCGCGTGAGTCCTCTGGTGCTTAATCAGATCTGACCTCTCCCCGAAGCTTCGCCAGCACTCGTTACACTCATAGGGCTTCTCCCCGGTGTGAATTTTCTGGTGTGTGATCAGATGGGAGCTGTGGCTGAAGCTTTTCCCACAGGCCATGCACTCGTAGGGCTTCTCTCCCCTGTGCCTCTGCTGGTGCTGGACCAAGTGCGAGATGCGGCTGAAGTTCTCCCCGCACTCGTTGCAGTGGTACGGCTTTTCCCCGGTGTGGATTGTCTGGTGCTGAATGAGGTGAGAGCTCCTTCCAAAGCTCTTCCCCCACTCGTTGCCGTCATAGGGTGGCTCGCCCGTGTGTGTTCTCTGATGCTGGATAAGGTGGGAGCTGCGGCTGAAGCCCTTGCCGCATTTGTAACACTTGTAGGGTCTGTGTCCCGTGTGCGCTTTTGGTGTCGATTGAGGTCTGAAATCTGACTGAAGGCCTCCCCACACTGAGAACTGTAGTAAAAAGAGCAGCGGGGCTGCGTTCCCAGCACCCCGGCAGCCTGATTGGTTAGCTTATGCCCCGAAATAATTACACGGACACTGTATTCTTTTAATCACTGCTTGGCCCATTTCTATCTAGCCTCTTCTAGGCTAACTCTCGCACCTGGACTAGCCCATTTCTAATATTCTATGTAGCACAGCTAGGTGCGCTTACCGGGAAGATTCTAGCCTACGTCCATCCTGGGTCTGAGCTTCATCACATCCATCTTCCCGGGAGCTGGGAGCATGGCGTCTCTCTGAGGCGTCTGCTCTTGAGAGGAGAGCTGTGGAGTCTGAGCTCACTTCCTCTTACTCCCTGCGTTCTGTTATGTTTACTCCTCTCACCTATCTTCTAACCAATGAGAGCCAAGCAGTTTCTTTTTATTTAACCAATGACCTTCCTCCATCAGAGAACATATGTGATAGCGGATGCCTGTGTGAACTTCTTTGTGGGCCAGCAGGTCAGTGACCTGCTGGAGAGGGTAGCTGACCCACTCCTCTGCGGTCAGCTCTCCCCACTGTCTTTCGGACCTGTCCCCACTTTCAAAGACTTCTTCGCTTTCCGGGTTCTTCTCAGCATCCCCAATAGGCTCTTCGGACATGGTCACAAACTCCACATCTTCACTAAGCTCTTCTTTCGGGTTGTTTCGTTCTCGTTCCTGATCTGACAGTCCAGTGAGACAACATTTCCTTAATTCTCCTGCATCACGTCCCTGTAAAGGTCTCTTTGTGTAGGATCCAGAGGTCTCCATTCTTCCTGAGTGAAGTACATGGCCATATCTTCAAATGTCACAGGGGCCTGAAATCACACAATGCTTCCTCACTACTTAGCATCTAGGAGTTTAGTCCCAGCCTTTCTTCTTGAAATTAGAGACATGGTTAGAAATGTCGAGAAGGCATTGGCATTAAGTCTGATCTGGGACCCAGCCATGAGCAGGGTGGCTGCCATCTCAGGCTCAAACGTTCGTCTCCTGGGACAGAGAGCAGGAAAAGTAGCTAGTAGACAACGCTGAAGGAGAGGAAAAGCAGGGAGCGAGGTGTGGCTAGAGGTCCTGCCCACTCCCCAGGGCTGGAGTTCAGGTCGCCACCAGGTATGCAGGAAGGGCCCAGGACTGGTCACTCTCCTCCTTCTCTGACCCCCGAGCGAGACCCGCTCTCCACGTCTAGGTTAATACCAAGTACATGCAAGGCTAGAGTAAGGGAGGACAGCCCCTGGCTAGGTGCCCCCCAACTGGGGGTCAGGCGGATGCTATTGGACAGAGGCTTTCAACCCAGCCCTACAGAACGCCTCTGCTCTTCCCGAATGCCATTTTTAAACAGTCTTGTTGCGGGAGGTCCTCCCACTCCTCCAGCCTATCACCGCTGAGGTACCAGCCCACTGGGGCGTGGTTTCTCTCCCTTTAAAAAAGCGGCCACTTCCCTCTCCTCTCTCTCTTCACTTCCTGCTCCGCCTGTGACTAGACTCCTTTCCTGGTTGCGTAGAGGGCTGTTGCCTGGGACAGTGATCTGTAAGTTTTTTCCCCTTTAAATAAATACCACCCTAATAATCATAACCCCGAATTGGTGTGGCATTGTTTGTGACTTACGCCTTCACAGTCTTTTCTTTCCTACATACCAGTTCAAAGTAACTACATCAAGGCTTTTAATAATTGAATATTCTTGACCAATATATCAGGCTTATTACTAACTACCTGTCACATTTTTAAGTTAACACATATTCTCCACATAGTAAAACATTTATTAGCATGACACAATCTAGACATGCTCCCTCTGTCTCATGCCTATCTGCTGGCCAGTCATTGCTTTATTTAAGCAAATTGAGTGACAATTCTTCAGAGTATACAACAGAATAATCACCCCACCACAGATGTTCCTTGTACATGAGATTTGCTTTGCAAAATATTCAAAACCTGTCACGAAGCTGATATCTTTTTTACATCAGACCTACTCAATAGCTGAGAATGTGTGCGTTACAAATACAAACCAGCATAAATAACCATAGAAAGACACAATCAAAGCTAGCAATGAATTGTATGTACTATTGTATGAATTTCTATGTGCTATTGTACATCTCTGTGTGTGTTTGGGCATTCTGTGTGTATGTACTTGTGGAAATATAAGTATGTGATTGTACATATGTGTGTGTATATATTTGGAAGACAGAAGTGAATCTCTGGTTTCAGGCCTTTGATTTGATCAACTTTTATTTTCTATTTCTTTTCAGATAGGGTCTCTGATTGCTTTGTAACTTTCCAAGTAGACTAGGCTAGCTGACCAACAAGCCCCAGGTACTCATTTGTCTCCATGTCCCTTTCCCATTACTAGTGTTAAAAGTCCTTGTGACTTTTTTCGTTTTCTCTTCAGCATGGATTCTTGGGCTCAAACTGAGTTCCTTCTTCTTACAAGAAAATCTCACCTGTCTTCTCAGGCCTCTCAACTACAGATATTCTGTCAGCATTGTTTAGTTTTGGTTTAGTTTGTCAGATAGTTCCATGTAGCCGTGAGATTGGACTCCAAGTGCTTTATCTCCCTACCTATCTATGTACCTATCAATCTGTCTTTCTAATTTTTTTGAGACAGTATCTCAAAGTGGAGCGCTCAAATTCTCCTACTCTAATTAATCAATAAATTCCAGGAATCTTCTTGTCTGCTTCTTCCCCTGACCTGGAATTACAGGCATAGGCATCCAGAACCTGACATTTTATTTGGGTGCTGGGAACCCAAAATCAGGTATCTAATTCTTGCACTACGGACTTTAACATCCCCCCATGCCCCACTGCGATCTCCTAGAAAGCAGATTATGAAAACAATGTGAACAGATGGATAGATGTTAGATAAACTGATGACACAGAATGGCTAGCAATTGTGAAGTCTAGCTTTAGTGCTTAGGAGTTCATTGCCATGGTTAGAGTTTGAAATTGAATTGAGCCCATAGTTCACATGCTTATTGACTTGTTTTTCCCAGATGGTGGTACCATTTGGGGTTAGTGTGATCTTTAGAGTATAGTTGGAGGAAGTAGGTCACTGGAGATGTGCCGTGCAAGTTATATATTTCCCTGGCCTTTCGTGTATTCCTTCTCTCTGCTTTCTAGTCCCCATGACATAAAGAAACTTCTCGGTAACCTTTCCAGTCATTGTGAATTTCTGCCTAATGGCACAGGACTAAACAACTGTGAACAGTTGTTCCCAGAAGAATGCCACACCTACACTGGGCCTTCTGCAAGAATAATCAATTGATTAGAACTTTTGTGATTCTGGAGAGGTTTGGATGATGTAGGTTTAGAGCATAATTATAGTTTATCTTAGATTATCTTTAGTCCCTTTAATAGTTATTTGTCTTAGCGTTCTATTTTCTGTACTAAGGGATTTTAAAGGACTTCTCAACAAAGTTATTGATTTGCAATATGCAGAAAAAGTAACTTTGGATATTGAAACCACATAATTAATACCAGATGATGTAGAATTGACTCCATTGTTTTTTCAGGTTCAAGATATAATCAGGAATAGGCTTTGTCTTATATATATATAGCACACATTAGATCCCACATGGGTCTGTCAGGTCCTCTAGCATAAGGAAATGTAGAAACTAAATAATTATTGTTTGGAAATGTGATGATGACATCAGAATTCATAAAAATATCATGTCAATAGCAGGATTGAAAAAGTTCTTTTCCAGGAGCTGGAGAGATGGCTCAGAGGTTAAGAGCATTGCCTGCTCTTCCAAAGGTCGTGATTTCAATTCCCAGCAACCACATGGTGGCTCACAACCATCTGGAATGAGGTCTGGTGCCCTCTTCTGGCCTGCCGGCATACACACAGACAGAACATTGTATACATAATAAATAAATAAATATTAAAAAAAGAAAAAGTTCTTTTCTATTGCGTGGGAACAAGCTGTATAACAAACACCACTGTGTTTGAGAACTAACAGATGTCATGACTTTGTCTTTTTCTACTTCCCCTGTATATTAGATTCATGTATGCCTCTTTAGGGTCCTCATGTTGTCTAAGTTCTCTGGAATTGTGAATTTTAGGCTGGTGTTTCTTCGCTTTATGTCTAAATGTTACTTATGAGTGAATACATACAATATTTCTTTCTGGGTCTGGGTTACCTCAATCAATATAGTGTGTTCTAGATCCATCCATTTGCCTGCAAATTTCAAGATGTCATTATTTTACTGTGAAGTACTCAGTTATGTAAATGTAGCCCCCTTTCCTTGTTCATTCTTGGGTCAAGGGACATATAAGTATTTTTCACTACCTGCTGCCTGGTGATTTGGATGTAGCGCTCTCAGCTCTTTCTTTAGTACCAAGTCTGCGTGCACACCACCATGCTACCTATTGAAGTGAGAAACCACAAAAGTGTATTTAACTATTCAGGGTTCAAAGGAAAAATAAACTCAGAAATAGAGAACTAGGTAGATGCCACTGTTCTAGATGCTCCTGTCCTGTAATTCTCCCAAGAGCTATGATGACCAACAGCCAGGATTGCACCAGTTCTGACTAACAAAGAGAGAACATAAACTTCTACTCCCTTTTTTTGGTCATATTTACAGAGAAAAACATACCCATGGTAAGTCATGCCCAATTGTCATAGACTATCTAAAATATATCTCAGCTTGACCTTGAAAATATACCTAATATAACTACAAGATGGATTATAATTGATGACTACTAATTTATATTTCATGATATTCTAATTAGTTGATATAATAACTTTAAAGGCCTACACATTTGCATTGAATTGTTATATAAGGTATATAGGTACAATACTTTGATTGAGATTAAAAACAAATATATGTATATATATATAATTTTCTAACAAAACAACTGTAAATTTGTATCAATTTACAAAAATCTATATCAATATAAACTGAGATTACCCAAGCACCACCCAAAAATAGACCATCCAAAGGAAATGCTTAACATTCCAACCATTTTAGATAGGATCACCTGCCAGCACACACTCACCAGGACACCCCTAGGCAAATGTCAACCAATCAGGGGTCCTGAACCTTAGAAACTCCTCATCCCCACCTTGACTACTATAAAAACCAAACTCTAACTCAGTTCAGAGCTCTCCAGTTATTCCAATACACAGGACATGCAGAGAGACCGAGTTTGCAAACTTGCATAAAATAAAGGCTCTTTGCTTTTATGTATAGGACGTGATCTCCTTGTTGGCTTTTTGGAGACTTTGCAGATTTGGGTATAACATATTTATGTATTTCAGCATACATATTTACCCACACTTAACAAGGATGAAGTTGGAAGGGAATTGTGGCAGGGATGGAATAAGGAAATAAAAAAATGATGTATTTTCTTTTGATTAACAAATTTTAAAGATTAATTTTAAATTAAAAAGAGGGGCTAGATAGATGGCTCATCACTGGGTGTTTTCACAGAGGACCCTGATTCCATTCCTGGACCCTGCATGCTAGCACACCATTTGTTCTGATTCAAGTCCCAGGTATCTCATCCCTTCTTCTGCCCTCTGTAGGTACTGTGCAGAGGCACATGCAAGCAAAACACTGTATAACTAAAGATTTTTTTAAGGTTAGAGAAAAGAAAAAAATGAAATTCTCTACAGTGATGTCCTGACCCCGAGACAGACAGCAAGCCAGGTCTAGTTAAAATGGACTCCTTCTTACCTTGCATGGAAGCAGCTGTGGCCTTCTGTCTTGCCACCCTGCTCAGAGCAAAACCAGCTTTGCTCTGAGAGTAACAGAGATCATCATAACCGTTCATCCAGGAGCACTGTATAGAGGGCTTTTAGGTGACTTTTCCTTGAAGTTTTCTGGTTTTGTGTTCTCTATCTTTTGTGTCTGTGAGATATACGGTGTTGGTACAGTTATCTTTTAGATTGATCATCAAGATTGACAATCTACTTTTCACAATGTCATCTACTTGATTTTCAACTAAGACCTTATGGTAAAATATAAACATGCCAGAGACAGTTCTTTCCATCATTTGTCTAATTTACGTATGTTCCTACAAGACTTCGTGGTAAGATTTCCTAAATATCTGTTTTTACATTGGAATCATGTTCACTAGTGGATTTGTTAATTTAGCATGCTTAAGAAAAGGGAGACCATATCATGAGTGTGTTCAGACATCCTAAGGAAAATCCCCATTCTTCCTTTGTTGAGGAAAAACACTGTTTTGAAAATAACTCCCTTGCACTTTGTGCCTCCAGCAAGAATAATTTTGTTTTCATTTCTTTTGTCTTGGCTGTAGAAATGGCTATTTTTGGTGGTCAAACTGACTACCTCTGGAATTAATCAATACACAAAGAATTAATTATACCTGAGGGAGATTTTACTTAAAGATTTTGGAATGGGAAAATCCTCCACTAATCTGGATAGCTTGAAATAATAGGACCCACCTTTAGCTGCTTGGTGGGCATGCACACCTTTAACACCTTGACACAGGAGCAAGAGGTGTGGGACCCTCACCCCTTATTATCAAAGGGAAGAGAAGAAATTTCCTAGCAGAATGTTTTCTCAGGAAGATAGTGGAATTCCCCTCTCCCACCTGCAAGATTCCAAGCAGAAGGTCACCTAGGTCAGCCCAGCCAGCCACCTGGTACAGGCTGTTAAAGATGGCCTAACTCAAGGACAGTGGCCTTGCTCTAAGAACAAGGAGTAAGCTGACTTTACAGAATGGGAGGGAGCAAAAGTCCTTGTACCCTTGCCAAGGCAACATCAAAGATTCTCTTTGTAGTTAAGGCTTTAAAAGCTTACCCCACAGAGGAGATACAACTCCTCTCTACCTTGCTGTAATGGGGGTGGAGATGAGTTCCAAACATGTTTGCATTATGCTGATTAAACCTTGCTTATTACAGTCTGGACCTATCTGGTGGTCTCTCTCTGGTGGTCATAATCTGGGCACAACAAGAGGCACTGGGATTTTCTGAGTTTGAGACCTGTCTGGCCTACCGAATGAGTTCCACACCTACACAGAAAAATCCTGTCTTGAAATCACAAAAGCAAGAAAATCTGAATCAAACAAGATTATGATCTAATTTTAACCTTCTCACCTTCTGGTAGCAGCAATTGCATATAAAGTACATTGAAGTAGAAAAGTCTCTTTTTTATCAACTTGCTCTGGCTACCAAGCTCATTCCTTTACTAGTACTAGAGACTACTTCTTTGAAATTTCGGTGAATACTTAAAATCAGTTGAGACATCAAGCCTCATGGGCTGAACAACTACTGGATTCTTCACTTGATCTTTGGGAAAAGGCTGAGAAGCAATCTACGGAATTCTTTAATTGTCATTTTTAAGTAGCTATTTTTAGACAACCTGAAACACAGCTTGTGAAACATTATACTAAGCCCACTTTTTACATACATGTTGAGATTCATTCTACCAATCCTGTTCATGTAGAGAATCTTGAATACTGCAGTTCCTTCTAGCGCCATTATTCTCTACATATTCCCATTTCCATGAACACTACTCTTTTTATTATTATTCATTTTCCTGAAGTTTGCTTCAAATTCCAGTAATAAAACCCATAAAGCAATGGAGCCATCATCCAGCCTTCTGATGGGGGAAAGATCAGTCATCTTGTTTGAGATCTGGTTCCTCCTTTTCTCTTTTCCGTTGTGTGAATCCCTGTGAAAACCATGTAAAAAATATCTTCAGTTCATCTGACCTCAGCATGAAGCCACAGAACTAACATCTCCTTTTGTGACCTTAAAACTCTCTTTAGCTGTTAATGTTCTGGGCATCTTTCCCCTGTGGGACAGGGAATCCCTACACCCACCTAGCACAGCACAGTGCACTGTACAAGCTAACTGGCCAGGTCGTATTCTGGAGGTAAAAGGGAAAGTTCCTGTGGAGTGCAAGATTATGATGGTGTCGGCTTTTATAGCCGGGGCAAGTGCTATTGAAATGCATATGCACTGTACAAGCTAACTGGCCAGGTCGTATTCTGGAGGTAAAAGGGAAAGTTCCTGTGGAGTGCAAGATTATGATGGTGTCGGCTTCCATAGCCAGGGCAAGTGCTATTGAAATGCATATCTCGGCCAATCAAGAAAAGATCTTTGACTCAGGTGGCTGGAGAGGCCCAAAGTCTCTGTGCTGTCTTGTGAAGCGCACTTCAGTCCTGTGGGAGGTGTTCTTGTCACTCAGGCCTCCCTCACTAGCCAATCAGGCCCTCCAGGTGACCTGCCAGTCAGATGTTGTGCAGGGCTCTTCCGGGCACCGCATTCAGTCTCGATTTTGCAGAGGAGCTGGCGCCATTTGTTTTCTGTGTTCCGGTGAAGTTACTGCTGCAGGAAGTTGATAAACTGAGAGCTTTGGCGAGCTGAGAAACCACAACATGGTGAGCAGGGGAACGCTGTCTCCAGATGGGGAGGAGCAGAGGGTGAGGTGCGGGAGACAGCATGGTGCATCCTCCCAGGATACGCGTGGGAACCTGCCGCCAGATTCTCTGCATTGTGAAGTCCCACGTGGTCCTGTTAATTCCTAGACCTAGGGACAGACCTCTGAATAACTTTACGCTTTGGGTTTAATCCGCTTAAAGAATTGGGAGCAGGGTGCTGTGTGTACAAACATCTTGTCAACTTCAATATGCCAAAGTCAGTGAAGCCTAGGTTCTTCAGAATCTTCTCGATATTGCGCACTTTGCATTTAACTTTACATACAATCTCCATTTAAGTTTAAGTATGTGGATGGTATCAAGGCATCTCACCAGTTGGGTAGCGCAGCACTTTTAGCTGCAACGTAGAAGAGGAGAATTGGTGATATAAAGGATTTGCCAATGCCTTGGAAATAGTTCAGTCTCACAAAGTAGAATTAGCTGAGGGAGGACTGCCTCTTCATAACCCAAAAGATAAATGTGTTTTATTCAGGGCTGTTAGAGTTTAGGATGCTAGGGTACACTTTGTTCAACTGGGTTGTCCAGATATTTGGCTCCAAACTATTACAAAGAATCCACTGTTGATTCCACATATCAAAGAACAACCTTTATCAAGCCTTTCAAGGAGGCATTACAGTTTGCCACTGTCAGTGTGTGAAGTGATTTCTCAATGAAAGTTATATTAATTCTAGAACAGCTGCATTTCCACCCTGTTAGAAAAATAGTTTCTGAAACAAGTTCTCTTATGTTGATGCAGGTGGCCTTGGTCTGCTGCTGTCCAGGGCAATGACCTTGCTGTCCTGTACACTAGACTTTCAAAACTCCTTTAAAAATGATTGCACCACCTCACAGTTTTAAAATTATAAATGAGAGTCATGTAGTTGACTATGCATTGCAGTTGCAGGGAAAGGATTTGCATGTGGAGCATTCCTTCTGTCCTCAGACTACAGTAGGAGGAAGAGTTTATTGAAGCTGGTGGAGACACAGTGCAGAAAAGGAGAGGCTAGACTGAGGGTGAAAACTTTCCTCCTTCATAAGTAGTTGAGGTTAGCTATGTGAAATCAGGTAGTCAACTGTAGATGCTCTATGAATGTCCTGATTGACCATTGTTTGCAGTCCACAGACCAGTGCCAAAAGGAAACTGGGAAAGGGAGTGACCTTATCTTTAAACCTAATTGCTATACTTACAGTAGTTCATCTACAATAGAAGATCTGGGCAAAATGTTGTGGCTCTACTTAACAGGACTTTTCTCTATTAAGACATTGATCTTTAGAGAAAATACATGAAAAATTTTTACTGTGCTCTAATACAAATCCCTAGTCTCTGCAGTATATGACCATAAAGTCTGTCCCAAGATTTCAAAATAGTTTTTGAGATGACAACTACATCATATTTACATTCTCCTTGCTGCCTCCAAGCCCTAAGATCCCTGGATTGTTTTTTAATTCCTGGTCTGTTCTATTTTAACAACAGTTATAGAGTAACCACAGTTACACTCTAACAGTAGTTACGTTATGAATGTGACCTGTTTGTCTGTAGGATTTTCCATCTCTGAGCCAATGGGATGCTGAACTGGAAAGTGGATATGTAATGGAATGTGCACACAAAGGACCCTGTGCTTTAGATGAGAAAGAGGATGTGCTCTAGTAGAGTGGAAAAATGTGTACTTAATACAAACTGTCTAAACTGGGGCCCTGTCTGCTGGGCTGGGAGGGCAGAACTGGATGGAAGGATTGTGCTGTCTGAGTCATTTGATCTCTGATCCTCCTGTAGAGGAGCTGCTAATAGTGAGAGGCTAGGCTAGGTGGCCCTATCCAGTGAGGAATTCTGAGCAGGGTTAGACATCAAGAGTACTAGTGGGCAGACAGTTTGTCAGTTCTTTCCATGATTCTCTTCTGTCTCTGCTGTAGGGGGTGGTAAGGAAGACCATAAGCAATCCTGTAATGAGTGGGGCATGTTCAGAGCAGTTCTGTTGAAATGTCATTTCTGCTGAGACTGGGAAGTACCATGAGATAGACTGCAGTTATGTTGGTCCATGTGGTTCATGTAGGCAGTGGTGCTTGTTCTCTGAGCCTCTTTGTGTATAGAAATACTGCAGCCCTGGAATGGAAGGAAATGATGCTGGTTGTATCTCTGTCCAGAGTACACACATGGGCACTGCTTTTGCTGTGCAGTGGGAAGAGAGATTAGAAAACTGAAGGTTTAGTTTCTAGAAGTTCTGAATATTGCATTCCAGTTTCAGGTTTGTGTTATAAAGATTACAAATTGTTTAGGACCTGGTAGAGCAATAGTAGAGTAGAGTGCTTTTAACATGGTGTTACCACTAGCTGCAATGGTGGGATCCAGTGAAGCTTAGTTCCAGGGGACAAAAGGAGTTTCTGATGTGCAGAGATTTCTCAGGTGTGCAGTGTGGTAGACAGGTAGATAGGGCACAATCCACATATTCTGCTCTATGCCATGTAGCAGAAAGCAGATTTTAAACAATTTTTAGGTTGTTTTGGGATTGAAAAGATTAATTAGATTAACACTTCATCAGGCATCTTAAAATATATGCTCAGTTAGCAGAAAGGAGGAATTAAGGCCATAAAGATAGGTTACAGAATAGATTATTAATTTTTACAGTTTTAAATGCTAGTAAAAAGGAAACAACAGCTGTGGGGAGACATTAGATAATAAAAAAGCCCTGCTAAATTAAACCAACCTGTATGGTTTAAAGATACATTGCATTCAGAATAAAAACCAAGATATGTATTAAATTGGGGAATAAAGTTATAGATACCACTTCAATCCTTAAAGATTAGCTTCAAACAAAAAGATCTCTTGAGACTGCTCTTCGGGCTGATGATGGAGGGGGAGTTGACTGGGGGAAGGGGGAGGGAAATGGGAGGTGGTGGCAGGGAGGAGACAGAAATCTTTAATAATTAAGTAAATAAATAAATAAATAAAAAATCCCTTGAGTAAAAGAAACAGTAGTTCATCAGAGAGCATTACCATTCAATCTTAACTAATTCGTAAGATTAACAGATGTCTTCCTTTTGATTAAATATAATTTCCAACAATAAATCTTCATAAAGGTAGGGTTCCGGCAGAGTTTTGTTTTGTCTTTACAAAAGTATGAAAACATTGAACTAAGGAATCTAAAAACCACTAGACAACCGAGGTATCTAAATAATAACACATCATCCAAATAAAATATCCTCTTCAAAAGAATAAATTGGCCTAACAGTCACTTATTATAATCATGTTAGGTGTGTTTTCAAGGTGAAACAAAAAGACATTTTGTTTCCTTTTTTTTTTTTAAAGACACATTCCTCTGGCTTTCCTGGAATTCACTTTGTAGAACAGGCTGGCCTCTAACTTAGTGAGATATATCTGCCTCTGCTGTGAAAGTGCTGGAATTAAAGGCATGCACCACTATAGCCTGACAAAAATTTATTTTACAAACACAGGTGGTGTTGTTTCTTCATTTTAAATGTTGTTTGCTTTATACTTCCTGTTTACTCAGGGAATATTATATCCCTCTGAGTTCTCTGATGGAGCTAAAAGCTCAATAATTGTAATTATGCATGTTAACAAATTGAAAAAAAAGAATTAAAAAATGTATAATGCATATAAGGCTAAGAGGCAGAAACATTATTTAAGGTTAGTAATACCAGTTAGGATAAAAAGTACTTTAGGATAGGATAGATGATCAAACATTTTCTCTAAATTTACCAAATGCAAATGGATTGGACATTGTTAGTATAATTCTCCCCTTTATATCTTATATATAGTTAATGTATTTAGTGTATATAGCTTTACTGTGTTAGTTAAAACCTTCATTTTTAATTAGACAAATAGGGAAATGCGTGATATTTTGATTATATTCTGATAATAAAGCTTGCTTAGCATTACAGCAGAGCTAATCACTACCTGACCAAAATTTACCATAGAGGTTTGGAGGACTCTGGACAGATAGGAGTCAGGATTCCTAAGGCAGGCCTAAGAGAATATTAGCACTTTACTAACATGGAGAGACTGAAGAGGTGGTAGTCACAAGTTGCTGGTTAACTGCTTCTCTGATCTTTCAGTTTCTTACCCTGCTCTCTGACTCCTGATTTCTTATTGTTAAATGTCAATTAAACTAATGCTTCAGCAGGTACAGAACTTTCTAAACCCTTTGGAAATAAAGCCCATATACCTGAGATAGAGCCACAAGATTTGTCATTTGCCCTGCTAAGTTTTCATCTTTCCTTGACCCAATCTTCCCTCAGTTTTCCTCATTCCTCTCTTTCATTTGTCTTTTATTTATTCTTCTTTCATCTTGATTGCAGTGTTTCCTCCCACCATTGCTCTCTGTCCCAACCTTCCCCCAAATCTCTCTTCTTTGTTTAACTTTAGAGAAGAGCAGGTCTCTCATACATATCAACCGAATGTGGTGTCTTAATTAGGGTTTCTGTTGTGATGAAACACGATGACCAAAATGCAAGATTGGGAGAAAAGAGATAATTTGGCTTATACTGCCATATTGTTGTTCACTATTAAAGGATGTCATGGTAGGAACTTAAAGAGGGCAGGACCCTGAATAGATTTTTGTATGTTGAACCATCCTTGCATCTGTGAGATGAAGGATGACTTCATCATGGTAGACGATTTTTTTGATGTGTCCTTGGATTTGATTTGCTAGTATTTTATTGAGTAGTTTTGCATGTATGTTCATCAGTGAGATGGGTCTGGAATTCTCCTTGTTTGAATCTTTGTGTGGTTTGGTATAAGGGTAACTGTAGCTTCATAAAAAGGGTTTGGCAATCTTATTTCTGTTTCTATTATGTGGAACCCTTTGAGGAGTATAGTTATTACTTCTTGGTTCTGACAGAATTCTGAACTGAAACTGTCTTTCCATGGGCTCTTTTTGGTTGGAAGGCTTTTGATGACTTCTTCTCTTTCCTTGCAGGTTATAAGCTCACTTGAATTGTTCATCTGGTCTTGATTTAATTTTGGTATTTTATTGACTTCAGCCCTCAATTTGATTATTTCCTATCCTCTACTCCTCCTGGGTGAGTCTGCTTCTTTTTGTTCTAGAGCTTTCAGGTGTGCTGGTAAGTAACTGGTGTGAGTTTTCTCCACTTTCTTTATGTAGGCACTTAGCGCTATGACCTTTCATCTTAGCACTGCTTTCATAGTGTCCATAGATTTGGGTATTCTGTCCCATCATTTTTGTTGAATTCTACAAAGTATTTAATTTCTTTCTTTATTTCTTCCTTGACCTAGGGGTGGTTTAATAGATCACTGTTCAATTTCCATGAGGTTTTAGGCTTTCTATGATTAGTGTTGTTAAATCCTAACTTTAAAACATAGTGATCTGGTAAGACACAGGGGGTTATTCCATTTTTTGTGTGTCAAGGTTTGCTTTGTTAACATGTTTGTGGTCCATGTTAGAAAGGATCTGTGAGGTACTGAGAAGAAGGTATATTTCAAAGAAGCCATTTAAACTTCTTGGTTCTTCCTCATGTCAAAAAACAGGCCTCTAACAAGCTGTTCAAGGAGGCATTAGAGGGTCACAACCAACCTTAAGGCCTGGTGTGCCTTAAAGTTCCCCTTTCTTTGTAAGAAAAGCATAGTTCTACCAGATGGGCAAAATGACATCAGCTGACAAATATTTGAAAAGCAAAATACTGTTTGGTACGGACTGACCTGGTCAATCAAGGCTTTCATTTAGGACCTCAGGCAGAGAGAAAGAACATTCTTGGAAGCCTTCCCTTAGGGCCCGATGTATTGATAATAAAACAAAGCCCCTTATCTAAAACCAGGAATATGTTTGGAAGCACTGGTAATGGTCTGGCGATAAGCCCTTTGTGGAGAAGTTTCTTCTGGTTCTTAGAAACCAACTCTTCCTAGCATATGGAGCTATGATTTTCAGTCCCCAAGCCAACTCTGCACGTAGGAAAGTTCTTGAGATGCCCTGTATTCCTGTTGTGTAGAATTGTTTGACTAGCCTCCTCCTAAATTTTTCCCATTGTGTAATAGTTTCTACTGACTTCATAAAATTCTTCCATTTCTTTCCATTTACTCCCTGGAAGTATACGAGATACAGGATGCTTTTCTTCTTCTCTCTTTTTTATTTTGTTTTTGTTTTTTTGTTTTTTAGGACAGAGTTTCTCTGTAGGTCTGACCTGACTATCCTAGACTGTCTTGACTATTCTAGAACAATCTCTGTAGACCAGGCTTGCTTTAACGTCACAGAGATTACTTGGTTCTGCCTCCTGAGTCTTGGGATTAAAGGCCTGTGCCACCATTGCCTGGGAAGATACTACTTTTCTTAAGAAGCTTACAAAGCATAGGCCATATCTTCTCCAAGTCCACCTTAACCTAGCTTCTATCCTTTTTACATTGTACTTGTCCTGTCTTTCTCATCCCCTGTGACCTTCACATCAGAACACTGTCAGTGAAGAATTCCCTGCTGTCTCAGGTCACCCTTGTACTTAAGAAATTATTCTGAGAATAACCATGTCGTGTAGCTCTCCTGTCTGCCTAAATGTCTAGCCTGGCAAGTTTTCTGTTTTTATTTCAGTTGTTCAAGGTGTAACCTGGAGCCTGAACCTAAAGGACACTCAAGGATAATAGCATATGTGGAACTCAAAATCTCTCTTAGTTTGCTCCTCTTTGAGCATTAGCCAGTGATG
This sequence comes from Microtus oregoni, assembly GCF_018167655.1. Classification (NCBI taxonomy): domain Eukaryota; kingdom Metazoa; phylum Chordata; class Mammalia; order Rodentia; family Cricetidae; genus Microtus; species Microtus oregoni. Next base: position 396,816 of record NW_024543211.1, read on the forward strand.
GATGCATGCCATCATTAAACGGATTTTTCTTTATTAATTTCCTAAATGAGTGAAGTGGTTTCTCAATGCAAAGGCATATCAGTCCTATGGAACAGCTGCATTTCCATCTTGTTAGAAAAATTGTTTCTGAGACAACTTCTGCTATATTGACTTAGGTGGCCTTGGTCTGTTGCTGTCCAGCCCAATGAACTTGCTGTTCTCTGTATTACATTTTCAAAATTCTTAAATAAAAAGACTGTACCACCTCACAGTTTTAAAATTATCCATTTGAGTCATGTAGTTGACTATTCTATGCAGTCACAGGAAAAGGATTTGCATATGGAGCACTCCTTCTGTCTTCAGACCACAATAGGAGGAATAGATTATTCTGTATACTGCAGGGGACACAGCATAGGCAATCAGGTGTTGGTGCCACCATTATGAAAAAGGACTGGACTGTGGTACAGGGAGTGATTTTGTAATTTCCCAGTATGGTTTATTTTAATTAATGCCATGTTAATGTATACAGAACAGATGGTGAGTGGTGAACATTTTGGGAAGGTTATCATGAGCCAATGAACATTGAATTTGCAATTAGGAAACAATCCTATGAAGACATGAATGATCTTGCTTGACACAGTTGTTTCTGCTCAGAGATTTGGAAAAGAAGCCATTGATTGTGACTATTGTAACTCTTCTTGTCAAGGTTTCCTATCTCAGCAGCCAACACCTACATATGGGCAACATCAATCTATCTCTTATTAATGATGTTCTCTCTTAGGGAAGGGCCTACTCTTTTTCAAAGTCAATATACAAAGATTTTTTAATCTTAAAAGTGTAATATTTTTATCAATTTAGAAATCACTTATTGGAATCATTTTCAAATATTTAATTTCAGTGTATTGCTGCTCTTATCTCTGTTTGTTTCTGTTCTCCAATGTTTCTAAGTCATGACTAGTTTCATTTCATTTCTCTCATGATGTTGACTGGATTTCTTTGTAGATAAATGTCTCCTATAGTTTAGGCTTGCCTCATGTTAGGTAACTGAGAATCATTTTGAACATGTAATCCTGCCTCTGCTGCCCGGTGCTGGGAAAACAAACCTGCAACTTCTTCCAGGTTTGGCCTTGACTAGCAATGAGAAAGAAAAATAGAAGAGTTAATGAATGTCTGCTGATCTTTCTGACTTTTATTGGGGACTAAGAAGAAGAGGGACCTGTGCAAGGATTGAGCTCATTGACCAACTGTGAAGCTGTGGAGACACAGTGCAGAAAGGCAGAGGAGAGATGGAGGGTTAGAGCTTTCCTCCTTCAACAGTAGTTGAGATTACCTATGTGGAATCAGCAGTCCGTTGTAGATGCGGTATGATTATTCTGATTGACCATTGTTTGATGTGCACAGACCATGGCAATCAAGAATCTGGGTAAGTTACAGACCTTATTTTAAACCTAATTGCTATATCTATAGTATCACATTCATAAAATAACTACTATTAATGTGTAACTGTTGTTAAAGAGCAGACCATGAATTAGAAAACAATTGGGGTCATGTTAGGGCTTGGAGGGAGCAAAGACAATGTGAATATGATACAGGTTTAATCTCAAAACTCATTTTCAAAAGTTGAAACCGACATTTTGGCCATATGTTCCAGAAACTAGGGATTTTTATTACAGCCCATTAAAGATGTCCTATATATTTTCTCTAAAGATGAAAATCTTAATCCAGAAAAGTAACAGTTCTGTTTGGAGGGACCAAAACATTTTACCCAGATCTTCTACTTTGGATGAGGAACAGAATTTGCTCTAGGAGAGGGGAATAATGTGTACTAAAATACAAAGTGAACTAGGGAACTGTCTTCTGGGCTGGGAGGGCAGAACTGAAAAAACTGTGCTGTCTGAGTCATTTAATCTCTAGTCATCCTGTACTGGAGCTGCTAGTATCCTGAGGCCCAGTTAGTTGACCCTAGCCAATTAGGAATTCTGAGAAGGGTTAGCAATCAGGAGTACTAGTGGCAGGTTTGGGTTCTTTCCATGTTTCTCTTCTGCCTCTGTTGTAGGAAGACCAAAAGCTATACCATGTTGAGTGGAAGGTGTTCAGAGCAGGTCTGTTGAACTGTCATTTCTGCTGTGACTTGAATGGACCATGAGACAGACTGTAGTCATGTTGGTCCATGTGGTTCATGGTGGAAGGGGCCCTTGTTCTCTGAGCCTCCCTTTTTAGAGATTTACAGGGTAAAGGGAGACTCTGGAGCCCTGGAAATGAAGAATATGATGCAGGTTGTATCACTCTCCAGAGTATCCACATAGTCACTGCTTTTGTTGTGCAGTGGGAAGTGAGATTAAAAAACTGAATGTCTAGATTCCAGAAGTTTTCATCTAATTCTAATTTCAGGTTTGTGTTATAAAGGTTTTAAATATTTTGGTACCTGCTAGGAAAAGGATGATATTAAACATTTTACAGCGATACGTGTATTGTAGGCTTTTAACATGATGTTGCTACTAGCCACAATGATGTACCATACAGTGAAGCTTAGTTCCAGAAGACAAAAGGAATTTCTGATGTGCAGAAACTTCTCAGGTGTGCATCGTGTTAGACAATTAGATAGTACACAATCCACATCTCCTGCCATATTCCATGTAGCAGGAATCCATTTTAAATCATTTTATGCTTGTTTTGGGATTGGTCATCAGTAGGGCTGCCTTTCCCAGAAACCAGAAGTGTAGTGAGCCGGACAGGATCGCCATTACAAGATGGCGCCGACATCCTGTCTTGTTGGTTATATACAACTCCATATTTGGCTATGGCTTTGAGAGCTGCGCGTCCCCGCTTCCCGCATGCGCAGAGGATGAGGATCCTTGAGCCTATCCCGATGCGGTCTGGTGTCAGCTGTTGTTGGCAGCCAATCACAGGGCTACCCGTGTGCCAATTCCCTATTTAAGCGGCTGCCTTAGTGCACCCCGGTCCCTTCGCTTCCTGCTGCCTCTCCCATCTGCTCCCTGTTCCTCGTTTTCCCGCCCCTCATTCCATGCTCCCCATCAATCAAGGGCACTCCAGTAAAAGCGTGATCTGAGTGGAATCCTGGTGTGGTGGTCATTCTTCATCGCCGGTCGAGAGGTCCGCCACACAGAAGAAAGCATGATGGGCAGGAGAGCCATTGAAAGAAATCTCCCCCATTGGAAATACAGCATTTATATCATGAGGCTTCTTTCTTTGGAAGACATCAGTAACTTAGGGGTCAGAAATAACAGTTTAAGGATCACTTTGAAAAACCTTTGTGAAAGTTGTGAAGTTTGTGATTATTTAATTTCTGTTCACTTCTTATCAAAGGCAGCTGGGTAACATTGGTCAAGTTCACACTTTTCCTTACCTAAGTTTTCCTTGGTCTTTTGATTTAAACTTGACAATATTTCACTGCTTCTGTTCTTTGTTTCTCTCCAACCCTCTTATTCTTTCACAAATTTTATAAACATTCTTGATTGATGTGAATTTGTGGAAAGTAAAGAAGTCATATGAACCTGTTTTTTTCTGTAATGTATGACTGTAATTTAACTATATTATTCATTTTCTTTAAAATGGTAGACCTTCACCAATTTTATTCAGAAAGTATTTTCTGTGATCAGTCTTAAGTTTTGGTTTTGGGAATAGTTTACCTGGAGAGGCTCATTTTTTTTTTTATCTTAGATGCTTGCCTCTTTCCATTTCCTGGTGTATCTGTGTTTTATAGATGTTGCTATCTTCATATTTGAGTCTTTGCTACCTAAGTGTTGGTATGAACAATACATAATCTCTTTGGGTGTTCTTTGTGTTTCCACTGTGGATGTAGCTTTGTATTCAGCTTTCCTGCTGTAAATTGTTGGACAAACTCATTGGATTCCATTCATTTAATTGTGAAAATTTACCAGACACAAAATCTTAATTTTGATGCATCATCTGCCTAAGGATCATTTTTTATTTCTTTATTTATGATTTGTTTTTCTTGTTTTTATCAATATTAATAGACTTGACTTATTGGATATAAGATTTCATGTGTCTTGGCAAGTGGCTCAGCACATATTCTTTTTGTGAGTAACCTGAGTTCAGATAGTTACACTCAAGATGGGAGGTTAATAAATCTCTACTATTCCCAATCCAGCAGATCTGACAACCTCCTTTTCTGTGTGTCACCTGTATACATATGCAAGACATTGTCTCCCATACACAAACATACACAAGAAATAGCAATAACCTTGTTTGCAAAGGTGCTTGTGTCTTAAAGTCAGGGCAAAGGAATTTGCTTTACATGTACCCTGATTCTTCAAAAATCTGTTCTCTTGAAATTTCTATTAAAAAGTTTTTATTTCCTCACTGGGATGCAGACTTACATTCATTCACCAATTGTAGGTAACAAAATGTTATCTAAGTTATCCTGAGACACATTATTTTTTTATCATAAGAGAATGAAATGTTTTAATAAGCAAAACTATTTTCTACAAAGTAAAACCATCAGAAGACTTCAAGTGAAGCTTCTGACTTTTTTAGAACAGCCCTTCTCACCCAAGCCATTTTCTATCATTGCTAAAGGAGAGAACTGGAGTCTATAGGATGCCAGTGATTTCTTGGAGGTTGATTTTGATGAATATCTTGTAGTTCATGTTTAATGGACATAACATATATATTTGTAGATCTGTGCTTGTATTGTATTTTATAATGGTGTCATCTATATTTTTTTATTTTTTTGAACCGTAAACTTATTACATCATTCATTTTCTTGAAAATTATAGACCTTCACCAATTTGTATTCAGAATATTGCTTATGCTATTTGATCCTTAATTGTTCATTTATAATAGTTTCTGGGATAAACAGTTTTAGTTTTCTCTTATTGATCTTAGATGCTAACCCCTTTCCATTTCCTGGCATGTCTGTGCTTTCTAGTTGCTGCTGTCTTCATGTTTGAGTCTTTGCTGTTTAGCTCATTGACTAGACTAATACATTGTCTTTGGTTCTCTAAAACCTTCTCATATATTGTGTCTGTGTGCTTATCAGCCTCAGCTGTCAACATGACAAAGCCAAGGTTCCCCTGAGGGCACATCAATTAGGCATGTGCTCAGATCAGAATGTCTGATCTGTGTCTGATATACACTGTGTCGATTGACAATTGATGTTGGAAGATCTTCCACTGAGTTGGCAATGTCTCTAAGCAAGTGGGCCTGGTCTGATGAAGAGAGCTAGCTGAGCACAAGACAGTGACAAGGCAAAAGAGAAAATTAGGCAACAATGGTTCTGCATGTTTTGCCTTCAGTGATTAACTTGAGTTTTGATACTAAACTCCCACAGTGGTGTACTCTGACTTAGGCATAACAACCCAATAAACCCGTTCATTTCCACAGTTCTTTTGGTTAGATAATTTAATTATAGCAACAGAGATGAAAGTAGCAACAAAAAATGGTGCCTCAACAGGGATTTTGTTGCTGCAATGGACTTGGAAATATGGACTTAGGAAGAATTTTGAAGATATCGAGACTTTAGGTGGCAAAAATCCAAAAGTCAAGGAAAGCTCTACACAGAGCGTAACTGACTGTTCTTGTAGGACCTGGAAGCCTGGAACGTTGACAGTGCTGGCAGGCAGTGGAGGGCAGGGTCATAGGATTTTAATGGGCAAAAAGGAGTTGATCTGGACTATCAGTCCTGAGAGATCTGTGTCTCAGGGATTTCAGGTTAAGTCAATGGCTACTGGGGCACAGCGTGACTTCCAGTTCCTGACAGATTGATGGACTCACTCACAGAGGCATTCAGGCTAATTTGTGTTTCTCTTTATAATCCCTTAGTAGTCAAGGAAGCTCAGAAGCTTTATAGGGCAACTGGTCTGAGACAATGAACTTGTATTCCCTGTATAGCTTACAATCTTCATGGCATCTGGGGAACCACAAATGTCTTGAGCCCAGAAATTGCCATTAACTTCAGTTCTTGATAAATATATAAAAATTCAGATTGCTGTCAATAAGCTTCTTAGCATCATCTAGCTCTGGTCCCTCCAGCCCAAGTCTGTCCTCTTTCCTTGTGGGTTTATTAGGTGATATTGTTCTGGTAAGTAACTACAGGTGCTTAGAAGACTTTATAAAAATTTTCCTAGAGATTATTTTTGTGATTCTTTGGCCCCAAATCTTTCTTAACATTTTTATATGCCAAGAAGGTTATTAAGGCACAATTAAAGAGTAATAGACTGATATCTTAGAAAAATATTATTTCTGTTGGATAGTTATTACTGCTGACTGCATTAGGTCTACAGTCAAAAAGAAACACATAGAAAGGAATGAAAAGAAAGAAAAGCATTAGGTAATTTCAGATGACAGTCCAGTGGTGAAAAAGAGAGATTTTCAAGGATTTTACACCATTAAATGGAAGACCCTTGCTCTGCATTGAAAGCCAAGCAATGTACCTTACAGTGTAGAATGTATCTAGCTAATCTCTTTATTTATAGAAGGCATATGCAACAAAATTCCTTATCTCAGGGCAACATCATACAGAACCTGTAGTCAATTTTGTTCAAGCTTGGTAGAATACTCCATATGGTCTGTCCAGCAGAATTCAGTTAGGGTTCCCTGGGAAAGGACACTGAGATTGAGGAAAATTTAGATCAAGAGAAATGAAGACACAAACATAGGTTAAACCACTGAAGGCCATAGGACTGAAGGCCAGTACCAAACAGCTCCGAGTTTATTTCTCGGACAGCATATATACTGTTTTCAAGTAATGTTCAGTCTCTGAATCTCTTAATTGTCTCCCTACAGTTGTCATCAATTGAGAAACAAAATCTTGAAACAATTCATCAGGTTTCTGTTTCATCTTAGACAATTTTTTTGTTTTCTTTCCAGTGCAAGGTAATTTGTACCAGGCCTTTTTTTGCTGTAATATTAAGTTGAGCATATACTGCCATGTCAAATTTCAACTGATGATCTAAGTCTTTACAATCACCTTCTCCTGCTTGCATGTCAAACTTAATAGGCATTTAAAGTTTTTTTATGGTTTATTTAACTTTATTTTATGTGCATTGGTGTGAAGGTGTCAGATCCCCTGCAACTGGAACTTCAGACAGTTGTGAGCTGCCACATGAATGCTGGGAATTGAACCCAGGCCCTCTGGAAGAGCAGTCAGTGCTCCAAACTACTGAGCCAGCTCTACAGCCCTAGACAGGCATATTTTGAGCTTTATTAATATTATCTCTAAGTTCACATACTCATGGAATTATGATTCCACTATATATAATCTCCTCCAGACAAACAAGCCCTAGCTTGTTGGGGATTGTATCTGGGAATTTAGTGAGTGTGTTAGTTTCATAGATTGGTGGACTGCCTACCTGTTCTTCTGGCTGGGATGATGTGCACATGAGCAAGGATTTTCTGCTTGAGTTTGGGGCTGAAGCACAACTATATTCCTTTTCCTGAATGGGAGTTTATCCTATGCCATTGCATGTTGGAAATCCTTAATTTGTTACTTGAAATTTCAAATTGTGTCAGACAAGAGGTTGGCTGGAATTCCAGAAGAGTTTATAGACATTTGTGCTTTTTGGGTTATTACAGATTATGAAGCTAAAAAACTCAGACTAAATGCATTTAATTTTTTTATTTTCTCTTTTATTTATTCTTTTCTCATACAATACATATTGACTGCTGCGTCCAGTTCCTCCACCACTTCCAGTTTTCCACAGTACTCATTCCCCCAGGTCCATTGCTCCTTTTTCATCTGTCATAAAATAGAAGGCCTCCAAGGGATATCAAAGAAACCCTTCATAAAAATGTTCAAGAAAGGGCTGGAGAGATGGCTCAGAGGTTAGGAGCACTGGCTGCTCTTCCAGAGGTCCTGAGTTCAATTCCCAGCAACCATATGGTGGCTCACAACCATCTGTACTGAGATCTGGCACCCTCCTCTGGTGTGCGGGCATACATCGAGGCAGAATGTTGTATACATAATAAATAAATAAATCTTTAAAAAAAATGTTCAAGAAAATTAGGTAAAAATCCCTTATTAAAACTGGACAAAGCAAGTGAATAGGAATGAAAGGTCACAAAAATTGGCAAGAGTAAGAGATACCAAGAGTTCTACAGTTAGTAATCACACAAACACCCCAAGCTAACAACCAAAGCATGCATGCACAGGGCATGCACAGAGCTGTTCATGTTCCATGATTCTCACTTCATTTTGTCTGAGACCCTATGAGACTTGTTTTGTTGATTCTGTAGCTTTGGTTTTCCTGGGATCCACAAACCCCCCAGATCCTACATTTTTTACCCCTTCCTTCCACAGGATTCCAAGAACTCAAGGTAATGTTTGGGTAGGGATCTGTGCATGTGTAACCATCAGCTGCTGGAAGAATTCTCTCTGGTGGCATTTTTCCTGGGAATCTATCTATGATTTTAGATATGAATCATTTTATTTTTTTTCTTGTTTAGTTGTATTTGGTTCTACCCTAATTCTGGAAGCCATCAAGCTCTGGTTCCTGGCCATCCTGGCAGTATCAGACATTGGCTTCCTCTCACAGCTTGGACTAAAAGATCAGTCATTGGTTGTTCACTTCACAAACTCTAAGCCACTTTTTCCCCAGTGAATCTTGCTAGCAGAACAAGTATAGTTCTCAGTTTAGTGACTGACTTTGTGTCCCAATCCCACCAATGGGAGCCGTATGTATTACAGAATAAGGCTGGTTCAGCCTCTGTATTCCTCACTACTAGGAATCTTCAATAGTGTCTTTCTTGTAGTTCTGGAAGTTTGCAGTGTACTCTTTCCATACCTCCTGCAAAAAGCTCCATTATTCCTATCATCTCTCCCTCCTATACGTCATCTCTGTCCCTTGCTTACTTGATCTTTCTTGTTCCCATCCCCACCTGCCTCCAGTGCACCCACAAAATCTATTCTATTCTGTCTTCCCAGAGAAATCCATGCATGTCCCCCAGAGCAGTTCTTGTTACTTAGCCTTTCTGCATCTATGGCTTGTACTGTGATTGACTGTGATTACTATGGTTGTACTTTACTTACCTGCTCATATCCACTTATAACTGAGTAAACCATTTTGATTTATGTGCTTCTGGGTTGCCTCACTCAGGGTAAAAAATAGTCATGCAACAACACAGCAACCAAATAATTCAGATACGGTGTGGTACACCTCTAAATGGAATTTTCAGTAGAGGAATCTAAAATAGATGAGACACATTTAAAATATGTTCAGTATCATTAGCCATCAGGAGATTTCATCATAAACCTGACAGAAAGGATAAGTTCAACAACACAAGTGACAGCTAAGGCTTCAAGGATGTGGAGCAAGGGGACTCATTGCTCTTGCGGTGCAAAATTGTAAAAATCCAGCCACTGTGAAAATCAATATGCAAAAATCCTCAGAATATTGAGAGTCAATCTACCCCATGACTCAGGTATCCCCCTCTTGCGCATATTCCCAAAACTCGCTCTTCCATCCCAGCACAAGGACATTTGCTCGACTCTGTTCATAATAGCCAGAAACTGCTGTGTCCGTGAGAGATGGTGTTGATTGATGATTGATGTAGGAAGCCCCTAAGAAGGTGGACCTGTGCTGGGATATGGAGCATTCTGAGCATGAGGTAGAGACTAGGCAAAAGAGAAAGGCTGTAAACAGTCTTTGCAAATGTGTTTTGCCTTCAATTGTTAGCGTGCAGTTTCTCCTACATTTCCAAAATGATTGAGTGTGATTTGACACAATCAATGAAATAATCCCATTTACTGCCTGAGATGCTTTCAGTTGGAGTATTTAATCACAGTAGCATAAAAGCAGGCAGCACAAACAATTACAACACAAAAGTTGATTTTGTTTGTCAGTAGAATATAGGAATGATGACTTTTGCCACAATGTGGAAGATATCAAGATTTTTATGTGACACAAAAAAGAAACATGAACATAATTAACTGTTCTTATAGGACCAGGAAAATTAAAATGTAATGGCAGAGAGTGGGTATTGAGATCATAGGATTTCAGTTGAAAATAAACTTGATAAAAAAAAAACCAATCCTGAGGACTTTTGTCTGATTTTTTTTCTTTTTGGTTTTTCAAGACAGGGTTTCCCAGTGAAACAGTCCTATTGTTCTGGAACTAGTTCTTGTAGACCAGGCTGGCCTCAAATTCAGAGGGATTCACCTGCTTCTGCCTCCCCAGTGCTGGGATTAAAGGCGTGTGTCATGACCATCCAGACTTTTGTGTGATATTTTGGCTCCACAATTTTTCTTCTTCTGCCCATGCACTAGAACTTTAGTAATGCCAAATTCAAAAGTAATGGGTTAATGTCTTAAATGGAATATTGAAGCTGTTCAATGGTTATCATTCATGACTCATTTAGGTGCACAGTAAAAAAATCCAAGTAGGGCAGAAATAAAAGAAAATAAAAAGATAGTTTCAAAGGGCATTTTGTGTTAAAGCAGGCAGGAATTTTCCAAGAGTTAATTATCATTAAAGAAAAGCCATTACTCTGCAGTGGAAGCTTATCAAGGTGCCCTAAGGGTAAGACTCCATGCACTTAAACCTTCACTTTAGGGTAGCAATGTGACTCATAGTCTCAGGAAGCTACTTCATTCAAAACTGTCTGCACTTGTGGTCCAAGCTCGTTAGTGTTCTTTGCAATTAAGAGATCTAATTTCTCAGCATCACCAGTAATGTATTGGTCTTGGGAACATGAGAGAATCACAATTTAAGATCATGGATTTTTAGTTTATGGTTACAGTTTACCATTGTTGCAGGCATCTGTGTTTGGCAGAGTCAGAAGCCCAATGAGGAGACAGTGAGAGTTCATTGCACGAAGCTGTGAGGATCGAAGCTGGGTGTGGTGTGGTATCTTTTCCTCTCTTGTTCCTTTAGGGCCTGCCACCCAGTTCTCAATTAAATTTCACACATGGAGGCTTATTTTTTTTTCTTATAAATGCTTGACTTTGATTTGTTTCAAGGCATGTTGATTTAACTTAATTGTTCTCTCTACAATTTCCCCCTGGCCTTTATCTTTATTCTGTATTCCTCTCTTTGTTTCTTACTCCATGGCTTGCTGTGTAGTTGGATTAAAGGTTCCTGTTTTTTTCTCCTCCTGTTGCCTCTTCTTTCTGTTTTCCTCCCAGATTTCCCTTCCCATGTATTCTCTTTTCCTGGCAGCCCTGCTTGTCCTTTCTTGCCATGTGATTGGTCATTCAATCTTTTTTTTTACACCAACCAGGTATTTTAAATAGGCAAAGCATCAAAACTTCACAGAGCTAAACCAATGCAGCAATTCCTTGCATCATTAAAACAATTTTCCACAGCTTAAATAAATAAAACACACTTAAAAATGTTATTTCACAACATACTGGGTTACATTTTGAGCCCAAAGATGTTAAGATACCTAAGTTATGACACAACTTCCATGGAGACCTAGCTGCTTATAGTGAGTGGAAGTTACCAAAGAGAGAAATGCATGAGAAGTTGCAAGGATAGGGCCATTTAAGTCATTTGAAACTGAAGCCATACATCTGACAAGAGAGCTACAGGATTTGATGTTTATCCTGCTCTGCTTCAGTCTTGGTTCAAACTTCCCTTACTGTGTCTTTATTTTTCTCTTTTGGGATGTTAATGGTATTTTGTGCCACTGATGTTAGAAAGAGGTAATGTGTTTTCAGGTTTTATAAGATGTTGCTGTCAACAGATTGTCTTGAGTGCCAGAGGAGACATTACACATTTGGACAGTGTAGGGACCATTGCAGATGAGGATCATTAAATGTCTATCCTTGAAATGACTAACTGCAATTTTTCCATTGTTGACCTTGAGCCAATAGTGGCCGGGGTCAGAATGTACTTGATTGAATGAACAACCTCCCAGAAAAGATCATGTATTTGAAAAAGTTTCTTTCCTTTGTGGCTTCCTTTCAATTTCCTGTGGATCTTTAGTAAGAGAAGCCTGTCTAGATGAAATTCCTCTTTGTATGTGATGAGTCTCAATAAACTCAACTAATTTCCTGATATTTGTATCTACTGTTTTGTGCTTGTCATTAATTAGACAATTTCCGTCTTATACTAAAATATTTTTGCCATGATTATAGGCTTGATTTCTATATTCTATATATTACCTATATTCTATAGGTTAAAATAAGATATAGCAGAAACAGTTGCTATTAAGGAGTTTGGCAACCTGCTATTTTAATTTTTTTCTTTGCTTGTTGAAGTAGCCCTTACTGTGTGGCTCCATATTCCTGAAAGTAGAGAGGGGCATCATTTCTGGCTCTATACATTTTTATATTATTGGGTGATAGCCTTGTAATATAGGTTTTTTTATATGTCAACTATATGCTGCTGTGCAGTGCCTCATGCATATCTTGGATTTTAAAATTTGAAAGAGGGTTTCACTCTGATTCCCAGGATACCATGTATTTATGGCATTAACACTGCCTTAGAATTCTGAGTCAGTTATTGGAGGTGCATGAATTTCTTCTGGATGGTTATGCTTGATTTGATTTTTCTTAAATCAAATATGACTATTTTATATGTCTGCATGGATATTCATTACATGGGTATCTAGTCACCGAAGTGATCAAAAGATCTCAGAATTCCTGTTCATGGAACAAAGGAAAGTTGTGATCCCCATGTAAGTACTGGAAAATGTGCCCACCTCCATTCATGACCAGCAAGATCTCTGAATTCCTCTGCCTTTTCTCCAGCTCTCTGTTGATTATTTGTGACCAACATTTATATTTCTAGTGTTTTCATCTGTCCATTTTAACTGCTTTGGTTATTGGTATGACAGTTTAAATTATGTCACTTCAGATGTCTGGAAGATGAATACAGAACTGGAGTAAATGCAAAATTACTTGTAAGAACTTCAGTAACAACCTTTAAGTTATTTCTATCCCATTTGTTTTTTTGTTTCACTGTTTTTTGCAATGGAGACAATTTAATGTGTACTTCTACCTGTCCTGGACCTGATTGCTTAGACTTGACTGGCATTCAACTCAGAGAGAAATATACCCACCTCTGTTTTCTGAGTGTTGTGGTTAAAGGCACAATACACCAATACACCCAGTGTGTCCATATTACTTTTTTTGTGTGGTCTGTAACTCTTTATGCAATTTTCTCATGCATACTATATACAGTTGATCTTTTTTTTTTTTTTCTGTTGATCTTTTTCAATACCTCTTCCTCTCAATAGATGTTGCTCTTATGGGGTGGTATCCCATACAAAGGGTACAGAAATGACAGAGTTCACTCTGCTTTTCAATTTTCCTCTAAAGTGACTGTCTAAGTCATGGAATAAGAGTGGGGAACACGAGAATCATATGACTATACTGTAAAAGAAGTATGTTTCTAACATTGTCACTGTCATGCTTTCCATTTTGAACATTTATGGTATATTTTAGGAGACAGTGACCTATGATGATGTGCATATCAACTTCACCCGGGAAGAGTGGAATTTGCTCAATCCTTCCCAGAAGAATCTCTATAAAGATGTAATGCTGGAAACCTACAAGAACCTCATTTCTATAGGTAAAAATGAATTTCCTTCATGTTTTAAAATATGGAAGCATCCGGGCAGTGGTGGTGCACGCCTTTAATCCCAGCACTCGGGAGGCAGAGGCAGGTGGATCTCTGTGAGTTTGAGACCAGCCTGGTCTACAAGAGCTAGTTCCAGGACAGGCTCCAAAACCACAGAGAAACCCTGTCTCAAAAAACCAAAAAATAAAAAATAAAATAAAATATGGAAGCAACTTTTCCTTGGTTAAGGATTTTGTTCTGCAATTTCATTTAGAAAAAGAATGAGGTGAATACAGCAGTCATAGTTCTTAGGTGCACTTAAGATAATAAGCTAAATCGTGCATATTGTTCAATGATATAACATATATTCTGGTCCTGTATTTTAGGATACATTGGGGAAGACCATTACACTGAAGAACATTGGCAATGTTCTAGAAGACATGCAAGGTAATTTTCATGTGCAAGTTGATAACAATGTGCCTCTGATGAGATCGCACTTTCTCCTAGAACTTTTAAACAAAAGCAGCAGTGCAAATAAGCACAGCTAAGTGCATAGATGGTTATTAAATCCTCACAAATCCATATACCTCCATTTCATGTATGTGAATTATTCTTCCTTTACTAGGTGTATCATACAGTACCCTTGATATAAGCTTATGAGCATAGGGATATGGAAAGATTTAACATACCTCTCCTTAAGAACAAAAAGAAGATAAGCAGTAGTTCCCATGTAGAGTATACTTGTTGAATTTCATTCAAGTATGCAATAATGAAGGTTTTCTACCATCATTATTAATATATAAACATTACAAAAATTCCCCATGAATTATAGGTCTGTGCAAATACTTCTGAATGTCCTAGTTCACTTAGCAAATATAATATGATTCAAGTATAGTAAAATTTATGAATGCAGTAAAGTTTTTAAAGCTCTCAGTTTAATCAGTTGTCTTCTAAAATATGAATAATAACATATAAAATGTTTTTGTAAATGTCAAAAGGTAAACCATGAAACAAAGGAATTTATCATAATACTTATTTTCCTAGATGCAAACTGAACCCTAATTAAAAAGAAAGCATGATTTTATACAGAGTTATAAAACCTTAATAACTAATTCCATTTTAGAATTGGAACAAGTTATAAAATTAATTCATACAAATACCAAGGTTCAGCAGTGTATTGAATGTAGCAAAGCTTTTAAATGTGCCAATTATCCTTGTAGGATTGAAGAAAATCAAAATGGAGAGAAGAAACTTTCAGTGTATACTCACGGTGTTAAAGTCTTGTCTTATGACACTGACCTGCTAAGGAATGAAACCCATATAATGGAGCAAAACCCTCTAAAAGTAAGCAATGCAGTAAAGCCTTTGCTTATCACAGTCATATTCAAGTGCTTAGAAAACACACTGGAAAAAAACCCTATGAATATCGTCAAGGTGATAAAGACTTTGTTCTTTATGAGACTCATCAAAGTCATAAAAGAATACATACGGGAGAGAAAGACTATGAATGCAATCAGGGTGGTAAGGCCTATGCATGTCAAACTGATTTTCAAAAGCATAAGAGAACAGATACTGGAGAGAAACCCTATGAATGCAATCAGTGTGGTAAGGCCTATGCATGTCAAACTGATCTTCAAAAGCAGAAGAAAACACATGCAGGAGAGAAACCCTATGAATGTAATCAGTGTGGTAAGGCCTTTGCTGAAAATGGTACTCTTCACAAGCATAAAAGAACACATACTGGAGAGAAACCCTATGAATGTAATCAGTGTGGTAAGGCCTTTGCAGATCAGAGTAATCTTCAAAAGCATAAAAGAATACATAGTGGAGAGAAACCCTATGAATGTAATCAGTGAGGTAAGGTCTTTGCTGACAACAGTAGTCTTCAAAAGCATAAAAGAATACATACTGGAGAAAAACCTCATAAATGTATCAGTGTGGTAAAGCCTTTGCACGACATACTCATCTTCATTTGCATAAAAGAACACATACTGGAGAGAAACCCTATGAATGTAATGAATGTGGTAAGGCCTTTGCGTATCAAAATAGTCTTCAATTGCATAAAAGAAAACTACTGGAGAGAAAGAAACTCTATGAATGTAATCAGTGTTGTAAGGCCATGCACATCACAGTAATCCTCAATTGCATAGAAGAACACATTCTAGAGAGAAATCCTATGATTGTAATATTTTTGGTAAGGCCGTTGCACAAAACAGCCATCTTCAAAAATACAAAACATCACAGACTAGATAGAACCCCTATGAATGTAGTCAGTGTGATTAGGCCTTTGGAGACCACTGTACTCTTCAAGGTAATAAAAGAACACACAGTAGAGGAAAACGTTATGAATGTATAGTAGTGTGAGAAAGCCTATTCACATCTTATCTTCAAATGCATAAAAGAACACAGACAGGGGAGATAACTGTGAATGGAGTCTGTGGTAAATCCTTTGTCACAACCATCTCCAAATGCATAAAATAAACCATCTTGCAGAAAACTATGAACTCAGTGTGTGTATTCTTCAAAAATATGAGAAAACTCATACTATAGTGAAACTCTAAGTGAATTTAGTGTTTTAATGTTTTTTTTTTATTTTTTTTTATTTTTATTTTTTAAATTTATTTATTTATTAAGGATTTCTGCCTCGTCCCCACAACCGCTTCCCATTTCCCTCCCCCTCCCCCGATCAATTCCCCCTCCCTCATCTGCTCGAAGAGCAATCAGAGTTCTTTGTACTTCATACAGGAGTAAGACTTTTGTGTGTAATCAATCTGAGAAAGCTTATGCATATTACCCTAATCATTTGGACCTGTGGAAGAAACGGAGGGCTTTTTATAACTTATTTTTTAAAGATCTTAAGCCCACACACATAGTCAGTTAGCCAATAGCAGTTATTGTGTAGATAAAAATGGATAGTGTAAAAATCTGTTCAAGCACTATGATATCTCTTTATTTTGTTTGAACCAGCAAACTAATGGCCAAAACCTTTTTTTGAAGCCTTTTGGGTAAGAGAAATGGCTAGTCAAAGAAATACACCTTGGACCTGAAAGCAGAGCCAAAGGAAAGCATTTTTTCTCTGAATCTCGAACTAGTTAAAGAAACATCATCTCCCTGAAAACAGCCCAAACATTAAAATGTGCCAGTGAAAGAAACACACTCTCAAAACACAACTGTCAAGTTGGGAGCGTAGACCCCAGTTCCTCGCATCTATCCCAGCCCCCAGGCCTGGTCTGGACACTAATTCCCAGCTGGCCAGGTCCTGACCCCACCCCCAGGGATGGGTCAGGACCACTCTGCAGAGTCTTTAAGTGATTCCCCAAAAGAGGAACACGTGGTCTCCCTCTCTTCCTCCTGGGGGTAGCATTTCTGCGGCTTCCTGGTTCCCGCTCAGGGCCCCCTGAGAGCACAGATCGCCCATTAAACCTGGATATTAATTTGGCTTGTTTTGATTTGGCTTGATTGGGAATTTTGCGTCGGCAGGGAGCTAGTAGTAAGAAATATTCCTAGGGGCTGGAGAGATGGCTCAGTGGTTAAGAGCATTGCCTGCTCTTCCAAAGGTCCTGAGTTCAATTCCTGGCAATCACTTGGAGGCTCACAACCACCTGTAATGAGGTCTGGTGCCCTCTTCTGGCCTGCAGGCATACACACAGACAATTGTGTACATAATAAAGTAAATAAATACATTTTTTAAAAAATGAATATTCCTAACATTTTGGAGGTTCCCGCCAAGCTAGGCCAGGCCCTTTCCACTTCGCAGGCCATGTGTTGGAAGGCCCCTACTCTATAGTTTGAGCTCTCTACACCACGCTGACAAATGGCTTCTGGGCCACAGCGGCGTCTTGATGAGTCCCTTTTCTTATCGATGCTATAGAGTTCTAGGGGACCCATTCATACTTATTTTTGTCGTTTTCGGATTCCCGCTGAAGTCATGAACTCACACCGGGAAGTCAAGTCAGGTGGCAGTCAATCCCGTGGGATCAGGCTTGGCTGAGTTGGAGATCTGTCTGTCCTGGGACACCAGGCATCCAATATACAGTTGAGGACATGCTAAAATGGACTTAGGCCTCATGGTTGGGCATAGACTAAAATGGACACTTAGAGTTCAAAGCCAGGTCTGTTGTTGCCCCTATGAGCCTCTTACAAAGATCTTTTTAAATTGAGCTTGTCTGATACAAATAAACAGAGCTTACATATATATGTCCATGATTTTTGGCCTCTGCACTCTTGCCCCCCCTCCCCCACTTAGTAGCCAGTGTCTCTCAGCACCACAGTGCCAGAGGCACTGGCCCCTCTCCAACTCCCTGAAACCCACACTTCCCAACCCCTCCCATGGAGCAACATTCTTTCCCCCTCCCTTTCCCAATTCAGAGGTTCAAGGTCAATTTCAACCTTCCCCTCCCCCCCCACCTCTCTGCACTCCTGGATCCCTTATGCACACTGGGCTAGTCCCTCCCCTGTTCCCTTTTCTCTTCCAAATCTATCAGGTAGAAAAGTAGCTGCTTGGGCTGGAGAGATGGCTCAGTGGTTAAGAGCATTGCCTGCTCTTCCAAAGGTCCTGAGTTCAATTCCCAGCAACCACATGGTCGCTCACAACCATCTGAAATGAGATTTGATGCCCTCTTCTGGCCTGCAGGCAGACACACAGAATATTGTATACATAATAAATAAATAAATAAATATTTAAAAAAAAAGAAAAGTAGCTGCTTTCCTTTTCTACTAATAATTCTGCTTCCTCAGTCAGAACCAGATATTAGGGGAAAAAAGTTGAGGATGGTCCCCAAACTCCTATATGGGAATTAGTGAAAATGGCCTTTAAAGTTTTTAATGCCTGAGAAGAATCAGCTGAGTCTTCCCGACAGACAAAGCTACAACATCTACAGGCCCAGGCCTTAGCAACTGCCCTATGGTCACAGGAAGGGGGATAAGGGAAAAATAGCTGCCTACCAATAAAAATTGAAGAATCCAGTAGATTGCTTCTCAGCCTTTTCCCAAAGATCAAGTGAAGAATCTCGTAGTTGTTGATGTCTTCTACAGGCAAGAATTTTTTTCTCATTTCTTCTGTCTTGGCTGTTGAAATGGCTATTATTGGTAGTCAAACGGACTTCCTCTGGAATTAACTAGTAGACAAAGAATTAATTATACCCGAGAGGGATTTTACTTAAATGTTTTTAAATGGGAAAATCCTCCATTAATCTGCATAGTCTGAGATAATAGGATACACCTTTAGCTGCTTGGTGGCCATGCACACCGTTAACACTGTGACTCAAGAGCCAGAGGCACTGGGATTTTCTGAGTTTGAGACCTGTCTGGCCTACCGAATGATTTCCACACCTGCACAGAAAAATCCTGTCTTGAAATCACCAAAACAAGAAAATCTGAATCGAACAAGACTATGATCTAGCTTTAACCTTCTCACCTTCTGGTAGCAGCAGTTACATAGAAAGTATATTGAAGTAGAAAAGTCTCTTTTTTATCACCTTGCTCTGGCGACCAAACTCATTCCTTTACTAGTACTAGAGACTACTTCTTTGAAATTTTGGTGAATACTTAAAACCAGCTGAGGCATCAAGCCTCGTGGGCTGAAAAACCACTGTGTTCTTCACTTCATCTTTGGGAAAAGGCTGAGAAGCAATCTACTGAATTCTTTAATTGTCATTAATAAGTAGCTATTTTTAGACAACCTGAAACACAGCTTGTGAGACATTCTAATAAGCCCACTTTTTACGTACATGGTGAGATTCATTCTACCTCTCCTGTTCATGTGGAGAATCTTGAATGCTGCAGTTGAATATTTTATTCACCTGACCATGGAGGAAGATGTGCTGGCAGACAATAGTGCTCATGAAGACATTCTCTACATATTCACATTTCCATGAACACTACCCTTTTTATTATTATTCATTTTCCTGGAGTTTGCTTCAAATTTCAGTAATAAAACCATCATCCAGCCTTCTGATGGGGAAAAGACCTATCATCTTGTTTGAGATCTGGTTCCTGCTTTTCACTTTTCTGTTGTGTGAAATATCTGTGAAAACCATGTAAAAAGTACCTTCAGTTCATCTGACCTCAGCATGAAGCCACAGCATAAACATCTACTTTTATGACCTTAAAACTCTTTTTAGTTGTTAATATTCTGGGCATTCTTTCTCCTGTGGGACAGGAAATCCCTGCACCCACCTAGCACAGTGCACTGTACAAGCTAGCTAGCCACAGTGTGTCCTGGAGGAAAAAGGGAAAGTTCCTGTGGAGTTCAAGAAGATGGCAGTGTCTACTTTTGGAGCCAGGGAAAGTAATATTGAAATGCATACCTTGGTTAGTCTAGAAAAGATGTTTGACTGGGGTGGAAGAAATGACCAGAAACCTCTGTGCTGTGTCTTTAAAGCACACTACAGCTCTGTGGGAGGTGTTCTTGTCACTCAGACCTCACTAGCCAATCAGGCCCTTTGGGTGACCTGCCAGTCAGGAGTAGTGCCTGGTTTTTCAGGACGTCCCATTCAGAACGGACTTTGCAGAGGACCTGGCGCCAGTGGCTTCTGTACTGCGGTGAATTTGCTGTTGCAGGGAGATGATGAACTGAGAGCTTTGGCAATCTGGAAAACCACAACATGGTGAGCAGGGGAAATGCTGTCTCCTGAAGGGGAGGAGCAGAGGGTGAGGGGCGGGAGACAGCATGCTGCGCTCTCCCGGGATCCGTGTGGGAACCTGCCGCCAGATTCGCTGTGTTGTGAAGTCCCATGCGGTCCTGTTAATTTCTAAATCTAGGGACAGAACTCTGAATAACTTGCGCTTTGGGCTTAATCGGCTTAGAGAATTGGGAGCAGGGCGCTGTGTGTAAAAACATCTTTCTTGTCAATTTCAGTATGCCAAACTCGGAGAAGCCTAATTTCTCCAGTATTTTCTCAATATGGACCACTTTGCCTTTAACCTTTACATACAATCTCCATTTGTATTTAACTATGTGGACGGTGTCAAGGCCTGTTGCCTGGGCAAGGAGCCTCCGCTATTGGTGCCGGCGCGCTGACGCTCAAACTTCTAGCGTCAACTCCCGAGCCCAGGGCGCATTACTCTTCCCTCAGTGCACTGAGCCTCCTCCGCACCCCACTCCACAGGGGAGCTCACTAACGGGAGAGCCGTCTTAGCTGTATTAAAACCAAACAAAGGCTTTGGCTCCCTTAGTCGCTGCTCAGGAATAAACCCAGCTGATGGCTCATCCCTCCTCTTGGGCTGTGTAATCCTGCCCACCTCTGCTCACAGCTCCCTGCTACAGCAGGTAGAGACTGGGGCCAGAGCATGCCCGAGAGGGGAATGCTTGCCCCTGAAGTCCCTGTGCTGACTGGAGTCCACCAGCACGGTGCAGGAGGACTCGGGGGAGGAGGGCTTCCTTAAACAGTCCGGGGTGTTCCCTCCCCCTATAGCAGCCAATGCCAAGGTCTTCCCAGCTTTTACAAGCAGGACTGTCTTCAAGGGCCTTCCTCTTCCACTTCTGCCCACTGCCTATGTGAAAAAGCTAACATTTCTCAGTGCCACCTAGCCAGGCCTGGTGCTCCCCAATCCTTGGGCTTAGTGTGAGGGCTCAAGAGGAGCCTCCCATGGTGAAGGATGTGGCCTTCCCAAGGAACTAAGTTGAGGCTTCCAGATGGCCCACCAATCCTGACCTGAAAAGTTCCCTAGAATGGATTCCTCATGGGGCCTCTGGTGGTTTACTAGCTTTCCTCCCAGCCCACCAGTCAAGTCAGCCATTGATCATTTCCTCCCCAGTCTCTCTTTAGGGGTCTTTGAGAATGTGCCAGTTTGGCACAACTGTGATTCCCTTCATCCACTTCTGTTCCAAGCGGGGCTTCTGGAATCCCATTCAGAGAAAAGCTGCTAGCTTGCTGTGAGTACTGAGGTGGGGTGTGGGAAGCTTGTGCTATACAGCTAGGAGCTCACTGTGGATGGAGCTGAGGCTGGAGCCAGGTCCTGGGAGGATCCCCAATGGGGTTCCCGGAGTGGGGGAGGGTCTCCTTTCCAAAGAGAAAGCTTGTTCTCCCTGGAAACTAAGGTGCTAGGGACTGAATGGCAGCCTCCCCTCTGCAGGTGCCATGTGAAGCCTTGTGCCAAAGATCTGTGGCCCTTACCCAGGGGAGGTAGCCCGTGCTAGTGCCAGGGTCATGGAACTAAGTCCTCCTGTAGAGGCACACATGCCAGCGGGGGTCCAAGCTGGTGCTAATTCCTCCCCACAGGACCCAGTAAGCCTGGGAACCTGCAGTAGGCTGTTTTACTGGGGTCAGAAAGCAAATGTCCCGTAAAGAGCCTGGACCTCTTCATTTTGACAGCAGGGCTAGAGATTTATTTTGCATCGTTAAGTGACTTGTTGGGCACAAAAACCTTACATAAGAGTAGAAATATATGTACAGTATGTTTTTATCAAAAATAACCTTGAATTTGCATAAATATACAAAAATATGTTAAACAAGATTAGAAATATATACAGTATAACAAAAATATTCTCAAACATGTATTAATATACTAAAACCTATCATAATGTAAAATATTTAATAAAAATAGTTGGTTTTGATTTAAAGCCAATTTAGTAATCCATCATTTATCCTATAATTTCTATACCTTCCCTTTTTCTTCTCAGAACAAGATAACTGAATATAATCTTCTTTGTTTATATTTTTTACCGTAACCCGTAGTAACCTGTTACCACCGCCACCTCAATGATGACATAAATCATGACCTAATGGATGACCAAACTGCTTACCCCAACACTTGGGAATATGGGAACCATGCTTTTGAAATTATTTTTTGTTGTCTGTGGGCAATGGTATCTATCTATAAGGGTCCCTGAAATAAACCTAAGATAATTTCAATTCATGGGAGAATTGCCTGTATTATCTCTTGTCCAGTCTTTGTGTAATGGGAAAGTGGAGGAATTATCTCAAGTTCTGGCTAGTGTAGTGCATGAGGACCATCTTAGATAGTAATCTTGGAAATTTCCTGAATAATTCATAGCCCAAAGTTGACCTTTGGGGGGGGAGCAGACAGTTTAGTGGCATTACCACACTCTAGGAGGAATCAATGGTGTGGGGCCCCAAGATTTTAATGGTCACTGTTAAGAATGATCGTGGTTTACTATAGAAAACCTTTTAAGTGCTGTATGTAGTAAAGCTCAAAGAGGTTAAAAGAGCATAGTTTATT
This sequence comes from Microtus oregoni, assembly GCF_018167655.1. Classification (NCBI taxonomy): domain Eukaryota; kingdom Metazoa; phylum Chordata; class Mammalia; order Rodentia; family Cricetidae; genus Microtus; species Microtus oregoni. The sequence goes on from NW_024543211.1 coordinate 419,462, forward strand.
ATTTACATACAGAATTCAAAAACTTAATTGTTAGTTACTTGCTAGTAGAGATTTAGACCCAAAATCATGAATAGGAATTAAGAAGAACCCCTTTTTTAAAAATTAGTTTTTAGGTGTTGTGCAAATTGATCTTATTTATAAACCCTGTAGTCAGAGAGTAGGGATGAAAGCTGAAAGATCAGAGAAGCACAGCATCCAGCCCCTAGTTCTTAGCTCTATAAAATTCCCAGTCCAATGTGGGAGCCCATGTGTGACTCAGATTCCATCTGGAATCATTTCAGACTTAAAAAAGCCTTTGAGTTCAAGCATGCCTGCTGTGCTTCTTCCAGTAACCTTGAGGGCTGTGAGTAACATCTGCGTTTCTCAACAGAAAAAGCATTTTGCCCAGCTGAAAGAGCTCATTTTTTTTCTTTTAAGATTGTGCTAGTGTAGGCCATCCAGAGGCACTTTTTGTTAGTGATTAGAAGCTACTTAGCTGAATCAGATAATGCACAGGTTTGAGCTGCCTCCAAGCACAGTGCAGGGAGGTGGGGAGCTGACTGTACTGCTTTTGATCTGCCTTTTGACTGTGTTTAGTGTATATGCTGGCTGAGAAATAAACTCGGGCTGTTTCCTACTGACCTTTCATCCTCTCAATTTAACCTATGAGTCTGTCTTCATTTCTCTTAATCTAATTTATCCTCAGCCTCAGCCTCCCCTCCATGGGAACCCCCATATACATGGAACAACAAGTTAAATAAAGACTAGGCAGAATCCATATCAAGCCTGAATATAAAAACCCCGTATGAGGAAAGGGGTCTCAAGAACTATCAAATGAGTTAAAGTACACCCCACATATACACACCCAGTATTACAGGTCCCACAAAACACCAAAGTATGTACTGATAATGTATATGCAAAGCTTTTAGCACAGGCCCCTATAAGATCACGAGTCTCTTTGAGCACTAATAACTCCAGCTTAGTTGATTCTGTGGGCTGTGTTAACCTAGTGTCCTCAACCAAGGTGGGAGGTGGTTGCTATGGTACTTCCTCCCCATTGCCAGCAGGGTCTCCTTAGCTCCTCTTATTGTTTGAATGCCCATGTCTGCTCCTGGTGCTTTCAGTTCCTGGAATAGGCCAGTCTGATAACAATTGGCTGAGGCACCATTCTATGAGAATAGGAGAATATCATGAAAAATCATTTCTTGGACTTTTTTCCTATCTTGTTTGGCTCTATCATAGACCTGTAGTGTAGTGAGCTCAGGTCTTGGACATCCAATTAGTATGGGCATTGTCTCCCTCTAATGGAATGGGCCTGAAGTTTCACGAGTTATTTGTTGTTTACTCCTACAAGTTCTAAGAACAAGTAACTCAATATATCTTGCAAGCAGGACGAGTTGTAGATTGAAGATACTGTTGCTGGGTTGGTGTCCCAGTCCCAACATAGAAAACTTTGCCTGCTTAGAGAAGGCTCCACAGGCTTCTTATTCCCCTTTCCTACAAGTCCTTGCTAGGGGCATTTTCACACAATCTAATGAGTATTTACTGTACTAGGTACCATACCAACTTCCAAATGTTCTCCAATTCCTGTAGACTTTCTTCATTCTCACTACATCCAACTCTCCTGATCCTGCTTTCTCCTATACCCATCCCCACCTACCCCCATCAATCCAGAAGAAGACCTATTCTAGTTTCCCTTTTGAGGGAGATCCATGTATCCCCGCTTGAGCCTTTGTTGTTAACTAACCTCTCTGTGTCTGTGGGTTGTAGCATGATTACCCTTTACAACTAATATTAATGTATAAGGGAGTTCACACCACTGTCATTTGTGTCTGGCTTACCTCACTTAGAATGATTTTTTTTATATTTTTTTGTATATTTTTTGTATATTTTCAGAAGTAATTTGTAATCCCCAATGAGACAAAGTTTGCTCTACTTCTTCAAACATTTTCTCTAATGTATGTACATATGAATCAGCTAATAAAATTCTGTATAATGTTGAAAACCTACCTAACTTGAATATAATTTCAATTGCAATAACATGTACTAACATGCAGTACTTCATATTCTAGCTGATAATAATAACTTTCAAGGACTAGATATTTTCATTACATGTTTAAGTGAGTTGTGTTAGGTAAATATCTTGAGTAAGAATATAAAATTATAGACATTATGTTTTAACAAAAAATAATGTCAAATTAGTATCAAAAGGAAGCATCCATATCTATATCAATGTAAAATACATAAATCAGTAGTTACTTTTTAAAATTAATTTTAATGATCCACCCTTTTATCTTATCAGAATACATATATATGCCCCTTTATTCTTTTTAGATCATGAAGGCGTAAGTCACAAACAATGCCACACCAGTTTGGAATTATGATTAATAGGGTGGTATTTATTTAAAGGGGAAAAAACTTACAGATCACTGTCCCAGGCAACAGCCCTCTATGCAACCAGGAAGGGAGTCTAGTCACGAGTGGAGTAGGAAGTGAAGAGAGAGACGAGAGGGAAGTGGCCGCTTTTTTAAAGGGAGAGAGACCACGCCCCAATGGGCAGGTATCTCAGCAGCTATAGGCTGGAGGAGCGGGAGGACCTCCCGCAACAAGAGCAGAATCAATAATCTACACTTTTATCCTCATTTCATTGGGTGCCTTTTGTAGGTGGATGTATATTTATGAATCTATAGAGTTGGCTTTGGAGTTTGACACTGGCTCTGTCCCTCTATAAATCCAAGCATGTTGTTAAAATAAAAATCAGAGATTCTGTCTCCTGTTAAGAGCCATAATATGGGACAGAAAGAAAAAAAGAATTTAGAAAAAAATTTTACTTTTCTTCATATCTAATTTTTGTCTCTATTGTACATGTCATTGAATATATATGTCTGCATATGTCTATATAAATAAAGTTTAAGTTTTCCGCAATGAACAATGAATTTTCCTGCAGTAATTTTTGAAGTTTCCAGGAACAGCAACTCAACCTGTTTGATATTACATCTTGATGATGATAGCACTACTACTAGACCTGTTTTGCCTAGCAGCTCATCAAGATGGCTCCAACTTGTTTAGCTGAAGTGGTGCACTTTTTTACAACGTTCTGGGCAGACCTCCCAATAGGAAGTCAGAATAACCCTACCAAGTACTCAGAGACTATTTGCAATTATACCAGATAGTAAACTTGGAACCTAACCATCATTTTACTTTCATAGGCTCCCATAGAAAGAATATCACCCCCATGACTGCTGGAAGTAATTCTAAAAGATGACATCCCCTCTCCCAACAAAGGTTGTCCTCAGGGTTAGGGACATCATTGAAGGGTTGATAATAATTGGTATAGGGTTGTGGGTTGGAAGGGAAATTTTATAGGCTCAATAATCTCTTTGAAAAAAAAAGGGAAAATTGGATGGCATAATAGAATAGTGGGAGCTTACTCACACTAATAATAGTGAGTAATAGAGTGAATGCTTGTGAGTTATAATTTACAGGCAATTACATTGGTATAGATTGTTGTACATTGATACAATGTTCAATTATATTGAATATTGAATGCATCCATGTTTCTACCTCTGCTTCAAACATTTTTATATATTGAAATATATTTATCATTTTGCAATGTACATTTCTACCTCTGATAAAGATACTTATACATTGTTTACATTTTGAATTCATTGTCTTCATTTGTTGCACAGTTGTTTATTGTATAATATTCTCATATGAAGTCTTAGTCTTTAAATTATATAGGTATTGAGAATTATAGATCAATAGTCATCTATGTTTGTCATACTTATAGTTAGACTAGTCAGGTTTTTTAGATAAGTAGAGATTATATTCTGCATAGATAAATAATCTTCAACCACTTCAAAGAGCTGTAGAATATGACATTTAAATAACTTAGGGTACTGTTGAAGTGAGACACAATTGCTCCTGGTAGCACGGATCTATTCCCCAGAGAATGTTGAGCACCAGTCATTTTACTTGGAGCTTGTTTTCTTCTTGGCAAAACTGGCCTTTAGGCAAAGACATGTTCATATCTCAACTACTGACAAAATACATGATATCCAAAAATGGATAAGCAGGACTGTTAAATCTTGCCAAGACAGGATAAGATGATTCTTAAAAATTTCCTACCTCCTTAAGTGGTCAGTCAGTTATTCTAGGTCTTTGCCAAAGTTGGTTGCTTCAACATTGCAAATGAGACTTTGGATGATTGCCCAGGGAGCCAGTTGTCTCTGTAATTTGTTGCACATTTTGAAAGTTGCTAGATTGCACTTCTTGCTTACTCAAGTAATATTATTTCCCTTCTTGGATCTTTGATGGGGTTAAAGACTAGATAGTTGAAGTTACTTTCCTCTCATGACTTGGCCAAGTTATTATACAAGACATAAACTAGTTAGGATAGGATAATTAATGAATATATTGTTCTTATTTATTGTATATAATTGTGTATTGGGCTTAGAACTCTCTTATTTAAACAAAAGGAGAATGTGCTGTAGGAAGTTTTACATCCAGTGGTTTCCTGACCACTGGGGCGTGGCCTCTTATACTATATATGCCAGTATAGAGCATGAGTCCAGCCTCTTTTCTGGCTGCATGATTCAGTTTCTGAACTCAGTTCAAGCATAGGATTCTGATTTGTGAGTCTATCCCTAATAAATAAACATCTATTTCTCATTTCTGAGCTAGTATTGCATTTCTTCTAAGAGTCCTTTAAGGATCATTAAATGTGAAGCTTTGATGTGATGAAATGATTTCTTTCAGTTGTTGACCATGGACCAGTAGTGACTGGGTTCAGAATGTCCTTGATTGAATGAACAACCCCCCAGAAAACATCATGTGTTTGAAGAACTTTCTCTCTTTATTGGTTTTATTTCAATTTTCTGTGGATCTTTAGTAGGAGAAGCCTTTCTAGATGAAATTCCTCATTGTATGCTATGAGTTTCAATACCCTAAAGTAATTTCCTGACATTTATATACTGTGTTGTGCTTGACATTAATCAGCCAACTTCCTACTTATACTGAAATGCTATTACCATCATTATAGGTTCGATCTCTAAATCACATAAGAAAGAGCAGAAACAGTTGTTATTCAGTGCACAAGAGTTTGGTAACCTGCTGTTTTAATTGTTTTTTTTTTTTTTTTTTTTTTTTTTTTTTTGCTTATCTAAGTAATTGTGTGGCTCTAAATTCCTGAAACTAAAGGGAGGCATCATTCCTGGCTCTATTTGTTTCTATGTTATTGGATGATGGCCTTGGAATGCAGGTATTTTTTATGTCAAGTATATGCTGCTGTGCTGAGCTTCATGCTTATCTTGAATTTTAAAATTTGACAGAGGGGGCTGGAGAGATGGCTCAGAGGTTAAGAGCATTGGCTGCTCTTCCAGAGGTCCTGAGTTCAATTCCCAGCAACCACATGGTGGCTCACAACCATCTGTACTGAGATCTGGCACCCTCCTCTGGCGTGCGGGCATACATGGAGGCAGAATGTTGTATACATAATAAATAAATAAATCTTTAAAAAAAATTTGACAGAGGGTATCTCTCTGATTCCCAGGATGCCATCCCATGGATTGATAGCATTAATACTGCCTGAGTATTTTTAGTTATTAAATTACAGTTGTATGAACATCTTCTTGCTTGTTATGCTTGCTTTGATTTTTTAAATCAATATGACTGTTTTATATGCCTGCATGGATATGTACCATGAGAGTGATCAAAGGATATCAGAAATCCTGACCCTGGAAAAATGGATAGTTGTAATCCCCATGTAAGGACAGGCAAATTTGTCCATCTCCATTCAAGATCAGCAAGAGTGCTGAATTAATCTGCCCTCTCTCCAGGTCTGTGTTGATAATTTACGACCAACATTTATATTTCTACTGTTTTCATCTGTCCACTTGTAACTGTTTTATACAGGAAGTTGTTTTTCTTCAAAATGTTATTGGTATTGCAGTTTATATTAGGATACTTCAGGGTCTGGAAGAAGACTACAGAACTGGAGAGAAAACAACTCTTTGTAGAAACTTCAATAAAAGCCTGTTAGTTTTTCTATCCCATTGTTTGTAACATTGAGGCTTGCAATGGAGACAGAGTCTGTACTGCCACCTCTCCTGGACCTGATTGCATAGACTTGACTGGCATTCAACTCAGAGACAAATATACCCACCTCTGTTTTCTGAGTGTTGTGGTTAAAGGCACAATACACCAATTCACACATTTGTGTATCTTTTTTTCTTTCTATAATGAGTAATTTTTCATACAATTTTCTCATGCATATAATTTACTGTTGATCTTTTTTCTTGTCTCACCCTGTTAATAGATATTGTTCTTATAAGGTGAAATCCCATTCAAAGTGTATAGAAATGACAGAATTGACTCTCCTTTTCAATTTACTTCTAAAGTAACTGACTATATCACAGAATAAGAATGGGGAGCACCAGAATCATACAACTGTACTTTCAAAGAAGTATGCATTTCCAATGATGTCACTGTCATGCTTACATTGTATACATGTGTGGTATATTTTTGAAGGCAGTGACCTATGATGATCTACATATCAACTTCACTCAGGAAGAGTGGGATTTGCTGAGTCCTTCCCAGAAAAATCTCTACAAAGATGTGATGCTGGAGACCTACAGGAACCTCACTACTATAGGTAAAAATGAATTTCCTTCATGTTTCAAAATATGGAGACAACCTTTCCTTGCCTTATAATGTTGTTCTGTAATTTGATTTAGAAAGAAGAAAATGAGATGAATAATACAATCATAGTTGTTAGGTGCACTTAAGATAATGAGCTAATTGTTGTACAATATTAAGTAATATAACATACATATTCTGGTACTGTATTTCAGGGTACATTTTGGAGGACTGTAACACTGAAGAACATAGTCAATGTTCTAGAAGACCTGAAAGGTAATTTTCCTGTGCAAGTTTATAACAATGTGCCTCGGATGAGTTTGTAATATGTCCTGGAACAATTAATCAGAAGCAACAGTGTAAATAAGCACACCTTTAAATGCATTGATGGTTATTAAATTCTCACAAATCCATATTCCTCAATTTCTCATATGTGAATTGCATTTGCAAGGCATTCATTTAAGAAAAAGTCAAGGAAGCAATGACTCAACAGATATCACCATTTGAATCATAGCAACGTGAGAGCTATGTAGTCGATCTGTCAGTCCATTTCTTTCTTGCTACTCATGACAAAAACTGTATACACATTTCAGTGATGAGTGTAGCTGCAAACTTTCTCCTAAATCAATAGCTCATGGTAAGACTTGGATTACTCATATACTTTTTGTGACTTGCTAAGTTTAGTGAAAGTGGCAATTAGAGTCAAGGGTCAAGGGGCAGTTGTTGTGGAGAAACCTTAATATCTATACCACAAGTCTATGAGGAACAGCAAGTGAAACCATGAGGATTCAATGTGGAAATCTTTTATTTACTATTCTTCCTTTACTATGTATATCATATGTTCCCCTTGATACAAGCATATGAGAATATGGATATGGAAAGATATAGCATACATCTCATTAAGAACAAATAGAAGATAAACTGTAGTTCCCATAGAGAGTATACTTGTTCAATTAAGTCCAAGTATACAGTAATTGGTTTTCTACCATGATTGTTAATACATAAACAACTTCACATTACAAAAAAGCCCAAAGAGTTCTAAGTCTGCCAATACTTCTTGGTGTCTTAGTTCACTTAGCCAATGTATAATGATTCATAGTAAAATTTATGAATGCAGTAAAGTTTGTAAGGCACTCAGTGTATGGAGTTTTTTTTAAAAATGTGAAAAATATCATAGAAAAAATATAGGGATAGGTATAGATGAAATGGTAAACCATGACGCAAAGGAATTTATCATCACAAATATTTTTCCTAATAAAAGAAGAAAACATGATTTTAAATGAAGTTATAAGACATTAATATTTGATTCATTTTTACAATTGGAACAAATTATGAAATTAATTCATACAGATCTGAGGTTCAACAGTGTATTGAATGTGGTAAAGCTTTTACGTGTGTAAATTATCCTTGCAGGATTGAAAGAAATCAAATTGGAGAGAAATTTTCAGTATGTTCTCACTGTGCTAAAGCCTTGTCTTCTGACACTCACCTTCTAAGGAATGAAAAAACACATACCAGAGAAAAATGCTGTGAAATTAAGCAATATGGTAAAGCCTTTGATTATCACAGTCATCATCAAATGCATGAAAGAACACACACTGGAGAGAAACTCTATGAATATAGTCAAGATGATAAAGACTTTGTTCTTTATGAAACTCATCAAAGTCATAAAAGAACACATAATGAAGAAAAATCATATGAACTTAATCTGCTTGGTAAGGCCTTTGCTGATCACAGTCATCTTCAAAAGAATAAAAGAGCACATACTGGAGAGAAACCCTATGAATGTAATCAGTGTGGTAAGGCCTTTGCTCAACAAGGTCATCTTCAAAGGCACAAAAGAACACATACTGGAGAGAAACCCTATGAATGTAATCAGTGTGGTAAGGCCTTTGCTCAACAAGGTCATCTTCAAAGGCACAAAAGAACACATACTGGAGAGAAACCCTATGAATGTAATCAGTGTGGTAAGGCCTTTGCTCAACGTGGTACTCTTCAAAGGCATAAACGAACACATAATGGAGAGAAGCCCTATGAATGTAATCAGTGTGGTAAGGCCTTTGCAGATCAGAGTAATCTTCAAAAGCATAAAAGAACACATACTGGAGAGAAACCCTATGAATGTAATCAGTGTGGTAAGGCCTTTCCTCAACGCGGTACTCTTCAAATGCATAAAAGAACACATACTGGAGAGAAACCCTATGAATGTAATCAGTGTGGTAAGGCCTTTGCACATCTTTGTCACCTTCAATACCATAAAAGAACACATACTGGAGAGAAACCCTGTGAATGTCATCAGTGTGGTAAGGCCTTTGCTCGACCTAGTACTCTTCAAATGCATAAAAGAACACATACTGGAGAGAAACCCTATGAATGTAATCAGTGTGGTAAGGCCTTTGCTCAACGCGGTACTCTTCAAAAGCATAAAAGAACACATACTGGAGAGAAACCCTATGAATGTAATCAGTGTGGTAAGGCCTTTGCAGATCAGAGTAATCTTCAAAAGCATAAAAGAACACATACTGGAGAGAAACCCTATGAATGTAATCAGTGTGGTAAGGCCTTTCCTCAACGCGGTACTCTTCAAATGCATAAAAGAACACATACTGGAGAGAAACCCTATGAATGTAATCAGTGTGGTAAGGCCTTTGCACATCTTTGTCACCTTCAATACCATAAAAGAACACATACTGGAGAGAAACCCTATGAATGTAATCAGTGTGGTAAGGCCTTTGCAGATCAGAGTAATCTTCAAAAGCATAAAAGAACACATACTGGAGAGAAACCCTATGAATGTAATCAGTGTGGTAAGGCCTTTCCTCAACGCGGTACTCTTCAAATGCATAAAAGAACACATACTGGAGAGAAACCCTATGAATGTAATCAGTGTGGTAAGGCCTTTGCACATCTTTGTCACCTTCAATACCATAAAAGAACACATACTGGAGAGAAACCCTATGAATGTAATCAGTGTGGTAAGGCCTTTGCACATCTTAGTCACCTTCAATACCATAAAAGAACACATACTGGAGAGAAACCCTATGAATGTAATCAGTGTGGTAAGGCCTTTGCACGTCATAGTCACCTTCAATACCATAAAAGAACACATACTGGAGAGAAACCCTATGAATGTAATCAGTGTGATAAGGCCTTTGCTCAACGTGGTACTCTTCCAATGCATAAAAGAACACATACTGGAGAGAAACCCTATGAATGTAATCAGTGTGATAAGGCCTTTGCTCAACGTGGTACTCTTCAAATGCATAAAAGAACACATACTGGAGAGAAACCCTATGAATGTAATCAGTGTGGTAAGGCCTTTGCTGAACACAGTCATCTTCAAAGGCACAAAAGAACACATACTGGAGAGAAACCCTATGAATGTAATCAGTGTGATAAGGCCTTTGCTCAATACAGTCATCTTCAAAGGCATAAAAGAACACATACTGGAGAGAAAACCTTTGAATGTAATCAATGAGCTAAGGTCTTTGCTCACAACTGTGCTCTTCAAAATCATAAAAGAACACATACTGGCAATAAACCCTATGAATGCCATCAATGTGGTAAGGACTTTGCATGTCACAATCATCTTCAATAGCATAAAAGAACACATACTGGAGAGATACATGTGAATGGAATCTGTCCTGAATCCTTTTTCCCAATCATCTCCAAATATGTAAAATAAGACATCCTATAGAGAAACTCTGAGTTTAATATGTGTGTTCTTTAAAAACATGAGAAAAATCATACTGTAGTGATACTCTATGAAAATCAGTGTCAGAATGTTTTGTGCTTCATATAGGAGTAAGACTTTTTGTGTGTAATCAATCTGATTAAGTTTGTGGTGCATATTACCATAATCTTTGGACCTGAGGAAAAAACTGAGTGCTTATTGTAAACTATTCTTTAAACAAAAACAGTTATTGTATAGAAAAGAATTTTATAGTGTCAACAATTTGTTCAAGCATCATGATACCTCTTATTATTTTAGTTTGAAGTAGCAAACTAATGGACAAACATTTTATGAAGCATTATTGGTTGGAGAAAGGGTATTTAAAGAAACATACATTTGTCCTGAAACCAGAGCCAAAAGAAAGTACCTTTTCTCTGAATCTAGAAGTAGTTAAAGAAACAACATCTCTCTGAAAAGAGCCAACATTAAAAGGGGCCAGTAAAGACACACAATTTGTCTCTCAAATCAGATCCATAAAAACAAACTCTATCCTTGTCCACTGAGCACAAAAGCAATGAATCCCTTGGCATAAAATCAAGCTCATCCCTGAGCTTTTTCAGGATCAGGGATTGAAATCCAGCAAATTCCCACCATCAAAATCTCCTTTGCTCTCGGTTATTAAGAAGTCCTATTTGAGTCTTATGCTCATTCAGTATGCAGCTACCCCTTTCCACACTTTGCAGAGGTATTCATACTCATGTTTTCTTCCTTCTCAAATAAATCTGATTCAAGATTTATGTGAATACCTCTTTTACTGGAATGTTTCAGAAACTCCTGGAGTTGAGCCAAGATACAATTGATGCCTCTGTTTGGGAACTTAGTTCAGAAAATGACAGAGGAATTGGTCATATATTATGAAATATTTCCGTGGGAGTGGAGGAGATCAGCACCAGATATTTCTACTGGGAAACTTTCTTTTTTTGGTTTTTTTTTTTTTTTTTTTTCTTCTGTTTTTTGAGACTGCGTTTCTCTGTCGCTTTGGGGCCTGTCCTGGAAATGCCTCTGCCTCCCAAGTGCTGGGATTAAAAATGTGCACCACCACTGCCCGGCCTGGAAAGCTTTCTTAGAAGAATTAATTTCTTTTACTTCAAGTCTAAGTTTGCTTTTTCTTTACATGAACCAATTCATTGTGTAAGTAAGCTGTACGATGACTCTCAGCTCCTCTTTTACAGAAATGAATGAATGTTTACAGGAGAAAAGTTTTCATGAGTGAAAAACTGTCTTAAAACTTGTGTTCATTGTAGATATGTGATGTATGTGTGTGTCTCTTGTGTGTATTTTTTTTTCTTTTTTTAAATTTATTTATTTATTAAAGATTTCTGTGTCTTCCCCGCCACCGCCTCCCATTTCCCTCCCCCTCCCCCAACCAAGTCCCTCTCCCTGCTCAGCCCGAAGAGCAATCAGGTTTCCCTGCCCTGTAAAAAGTCCAAGGAACCCCCACCTCCATCCAGTTCTAATAAGATGAGCATCCAAACTGCCTAGGCTCCTACAAATCCAGTACGTGCAGTAGGATCAGAAACCCATTGCCATTGTTCTTGAGTTCTCAGTAGTCCTCATTGTTCGCTATGTTCAGTGAGTCCAGTTTTATCCCAGGCTTTTTCAGACCCAGGCCAGCTGGCCTTCGTGAGTTCCCAATAGAACATCCCCTTTGTCTCAGTGTGTGGGTGCACCCCTCGCGGTCCTGAGTTCCTTGCTCGTACTCTCTCTCCTTCTGCTCCTGATTTGGACCTTGAGATTTCTGTCCCGTGCTCCAATGTGTGTCTCTGTCTCTGTCTCCTTTCATCGCCTGATGAAGGTTAATATTCAGGAGGATGCCTATGTGTTTTTCTTTGGGTTCTCCTTATTTAGCTTCTCTAGGATCACTAACTATAGGCTCAATGTCCTTTGTTTATGGCTAGAAACCAAATATGAGTGAGTACATTCCATGCTCCTCTTTTTGGGTCTGGCTTACCTCACTCAGGATAGTGTTTTCTATTTCCGTTTATTTGCATGCAAAATTCAAGAAGTCCTTGTTTTTTTACTGCTGAGTAGTACTCTAATATGTATATATTCCATACTTTCTTCATCCATTCTTCTATTGAAGGGTATCTAGGTTGTTTCCAGGTTCTGGCTATTACAAACAATGCTGCTATGAACATAGTAGATCATATATTTTTGTTGTATGATAAGGCCTCTCTTGGGTATATTCCCAAGAGTGGTATTGCTGGATCCAGGGGTAGGTTGATCCCGAATTTCCTGAGAAACCACCACACTGCTTTCCAAAGTGGTTGAACAAGTTTGCATTTCCACCAGCAATGGATGAGTGTACCCCTTTCTCCACAGCCTCTCCAGCAAAGGCTATCCTTGGTGTTTTTTATTTTAGCCATTCTGACAGGTGTAAGATGGTATCTTAAAGTTGTCTTGATTTGCATTTCCCTGATCACTAAGGAAATTGAGCATGACCTTAAGTGTCTTTTGGCCATTTGGACTTCTGTTGAGAATTCTCTGTTCAGCTCCGTGCCCCATTTTATAATTGGATTGATTAGCCTTTTACGGTCTAGTTTCTTGAGATCTTTATATATTTTGGAGATCAGACCTTTGTCAGTTGCGGGGTTGGTGAAGATCTTCTCCCAGTCAGTGGGTTGCCTTTGTTTCTTAGCGACAATATCCTTTGCTTTACAGAAGCTTCTCAGTCTCAGGAGGTCCCATTTATTCAATGAAGTCCTTAATGTCTGTGCTACTGGGGTTATACGTAGGAAGTGGTCTCCTGTGCCCATGTGTTGTAGAGTACTTCCCACTTTCTCTTCTATCAAGTTCAGTGTGTTCGGACTGATGTTGAGGTCTTTAATCCATTTGGACTTGAGTTTTGTGCATGGTGATAGATATGGATCTATTTTCATTCTTCTATAAGTTGACATCCAGTTTTGCCAGCACAATTTGTTGAAGATGCTCTCTTTTTTCCATTGTATACTTTTAGCTCCTTTATCGAAAATCAGGTGTTCATAGGTTTGTGGGTTAATGTCAGGGTCTTCTATTCGATTCCATTGGTCGACTTCTCTGTTTTTATTCCAATACCAAGCTGTTTTCAATACTGCAGCTCTGTAGTAGAGTTTGAAGTCAGGGATGGTAATGCCTCCAGACGATCCTTTGTTGTATAAGATTGTTTTGGCTATCCTGGGTTTTTTGTTTTTCCATATAAAGTTGATTATTGTCTTCTCCAGATCTGAGAAGAATTTTGATGGGATTTTGATGGGGATTGCATTGAATCTATAGATTGCTTTTTGTAAAATTGCCATTTTTACTACGTTGATCCTCCCAATCCAAGAGCAAGGGAGGTCCTTCCATTTTCTGGTGTCCTCTTCAATTTCTTTCTTCAAAGACTTAAGGTTCTTGTCAAATAGATCTTTCACATCCTTGGTCAGAGTTACCCCAAGATATTTTATGCTATTTGTGGCTATCGTGAAAGGTGATGCTTCTCTAACTTCCCTCTCTGTTTCCTTATCCTTAGTGTATAGGAAGACCACTGATTTTTTGGAGTTGATCTTGTATCCTGCCACAATCCTAAAGGTGTTTATCAGCTGTAGGAGTTCTTTGGTAGAGTTTTTGGGGTCGCTTATGTGTACTATCATATCATCTGCAAATAACGAGAGCTTAACTTCTTCTTTTCTGATACGAATCCCCTTGATCCCCTTATGTTGTCTTATTGCTATTGCTAGAATTTCAAGCACTATATTGAAGAGGTATGGAGAGAGTGGACATCCTTGTTGTGTTCCTGATTTTAGTGGGATGGCTTTGAGTTTTTCTCCGTTTAACTTAATGTTAGCTGTCGGCTTGCTGTATATAGCTTTTATTATGTTTAGGTATGACCCTTGTATCCCTAATTTCTCCAAGACTTTTATCATAAAGGGGTGTTGAATTTTGTCAAATGCTTTTTCAGCTTCTAATGAAATGATCATATGGTTTTTTTCTTTCAGTTTATTTATATGATGGATTACATTAATAGATTTTCATATGTTGAACCAGCCCTGCATCTTGTGTGTATTTGAATGTGCATTCTGTATCCACTTAAAGATAATACCTTGGATATTATTGCAGAAGAAATTACAGGAAGCTGTCAAACATCTAACAATAGTTCTCACCTAGGCATGACTCTAGTGCCTCATATATTTTTAGTCTATTTATATCTTTCTGAAGTCTGGAAATAGGAACACACTCATAGAAAAAAGAAAGTTCAATTCATGACAACAATTGGATACTTTCTTTAGACATCACAGTTTTCTTTAGCTTTAAGTAAAAATTTTTATCATAACCTTGATACTCGCCCGTGTGTGTTCTCTGATGCTGGTTAAGGTGGGAGCTGCGGCTGAAGCCCTTGCCGCATTCTTAACACTTGTAGGCTCGGTGTCCCATGTGCGTTTATTGGTGTCGATTGAGGTCTGAAATCTGACTAAAGGCCTCCCCACACTGAGAACACATGTGATAGCGGATGCCTGTGTGAACTTCTTTGTGACCTGCTGGAGAGGGTAGCTGACCCACTCCTCTGCGATCAGCTCTCCCCACTGTCTTTCGGACCTGTCCCCACTTTCAAAGACTTCTTCGCTTTCCGGGTTCTTCTCAGCATCCCCAATAGGCTCTTCGGACATGGTCACAAACTCCACATCTTCACTAAGCTCCTCTTTCAAATTTGTTTTGTTCTCGCTCCAGATCTCAAAGTCCAGTGAGACAACATTTCCGTGATTCTCCTGCATCACGTCCCTGTAAAGGTCTCTTTGTGCATGATCCAGAGGTCTCCATTCTTCCCGAGTGAGGTACATGGCCATATCTTCAAACGTCACAGGGGCCTGAAATCACACAATGCTTCCTCACTACTTAGCATCTAGGAGTTTAGTCCCAGCCTTTCTTCTTGAAATTAGAGACATGGTTAGAAATGTCGAGAAGGCATTGGCATTAAGTCTGATCTGGGACCCAGCCATGAGCAGGGTGGCTGCCATCTCAGGCTCAAACGTTCGTCTCCTGGGAGAGAGAGCAGGAAAAGTAGCTAGTAGACAACGCTGAAGGAGAGGAAAAGCAGGGAGCGAGGCGGCTAGAGGCCCTGCCCACTCCCTAGGGCTGGAGTTCTGGTGGCCGCCGGGTATGCAGGAACAGCCCAGGACCGGTCACTCTCCTCCTTCTCTGATCCCTGAGCGAGACCAGCTCTCCGCATCTCGGTTAATACCAAGTACATGCAAGGCTAGAGTAAGGGAGGACAGCCCCTGGCTAGGTGCCCCCTGAACTGGGGGTCAGGCGGATGCTATTAGACAGAGACTTTCAACCCAGCCCTACAGAACGCCTCTGCTCTTCCAGAATGCCATTTTTAAACAGTCATTTCTTTCCTACATATCAGTTCAAAGTAACTACATCGAGGCTTTTAATAATTGAAAATACTTGACCAATATATCAGGCTTATTGCTAACTACCTGTGACATTTTTAAGTTAACACATATTCTCCACATAGTAGAACATTTATTAGCATGACACAATCTAGACATGCTCCCTCTGTCTCAGGCCTATCTGCTGGCCAGTCATTGTTTTATTAAAGCAAGTTGAGTGACAAATCTTCAGAGGATACAACAGAATAATCACTCCACCACAGATGTTCCTTGTACATGGGATTTGCTTTGCAAAATATTCAAAACCTGTCACAAAGTTGATATCTTTTTTACATCAGACCTACTTAATAGCTGAGAATGTGTGTGTTACAAATATAAACCAGCATAAATAACCATAGAAAGACACAATCAAAGCTAGCAATGAATTGTATGTACTATTGTATGAATTTGTATGTGCTATTGTACAACTGTGTGTGTATGTTTGGGCATTCTGTGTGTATATACTTGTGGAAAAATAAGTATGTGATTATATATATGTGTGTGTATATATTTGGAAGACAGAAGTGAATCTCTGGTTTCAGGCCTTTGATTTGACCAAACTTTTATTTATTTTTTTTTAAAGATTTATATATTAATTATGTATACAGCGTTCTGCCTGCATGTACACCTGCAGGCCAGAAGGGGGCACCAGGTATCATTACAGATGGTTGTGAGCCACCATGTGGTTGCTGGGAATTGAACTCAGGACCTCTGGAAGAACAGTCAGTGCTCTTAACCTCTGAGCCATCTCTCCAGCCCCCAAACTTTTATTTTCTATTTCTTTTCAGATAGGGTCTCTGATTGCTTTGTAACTTTCCAAGTAGACTAGGCTAGCTGACCAACAAGCCCCAGGTTCTCATTTGTCTCCATGACCTTTCCCATTACTAGTGTTAAAAGTCCTTGTGACTTTTTTCGTTTTCTCTTCAGCATGGATTCTTGGGCTCAAACTGAGTTCCTTCTTCTTACAAGAAAATCTCACCTGTCTTCTTAGGCCCTCTCAACTACAGATATTCTGTCAGCATTGTTTAGTTTTGGTTTAGTTTGTCAGATAGTTCCATGTAGCCGTGAGATTGGACTCCAAGTGCTTTATCTCCCTACCTATCTATGTACCTATCAATCTGTCTTCACTGATAAAATAAATAATAAGAAGCATTAAATACCTTATGTTTATTCAAAGAAGCATTTTCATTTATCTTTTATAGATGTAATAAAGTAGTATAATCAACAATCAACAGTTTATCTGACACCATAACTTAATGTTCTTTTCTTGTAAATTTTTTTGATCTTTATTGAGCTCTACATTTTTTTGCTGCTCCCCTCCTGCCTCTTCCCTTCCCTTCAGTATTCCCACAAGGTCCCATCCTCCCAATTTATTCAGGAGATCTTGTCTTTTTCTAATTCCCATGTATATTAGAACTTTGTATGTCTCTTTAGTGTCCTCATGTTGTCTAAGTTCTCTGGTGCTGTGATTTGTAGGCTGGGTTTCTTTGCTTTATGATTAAAACCCACTTAATGAGTGAGTACATGTGATAATTGTCTTCTGTGTCTGGGTTACCTCCCTCAAAATGATGTTTTCTAGCTCCATCCATTTTCCTGAAAAATTCAAGATGTAATCGAGATTGGGATTCTAGTCTTGCCCGTAAGAGTCCTTTCCCACTGAGTCATCTCATTGGTGCTCAAATTCAATTAGAAGAAATATTGTTATTTATCAAAACAATGATGTTCCCTTTTAAGTCTTTCATTATGTTTTTTGACTCAGTAAGTCCTTTAAAAACATTTCAGCTCAACTTAAAGATGCATGGCTCTAATTATGGAACATGGAGTCTCTGTGGGTCTAATCTCAGTGAGTTTGAGGCCAGCCTGTTCCACATAATGCATACCTGGCATCAATGGCCACATGGACATATCCTATCTCAAAAAGATCACAAAGGACAGCCTATCCCAAGTTAAAGATGTTTTCCTAATAAAATCTAGCTGGAATCAAATGGATTTCAACCAACCTTTAAATGTTCCCTCACATAGAGAGAGCTCTCTTAACAATGAAAATAAAAAATAATATACAAATTCCATTCACATTCCATCCATTGAATCTTTGACAACCATCTAGAGTGGATTTTATCCTTCAAGTGATGAGAGACAGAAGGAGCAGTGTGACTCCTCTCCCTTAAGAATTATGACACATGTGGGACCTGGAGAGTTGTCTCAGGAGTACTGCTCCTCTTGGGTACCCAGGTTTGACTCATAGCACCATATCTTATTGGATAGAACTCCCTGTAATTGGAGGTCCTGAAGATCAGGTGCATTCTCTGGCCTCTTAGGGTACAAAATGGGCAAATACTGAAAAGACAGATCTGTATTTGATTCTATATTTTAACTAGGTTTTCTTCATGTGTCTGTTACCTTAAAAAGGAATGAAATTCAATTTAGATGTAGGAGTTTGAACAGTGAGTGTAGCAAGTGTATCTCAGGTACTAGTGATGACCAGAAAACAGTGTCTACTCTCCTCTGACCGGAGGTACAGACAGTTGTGAGCTGTCTTGTGGGTGCTGGGTATCAAAGATTCTCTGGATGAGTCACCAATGTTCTAAGTGCTGAGCCTTCTTTTCAGCCTCATGAACATGTCATTAATAATAGTAAGGTATAAAAGGCTGATCTAAGTTCATCTTAACTCATCTTGGCCCAGAAGAAATAAAGGACTGATAGTATTGGAAACTAACTTAGTCTTTGTTCTTAAAGAATTCCTGAGCCCAAATGTTCCTCAACTGAGGGAAAAGTACAAAACAAATAATCAGGAAACAAGCTGAAAATGTAAGTCTTTAAAAGATAGTTGGCTATTTAACCAAAGCAATTGGCCATAATTGGAACATAAAAACTCACTATTCAGGTGTACCCTTGCTTAAGTTCATTCTACAAGGTTGTGGATCATTCTTGGCTAGCCAGAAAGAGCAATCATGTTATCATTTATTGGTGGCACCTACTAATGACAGCAAACACATCACTTTTGTATTCACAATTTAAAATTTTCTCTTATCCTGACTTTTGTTTATAGACCATAATCATCATGCATTTAAATAACTCAAAATTCTGAACTATCCAGAAATTGGACACAGAACTAAAAATGGGGAAAATACCATTCCGCAGTAGAAGTCAGCAATCATATCTTTTTTAAATTTTTTTTTTAAATTTATTTATTTATTAAAGATTTCCTTCTCTTCCCCGGCAATCATATCTTTGAACACAGAACTTTATGGTAAATTTCTATACGATATAGTGCACAGTAGCAAAGATCAGTGTACTGACTAAGAAAGGACATTTCTGTGAAGGTGTTGAAGGTAATTCCCAGTAATGCTGTCTAGAATCTATTCAAGATGCAGTCATGTCGAATAAAAGACCAAAGGTGGGCTTCAGCCACAAACACATGACCTTAACACCTGAGCATGTCTGTCCTGGAGAACCAAGTCAGGGCTCCACACATTCTTTGATTTTTTTTTTTATTTGCAGAAATACAGGGGTGTGGCCAGCAGGTTCTTAACCTAGGTTCTCAGATCAGCAAGGGAAAGACGACACTGTATGAGTAAACTTGATGTCTCTTAAAAGAACTGCCTATTTTCTGGAAATGCTGATTGAGAATGCCATCTGTAAAAGGAGGCAAGCCTCTGATCACTGATCTCTAGCAAAGCCCACCAAAGAAAAGGCAGTTACCGAGAAGCTGCATTTGACTATGTAGTTTTGTGTTTAGATTCCTTTTCCAAGGTATTTCCGATTTTATCTGATAATTTTAGCCACACATTGGAATGACATTTTTTTTTTTTTTGGTTTTTTGAGACAGGGTTTCTCTGTGGTTTTGGAGCCTGTCCTGGAACTAGCTCTTGTAGACCAGGCTGGTCTCGAACTCACAGAGATCCGCCTGCCTTGGAACGCCATTTTTAAACCGTCATTTCTTTCCTACATACCACTTCAAAGTAACTACATCGAGGCTTTTAATAATTGAAAATACTTGACCAATATATCAGGCTTATTACTAACTACCTGTGACATTTTTAAGTTAACACATATTCTCCACATAGTAGAACATTTATTAACATGACACAATCTAGACATGCTCCCTCTGTCTCATGCCTATCTGCTGGACAGTCATTGTTTTATTAAAGCAAGTTGAGTGACAAATCTTCAGAGTATACAACAGAATAATCACTCCACCACAGATGTTCCTTGTACGTGGGATTTGCTTTGCAAAATATTCAAAACCTGTCACGAAGCTGATATCTTTTTTACATCAGACCTACTTAATAGCTGAGAATGTGTGTGTTACAAATATAAACCAGCATAAATAACCATAGAAAGACACAATCAAAGCTAGCAATGAATTGTATGGACTATTGTATGAATTTGTATGTGCTATTGTATATCTGTGTGTGTATGTTTGGGCATTCTGTGTATATATACTTGTGGAAATATAAGTACATGATTGTATATATGTGTGTGTATATATTTGGAAGACAGAAGTGAATCTCTGGTTTCAGGCCTTTGATTTGATCAAACTTTTATTTTCTATTTCTTTTCAGATAGGGTCTCTGATTGCTTTGTAACTTTCCAAGTAGACTAGGCTAGCTGACCAACAAGCCCCAGGTACTCATTTGTCTCCATGTCCCTTTCCCATTACTAGTGTTAAAAGTCCTTGTGACTTTTTCGTTTTCTCTTCAGCATGGATTCTTGGGCTCAAACTGAGTTCCTTCTTCTTACAAGAAAATCTCACCTGTCTTCTCTGCCCTCTCAACTACAGATATTCTGTCAGCATTGTTTAGTTTTGGTTTAGTTTGTCAGATAGTTCCATGTAGCGTGAGATTGGACTCCAAGTGCTTTATCTCCCTACCTATCTATGTACCTGTCAATCTGTCTTTCTAATTTTTTTGAGATAGTATCTCAAAGTGGAGCGCTCAAATACTCCTACTCTAGCTAATCAATAAATCCCAATCTTCTTGTCTGCTTCTTCCCCTGACCTGGAATTACAGGCATAGGCATCCAGAACCTGACATTTTATGGGGGTGCTGGGAACCCAAAATCAGGTATCTAATTCTTGCACTCAGGACTTTAACATCCCCCCCATGCCCCACTGCCATCTCCTTGAAAGCAGGTTTTGAAAACAGTGTGAACAGATGGATAGATGTTAGATAAACAGATGACACAGAATGGCTAGCAATTGTGAAGTCTAGCTTTAGTGCTTAGGAGTTCATTGCCATGGTTAGAGTTTGAAAATGAAATGAGCCCATAGTTCATATGATTATTGACTTGTTTTTCCCAGATGGTGGTACCATTTGGGGTTAGTGTGATCTTTAGAGTATAGTTGGAGGAAGTAGGTCACTGGAGATGTGCCGTGCAAGTTATACATTTTGCTGGCCTTTCATGTATTCCTTCTCTCTGCTGTCTAGTCCCCATGTCATAAAGAAACTTCTCGGTAACCTTTCCAGTCATTGTGAATTTCTGCCTAATGGCACAGGACTAAACAACTGTGAACAGTTATTCCCAGAAGAACGCCACACCTACACTGGGCCTTCTGCAAGAATAATCAATTGATTAGAACTTTTGTGATTCTGGAGAGGTTTGGATGATGTAGGTTTAGAGCATAATTATAGTTTATCTTAGATTATCTTTAGTCCCTTTAATAGTTATTTGTCTTAGTGTTCTATTTTCTGTACTAAGGGATTTTAAAGGACCTCTCTGGTGGTCTCTGTATGGGGGTCATGATATGGGCACAACAAGAGGCACTGGGATTTTCTGAGTTTGAGACCAGTCTGGCCTACTTAATGATTTCCAAACATACACAGAAAAAATCCTGTCTTGACATCACAAAAACAAGAAAATGTGAATCAAACAAGACTATGATCTAGCTTTAACCTTCTCACCTTCTGGTAGCAGCAGTTACATAGAAAGTATATTGAAGTAGAAAAGTCTCTTTGTTGTCACCTTGCTCTGCCTACCAAGCTCATTTCTTTACTAGTACTAGAGACTACTTCTTTGAATTTTGGTGAATACTTAAAACCAGCTGAGACATCAAGCCTCATGGGCTGAAAAACCACTGGATTCTTCACTTGATCTTTGGGAAAAGGCTGAGAAGCAATCTACTGAATTCTTTAATTGTCATTTATAAGTAGCTATTTTTAGACCACCTGAAACAGAGCTTGTGAGACATTCTAATAAGCCCACTTTTTACATACATGGTGAAATTCATTCCCCCTGTCCTGTTCATGTGGAGAATCCTGAATACTGCAGTTGTATATTTTATTCACCTCCCATGGAGGAAGATGTGCTGGCTAACAATAGTGCTCATGAAGTCATTCCTTCTAGCTCCATTATTCTCTGTGTATTCACATTTCCATGAACACTACCCTTCTTATTATTATTCATTTTCCTGGAGTTTGCTTCAAATTTCAGTAATAAAACCATCATCCAGCCTTCTGATGGGGAAAAGACCTATCATCTTGTTTGAGATCTGGTTCCTGCTTTTCTCGTTTCTGTTGTGTGAAATATCTGTGAAAACCATGTAAAAAGTACCTTCAGTTCATCTGACCTCAGCATGAAGCCACAGCATAAACATCTACTTTTATGACCTTAAAACTCTCTTTAGTTGTTAATATTCTGGGCATTCTTTCCCCTGTGGGACAGGAAATCCCTGCAGCCACCTAGCACAGTGCACTGTACAAGCTAGCTAGCCACAGTGTGTCCTGGAGGAAAAAGGGAAAGTTCCTATGGAGTGCAAGATTATGACAGTGTCTACTTTTGGAGCCAGGGAAAGTAATATTGAAATGCATACCTTAGTTAGTCTAGAAAAGATGTTTGACTGGGGTGGAAGAAATGACCAGAAACCTCTGTGCTGTGTCTTTAAGCACACTACAGCTCTGTGGGAGGTGTTCTTGTCACTCAGACCTCACTAGCCAATCAGGCCCTTTGGGTGACCTGCCAGTCAGGAGTAGTGCCGGGTTTTTCAGGGCGTCCGCTTTCAGAATGGACTTCGCAGAGGACCTGGCGCCAGTGGCTTCTGTGCTGCAGTGAATCTGCTGTTGCAGGGAGATGATGAACAGAGCTTTGGCGAGCTGAGGAACCACAACATGGTGAGCCAGGGAATGCTGTCTCCTGATGGGGAGGAGCAGAGGGTGAGGGGCGGGAGACAGCATGGTGCGTCCTCCCGGGATCTGTGTGGGAACCTGCCGCCAGATTCCCTGTACTATGGAGTCCCATGCGGTCCTGTTAATTCCTAAATCTAGGGACAGAACTCTGAATAACTTGTGCTTTGGGCTTAATCGGCTTAGAGAATTGGGAGCAGGGCGGTGTGTGTACAAACATCTTTCTTGTCAATTTCAATATGCCAAACTCGGAGAAGCCTAATTTCTCCTGTATTTTCTCAATATTGAGAACTTTGCCTTTAACTTTTACATAAATCTCCATTTATATTTAACTATGTGGAGGATATCAAGGTATATCACCTGTTGGGTAGCGCTGCACTTCTAAGCCACAATGTAGAAGAGTAGAATTGCTGATATAAAGGATTTTCCAATGCCTTGGAAATAGTTCAGTCTCACAAAGAAGAATTAGCTGAGGGAGGACTGCCTCTACATCACCCAGATGATAAATGTGTTTTAATCAGGGCTGTTAGAGGTTAGGATGCTAGGGTACACATTGTTCAACTGGATTGTCCAGATATTTGGCTCCAAACCATGACAAAGAAGCCACCACCGATTTAAACCAGACACCAGGCACATCGCTGAAGGACTCTAAATGCATTTCTGAGGCATCTCAGCTCTAAAGACATTTTCTGAAGCCTCTCAGCATTTGGAAACCCGACAGTCTCCCACACACATCCTGACTACTCATCCTCCAGTGTCCTTGTGAATAATCTTCAAACAGAACTCCATTCTGGGAATTGAGGCAAAGACAACCCACAGATGTTGACTCAGTTCCTGATGTGTTGATTTAGTCACTGGGACAAGGTCAGGATGGCTCACAGATGCTCCTCCTTATCTCGCCTGATCAGGAAGCTATTCTCCTGCCCTGGAATAGACCAGTCACTGTTAGTAACCCTGTGAATAAGCCAATCCAATAATTTGGAAAACAACCTTCAGGTTCCCCCCTTGTGTCTGTGGCTTTTCGCTTTAAAAGATGGGCTGTAGCAGCTATCGGATGTCCTTTATATCCCGAACCTGAAGGACCCTGTCATAACAGCATAAATTCCTCTTGCTTTTGCATCAATTATGGTTATGTGAGTGGTGTCTGGAGCAACTCCTCCCTGATGTTTGGACTTCTAGTCCAACATTTTGGTGCATTGGCCGAGAAGTGAGTTGCTTCCAGACCCATTCCAGGCCCAGATGGAGGTAGGAGCGCTCATATTGTCTTTGTCTGCCTGTCTGCTTTGTTTCTGTGACTATTGTAGTTTGCGTTCGTTGGTATTCTGAGAAATTGTACCTATGTAGGGCCAGTATCTGAATGAAATCTGGAGGATGCTCCAGTAATCTGAAGGGGCTAAGAGTGACCAGGTCACTCCTCTAGTTCCCAGGAGGCATGACTTTTTGTCGCTTACCTCCATCTGAATCTGTAGTGGTGAGCAGCTTCTGATTTTGAGTTTGGTTTTGACTTTTCATGTCTTTTTCATGGAGCATCTCTGCTTTTGTATATCTGTTTGTACTCGAGTCTAAATCTGGTACCATGGGGCAGCAAGTGACCACCCCATCGACCCTGACTTTAGATCATTGGAAGGAGGTTAAAGATAGAGTCTTTGGAAATACGAAAGTAACGCTGGGAAGCGGTCTGCTCCTTGGAATGGCCCACTTTTAAACTGGACTGGCCACAGGGCGGGGCCTTCAATCTAGATACTGTTTTGCAGGTTAAAGAAAAAATCTTCCAGCCTGACCCTTATGGCCAACTGGATCAGGTTCCCTATATTGTCACCTGGGAGAGCTTATGCAGAGAATCCCCCCTCCTCTGGGTCAAACCATTACATCACAGAGCACAGGGCAGGTACTGTGCCAGCTTCCCTCTGACTTTGATAAAGGCAGTCTGCCCCTCCCCTGCCTGACACCCAGTCCGACCGCCTGCTCTTTGACCCTCCTTCTGGGGAGCGCCCCCAGGCCAGGGTCGATGTGGGGGGGGGGAGCGCGTGAGTCCTGCACCTCACGGCAGGCCCTGGCTGTCCTTGTCTTGCCGGGGCTGCATTGCTGAACCGCACTGCTCTCTGTTGCGACTGCCGGCCCTGCTGCCTCCGCTGTCACCATAGGCGAAAAGACAGGCCCGGGAAGGCTCGCCAAGGGCTCCAGCTATGCTGCCTGGCCAAGCAGCCTCCGCTATTGTCGCCAGCGCGCTGACGCTCGAACTCCTAGCATCATCTCCCGAGCCCAGGGCGCATTACTCTTCCTTCAGAGCCCGGTCTTGGGAAGGCACTGAGCCTCCTCCGCACCCCACTCCACAGGGGAGCTCACTAACGGGAGAGCCATCTTAGCTGTATTAAAACCAAACAAAGGCTTTGGCTCCCTTAGTCGCTGCTCAGGAATAAGCCCAGCTGATGGCTCATCCCTCCTCTTGGGCTGTGTAATCCTGCCCACCTCTGCACACAGCTCCCTGCTACAGCAGGTAGAGACTGGGGCAGGAGCATGCACGAGAGGGGAATGCTTGCCCCTGAAGTCCCTGTGCTGACTGGAGTCCACCAGCACGGTGCAGGAGGACTCGGGGGAGGAGGGCTTCCTTAGACAGTCCGGGGTGTTCCCTCCCCCTATAGCAGCCAATGCCAAGGTCTTCCCAGCTTTTACAAGCAGGAGTGTCTTCAAGGGCCTTCCTCTTCCACTTCTGCCCACTGCCTATGTGAAAAAGCTACCATTTCCCAGCGCCACCTCAGCCAGGCCTGGTCTCCCCAATCCTTGGGCTTAGTGTGAGGGCTCAAGAGGAGCCTCCCATGGTGAAGGATGTGGCCTTCCCAAGGAACTAAGTTGAGGCTTCCAGATGGCCCACCAATCCTGACCTGAAAAGTTCCCTAGAATGGATTCCTCATGGGGCCTCTGATGGTTTACTAGCTTTCCTCCCAGCCCACCAGTCAAGTCAGCCATTGATCATACCCTCCCCAGTCTCTCTTTGGGGGTTTTTGGGAATGTGCCAGTTTGGCACAACTGTGATTCCCTTCATCCACTTCTGTTCCAAGTGGGGCCTCTGGAATCCCATTCAGAGAAAAGCTGCTAGCTTGCTGTGAGTACTGAGGTGGGGGTGTGGGAAGCTTGTGCTATACAGCTAGGAGCTCACTGTGGATGGAGCTGAGGCTGGAGCCAGGTCCTGGGAGGATCCCCAATGGGGTTCCCGGAGTGGGGGAGGGTCTCCTTTCCAAAGAGAAGGCTTGTTCTCCCTGGAAACTAAGGTGCTAGGGACTGAATGGCAGCCTCCCCTCTGCTGGTGCCATGTGAAGCCTCGCACCAAAGATCTGTGGCCCTTGCCCAGGGGAGGTAGCCTGTGCTAGTGCCAGGGTCACGGAACTAAGGCCTCCCGTGGAGGCACACATGCCAGCGGGGTCCAAGCTGGTGCTAATTCCTCCCCACAGGACCCGGTAAGCCTGGGAACCTGCAGTAGGCTGTTTTTCTGGGGTCAGATACCCTCTTAGAAAGAGCCTGGACCTCTTTATTTGGCAACAGGGCTAGAGATTTATTTTACATCGTTAAGTGACTTGTTGGGCACAAAACCTTACACAAGAGTAGAAATATATGTACAGTATGTTTTTATCAAAAATAACCTTGAATTTGCATAAATATATAAAAATATGTTAAACAAGATTAGAAACATGTACAGTATAACAAAAATATCCTCAAATATGTATTAATATACAAAAACCTATAATAATGTAAAATATTTAATAAAAATGGTTGGTTTTGATTTAAAGCCAATTTAGTAATCTATCATTTATCCTATAATTTCTATATCTTCTTTTTTTCTTCTCAGAACAAGATAACTGAATATAATCTTCTTTGTTTTTATTTTTTACCATAACACGTCGTAACTTGTTACCACTGCCACCTCAATGATGACATAAACTGGCCTTTGGGCAAAGAAATGTTCATGTCTCAACCACTGACAAGATAGATGGTATCCGAAAATGAATAAGCAGGACTGTTAATTTCCTACCTCTGAAATTGGTCTGTCAGTTATTCTAGGTCTTAGCCAAAGTTGGTTGCTTCAACATTGCAAATGAGAATATGGATGATTGCCCAGGTAGCCAGTTGTCTCTGTAATTTGTTGCACATTTTGAAAGTTGCTTGATTGCACTTCCTGCTTACTCAAGTAATATTATTTCCCTTCTTGGATCTTCAGTGGGGTTGAAGACTAGATAGTTGTAGTTAATTTCCACTCATGACTTGGTCAAGTTATTTATTATACAAAACTTAATCTAGTTAGGTGATAGGATAATTATTGAATATATTGTTCTTATTGTATATAATTTTGTATTGGGCTTAGAATTCTTATTTAAACAAAAGGGGGAGGTGCTGTAGAGAGACTTACAGCCAGTGGTTTCCTGCCCACTGGGGTGTGGCCTCTTATAGTATATATGCCAATGTAGAGCATGAGTCTGGTCGCTTTCTGGATGCACAATTCGGTTTTTGATCTTTGTTCAAGCATAGACTTGTGATTTGTGAGTCTACCCCCAAATAAATAACAATCTATTTTTCAATTCTGAGCTAGTGTTTAATTTCTTTTAAGTGTCCTTCAAAGATCTTTAAATGTGAGTCATTGAAATGACTAAATGCAGTTTTTTCATTGTTGACCATGAGCCAATAGTGACTGGAATCAGAATGTACTTGACTGAATGAACAACCTCCCAGAAAATATCATGTATGTGAACAAGTTTTTCTCTTTGGTGGGTTTTCTTTCATCTTTTTGTGAATCTTTAGTAGGAGAAGCCTTTCTAGATGAAATTCCTGATTATATGCTATGAGTCTCAATACTCATGGATTTCCTGACATTCATATCTGCTGTGTTTGATATTAATCAACCACCTTCATACTTATACTGAAATGCTTTTATCATCATCATAGGCTCAATCTCTAAATCACATAAGATATAGAAGAAACAGTTACTATTCAGTGCTAAGGAGTTTTGTAACCTGCTGTTTTAATTGTTGTGTTTTCTTATCTGAGTCATTGTGTGGCTCTAAATTTCTGAAAGTAAAGGGAGGCATCATTCCTGGCTCTATTTTTTTTTGTTATTGGATGATGGCCCTGGAATGTAGGTTTTATTCATATCAAGTATATGCTACTATGCTTAGCTTCATGTCCATTTTGAATTTTAAAATTTGACAGAGGGTATCACTCTGATTCCCAGGATGCCATGTATTCATAACATTAATACTGCTTGAGTATTCTGAGTCATTAAATTGCAGTTGCATGAACTGTTTCCTGCTTGTTATGCTTGCTTTGATTTTTTAAAATCACTATGAGTATTTTATATGTCTGCCTGAATATGCACCATATGGATACCTGGTCATCAGAGTGATCAAAGGATCTCAAAAATCCTGACCATGGAAAAATGGAAAGTTGTGATTCTCATGTAACTACTGGCAAATGTGTCCACTTCCATTCAAGATCAGCAAGAGCGCTGTATTACTCTGCCCTCTCTCCAGCTCTGTGTTGATTATTTATGACCAACATTTATATTTCTACTGTTTTCATCTGTCCACTTGTAACTGTTTTATACAGGAAGTTGTTTTTCTTCAAAATGTTATTTGTATTTCAGTTTATATTAGGGTACTTCAGGGGTCTGGAAGAAGACCACAGAACTGGAGTGAAAACAGTTCTTTGTAAGAACCTTAATAAAAGCCTTTCAGTTTTTCTACCCCATTGTTTGTTACATTGAGGTTTGCAATGGAGACAGAGTCTTAATGTGTACTGCCACCTTTCCTGGACCTGATTGCATAGAGTTGACTAGCATTCAACTCAGAGACAAATATTCCCACCTCTGTTTTCTGAGTGTTGTGATTAAAGGCACATTGCATCAATATACCCAGTTTGTCCATCTTTCTTTTCCCTTCTGTAGTCAGTAACTTTTCATACAATTTTCTCATGCATATGATATACTATTGATTTTTTTCTTGTCTCTCCCTGTTAATAGACATTGCTCTTAAAAGGTGAAATTCCATTTAAAGTGTAGAGAAATGACAGATTTGTCTCTCCTTTAAATGTCCTTCTAAAGTGACTGTCTACGTCTTAGAATAAGAGTAAGGAACACCAGAATCATACAACTATACTTTCTTTTTTTTATATTTATTTATTTATTATGCATACAATATTATCTTGTGTATATGCCTGATGGCCAGAAGAGGGCACCAGACCTCATTACAGATAGTTGTGAGCCACCATGTGGTTGCTGGGAATTGAAATCAGGACCTTTGGAAGAGCAGGCAATGCTCTTAACCTCTGAGCCATCTCTCCAGCCCACAACTGTACTTTCAAAGAAGTATGCATTTCCAATGTTGTCACTGTCATGCTTACATTGTATACATGTGTGGTATATTTTTGAAGGCAGTGACCTATGATGATGTGCATATAAACTTCACTCAGGAAGAGTGGGATTTGCTGGATCCTTCCCAGAAGAATCTCTACAAAGATGTGATGCTGGACCTACAGGAACCTCACTGCTATAGGGAAAAATGAATTTCCTTCATGTTTCAAAATAGGAGACAACTTTTCCTTGGTTTATTATGTTGTTCTGTAATTTGATTTAGAAAGAAGAAAATGAGGTATATAATGCAGTCATAATTCTTAGGTGCACTTAAGATAATAAGCTAATTGTTGCACAATGTTAAATAATATCACTTACATATTCTGGTACTGTATTTTAGGATACATTTGGGAAGACTGTAACAATGAAGAACATAGTCAATGTTCTAGAAGAGATGCAAGGTAATTTTCTTGTGCAAATTCATAACAATGTGTCTCTGATGAGTTTATAATGTCCTAGGACACATTATAAACTCATAAACAAAAGCAACAGTGTAAATAAGCACAGCTTTAAAGCATTGATGGTTATTAAATTCTCACAAATCCATATACCTCAATTTCATGTATGTGAATTGCATTTGCAAGGCTTTCATTTAAGAAAAAGTCAAGAAAGCAATATTTATACAGCTATCACCATTTGATTCATAGCACCACGAGAGCTATGTTATTGATCTGCCGGTCCATTGGTTTCTTGCTACTCATGACAAAAAATGTGTACACATTTTAATGATGATGAGTAGAGCTGCAAAACTTTCTACTAAATCAATAACCCATGGTAAGTCTTGTATTACTCATATACTTTTTGTGACTATGCTAATTTTAGTGAAAGCAGCTGTTAGAGTCAAGGGTCAAGGGGCAGATGTTGTGGAGAAACCTTAATATCTATACCGCAAGTCTGTGAAGAACAGAAAGTCAAATTGTGAGAATTCAGTGTGGAAATCTTCCACTATTCTTCCTTTCCTATGTATATCATGTTATTCTTGACACAAGCATATGAGCATAGGGATATGGAAAGATTTATCATATCTCTCCTATAGAACAATTAGAAGATAAACTGTATTTCTCATGCAGAGTATACTTGTTGAGTTTAGTCCAATTATACAAGTAATTGGTTTTCTACCATCATTGTTAATACATAAACCAACTCACATCACAAAAACCCCCATGAGTTCTTGGTCTGTGCAAATACTTCTGTGTGTCTTAGTTCATTGGAAATGTATAATTCACAATATAGTAAAATTTATGAATGCAGAAAAGTTGAGTTGGTAAAGAACTCAGAGTATGCAGTTCTCTTCAAAAATGTGAAAAATAGGGCTGGAGAGATGGCTCAGTGGTTAAGAGCATTGCCTGCTCTTCCAAAGGTCCTGAGTTCAATTCCCAGCAACCACATGGTGGCTCACAACCATCTGTAATGACGTCTGATGTCCTCTTCTGGCCTGCAGACATACACACAGACAGAATATTGTAAAACATAATAATAAATAAATATTTAAAAAATGTGAAAAATATCATAGAAAAATATAGGGCTAGATATAGATGAAATGGTAAACCATGACACAAAGGAATTTATCACAAATATTTTTCCAGATGCAAAATGGCCCCTAAGGAAAGAACAAAACATGATTTCAAACAAAGTTATAAAACCTTAATATTTAATCCCTTTTTACAATTGGAAAGAATATGAAATTAATTTATATAGATATGAGGTTTAACAGTGCATTGAATGTGGTAAAGTTTTTACATGTGCCAATTATCCTTTCAGGATTGAAAGAAATCAAACTGGAGAGAAGTTTTTAGTATATTCTCACTGTGCTAAAGCCTTGTCTTATAACACTCATCCTTTAAGGAATGAAAAAACACATACCGGAGAAAAATGCTGTGAAATTAAGCAATGTGATAAAGCCTTTGCTTATCACAGTCATCTTCAAATGCGTAAAAGAACACATACTGGAGAGAAACCCTATGAATGTAATCAGTGTGATAAGGCCTTTGCACGTCACAGTCTTCTTCAATTGCATAAAAGAATGCATACTGGAGAGAAACCCTATGAATGTAATCAGTGTGGTAAGGCCTTTGCATATCAAAATAACCTTCGCAGTCATAAAAGAATGCATACCGGAGAGAAACCATATGAATGTAATCAGTGTGGTAAGGCCTTTGCTCAAAACTGTAATTTTCAAAATCATAAAAGAACTCATACTGGAAAGAAACCTTATGAATGTAATCAGTGTGGTATGGCATTTGCACGTAAGGATCATCTTCAAATGCATAAAAGAACACATACTGGAGAGAAACCCTATGAATGTAATCATTGTGGTAAGTCCTTTGCATATCAAAAGAATCTTCATGTTCATAAAAGAATACATACTGGAGAGAAACCCTATGAATGTAATCAGTGTGCTAAGGCCTTTGCAGCTAAGAGTAATCTTCAAAAGCATAATAGAACACATACTGGAGAGAAACCCTATGAATGTAATCAGTGTGGTAAGGCCTTTGCTCAACACAGTCATCTTCAAAAGCATAAAAGAACACATACTGGGGAGAAACCATATGAATTTTGATGGGAGTGTCATATATCAATCTGTTGATTTCATTGGTTAAGCAATAAAGAAACTGCTTGGTCCTCATAGGTTAAAACATAGGTGGGAGGAGTAAACAGAACAGAAGGCTGGGAGAAAGAAGCTGAGTCAGTGAGTCGCCATGATTCTCCCACTCCAGGCAGACGCAGGTTAAGATTATTCCTGGTAAGCCAGCTAGTGGGCTACAGCAGATTATTAGAAATGGGCTAGTCCAGGTGCGAGAGCTAGTCTAGAAGAGGCTAGATAGAAATGGCCCAAGCGATGTTTAAAAGAATACAGTTTCCGTGTAATTATTTCGGGTAAAGCTAGCCATGGGGGCTTCCGGGTGCTGGGGACACAGCCCCGCAGCTCCTATTACAACAGAATTTAGCCATCCTGTAGAGAAACTCTGAACTTAATGTGTTTATTCTTCAAACACATGAGGAAAACCATACTGTAGTGAAACTCTATAAATGAATTCAGTGTCATAATGTTTTGTGCTTCATATATTAGTAAGACTTTTTGTGTGTAATCAATCTGATAAAGCTTGTGTGTGCATATTACCATAATCTTGTGGACCTGAGGAAAAAACCTGAGGGTTTATTTTAAACTATTCCTTAAAATCTAAAGCCACTTACAGTCAGTTAACTATTGTATTGTATAGAAATAATTTGATAGTGTCAACAATCTGTTCAAGCATCATGATACCTCTTCTTATTTTAGTTTGAACTAGCAATCTAATGGACAAACCCTTTTATGAAGCATTATAGTTTGGAGAAAGGGTATTCAAAGAAACACACATTGGTCCTGAAACCAGAGTCAACAGTAAGCACTTTGTCTCTGAATCTGAACTAGGTAAAGAAACAACATCCTCCTGAAAACAGCCAAAACATTAAAAAGGGCCAGTGAAAGACATACACTTTGGATCTCCAACCAGAATCATAAAAACAAACTCTACCCTTGTCCAATTGAGCACAAAAACAACCAATCCCTTGGCATAAAATCAAGCTTATCTCTGAGTTTTTCAGGTTCAGGGATTGAAATCCAGCAAATTCTCACCTTCAAAATCTTCTTTGATGCTGTCTGGTCCTAAGAAATCCTATGCTCATTCAGTATGCAGCTGCCGCTTTCCACACTGGCTGAGATGTTCATATTCATGTTTTCTTCCCTCTCAAGTAAATCTCTGGTTTTCCATGATGCCACAATAAAGGTCCTACCTGCTCCTCATTCTGGCACACTCGTCTTTAGTGATAACAATTTATTTCCTAAAGTCAGGCGATGGTGGCGCACGCCTTTAATCCCAGCCCTTGGGAGGCAGAGGCAGGTGGATCTCTGTGAGTTCAAGATGTCCTGGTCTACAAGAGCTAGATCCAGGACAGGCTCCAAAACCACAGAGAAACCCTGTCTCAAAAAACGAAAAAAAAATTATTTCCTAGATACCTTCCTTCTCATCTCCCCCAAGGAACAGATACCTGCTGTTTGCCTTTCCAGCCACACGTCTCACTGAACGGACACCTAGCTTTCTCCTTTCCCACATCACCCCGTGCCTATAGGAAGTAGCCAGATATGAGTCTATGCCCTTTTTTCCAAAGAGAGCCTAAATGTTTGTCATAATTACCACTCCAATTTTCTGTCACCCCTATATGCAAAGAGTCTAGAATGTTAAGTTGGGAGCTGAATCCCCAGCCCTTTGCATCTGTCCTAAACCCCTAACTCTTAGAGTTAGCACTTTGGACTCCAAATCCCAGCAGGCCAAATCCTGATCCCTCCCTGGAGGGAGGTCAGGACCACACCCAAGAATATTTAAGTGATCTCCCAAAAAGAGGAACACGTGGTCTCCTTTTTTCCCTCCCAGTGGTCTCATTTGTGCAGCTTCCCGGTTTCCCCTCGGGGCCACCCAAGAGACCAAACTCCCATTACACCTGGATACTTCTCAATTTGGCTTGTTTTGATTTGGCTTGATTAGAAATTTGTGTCAGCGGAGAGCTCGCATTAGGAAAATATTCCTAACAATGTGAATACCTTCTTTCACTGGAATAGTTGAGAAATTCCTGGAGTTGAGCCAAGAGACAATTGATACCTCTGTTTGGAAACAGCCCAGAAGAGCACAGAAACAATGGACATATCTTACCTAATATTCCTTTAGGGGAGTGGAGGAGATCAGCACCAGATATTTCTACTGGGAAACTTTCTTAGAAAAATTGATTTCTCTTACTTCAAATCTAACTTTGGTTTTTCTTCACATGAACCAATTCATTGTGCAAGTAAGCTGTAAAATGCCTCTCAGCTCCTCTTTTACAGGAAATGAATGTTTACAGGAGAAAAGTGTTCATGAGTGAAAAATCATTTATCTTAAAAGTTGTTTTAATTGTAATTATGTGATGTATGTGTATGTCTCTGTATTTGAATATGCATTCTGTATCCACAGAAAGTTAATACCTTGGATCTTCTTGCGGAAGGAATTATAGGAACCTGTCAGACATCTGACCTTAGTTCTATGAATGAACATTTTTCACTCACCTAGCCTAACTCTAGTGCCTTAAATATTTAAGTCTATTTATATCACTTTGAAGTTTGGAAATAGGAACAAACTCAAAAAAAAGAAAGTTCTATTGATGAAAACAATTGGTTAATGTCTTTGGACATCACAGTTTTGTTTAGCTATAAGTAAAATTTTTTTTATTATAGCCTTGAAGGAAGTAAATTACATGCCATGTTCACTCAAGACTGATGGAAATCATGGCATTTTGGTTTCTATTTTGAAATATTTGAGGTAGGTATTAAAGTGTGCTATATGTGGCAAATCCATTTAGTGAATTTTATTTTGTAGTCCTTATATTCCTTCATTGGAGTTTGTTAGTCTTCTATTGTGCCTTTACCAAATGTATTATTCTGCTGTAATGTATAGAATGGTAAACCCATCATACTTGTGTCCCATTGGTTATTGAAGTGTCAGGCCATGTGGGAACATACTTTTCAAGTAAATGTGGTGGGTTGTTGTTTCCGGTTTCGATTTTTATCTTTTCACCAATTCTGTTGAGATTTTGTTGTTTGTTATTCAATCTAGCTTGGATGTCAGAAAAGAATCAGGGATAAATTTGAATTCATGATGCCCATGTGTCTGCCTCCTGAATACAAGTCCAAGGGTAGATGATGAACTCCAAATGTGTGTGTGTGTGTGTTTTTTCAACAGAATTTGACAATATTTATGTTAAATGACTGATAAAATAAATTATATGGGGCTGGAGAGATGGCTCACAGGTTAAGAGCACTGACTGCTCTTTCAGAGGTCCTGAGTTCAATTCCCAGCAACCACATGGTGGCTCACAGCCATCTATGGTGAGATCTGGTGCCCTCTTCTGGCAAGCATACATGGAAGGAATGTTGTATACATAATAAATAAATAAATCTTTTAAAAAATAAATAAAGTATATGAAACATTAAATACCTTGTGTGTATACAAAGAAACATTTTAATTTATCCTTTATAGATATAATAAAGTAGGATAATCAGCAATCAACTGTGTATCTGACACTATAACTTGATGTTATTTTTTTATTTTTTTAATTGATCTTTCTTGAGCCCTACACTTTTCTGTGCTCCCCTCCCTGCCTCGCCTCTCCCCTTCAATCCTCCCCCAAGGTCCCTATGCTCCTAATTCACTCAGGAGATCTTGAATGTTTCTACTTGCCATGTATATTAGAACTATGTATGTCTCCTTAGTATCCTCATTGTTGTCTAAGTTCTCTGGGACTATGAGTTGTAGGCTGGTTTTCTTTGTTTTATGATTAAAACCCACTTATGATTGAGTACATGTGATAATTGTCTTTCTGTGTCTTGGTTACGTCACTCAAAAGGATGTTTTCTAACTCCATCTATTTTCCTGCAAAATTCAAGATGCCATCGAGGTTAGGTTTCTAGTCTTGCACAAAACAGTCCTTTCCCACTGAGTCATATCATTGGTGCTCAAATTCAATTAGAAGAAATATTACAACAGTAAATTATTCTTTTCTTTTCAAATTGGAAATGTAATTTCATACAGGAATAGAGGAACATGGGATAATTTGAATAGTCAATCCTCTTGGCATGTGAAAATATTCTTACCAGCACAGATTTTTTTAATTTTTACATTCATAGAACAAGACATGTATTTGTAATACATTCTCAGAACCAAAATTGTATGCCAGAGAATTCCATCATTTAGTAAAATTCATTGCTGCTAAGCCTGATAACCTGGCTTCTATGTCTTGATTACCCTAATACTCTTACAAATTTTTTTCATATTTGTTGACTTCATCAGTTACTTACACACTCCTACATCAGCTCATTCACAAATAATTTTTAAACCCAAAGAAATGTCTTTGAGGTTATTTGCAGCCAAATGACTCCCTAGGTTTAAGGACTAAAACTCACAAAGTGGAAGTACATCATAGACACCTGTTAGTTTTCCTATTTGTGCTACATGCACAACATGGCAGGTGTATTCACAAAAGCACACTTCAAACATTTTTAAATGGATGGAATTGACAATGCAATAAAAATGACTCATGATTATGAACATACAAAATGACTTGGTGATTTAAATTATAGAATTTCAAGAAATATTGTTATTTATCAAAGCAATGATGTTTCCTTTTAAGTCTTTCATTATGCTTTTATGACTCAATGATAAGTCCCTTAAAAACACACATTTCAACTCAACTTCGAGGTACATGGCTATAATCACAGAACATGGGAGTGCGGGTGGGTTCGATCTCAGTGAGTTTGAGGCCATATAGCCTTGAGACTGGCCCCCAAGTGAAATATGTGTATGTGAAGGCCAGAGGTTGATATGAAGAGTCTTTCTCAATCTCCCTCTGCTATTTCTCTACCTACCTATCTATGTACCCATCAATCTATCTTTCTGTTTGTTTGTTTGTTTGTTTGTTTGTTTTTTTTTTGAGACAGTATCTCAGAGTGGAGCTCTCTTATTCTCCTACTCTAGCTAATCAACAAATCCCAGGAATCTTCATGTCTGCTTCTTCCCCTTACATGGGATCACAGGCATAGGCATCCAGAACTTGACATTTTATGTGGGTTCTGGGAATCCAAAATCAGGTATCTAATTCTTACACACAGGACTTTAACATCCCCCCATGCCCCACTGCCATTTCCTTGAAAGCAGGTTATGAAAACAGTGTGAACAGATGGATAGATGTTATATAAACAGATTGATATATGATGAGACAGAATGGCTATCAATTGTGAAGTCTTGGTTTGGTGTTTAGGAGTTCATTGCCATGGTTAGAGTTTGAAAATGAAATGAGCCCATAGTTCATATGTTGTTGACTTGTTTCCCAGATGGTGGCACCATTTGGAGTTAGTGTGATCTTTAGAGTATAGTTGGAGGAAGTAGGTCACTGGAGATGTGTCGTGCAAGTTATATATTTCCCTGGCCTTTCCTGTATTCCTTCTCTCTGTGTTCTAGTCCCCATGTCATAAAGAAACTTCTCAGTAACCTTTCCAGTCATTGTGATTTTCTGCCTAAAAGCACAGGACTAAACAACTGTGAACAGTTCCTAGAAGAGTGCCACACCTATACTGGGCCATCAGCAAGAATAATCAATTGATTATTTTTCTGGGATTGTGGAGAGGTTTGGATGATGTAGGTTCAGAGAATAATTATAGTTTATCTTAGATTATCTTTAACCCCTTTAATAGCCATTTGTCTTAGGGTTCTATTTTCTGTAGAGACACCAGGTCCTTGGTAACTCTCATAAAAGGAAACATTTAATTTCAGAGGTTTAGTCTATTATTGTCATAGAGGGAAGAATGACAGCACCCTGGGAGACATGGTGCATCATAAGAAGTTGGGATTTCTATGTCAAGATCTCTAGACAGCAGGAAAAAAGAAACACTGGCCCTGGCTTGGGGTCTTAAACCATACATCCTCTTTTTGCAACAAATTGGTGCCCACATAGCCAACTAAATCCATGTAAAACCTGAGAGGGCTTGAAAAGGAATTCCAGAAAAAAAAAACAAGCAGAGTTTTAACACAGCTTCTTGCCGTTTGCTGGTGGCATGCCACACCTCCTTTAAGAGAGGTTTTCCTGACTCAGCAGCAGCAGCAGAAAAGAAGCTGCACTGTTTTGAAATGAAAGCTTTCTGGGACGTGCTGCCAGTATGAGCTCTGGCTTTTTCAGGAGACCAGGTATTTGGATGGGGTTTGTGAGTAGCATGGTGCAGCTTGCTTAATGGTGGCATGCACTGGCTGTGTCCCTGAAATTAGGACAGTGCGTGCAGCTTATATGTGGCAAGCAGCTCTGCCATGCTGGACTGGGTGGGGAAAGCAGGCTCTGCTGTATTTTCCTTAGCAATGATGAAGCTTAAGTTTTTAAGAAGTGCTTAGCATTTGAAAAAGCACCCCTGGACAGTAAATAATTATAGGTATGCAATAAAGACAAATGCAGACAAGTCATAGTGTTAAATGATGTGTGTAGGATTGAAAGACAGAAGAAAAAAAATAAAGAGAGTCATAAAATAAAGTTAATGCTTTTTAAAAGGTAAAGTTTTTAAAGAGAAAGAATAAAAATAGGGGGCTGGAGTGATGGCTCAGTGGTTAAGAGCACTGACTGCTCTTCCAGAGGACCCGGGTTCAATTCCTAGCACCCACATGGCAGCTCACAACTGTGTGAAGATCCAGTTGCAATGGATCTGACACTTCACACCCATGCACATAAAATAAAGTTAAATAAATTATTAAAAAAAGAAAAAAAGAAAGAATAAAAATAAGTAAGCCACATAAAGATGGAATATACACAGAGTCTGGATCATGTATATTATTGTGTTTTCTTTGAATTTTTTGACTGAGAGAAAGCTAAGAAATCCTGGGCCTCGGGGTAGTTGCCCTCATACAGGCCCCTTGGTACTTTAATGAATTAAAACTAATTACCTTCATTAGAGAAGGAGTAAGTGCTGTTCAGATTTTGATGTTATGCCACCAATATAGTGCTTTACAAGGTCAAGAAGATATTAAAATCTAGTTCTATGATTAGAACTAGGTACTAGCAGAAGTGGGGAGATGAAAGACCTGGATAAATCCAGACCCCCCCCCCCCAGCAGGAAGAAAATAGCCGAAAATCTAAGCAGGAAGAGAAGAATCAGGAATCTAGCATTAGCCAGTTCAATGACTGTGTTTCATGAACTAGCTGAAGATAAAGTTCGATTGTAATCTTGAGAATAATCTTGAGAAACAGGGAGTTTTCCCCTTGTGATTATCATTAGGTATTTTTGGAATACTGTGTTTCAGGAACTAGCTGATTATGACCTTGAGTGATCTTGAGAGGCAGGGAGTTGTCGTGACACCCTCCCTGCCCCTTTGGGATTACTGGGCTGTGGTTTCTTCCTATAAAAACCCCTTCTCCAGGTCACTCGGGGTCGAACTCTTCCCCTGAGTGGGTTATGAGTCTCGGCCCCAGTGCACTGGTTCCCATCTCATCGATTAAAGCCTCCTGTGATTGCAGCAAGGACGGTCTCTAGTGAGTTACTAGGGGGGTCGTGTTATCCCGAGACTTGAGTGAGAGTCTCCCCAGCACTGGGGGTCTTTCATTGACTTAACAGAATGGGAGGGAGCAAAAGTCCTTGTACCCATGCCAAAGCAGTGTCAAAGAATCTCTTTGTAGTTATATCTTTAAAACCTTACCCCACAGAGGAGATACAACTCCTCCCTACCTTGCTGTAAGGGGGATGGAGATGAGCTCCAAACATGTTTGTATTATGCTGATTAAACCTTGCTTATTCAAGTCTGGACCTCTCTGGTGGTCTTTCTCTGGGGGTCATAATCTGGGCACAACATTTAGTGCATTGGCCTGGAACCCCAGGGATTCCACCGGAATGATGAAAGTCTGGACGTTTATTAGCATCTACCGGTGAGAGAGCTCTCTTTGTCTTTTGTCTCTTGTCTCTTTGTCTCTGTCATCTTGTCTGTCTATGGTTGCTTTGGTTTAGTACCGGTCAGCTGATTTGGGATTTTGGTATTGACAGGTGTTCTCTGAAGCGGACACGCTTGTACAGAGACCCTGGATCAGCAAGGGATGCCTTGTCTTCCATTTCCAGACAGGGGCCTTTCTGGCCCCAGGTCTTTTTTAGACTGGGAGTTTTGCTCCCAGATGGGAATTCTCCCAGTTCCGGGTCAATAGACAGGGGCCAGCATTCTCCCATCCCTGGGTCGTTTGCAGCTACCTCAAAGAAAGCTGTTTGGGTTTCTTCCACCGTGGGAGAAAGTGTCACTGTGTCTTGTCCCAGGAATTTGTCAAAATCTCTTTGTGTTATGTTATGGTAATTGTTGCTTTGTTTTTAATTTCTCTCAACTTCTATCCTAGAGGATCCTTCATCTCCTCTGGAGCCCCAG
Source organism: Microtus oregoni (assembly GCF_018167655.1). Classification (NCBI taxonomy): domain Eukaryota; kingdom Metazoa; phylum Chordata; class Mammalia; order Rodentia; family Cricetidae; genus Microtus; species Microtus oregoni. The sequence goes on from NW_024543211.1 coordinate 459,661, forward strand.
CCCCCTCCCCTGCAGACCCTAGGGATGGAGAAGAGAGAGGCAAAATCTTATAGAGCACCAGAAAGAAACTGGGTGTGGAGAGGGTAGGGGGTGCATGCCTATGACTTGGAATGTCTTTGGGGCCACTACATCCGGTTAATGATGATCCCCTGGAGTTCCAGAAAACTGTTGTCTCTTTGCTTATTATGTTTAAGACTGGACTGACGAGGACTAAAAAGAAAAAATAAGACAAAACTTAAATGTAAAAATACAGCTGACTTGACAGCAGCCCATCTAGGGTCTGTATCCCTAGCCCTGAGCCAGGACTGATGGCAGAGAATACACTGCCTGGATGCTTAGAGCTAAGCCTTGAGCCTGGAAAATGCTACGTGGCAGAGGATCTTTGGGGCTTGCGGGGCTCCAAGGCCAGGGAGCAGCGTCACCTGGGACAGAGCAGGCTACAAAGTCGTCAAGCACCCTGCTGAGGGCAGAGGAATGCCTCTTCAGAAGACAGGAGGTGGAGCTAGTGCCAGAGAGGCTGGCTGCAGCAGAACAGGGCAGCCCCCTTTCCCTTGTTCTCTCTCTGTATCTTGAGGGCCTTTGCTTTGACAGGAGAGAGGGACATGCAGGCGCGTGACATGGAATTGACTGCTTGCAATTAAAAACCTGGGTAAATGTAAAACAGAGAATCTGAGTTCAAGGTCAAAAAAAGGTTAAAAAAAACTCTTTTACAAAAGCTTTGGCAGCCAAGGACACTCTCTGTGCCTCTTTTCTTGTCTGAGCCAAGTTCTTTAGTGTGATAACACTCAAGGTTCTTCTGCTGCCCAGCAGTTTCTCCTCTTAACCCTTTCCTGTCCTGATATTGCTTACAAGAAGTTTTAAATTTTATCAACCTGTAACTTTAAAAAATATTGATTTAAAAATAAATTTCAAAGATACATTATGTCTAAAAATGCTTTTGTTTCCACAGGGGGAAAATGGGTTATAAAAAATTACAAAAGGTATATAAAAAGTCACAAAAGATATAAAAAAAATTATAAAAGGCCAATAGATGTTTGCTGTATTTTCTTGTACCTAAATGTTTAACGTTTAATTCTGTTTATTTTAAATTCTGTTTGTTTTGTTAAAACGTCATGTTTATTTCTTAAGAACATTTGTATGTTTTATTAAAAAATTAGCCTTTGATAATTATAAGTTTTGTACTTGTAATTTTTCTCTGAGCTCTGGTCATTAGATTTGGGTTCACAAAAATTTAAATGTCTTTTTGATATATATAATGTTAGAAACTGTTTTATGCTGTTCTTTATTGATATATAAGATTGTCAGTTACCACCCAGAATAGCTGGGACTAGACTCCCCAAAAAAAGTTACGAGAAAAAACACCAATGCCAAGTGATAGTCACCAAAAACATCAGCTACAATAAATTAGGTTATAAAACATATATGCTTATAAAATGTTTCATATTGTTAATATTTAGATTTTATTCTCATTGTCTTTGCTAAAATCATTAATTTAAAGGTTCAAGCTGACAAAAATATGGTATATAATTCTGCTCTGTTAAAAATACTAGTTAATAATCAATCATCCTCAAAGTACTAATATAAATGCAGGGATAAGCCTTATTTAGTCCCCTATATATGTTCCAAAGCTTAAAACAAGTAATTTAAAATAAAATCTGTCTAATGAGAGATACCTAAGCAGCCCCAAATACTTCAGAGATCTATAAAAATGGCATTTAAAATAAAATTTAAAAAGGTTGTGTCAGACAGAGACCCTGAGATCCTAACAGTGACCCAAGGTCTCCAAAGAAGACTATGGGACCCCACAATGTCTCCACCTGGATAACAATTATGCTGACCACTGGGAACCATGACCCCCAGTACAGCACTGGCTGTCAGGACCCAGCCCAGACTGTGAACAAACAGTAGAACCTTGGAGAATTGATTGCACCACTTTTGCCTAGACAAAATAAGGTCAGTCTTTTCCACATCACTCTTCCACAGTAACCAATCACCCTAGAGGTCTGGTAAAGCCTGCTGTTCTGATACGTCTGCCTCCAGTGCTATGGAGACCTGGGTATGACTTTATATGGGCTGGTCTCTGTCATTTTTCCGTTTGTCTGTATTTAAATATAATTTATTTATCCTTCTAAGATTTCTGTATTAATGGCTAGGCCAGCTATAATATCAATTTAAGAGCAAAAAGGATATCCAGATACTTACACAAAGCTATAGCCAGCTTGTTAGCTCATTATATATAAAATCTGAGGATATAAAAGTTCATAAACAATAAAACAATGACTATATACTAGTTAGGTTACAAGCTCAGGATTTTCTGTGTTTTTGCTGGGACTCAAAGGTATAAGTCTATTTTTACTGTTTTATAGATAACTGTTATTTGCTATTTCTATAATATGAATTTTAATATGGGCCTAAAAGTTTCAAATGTATTAACTTCTGTTCCTAGTTTAAATTTGTTTCAACAGGTTTTGCCTTGGTTGGTGGATAAAAACAAGCATCAATTGCTTACTACAACCTGCTCCAAATGACTGTGGACCATGGACTTGTTAAAAACTGATGTGGACCAGTCTAGTCGATGTAAGTGCTCCCTGCCTCTTCAACAAAGTCCACAAACCAAACGTTCCTAAAATTTTCTCTTTTTGACTAGCATTTCATTCACCTTTGTTAACCCTTATCAACAACGCCCTAAAGCCAGCTAGAAGCAGTTAAAAGAATACATCATCCAATTATCCCTGGTTAAAACGCTAAGTAAAAAAAAAAAAAAAACCATAAAAAACAATTCTGTAATTGTAAAAGACAATTTGGCCAATGTTAGCAAAGCCAGCCCATGATTGAGCTTAGGACCAAAAGGAGTGGGGTGTGTGGAACCCTCACCCCTTATTCTCAAAGGGGCAAAAAGAAATTTCCCAGCAGAATGTTTTCCCAGGAAGATAGTGGCATTCCCCTCTCCCACCCAGGAGACTCCAAGCACAAGGTCACTTAGCTCAGCCCACCCAGCCACCTGGTACAGACTGATAAAGATGGCCTAACTCAAGAACAGGGGCCTTGCTCTAAGAACAAGGAGAAAGCTGACTTAACAGAATGGGAGGGAGCAAAAGTCCTTGTACCCATGCCAAAGCAGTGTCAAAGATTCTCTTTGTAGTTATTTCTCTAAAAGCTTACCCCACAGAGGAGCTACAACTCCTCTCTACTTTGCTGTAAGGGGGATGGAGATGAGTTCCAAACATGTTTGTATTATGCTGATTAAACCTTGCTTATTACAGACTGGACCTCTCTGGTGGTCTTTCTCTGGGGGTCATAATCTGGGCACAACATTTAGTGCATTGGCCTGGAACCCCAGGGATTCCACCGGAATGATGAAAGTCTGGACGTTTATTAGCATCTACCGGTGAGAGAGCTCTCTTTGTCTTTTGTCTCTTGTCTCTTTGTCTCTGTCATCTTGTCTGTCTGACTATGGTTGCTTTGGTTTAGTACCGGTCAGCTGATTTGGGATTTTGGTATTGACAGGTGTTCTCTGAAGCGGACACGCTTGTACAGAGACCCTGGATCAGCAAGGGATGCCTTGTCTTCCATTTCCAGACAGGGGCCTTTCTGGCCCCAGGTCTTTTTTAGACTGGGAGTTTTGCTCCCAGATGGAAATTCTCCCAGTTCCGGGTCAATAGACAGGGGCCAGCATTCTCCCATCCCTGGGTCGTTTGCAGCTACCTCAAAGAAAGCTGTTTGGGTTTCTTCCACCGTGGGAGAAAGTGTCACTGTGTCTTGTCCCAGGAATTTGTCAAAATCTCTTTGTGTTATGTTATGGTAATTGTTGCTTTGTTTTTAATTTCTCTCAACTTCTATCCTAGAGGATCCTTCAGCTCCTCTGGAGCCCCAGCCCCCTCCCCTGCAGACCCTAGGGATGGAGAAGAGAGAGGCAAAATCTTATAGAGCACCAGAAAGAAACTGGGTGTGGAGAGGGTAGGGGGTGCATGCCTATGACTTGGAATGTCTTTGGGGCCACTACATCCGGTTAATGATGATCCCCTGGAGTTCCAGAAAACTGTTGTCTCTTTGCTTATTATGTTTAAGACTGGACTGACGAGGACTAAAAAGAAAAAATAAGACAAAACTTAAATGTAAAAATACAGCTGACTTGACAGCAGCCCATCTAGGGTCTGTATCCCTAGCCCTGAGCCAGGACTGATGGCAGAGAATACACTGCCTGGATGCTTAGAGCTAAGCCTTGAGCCTGGAAAATGCTACGTGGCAGAGGATCTTTGGGGCTTGCGGGGCTCCAAGGCCAGGGAGCAGCGTCACCTGGGACAGAGCAGGCTACAAAGTCGTCAAGCACCCTGCTGAGGGCAGAGGAATGCCTCTTCAGAAGACAGGAGGTGGAGCTAGTGCCAGAGAGGCTGGCTGCAGCAGAACAGGGCAGCCCCCTTTCCCTTGTTCTCTCTCTGTATCTTGAGGGCCTTTGCTTTGACAGGAGAGAGGGACATGCAGGCGCGTGACATGGAATTGACTGCTTGCAATTAAAAACCTGGGTAAATGTAAAACAGAGAATCTGAGTTCAAGGTCAAAAAAAGGTTAAAAAAAACTCTTTTACAAAAGCTTTGGCAGCCAAGGACACTCTCTGTGCCTCTTTTCTTGTCTGAGCCAAGTTCTTTAGTGTGATAACACTCAAGGTTCTTCTGCTGCCCAGCAGTTTCTCCTCTTAACCCTTTCCTGTCCTGATATTGCTTACAAGAAGTTTTAAATTTTATCAACCTGTAACTTTAAAAAATATTGATTTAAAAATAAATTTCAAAGATACATTATGTCTAAAAATGCTTTTGTTTCCACAGGGGGAAAATGGGTTATAAAAAATTACAAAAGGTATATAAAAAGTCACAAAAGATATAAAAAAAATTATAAAAGGCCAATAGATGTTTGCTGTATTTTCTTGTACCTAAATGTTTAACGTTTAATTCTGTTTATTTTAAATTCTGTTTGTTTTGTTAAAACGTCATGTTTATTTCTTAAGAACATTTGTATGTTTTATTAAAAAATTAGCCTTTGATAATTATAAGTTTTGTACTTGTAATTTTTCTCTGAGCTCTGGTCATTAGATTTGGGTTCACAAAAATTTAAATGTCTTTTTGATATATATAATGTTAGAAACTGTTTTATGCTGTTCTTTATTGATATATAAGATTGTCAGTTACCACCCAGAATAGCTGGGACTAGACTCCCCAAAAAAAGTTACGAGAAAAAACACCAATGCCAAGTGATAGTCACCAAAAACATCAGCTACAATAAATTAGGTTATAAAACATATATGCTTATAAAATGTTTCATATTGTTAATATTTAGATTTTATTCTCATTGTCTTTGCTAAAATCATTAATTTAAAGGTTCAAGCTGACAAAAATATGGTATATAATTCTGCTCTGTTAAAAATACTAGTTAATAATCAATCATCCTCAAAGTACTAATATAAATGCAGGGATAAGCCTTATTTAGTCCCCTATATATGTTCCAAAGCTTAAAACAAGTAATTTAAAATAAAATCTGTCTAATGAGAGATACCTAAGCAGCCCCAAATACTTCAGAGATCTATAAAAATGGCATTTAAAATAAAATTTAAAAAGGTTGTGTCAGACAGAGACCCTGAGATCCTAACAGTGACCCAAGGTCTCCAAAGAAGACTATGGGACCCCACAATGTCTCCACCTGGATAACAATTATGCTGACCACTGGGAACCATGACCCCCAGTACAGCACTGGCTGTCAGGACCCAGCCCAGACTGTGAACAAACAGTAGAACCTTGGAGAATTGATTGCACCACTTTTGCCTAGACAAAATAAGGTCAGTCTTTTCCACATCACTCTTCCACAGTAACCAATCACCCTAGAGGTCTGGTAAAGCCTGCTGTTCTGATACGTCTGCCTCCAGTGCTATGGAGACCTGGGTATGACTTTATATGGGCTGGTCTCTGTCATTTTTCCGTTTGTCTGTATTTAAATATAATTTATTTATCCTTCTAAGATTTCTGTATTAATGGCTAGGCCAGCTATAATATCAATTTAAGAGCAAAAAGGATATCCAGATACTTACACAAAGCTATAGCCAGCTTGTTAGCTCATTATATATAAAATCTGAGGATATAAAAGTTCATAAACAATAAAACAATGACTATATACTAGTTAGGTTACAAGCTCAGGATTTTCTGTGTTTTTGCTGGGACTCAAAGGTATAAGTCTATTTTTACTGTTTTATAGATAACTGTTATTTGCTATTTCTATAATATGAATTTTAATATGGGCCTAAAAGTTTCAAATGTATTAACTTCTGTTCCTAGTTTAAATTTGTTTCAACAGGTTTTGCCTTGGTTGGTGGATAAAAACAAGCATCAATTGCTTACTACAACCTGCTCCAAATGACTGTGGACCATGGACTTGTTAAAAACTGATGTGGACCAGTCTAGTCGATGTAAGTGCTCCCTGCCTCTTCAACAAAGTCCACAAACCAAACGTTCCTAAAATTTTCTCTTTTTGACTAGCATTTCATTCACCTTTGTTAACCCTTATCAACAACGCCCTAAAGCCAGCTAGAAGCAGTTAAAAGAATACATCATCCAATTATCCCTGGTTAAAACGCTAAGTAAAAAAAAAAAAAACCATAAAAAACAATTCTGTAATTGTAAAAGACAATTTGGCCAATGTTAGCAAAGCCAGCCCATGATTGAGCTTAGGACCAAAAGGAGTGGGGTGTGTGGAACCCTCACCCCTTATTCTCAAAGGGGCAAAAAGAAATTTCCCAGCAGAATGTTTTCCCAGGAAGATAGTGGCATTCCCCTCTCCCACCCAGGAGACTCCAAGCACAAGGTCACTTAGCTCAGCCCACCCAGCCACCTGGTACAGACTGATAAAGATGGCCTAACTCAAGAACAGGGGCCTTGCTCTAAGAACAAGGAGAAAGCTGACTTAACAGAATGGGAGGGAGCAAAAGTCCTTGTACCCATGCCAAAGCAGTGTCAAAGATTCTCTTTGTAGTTATTTCTCTAAAAGCTTACCCCACAGAGGAGCTACAACTCCTCTCTACTTTGCTGTAAGGGGGATGGAGATGAGTTCCAAACATGTTTGTATTATGCTGATTAAACCTTGCTTATTACAGACTGGACCTCTCTGGTGGTCTTTCTCTGGGGGTCATAATCTGGGCACAACATTTAGTGCATTGGCCTGGAACCCCAGGGATTCCACCGGAATGATGAAAGTCTGGACGTTTATTAGCATCTACCGGTGAGAGAGCTCTCTTTGTCTTTTGTCTCTTGTCTCTTTGTCTCTGTCATCTTGTCTGTCTGACTATGGTTGCTTTGGTTTAGTACCGGTCAGCTGATTTGGGATTTTGGTATTGACAGGTGTTCTCTGAAGCGGACACGCTTGTACAGAGACCCTGGATCAGCAAGGGATGCCTTGTCTTCCATTTCCAGACAGGGGCCTTTCTGGCCCCAGGTCTTTTTTAGACTGGGAGTTTTGCTCCCAGATGGGAATTCTCCCAGTTCCGGGTCAATAGACAGGGGCCAGCATTCTCCCATCCCTGGGTCGTTTGCAGCTACCTCAAAGAAAGCTGTTTGGGTTTCTTCCACCGTGGGAGAAAGTGTCACTGTGTCTTGTCCCAGGAATTTGTCAAAATCTCTTTGTGTTATGTTATGGTAATTGTTGCTTTGTTTTTAATTTCTCTCAACTTCTATCCTAGAGGATCCTTCAGCTCCTCTGGAGCCCCAGCCCCCTCCCCTGCAGACCCTAGGGATGGAGAAGAGAGAGGCAAAATCTTATAGAGCACCAGAAAGAAACTGGGTGTGGAGAGGGTAGGGGGTGCATGCCTATGACTTGGAATGTCTTTGGGGCCACTACATCCGGTTAATGATGATCCCCTGGAGTTCCAGAAAACTGTTGTCTCTTTGCTTATTATGTTTAAGACTGGACTGACGAGGACTAAAAAGAAAAAATAAGACAAAACTTAAATGTAAAAATACAGCTGACTTGACAGCAGCCCATCTAGGGTCTGTATCCCTAGCCCTGAGCCAGGACTGATGGCAGAGAATACACTGCCTGGATGCTTAGAGCTAAGCCTTGAGCCTGGAAAATGCTACGTGGCAGAGGATCTTTGGGGCTTGCGGGGCTCCAAGGCCAGGGAGCAGCGTCACCTGGGACAGAGCAGGCTACAAAGTCGTCAAGCACCCTGCTGAGGGCAGAGGAATGCCTCTTCAGAAGACAGGAGGTGGAGCTAGTGCCAGAGAGGCTGGCTGCAGCAGAACAGGGCAGCCCCCTTTCCCTTGTTCTCTCTCTGTATCTTGAGGGCCTTTGCTTTGACAGGAGAGAGGGACATGCAGGCGCGTGACATGGAATTGACTGCTTGCAATTAAAAACCTGGGTAAATGTAAAACAGAGAATCTGAGTTCAAGGTCAAAAAAAGGTTAAAAAAAACTCTTTTACAAAAGCTTTGGCAGCCAAGGACACTCTCTGTGCCTCTTTTCTTGTCTGAGCCAAGTTCTTTAGTGTGATAACACTCAAGGTTCTTCTGCTGCCCAGCAGTTTCTCCTCTTAACCCTTTCCTGTCCTGATATTGCTTACAAGAAGTTTTAAATTTTATCAACCTGTAACTTTAAAAAATATTGATTTAAAAATAAATTTCAAAGATACATTATGTCTAAAAATGCTTTTGTTTCCACAGGGGGAAAATGGGTTATAAAAAATTACAAAAGGTATATAAAAAGTCACAAAAGATATAAAAAAAATTATAAAAGGCCAATAGATGTTTGCTGTATTTTCTTGTACCTAAATGTTTAACGTTTAATTCTGTTTATTTTAAATTCTGTTTGTTTTGTTAAAACGTCATGTTTATTTCTTAAGAACATTTGTATGTTTTATTAAAAAATTAGCCTTTGATAATTATAAGTTTTGTACTTGTAATTTTTCTCTGAGCTCTGGTCATTAGATTTGGGTTCACAAAAATTTAAATGTCTTTTTGATATATATAATGTTAGAAACTGTTTTATGCTGTTCTTTATTGATATATAAGATTGTCAGTTACCACCCAGAATAGCTGGGACTAGACTCCCCAAAAAAAGTTACGAGAAAAAACACCAATGCCAAGTGATAGTCACCAAAAACATCAGCTACAATAAATTAGGTTATAAAACATATATGCTTATAAAATGTTTCATATTGTTAATATTTAGATTTTATTCTCATTGTCTTTGCTAAAATCATTAATTTAAAGGTTCAAGCTGACAAAAATATGGTATATAATTCTGCTCTGTTAAAAATACTAGTTAATAATCAATCATCCTCAAAGTACTAATATAAATGCAGGGATAAGCCTTATTTAGTCCCCTATATATGTTCCAAAGCTTAAAACAAGTAATTTAAAATAAAATCTGTCTAATGAGAGATACCTAAGCAGCCCCAAATACTTCAGAGATCTATAAAAATGGCATTTAAAATAAAATTTAAAAAGGTTGTGTCAGACAGAGACCCTGAGATCCTAACAGTGACCCAAGGTCTCCAAAGAAGACTATGGGACCCCACAATGTCTCCACCTGGATAACAATTATGCTGACCACTGGGAACCATGACCCCCAGTACAGCACTGGCTGTCAGGACCCAGCCCAGACTGTGAACAAACAGTAGAACCTTGGAGAATTGATTGCACCACTTTTGCCTAGACAAAATAAGGTCAGTCTTTTCCACATCACTCTTCCACAGTAACCAATCACCCTAGAGGTCTGGTAAAGCCTGCTGTTCTGATACGTCTGCCTCCAGTGCTATGGAGACCTGGGTATGACTTTATATGGGCTGGTCTCTGTCATTTTTCCGTTTGTCTGTATTTAAATATAATTTATTTATCCTTCTAAGATTTCTGTATTAATGGCTAGGCCAGCTATAATATCAATTTAAGAGCAAAAAGGATATCCAGATACTTACACAAAGCTATAGCCAGCTTGTTAGCTCATTATATATAAAATCTGAGGATATAAAAGTTCATAAACAATAAAACAATGACTATATACTAGTTAGGTTACAAGCTCAGGATTTTCTGTGTTTTTGCTGGGACTCAAAGGTATAAGTCTATTTTTACTGTTTTATAGATAACTGTTATTTGCTATTTCTATAATATGAATTTTAATATGGGCCTAAAAGTTTCAAATGTATTAACTTCTGTTCCTAGTTTAAATTTGTTTCAACAGGTTTTGCCTTGGTTGGTGGATAAAAACAAGCATCAATTGCTTACTACAACCTGCTCCAAATGACTGTGGACCATGGACTTGTTAAAAACTGATGTGGACCAGTCTAGTCGATGTAAGTGCTCCCTGCCTCTTCAACAAAGTCCACAAACCAAACGTTCCTAAAATTTTCTCTTTTTGACTAGCATTTCATTCACCTTTGTTAACCCTTATCAACAACGCCCTAAAGCCAGCTAGAAGCAGTTAAAAGAATACATCATCCAATTATCCCTGGTTAAAACGCTAAGTAAAAAAAAAAAAAAACCATAAAAAACAATTCTGTAATTGTAAAAGACAATTTGGCCAATGTTAGCAAAGCCAGCCCATGATTGAGCTTAGGACCAAAAGGAGTGGGGTGTGTGGAACCCTCACCCCTTATTCTCAAAGGGGCAAAAAGAAATTTCCCAGCAGAATGTTTTCCCAGGAAGATAGTGGCATTCCCCTCTCCCACCCAGGAGACTCCAAGCACAAGGTCACTTAGCTCAGCCCACCCAGCCACCTGGTACAGACTGATAAAGATGGCCTAACTCAAGAACAGGGGCCTTGCTCTAAGAACAAGGAGAAAGCTGACTTAACAGAATGGGAGGGAGCAAAAGTCCTTGTACCCATGCCAAAGCAGTGTCAAAGATTCTCTTTGTAGTTATTTCTCTAAAAGCTTACCCCACAGAGGAGCTACAACTCCTCTCTACTTTGCTGTAAGGGGGATGGAGATGAGTTCCAAACATGTTTGTATTATGCTGATTAAACCTTGCTTATTACAGACTGGACCTCTCTGGTGGTCTTTCTCTGGGGGTCATAATCTGGGCACAACATTTAGTGCATTGGCCTGGAACCCCAGGGATTCCACCGGAATGATGAAAGTCTGGACGTTTATTAGCATCTACCGGTGAGAGAGCTCTCTTTGTCTTTTGTCTCTTGTCTCTTTGTCTCTGTCATCTTGTCTGTCTGACTATGGTTGCTTTGGTTTAGTACCGGTCAGCTGATTTGGGATTTTGGTATTGACAGGTGTTCTCTGAAGCGGACACGCTTGTACAGAGACCCTGGATCAGCAAGGGATGCCTTGTCTTCCATTTCCAGACAGGGGCCTTTCTGGCCCCAGGTCTTTTTTAGACTGGGAGTTTTGCTCCCAGATGGGAATTCTCCCAGTTCCGGGTCAATAGACAGGGGCCAGCATTCTCCCATCCCTGGGTCGTTTGCAGCTACCTCAAAGAAAGCTGTTTGGGTTTCTTCCACCGTGGGAGAAAGTGTCACTGTGTCTTGTCCCAGGAATTTGTCAAAATCTCTTTGTGTTATGTTATGGTAATTGTTGCTTTGTTTTTAATTTCTCTCAACTTCTATCCTAGAGGATCCTTCAGCTCCTCTGGAGCCCCAGCCCCCTCCCCTGCAGACCCTAGGGATGGAGAAGAGAGAGGCAAAATCTTATAGAGCACCAGAAAGAAACTGGGTGTGGAGAGGGTAGGGGGTGCATGCCTATGACTTGGAATGTCTTTGGGGCCACTACATCCGGTTAATGATGATCCCCTGGAGTTCCAGAAAACTGTTGTCTCTTTGCTTATTATGTTTAAGACTGGACTGACGAGGACTAAAAAGAAAAAATAAGACAAAACTTAAATGTAAAAATACAGCTGACTTGACAGCAGCCCATCTAGGGTCTGTATCCCTAGCCCTGAGCCAGGACTGATGGCAGAGAATACACTGCCTGGATGCTTAGAGCTAAGCCTTGAGCCTGGAAAATGCTACGTGGCAGAGGATCTTTGGGGCTTGCGGGGCTCCAAGGCCAGGGAGCAGCGTCACCTGGGACAGAGCAGGCTACAAAGTCGTCAAGCACCCTGCTGAGGGCAGAGGAATGCCTCTTCAGAAGACAGGAGGTGGAGCTAGTGCCAGAGAGGCTGGCTGCAGCAGAACAGGGCAGCCCCCTTTCCCTTGTTCTCTCTCTGTATCTTGAGGGCCTTTGCTTTGACAGGAGAGAGGGACATGCAGGCGCGTGACATGGAATTGACTGCTTGCAATTAAAAACCTGGGTAAATGTAAAACAGAGAATCTGAGTTCAAGGTCAAAAAAAGGTTAAAAAAAACTCTTTTACAAAAGCTTTGGCAGCCAAGGACACTCTCTGTGCCTCTTTTCTTGTCTGAGCCAAGTTCTTTAGTGTGATAACACTCAAGGTTCTTCTGCTGCCCAGCAGTTTCTCCTCTTAACCCTTTCCTGTCCTGATATTGCTTACAAGAAGTTTTAAATTTTATCAACCTGTAACTTTAAAAAATATTGATTTAAAAATAAATTTCAAAGATACATTATGTCTAAAAATGCTTTTGTTTCCACAGGGGGAAAATGGGTTATAAAAAATTACAAAAGGTATATAAAAAGTCACAAAAGATATAAAAAAAATTATAAAAGGCCAATAGATGTTTGCTGTATTTTCTTGTACCTAAATGTTTAACGTTTAATTCTGTTTATTTTAAATTCTGTTTGTTTTGTTAAAACGTCATGTTTATTTCTTAAGAACATTTGTATGTTTTATTAAAAAATTAGCCTTTGATAATTATAAGTTTTGTACTTGTAATTTTTCTCTGAGCTCTGGTCATTAGATTTGGGTTCACAAAAATTTAAATGTCTTTTTGATATATATAATGTTAGAAACTGTTTTATGCTGTTCTTTATTGATATATAAGATTGTCAGTTACCACCCAGAATAGCTGGGACTAGACTCCCCAAAAAAAGTTACGAGAAAAAACACCAATGCCAAGTGATAGTCACCAAAAACATCAGCTACAATAAATTAGGTTATAAAACATATATGCTTATAAAATGTTTCATATTGTTAATATTTAGATTTTATTCTCATTGTCTTTGCTAAAATCATTAATTTAAAGGTTCAAGCTGACAAAAATATGGTATATAATTCTGCTCTGTTAAAAATACTAGTTAATAATCAATCATCCTCAAAGTACTAATATAAATGCAGGGATAAGCCTTATTTAGTCCCCTATATATGTTCCAAAGCTTAAAACAAGTAATTTAAAATAAAATCTGTCTAATGAGAGATACCTAAGCAGCCCCAAATACTTCAGAGATCTATAAAAATGGCATTTAAAATAAAATTTAAAAAGGTTGTGTCAGACAGAGACCCTGAGATCCTAACAGTGACCCAAGGTCTCCAAAGAAGACTATGGGACCCCACAATGTCTCCACCTGGATAACAATTATGCTGACCACTGGGAACCATGACCCCCAGTACAGCACTGGCTGTCAGGACCCAGCCCAGACTGTGAACAAACAGTAGAACCTTGGAGAATTGATTGCACCACTTTTGCCTAGACAAAATAAGGTCAGTCTTTTCCACATCACTCTTCCACAGTAACCAATCACCCTAGAGGTCTGGTAAAGCCTGCTGTTCTGATACGTCTGCCTCCAGTGCTATGGAGACCTGGGTATGACTTTATATGGGCTGGTCTCTGTCATTTTTCCGTTTGTCTGTATTTAAATATAATTTATTTATCCTTCTAAGATTTCTGTATTAATGGCTAGGCCAGCTATAATATCAATTTAAGAGCAAAAAGGATATCCAGATACTTACACAAAGCTATAGCCAGCTTGTTAGCTCATTATATATAAAATCTGAGGATATAAAAGTTCATAAACAATAAAACAATGACTATATACTAGTTAGGTTACAAGCTCAGGATTTTCTGTGTTTTTGCTGGGACTCAAAGGTATAAGTCTATTTTTACTGTTTTATAGATAACTGTTATTTGCTATTTCTATAATATGAATTTTAATATGGGCCTAAAAGTTTCAAATGTATTAACTTCTGTTCCTAGTTTAAATTTGTTTCAACAGGTTTTGCCTTGGTTGGTGGATAAAAACAAGCATCAATTGCTTACTACAACCTGCTCCAAATGACTGTGGACCATGGACTTGTTAAAAACTGATGTGGACCAGTCTAGTCGATGTAAGTGCTCCCTGCCTCTTCAACAAAGTCCACAAACCAAACGTTCCTAAAATTTTCTCTTTTTGACTAGCATTTCATTCACCTTTGTTAACCCTTATCAACAACGCCCTAAAGCCAGCTAGAAGCAGTTAAAAGAATACATCATCCAATTATCCCTGGTTAAAATGCTAAGTAAAAAAAAAAAAAAAAACCATAAAAAACAATTCTGTAATTGTAAAAGACAATTTGGCCAATGTTAGCAAAGCCAGCCCATGATTGAGCTTAGGACCAAAAGGAGTGGGGTATGTGGAACCCTCACCCCTTATTCTCAAAGGGGCAAAAAGAAATTTCCCAGCAGAATGTTTTCCCAGGAAGATAGTGGCATTCCCCTCTCCCACCCAGGAGACTCCAAGCACAAGGTCACTTAGCTCAGCCCACCCAGCCACCTGGTACAGACTGATAAAGATGGCCTAACTCAAGAACAGGGGCCTTGCTCTAAGAACAAGGAGAAAGCTGACTTAACAGAATGGGAGGGAGCAAAAGTCCTTGTACCCATGCCAAAGCAGTGTCAAAGATTCTCTTTGTAGTTATTTCTCTAAAAGCTTACCCCACAGAGGAGCTACAACTCCTCTCTACTTTGCTGTAAGGGGGATGGAGATGAGTTCCAAACATGTTTGTATTATGCTGATTAAACCTTGCTTATTACAGACTGGACCTCTCTGGTGGTCTTTCTCTGGGGGTCATAATCTGGGCACAACATTTAGTGCATTGGCCTGGAACCCCAGGGATTCCACCGGAATGATGAAAGTCTGGACGTTTATTAGCATCTACCGGTGAGAGAGCTCTCTTTGTCTTTTGTCTCTTGTCTCTTTGTCTCTGTCATCTTGTCTGTCTGACTATGGTTGCTTTGGTTTAGTACCGGTCAGCTGATTTGGGATTTTGGTATTGACAGGTGTTCTCTGAAGCGGACACGCTTGTACAGAGACCCTGGATCAGCAAGGGATGCCTTGTCTTCCATTTCCAGACAGGGGCCTTTCTGGCCCCAGGTCTTTTTTAGACTGGGAGTTTTGCTCCCAGATGGGAATTCTCCCAGTTCCGGGTCAATAGACAGGGGCCAGCATTCTCCCATCCCTGGGTCGTTTGCAGCTACCTCAAAGAAAGCTGTTTGGGTTTCTTCCACCGTGGGAGAAAGTGTCACTGTGTCTTGTCCCAGGAATTTGTCAAAATCTCTTTGTGTTATGTTATGGTAATTGTTGCTTTGTTTTTAATTTCTCTCAACTTCTATCCTAGAGGATCCTTCAGCTCCTCTGGAGCCCCAGCCCCCTCCCCTGCAGACCCTAGGGATGGAGAAGAGAGAGGCAAAATCTTATAGAGCACCAGAAAGAAACTGGGTGTGGAGAGGGTAGGGGGTGCATGCCTATGACTTGGAATGTCTTTGGGGCCACTACATCCGGTTAATGATGATCCCCTGGAGTTCCAGAAAACTGTTGTCTCTTTGCTTATTATGTTTAAGACTGGACTGACGAGGACTAAAAAGAAAAAATAAGACAAAACTTAAATGTAAAAATACAGCTGACTTGACAGCAGCCCATCTAGGGTCTGTATCCCTAGCCCTGAGCCAGGTCTGATGGCAGAGAATACACTGCCTGGATGCTTAGAGCTAAGCCTTGAGCCTGGAAAATGCTACGTGGCAGAGGATCTTTGGGGCTTGCGGGGCTCCAAGGCCAGGGAGCAGCGTCACCTGGGACAGAGCAGGCTACAAAGTCGTCAAGCACCCTGCTGAGGGCAGAGGAATGCCTCTTCAGAAGACAGGAGGTGGAGCTAGTGCCAGAGAGGCTGGCTGCAGCAGAACAGGGCAGCCCCCTTTCCCTTGTTCTCTCTCTGTATCTTGAGGGCCTTTGCTTTGACAGGAGAGAGGGACATGCAGGCGCGTGACATGGAATTGACTGCTTGCAATTAAAAACCTGGGTAAATGTAAAACAGAGAATCTGAGTTCAAGGTCAAAAAAAGGTTAAAAAAAACTCTTTTACAAAAGCTTTGGCAGCCAAGGACACTCTCTGTGCCTCTTTTCTTGTCTGAGCCAAGTTCTTTAGTGTGATAACACTCAAGGTTCTTCTGCTGCCCAGCAGTTTCTCCTCTTAACCCTTTCCTGTCCTGATATTGCTTACAAGAAGTTTTAAATTTTATCAACCTGTAACTTTAAAAAATATTGATTTAAAAATAAATTTCAAAGATACATTATGTCTAAAAATGCTTTTGTTTCCACAGGGGGAAAATGGGTTATAAAAAATTACAAAAGGTATATAAAAAGTCACAAAAGATATAAAAAAAATTATAAAAGGCCAATAGATGTTTGCTGTATTTTCTTGTACCTAAATGTTTAACGTTTAATTCTGTTTATTTTAAATTCTGTTTGTTTTGTTAAAACGTCATGTTTATTTCTTAAGAACATTTGTATGTTTTATTAAAAAATTAGCCTTTGATAATTATAAGTTTTGTACTTGTAATTTTTCTCTGAGCTCTGGTCATTAGATTTGGGTTCACAAAAATTTAAATGTCTTTTTGATATATATAATGTTAGAAACTGTTTTATGCTGTTCTTTATTGATATATAAGATTGTCAGTTACCACCCAGAATAGCTGGGACTAGACTCCCCAAAAAAAGTTACGAGAAAAAACACCAATGCCAAGTGATAGTCACCAAAAACATCAGCTACAATAAATTAGGTTATAAAACATATATGCTTATAAAATGTTTCATATTGTTAATATTTAGATTTTATTCTCATTGTCTTTGCTAAAATCATTAATTTAAAGGTTCAAGCTGACAAAAATATGGTATATAATTCTGCTCTGTTAAAAATACTAGTTAATAATCAATCATCCTCAAAGTACTAATATAAATGCAGGGATAAGCCTTATTTAGTCCCCTATATATGTTCCAAAGCTTAAAACAAGTAATTTAAAATAAAATCTGTCTAATGAGAGATACCTAAGCAGCCCCAAATACTTCAGAGATCTATAAAAATGGCATTTAAAATAAAATTTAAAAAGGTTGTGTCAGACAGAGACCCTGAGATCCTAACAGTGACCCAAGGTCTCCAAAGAAGACTATGGGACCCCACAATGTCTCCACCTGGATAACAATTATGCTGACCACTGGGAACCATGACCCCCAGTACAGCACTGGCTGTCAGGACCCAGCCCAGACTGTGAACAAACAGTAGAACCTTGGAGAATTGATTGCACCACTTTTGCCTAGACAAAATAAGGTCAGTCTTTTCCACATCACTCTTCCACAGTAACCAATCACCCTAGAGGTCTGGTAAAGCCTGCTGTTCTGATACGTCTGCCTCCAGTGCTATGGAGACCTGGGTATGACTTTATATGGGCTGGTCTCTGTCATTTTTCCGTTTGTCTGTATTTAAATATAATTTATTTATCCTTCTAAGATTTCTGTATTAATGGCTAGGCCAGCTATAATATCAATTTAAGAGCAAAAAGGATATCCAGATACTTACACAAAGCTATAGCCAGCTTGTTAGCTCATTATATATAAAATCTGAGGATATAAAAGTTCATAAACAATAAAACAATGACTATATACTAGTTAGGTTACAAGCTCAGGATTTTCTGTGTTTTTGCTGGGACTCAAAGGTATAAGTCTATTTTTACTGTTTTATAGATAACTGTTATTTGCTATTTCTATAATATGAATTTTAATATGGGCCTAAAAGTTTCAAATGTATTAACTTCTGTTCCTAGTTTAAATTTGTTTCAACAGGTTTTGCCTTGGTTGGTGGATAAAAACAAGCATCAATTGCTTACTACAACCTGCTCCAAATGACTGTGGACCATGGACTTGTTAAAAACTGATGTGGACCAGTCTAGTCGATGTAAGTGCTCCCTGCCTCTTCAACAAAGTCCACAAACCAAACGTTCCTAAAATTTTCTCTTTTTGACTAGCATTTCATTCACCTTTGTTAACCCTTATCAACAACGCCCTAAAGCCAGCTAGAAGCAGTTAAAAGAATACATCATCCAATTATCCCTGGTTAAAATGCTAAGTAAAAAAAAAAAAAAAAACCATAAAAAACAATTCTGTAATTGTAAAAGACAATTTGGCCAATGTTAGCAAAGCCAGCCCATGATTGAGCTTAGGACCAAAAGGAGTGGGGTATGTGGAACCCTCACCCCTTATTCTCAAAGGGGCAAAAAGAAATTTCCCAGCAGAATGTTTTCCCAGGAAGATAGTGGCATTCCCCTCTCCCACCCAGGAGACTCCAAGCACAAGGTCACTTAGCTCAGCCCACCCAGCCACCTGGTACAGACTGATAAAGATGGCCTAACTCAAGAACAGGGGCCTTGCTCTAAGAACAAGGAGAAAGCTGACTTAACAGAATGGGAGGGAGCAAAAGTCCTTGTACCCATGCCAAAGCAGTGTCAAAGATTCTCTTTGTAGTTATTTCTCTAAAAGCTTACCCCACAGAGGAGCTACAACTCCTCTCTACTTTGCTGTAAGGGGGATGGAGATGAGTTCCAAACATGTTTGTATTATGCTGATTAAACCTTGCTTATTACAGACTGGACCTCTCTGGTGGTCTTTCTCTGGGGGTCATAATCTGGGCACAACATTTAGTGCATTGGCCTGGAACCCCAGGGATTCCACCGGAATGATGAAAGTCTGGACGTTTATTAGCATCTACCGGTGAGAGAGCTCTCTTTGTCTTTTGTCTCTTGTCTCTTTGTCTCTGTCATCTTGTCTGTCTGACTATGGTTGCTTTGGTTTAGTACCGGTCAGCTGATTTGGGATTTTGGTATTGACAGGTGTTCTCTGAAGCGGACACGCTTGTACAGAGACCCTGGATCAGCAAGGGATGCCTTGTCTTCCATTTCCAGACAGGGGCCTTTCTGGCCCCAGGTCTTTTTTAGACTGGGAGTTTTGCTCCCAGATGGGAATTCTCCCAGTTCCGGGTCAATAGACAGGGGCCAGCATTCTCCCATCCCTGGGTCGTTTGCAGCTACCTCAAAGAAAGCTGTTTGGGTTTCTTCCACCGTGGGAGAAAGTGTCACTGTGTCTTGTCCCAGGAATTTGTCAAAATCTCTTTGTGTTATGTTATGGTAATTGTTGCTTTGTTTTTAATTTCTCTCAACTTCTATCCTAGAGGATCCTTCAGCTCCTCTGGAGCCCCAGCCCCCTCCCCTGCAGACCCTAGGGATGGAGAAGAGAGAGGCAAAATCTTATAGAGCACCAGAAAGAAACTGGGTGTGGAGAGGGTAGGGGGTGCATGCCTATGACTTGGAATGTCTTTGGGGCCACTACATCCGGTTAATGATGATCCCCTGGAGTTCCAGAAAACTGTTGTCTCTTTGCTTATTATGTTTAAGACTGGACTGACGAGGACTAAAAAGAAAAAATAAGACAAAACTTAAATGTAAAAATACAGCTGACTTGACAGCAGCCCATCTAGGGTCTGTATCCCTAGCCCTGAGCCAGGTCTGATGGCAGAGAATACACTGCCTGGATGCTTAGAGCTAAGCCTTGAGCCTGGAAAATGCTACGTGGCAGAGGATCTTTGGGGCTTGCGGGGCTCCAAGGCCAGGGAGCAGCGTCACCTGGGACAGAGCAGGCTACAAAGTCGTCAAGCACCCTGCTGAGGGCAGAGGAATGCCTCTTCAGAAGACAGGAGGTGGAGCTAGTGCCAGAGAGGCTGGCTGCAGCAGAACAGGGCAGCCCCCTTTCCCTTGTTCTCTCTCTGTATCTTGAGGGCCTTTGCTTTGACAGGAGAGAGGGACATGCAGGCGCGTGACATGGAATTGACTGCTTGCAATTAAAAACCTGGGTAAATGTAAAACAGAGAATCTGAGTTCAAGGTCAAAAAAAGGTTAAAAAAAACTCTTTTACAAAAGCTTTGGCAGCCAAGGACACTCTCTGTGCCTCTTTTCTTGTCTGAGCCAAGTTCTTTAGTGTGATAACACTCAAGGTTCTTCTGCTGCCCAGCAGTTTCTCCTCTTAACCCTTTCCTGTCCTGATATTGCTTACAAGAAGTTTTAAATTTTATCAACCTGTAACTTTAAAAAATATTGATTTAAAAATAAATTTCAAAGATACATTATGTCTAAAAATGCTTTTGTTTCCACAGGGGGAAAATGGGTTATAAAAAATTACAAAAGGTATATAAAAAGTCACAAAAGATATAAAAAAAATTATAAAAGGCCAATAGATGTTTGCTGTATTTTCTTGTACCTAAATGTTTAACGTTTAATTCTGTTTATTTTAAATTCTGTTTGTTTTGTTAAAACGTCATGTTTATTTCTTAAGAACATTTGTATGTTTTATTAAAAAATTAGCCTTTGATAATTATAAGTTTTGTACTTGTAATTTTTCTCTGAGCTCTGGTCATTAGATTTGGGTTCACAAAAATTTAAATGTCTTTTTGATATATATAATGTTAGAAACTGTTTTATGCTGTTCTTTATTGATATATAAGATTGTCAGTTACCACCCAGAATAGCTGGGACTAGACTCCCCAAAAAAAGTTACGAGAAAAAACACCAATGCCAAGTGATAGTCACCAAAAACATCAGCTACAATAAATTAGGTTATAAAACATATATGCTTATAAAATGTTTCATATTGTTAATATTTAGATTTTATTCTCATTGTCTTTGCTAAAATCATTAATTTAAAGGTTCAAGCTGACAAAAATATGGTATATAATTCTGCTCTGTTAAAAATACTAGTTAATAATCAATCATCCTCAAAGTACTAATATAAATGCAGGGATAAGCCTTATTTAGTCCCCTATATATGTTCCAAAGCTTAAAACAAGTAATTTAAAATAAAATCTGTCTAATGAGAGATACCTAAGCAGCCCCAAATACTTCAGAGATCTATAAAAATGGCATTTAAAATAAAATTTAAAAAGGTTGTGTCAGACAGAGACCCTGAGATCCTAACAGTGACCCAAGGTCTCCAAAGAAGACTATGGGACCCCACAATGTCTCCACCTGGATAACAATTATGCTGACCACTGGGAACCATGACCCCCAGTACAGCACTGGCTGTCAGGACCCAGCCCAGACTGTGAACAAACAGTAGAACCTTGGAGAATTGATTGCACCACTTTTGCCTAGACAAAATAAGGTCAGTCTTTTCCACATCACTCTTCCACAGTAACCAATCACCCTAGAGGTCTGGTAAAGCCTGCTGTTCTGATACGTCTGCCTCCAGTGCTATGGAGACCTGGGTATGACTTTATATGGGCTGGTCTCTGTCATTTTTCCGTTTGTCTGTATTTAAATATAATTTATTTATCCTTCTAAGATTTCTGTATTAATGGCTAGGCCAGCTATAATATCAATTTAAGAGCAAAAAGGATATCCAGATACTTACACAAAGCTATAGCCAGCTTGTTAGCTCATTATATATAAAATCTGAGGATATAAAAGTTCATAAACAATAAAACAATGACTATATACTAGTTAGGTTACAAGCTCAGGATTTTCTGTGTTTTTGCTGGGACTCAAAGGTATAAGTCTATTTTTACTGTTTTATAGATAACTGTTATTTGCTATTTCTATAATATGAATTTTAATATGGGCCTAAAAGTTTCAAATGTATTAACTTCTGTTCCTAGTTTAAATTTGTTTCAACAGGTTTTGCCTTGGTTGGTGGATAAAAACAAGCATCAATTGCTTACTACAACCTGCTCCAAATGACTGTGGACCATGGACTTGTTAAAAACTGATGTGGACCAGTCTAGTCGATGTAAGTGCTCCCTGCCTCTTCAACAAAGTCCACAAACCAAACGTTCCTAAAATTTTCTCTTTTTGACTAGCATTTCATTCACCTTTGTTAACCCTTATCAACAACGCCCTAAAGCCAGCTAGAAGCAGTTAAAAGAATACATCATCCAATTATCCCTGGTTAAAACGCTAAGTAAAAAAAAAAAAAACCATAAAAAACAATTCTGTAATTGTAAAAGACAATTTGGCCAATGTTAGCAAAGCCAGCCCATGATTGAGCTTAGGACCAAAAGGAGTGGGGTGTGTGGAACCCTCACCCCTTATTCTCAAAGGGGCAAAAAGAAATTTCCCAGCAGAATGTTTTCCCAGGAAGATAGTGGCATTCCCCTCTCCCACCCAGGAGACTCCAAGCACAAGGTCACTTAGCTCAGCCCACCCAGCCACCTGGTACAGACTGATAAAGATGGCCTAACTCAAGAACAGGGGCCTTGCTCTAAGAACAAGGAGAAAGCTGACTTAACAGAATGGGAGGGAGCAAAAGTCCTTGTACCCATGCCAAAGCAGTGTCAAAGATTCTCTTTGTAGTTATTTCTCTAAAAGCTTACCCCACAGAGGAGCTACAACTCCTCTCTACTTTGCTGTAAGGGGGATGGAGATGAGTTCCAAACATGTTTGTATTATGCTGATTAAACCTTGCTTATTACAGACTGGACCTCTCTGGTGGTCTTTCTCTGGGGGTCATAATCTGGGCACAACATTTAGTGCATTGGCCTGGAACCCCAGGGATTCCACCGGAATGATGAAAGTCTGGACGTTTATTAGCATCTACCGGTGAGAGAGCTCTCTTTGTCTTTTGTCTCTTGTCTCTTTGTCTCTGTCATCTTGTCTGTCTGACTATGGTTGCTTTGGTTTAGTACCGGTCAGCTGATTTGGGATTTTGGTATTGACAGGTGTTCTCTGAAGCGGACACGCTTGTACAGAGACCCTGGATCAGCAAGGGATGCCTTGTCTTCCATTTCCAGACAGGGGCCTTTCTGGCCCCAGGTCTTTTTTAGACTGGGAGTTTTGCTCCCAGATGGGAATTCTCCCAGTTCCGGGTCAATAGACAGGGGCCAGCATTCTCCCATCCCTGGGTCGTTTGCAGCTACCTCAAAGAAAGCTGTTTGGGTTTCTTCCACCGTGGGAGAAAGTGTCACTGTGTCTTGTCCCAGGAATTTGTCAAAATCTCTTTGTGTTATGTTATGGTAATTGTTGCTTTGTTTTTAATTTCTCTCAACTTCTATCCTAGAGGATCCTTCAGCTCCTCTGGAGCCCCAGCCCCCTCCCCTGCAGACCCTAGGGATGGAGAAGAGAGAGGCAAAATCTTATAGAGCACCAGAAAGAAACTGGGTGTGGAGAGGGTAGGGGGTGCATGCCTATGACTTGGAATGTCTTTGGGGCCACTACATCCGGTTAATGATGATCCCCTGGAGTTCCAGAAAACTGTTGTCTCTTTGCTTATTATGTTTAAGACTGGACTGACGAGGACTAAAAAGAAAAAATAAGACAAAACTTAAATGTAAAAATACAGCTGACTTGACAGCAGCCCATCTAGGGTCTGTATCCCTAGCCCTGAGCCAGGACTGATGGCAGAGAATACACTGCCTGGATGCTTAGAGCTAAGCCTTGAGCCTGGAAAATGCTACGTGGCAGAGGATCTTTGGGGCTTGCGGGGCTCCAAGGCCAGGGAGCAGCGTCACCTGGGACAGAGCAGGCTACAAAGTCGTCAAGCACCCTGCTGAGGGCAGAGGAATGCCTCTTCAGAAGACAGGAGGTGGAGCTAGTGCCAGAGAGGCTGGCTGCAGCAGAACAGGGCAGCCCCCTTTCCCTTGTTCTCTCTCTGTATCTTGAGGGCCTTTGCTTTGACAGGAGAGAGGGACATGCAGGCGCGTGACATGGAATTGACTGCTTGCAATTAAAAACCTGGGTAAATGTAAAACAGAGAATCTGAGTTCAAGGTCAAAAAAAGGTTAAAAAAAACTCTTTTACAAAAGCTTTGGCAGCCAAGGACACTCTCTGTGCCTCTTTTCTTGTCTGAGCCAAGTTCTTTAGTGTGATAACACTCAAGGTTCTTCTGCTGCCCAGCAGTTTCTCCTCTTAACCCTTTCCTGTCCTGATATTGCTTACAAGAAGTTTTAAATTTTATCAACCTGTAACTTTAAAAAATATTGATTTAAAAATAAATTTCAAAGATACATTATGTCTAAAAATGCTTTTGTTTCCACAGGGGGAAAATGGGTTATAAAAAATTACAAAAGGTATATAAAAAGTCACAAAAGATATAAAAAAAATTATAAAAGGCCAATAGATGTTTGCTGTATTTTCTTGTACCTAAATGTTTAACGTTTAATTCTGTTTATTTTAAATTCTGTTTGTTTTGTTAAAACGTCATGTTTATTTCTTAAGAACATTTGTATGTTTTATTAAAAAATTAGCCTTTGATAATTATAAGTTTTGTACTTGTAATTTTTCTCTGAGCTCTGGTCATTAGATTTGGGTTCACAAAAATTTAAATGTCTTTTTGATATATATAATGTTAGAAACTGTTTTATGCTGTTCTTTATTGATATATAAGATTGTCAGTTACCACCCAGAATAGCTGGGACTAGACTCCCCAAAAAAAGTTACGAGAAAAAACACCAATGCCAAGTGATAGTCACCAAAAACATCAGCTACAATAAATTAGGTTATAAAACATATATGCTTATAAAATGTTTCATATTGTTAATATTTAGATTTTATTCTCATTGTCTTTGCTAAAATCATTAATTTAAAGGTTCAAGCTGACAAAAATATGGTATATAATTCTGCTCTGTTAAAAATACTAGTTAATAATCAATCATCCTCAAAGTACTAATATAAATGCAGGGATAAGCCTTATTTAGTCCCCTATATATGTTCCAAAGCTTAAAACAAGTAATTTAAAATAAAATCTGTCTAATGAGAGATACCTAAGCAGCCCCAAATACTTCAGAGATCTATAAAAATGGCATTTAAAATAAAATTTAAAAAGGTTGTGTCAGACAGAGACCCTGAGATCCTAACAGTGACCCAAGGTCTCCAAAGAAGACTATGGGACCCCACAATGTCTCCACCTGGATAACAATTATGCTGACCACTGGGAACCATGACCCCCAGTACAGCACTGGCTGTCAGGACCCAGCCCAGACTGTGAACAAACAGTAGAACCTTGGAGAATTGATTGCACCACTTTTGCCTAGACAAAATAAGGTCAGTCTTTTCCACATCACTCTTCCACAGTAACCAATCACCCTAGAGGTCTGGTAAAGCCTGCTGTTCTGATACGTCTGCCTCCAGTGCTATGGAGACCTGGGTATGACTTTATATGGGCTGGTCTCTGTCATTTTTCCGTTTGTCTGTATTTAAATATAATTTATTTATCCTTCTAAGATTTCTGTATTAATGGCTAGGCCAGCTATAATATCAATTTAAGAGCAAAAAGGATATCCAGATACTTACACAAAGCTATAGCCAGCTTGTTAGCTCATTATATATAAAATCTGAGGATATAAAAGTTCATAAACAATAAAACAATGACTATATACTAGTTAGGTTACAAGCTCAGGATTTTCTGTGTTTTTGCTGGGACTCAAAGGTATAAGTCTATTTTTACTGTTTTATAGATAACTGTTATTTGCTATTTCTATAATATGAATTTTAATATGGGCCTAAAAGTTTCAAATGTATTAACTTCTGTTCCTAGTTTAAATTTGTTTCAACAGGTTTTGCCTTGGTTGGTGGATAAAAACAAGCATCAATTGCTTACTACAACCTGCTCCAAATGACTGTGGACCATGGACTTGTTAAAAACTGATGTGGACCAGTCTAGTCGATGTAAGTGCTCCCTGCCTCTTCAACAAAGTCCACAAACCAAACGTTCCTAAAATTTTCTCTTTTTGACTAGCATTTCATTCACCTTTGTTAACCCTTATCAACAACGCCCTAAAGCCAGCTAGAAGCAGTTAAAAGAATACATCATCCAATTATCCCTGGTTAAAATGCTAAGTAAAAAAAAAAAAAAAAAACCATAAAAAACAATTCTGTAATTGTAAAAGACAATTTGGCCAATGTTAGCAAAGCCAGCCCATGATTGAGCTTAGGACCAAAAGGAGTGGGGTATGTGGAACCCTCACCCCTTATTCTCAAAGGGGCAAAAAGAAATTTCCCAGCAGAATGTTTTCCCAGGAAGATAGTGGCATTCCCCTCTCCCACCCAGGAGACTCCAAGCACAAGGTCACTTAGCTCAGCCCACCCAGCCACCTGGTACAGACTGATAAAGATGGCCTAACTCAAGAACAGGGGCCTTGCTCTAAGAACAAGGAGAAAGCTGACTTAACAGAATGGGAGGGAGCAAAAGTCCTTGTACCCATGCCAAAGCAGTGTCAAAGATTCTCTTTGTAGTTATTTCTCTAAAAGCTTACCCCACAGAGGAGCTACAACTCCTCTCTACTTTGCTGTAAGGGGGATGGAGATGAGTTCCAAACATGTTTGTATTATGCTGATTAAACCTTGCTTATTACAGACTGGACCTCTCTGGTGGTCTTTCTCTGGGGGTCATAATCTGGGCACAACATTTAGTGCATTGGCCTGGAACCCCAGGGATTCCACCGGAATGATGAAAGTCTGGACGTTTATTAGCATCTACCGGTGAGAGAGCTCTCTTTGTCTTTTGTCTCTTGTCTCTTTGTCTCTGTCATCTTGTCTGTCTGACTATGGTTGCTTTGGTTTAGTACCGGTCAGCTGATTTGGGATTTTGGTATTGACAGGTGTTCTCTGAAGCGGACACGCTTGTACAGAGACCCTGGATCAGCAAGGGATGCCTTGTCTTCCATTTCCAGACAGGGGCCTTTCTGGCCCCAGGTCTTTTTTAGACTGGGAGTTTTGCTCCCAGATGGGAATTCTCCCAGTTCCGGGTCAATAGACAGGGGCCAGCATTCTCCCATCCCTGGGTCGTTTGCAGCTACCTCAAAGAAAGCTGTTTGGGTTTCTTCCACCGTGGGAGAAAGTGTCACTGTGTCTTGTCCCAGGAATTTGTCAAAATCTCTTTGTGTTATGTTATGGTAATTGTTGCTTTGTTTTTAATTTCTCTCAACTTCTATCCTAGAGGATCCTTCAGCTCCTCTGGAGCCCCAGCCCCCTCCCCTGCAGACCCTAGGGATGGAGAAGAGAGAGGCAAAATCTTATAGAGCACCAGAAAGAAACTGGGTGTGGAGAGGGTAGGGGGTGCATGCCTATGACTTGGAATGTCTTTGGGGCCACTACATCCGGTTAATGATGATCCCCTGGAGTTCCAGAAAACTGTTGTCTCTTTGCTTATTATGTTTAAGACTGGACTGACGAGGACTAAAAAGAAAAAATAAGACAAAACTTAAATGTAAAAATACAGCTGACTTGACAGCAGCCCATCTAGGGTCTGTATCCCTAGCCCTGAGCCAGGTCTGATGGCAGAGAATACACTGCCTGGATGCTTAGAGCTAAGCCTTGAGCCTGGAAAATGCTACGTGGCAGAGGATCTTTGGGGCTTGCGGGGCTCCAAGGCCAGGGAGCAGCGTCACCTGGGACAGAGCAGGCTACAAAGTCGTCAAGCACCCTGCTGAGGGCAGAGGAATGCCTCTTCAGAAGACAGGAGGTGGAGCTAGTGCCAGAGAGGCTGGCTGCAGCAGAACAGGGCAGCCCCCTTTCCCTTGTTCTCTCTCTGTATCTTGAGGGCCTTTGCTTTGACAGGAGAGAGGGACATGCAGGCGCGTGACATGGAATTGACTGCTTGCAATTAAAAACCTGGGTAAATGTAAAACAGAGAATCTGAGTTCAAGGTCAAAAAAAGGTTAAAAAAAACTCTTTTACAAAAGCTTTGGCAGCCAAGGACACTCTCTGTGCCTCTTTTCTTGTCTGAGCCAAGTTCTTTAGTGTGATAACACTCAAGGTTCTTCTGCTGCCCAGCAGTTTCTCCTCTTAACCCTTTCCTGTCCTGATATTGCTTACAAGAAGTTTTAAATTTTATCAACCTGTAACTTTAAAAAATATTGATTTAAAAATAAATTTCAAAGATACATTATGTCTAAAAATGCTTTTGTTTCCACAGGGGGAAAATGGGTTATAAAAAATTACAAAAGGTATATAAAAAGTCACAAAAGATATAAAAAAAATTATAAAAGGCCAATAGATGTTTGCTGTATTTTCTTGTACCTAAATGTTTAACGTTTAATTCTGTTTATTTTAAATTCTGTTTGTTTTGTTAAAACGTCATGTTTATTTCTTAAGAACATTTGTATGTTTTATTAAAAAATTAGCCTTTGATAATTATAAGTTTTGTACTTGTAATTTTTCTCTGAGCTCTGGTCATTAGATTTGGGTTCACAAAAATTTAAATGTCTTTTTGATATATATAATGTTAGAAACTGTTTTATGCTGTTCTTTATTGATATATAAGATTGTCAGTTACCACCCAGAATAGCTGGGACTAGACTCCCCAAAAAAAGTTACGAGAAAAAACACCAATGCCAAGTGATAGTCACCAAAAACATCAGCTACAATAAATTAGGTTATAAAACATATATGCTTATAAAATGTTTCATATTGTTAATATTTAGATTTTATTCTCATTGTCTTTGCTAAAATCATTAATTTAAAGGTTCAAGCTGACAAAAATATGGTATATAATTCTGCTCTGTTAAAAATACTAGTTAATAATCAATCATCCTCAAAGTACTAATATAAATGCAGGGATAAGCCTTATTTAGTCCCCTATATATGTTCCAAAGCTTAAAACAAGTAATTTAAAATAAAATCTGTCTAATGAGAGATACCTAAGCAGCCCCAAATACTTCAGAGATCTATAAAAATGGCATTTAAAATAAAATTTAAAAAGGTTGTGTCAGACAGAGACCCTGAGATCCTAACAGTGACCCAAGGTCTCCAAAGAAGACTATGGGACCCCACAATGTCTCCACCTGGATAACAATTATGCTGACCACTGGGAACCATGACCCCCAGTACAGCACTGGCTGTCAGGACCCAGCCCAGACTGTGAACAAACAGTAGAACCTTGGAGAATTGATTGCACCACTTTTGCCTAGACAAAATAAGGTCAGTCTTTTCCACATCACTCTTCCACAGTAACCAATCACCCTAGAGGTCTGGTAAAGCCTGCTGTTCTGATACGTCTGCCTCCAGTGCTATGGAGACCTGGGTATGACTTTATATGGGCTGGTCTCTGTCATTTTTCCGTTTGTCTGTATTTAAATATAATTTATTTATCCTTCTAAGATTTCTGTATTAATGGCTAGGCCAGCTATAATATCAATTTAAGAGCAAAAAGGATATCCAGATACTTACACAAAGCTATAGCCAGCTTGTTAGCTCATTATATATAAAATCTGAGGATATAAAAGTTCATAAACAATAAAACAATGACTATATACTAGTTAGGTTACAAGCTCAGGATTTTCTGTGTTTTTGCTGGGACTCAAAGGTATAAGTCTATTTTTACTGTTTTATAGATAACTGTTATTTGCTATTTCTATAATATGAATTTTAATATGGGCCTAAAAGTTTCAAATGTATTAACTTCTGTTCCTAGTTTAAATTTGTTTCAACAGGTTTTGCCTTGGTTGGTGGATAAAAACAAGCATCAATTGCTTACTACAACCTGCTCCAAATGACTGTGGACCATGGACTTGTTAAAAACTGATGTGGACCAGTCTAGTCGATGTAAGTGCTCCCTGCCTCTTCAACAAAGTCCACAAACCAAACGTTCCTAAAATTTTCTCTTTTTGACTAGCATTTCATTCACCTTTGTTAACCCTTATCAACAACGCCCTAAAGCCAGCTAGAAGCAGTTAAAAGAATACATCATCCAATTATCCCTGGTTAAAACGCTAAGTAAAAAAAAAAAAAACCATAAAAAACAATTCTGTAATTGTAAAAGACAATTTGGCCAATGTTAGCAAAGCCAGCCCATGATTGAGCTTAGGACCAAAAGGAGTGGGGTGTGTGGAACCCTCACCCCTTATTCTCAAAGGGGCAAAAAGAAATTTCCCAGCAGAATGTTTTCCCAGGAAGATAGTGGCATTCCCCTCTCCCACCCAGGAGACTCCAAGCACAAGGTCACTTAGCTCAGCCCACCCAGCCACCTGGTACAGACTGATAAAGATGGCCTAACTCAAGAACAGGGGCCTTGCTCTAAGAACAAGGAGAAAGCTGACTTAACAGAATGGGAGGGAGCAAAAGTCCTTGTACCCATGCCAAAGCAGTGTCAAAGATTCTCTTTGTAGTTATTTCTCTAAAAGCTTACCCCACAGAGGAGCTACAACTCCTCTCTACTTTGCTGTAAGGGGGATGGAGATGAGTTCCAAACATGTTTGTATTATGCTGATTAAACCTTGCTTATTACAGACTGGACCTCTCTGGTGGTCTTTCTCTGGGGGTCATAATCTGGGCACAACATTTAGTGCATTGGCCTGGAACCCCAGGGATTCCACCGGAATGATGAAAGTCTGGACGTTTATTAGCATCTACCGGTGAGAGAGCTCTCTTTGTCTTTTGTCTCTTGTCTCTTTGTCTCTGTCATCTTGTCTGTCTGACTATGGTTGCTTTGGTTTAGTACCGGTCAGCTGATTTGGGATTTTGGTATTGACAGGTGTTCTCTGAAGCGGACACGCTTGTACAGAGACCCTGGATCAGCAAGGGATGCCTTGTCTTCCATTTCCAGACAGGGGCCTTTCTGGCCCCAGGTCTTTTTTAGACTGGGAGTTTTGCTCCCAGATGGGAATTCTCCCAGTTCCGGGTCAATAGACAGGGGCCAGCATTCTCCCATCCCTGGGTCGTTTGCAGCTACCTCAAAGAAAGCTGTTTGGGTTTCTTCCACCGTGGGAGAAAGTGTCACTGTGTCTTGTCCCAGGAATTTGTCAAAATCTCTTTGTGTTATGTTATGGTAATTGTTGCTTTGTTTTTAATTTCTCTCAACTTCTATCCTAGAGGATCCTTCAGCTCCTCTGGAGCCCCAGCCCCCTCCCCTGCAGACCCTAGGGATGGAGAAGAGAGAGGCAAAATCTTATAGAGCACCAGAAAGAAACTGGGTGTGGAGAGGGTAGGGGGTGCATGCCTATGACTTGGAATGTCTTTGGGGCCACTACATCTGGTTAATGATGATCCCCTGGAGTTCCAGAAAACTGTTGTCTCTTTGCTTATTATGTTTAAGACTGGACTGACGAGGACTAAAAAGAAAAAATAAGACAAAACTTAAATGTAAAAATACAGCTGACTTGACAGCAGCCCATCTAGGGTCTGTATCCCTAGCCCTGAGCCAGGACTGATGGCAGAGAATACACTGCCTGGATGCTTAGAGCTAAGCCTTGAGCCTGGAAAATGCTACGTGGCAGAGGATCTTTGGGGCTTGAGGGGCTCCAAGGCCAGGGAGCAGCGTCACCTGGGACAGAGCAGGCTACAAAGTCGTCAAGCACCCTGCTGAGGGCAGAGGAATGCCTCTTCAGAAGACAGGAGGTGGAGCTAGTGCCAGAGAGGCTGGCTGCAGCAGAACAGGGCAGCCCCCTTTCCCTTGTTCTCTCTCTGTATCTTGAGGGCCTTTGCTTTGACAGGAGAGAGGGACATGCAGGCGCGTGACATGGAATTGACTGCTTGCAATTAAAAACCTGGGTAAATGTAAAACAGAGAATCTGAGTTCAAGGTCAAAAAAAGGTTAAAAAAAACTCTTTTACAAAAGCTTTGGCAGCCAAGGACACTCTCTGTGCCTCTTTTCTTGTCTGAGCCAAGTTCTTTAGTGTGATAACACTCAAGGTTCTTCTGCTGCCCAGCAGTTTCTCCTCTTAACCCTTTCCTGTCCTGATATTGCTTACAAGAAGTTTTAAATTTTATCAACCTGTAACTTTAAAAAATATTGATTTAAAAATAAATTTCAAAGATACATTATGTCTAAAAATGCTTTTGTTTCCACAGGGGGAAAATGGGTTATAAAAAATTACAAAAGGTATATAAAAAGTCACAAAAGATATAAAAAAAATTATAAAAGGCCAATAGATGTTTGCTGTACTTTCTTGTACCTAAATGTTTAACGTTTAATTCTGTTTATTTTAAATTCTGTTTGTTTTGTTAAAACGTCATGTTTATTTCTTAAGAACATTTGTATGTTTTATTAAAAAATTAGCCTTTGATAATTATAAGTTTTGTACTTGTAATTTTTCTCTGAGCTCTGGTCATTAGATTTGGGTTCACAAAAATTTAAATGTCTTTTTGATATATATAATGTTAGAAACTGTTTTATGCTGTTCTTTATTGATATATAAGATTGTCAGTTACCACCCAGAATAGCTGGGACTAGACTCCCCAAAAAAAGTTACGAGAAAAAACACCAATGCCAAGTGATAGTCACCAAAAACATCAGCTACAATAAATTAGGTTATAAAACATATATGCTTATAAAATGTTTCATATTGTTAATATTTAGATTTTATTCTCATTGTCTTTGCTAAAATCATTAATTTAAAGGTTCAAGCTGACAAAAATATGGTATATAATTCTGCTCTGTTAAAAATACTAGTTAATAATCAATCATCCTCAAAGTACTAATATAAATGCAGGGATAAGCCTTATTTAGTCCCCTATATATGTTCCAAAGCTTAAAACAAGTAATTTAAAATAAAATCTGTCTAATGAGAGATACCTAAGCAGCCCCAAATACTTCAGAGATCTATAAAAATGGCATTTAAAATAAAATTTAAAAAGGTTGTGTCAGACAGAGACCCTGAGATCCTAACAGTGACCCAAGGTCTCCAAAGAAGACTATGGGACCCCACAATGTCTCCACCTGGATAACAATTATGCTGACCACTGGGAACCATGACCCCCAGTACAGCACTGGCTGTCAGGACCCAGCCCAGACTGTGAACAAACAGTAGAACCTTGGAGAATTGATTGCACCACTTTTGCCTAGACAAAATAAGGTCAGTCTTTTCCACATCACTCTTCCACAGTAACCAATCACCCTAGAGGTCTGGTAAAGCCTGCTGTTCTGATACGTCTGCCTCCAGTGCTATGGAGACCTGGGTATGACTTTATATGGGCTGGTCTCTGTCATTTTTCCGTTTGTCTGTATTTAAATATAATTTATTTATCCTTCTAAGATTTCTGTATTAATGGCTAGGCCAGCTATAATATCAATTTAAGAGCAAAAAGGATATCCAGATACTTACACAAAGCTATAGCCAGCTTGTTAGCTCATTATATATAAAATCTGAGGATATAAAAGTTCATAAACAATAAAACAATGACTATATACTAGTTAGGTTACAAGCTCAGGATTTTCTGTGTTTTTGCTGGGACTCAAAGGTATAAGTCTATTTTTACTGTTTTATAGATATCTGTTATTTGCTATTTCTATAATATGAATTTTAATATGGGCCTAAAAGTTTCAAATGTATTAACTTCTGTTCCTAGTTTAAATTTGTTTCAACAGGTTTTGCCTTGGTTGGTGGATAAAAACAAGCATCAATTGCTTACTACAACCTGCTCCAAATGACTGTGGACCATGGACTTGTTAAAAACTGATGTGGACCAGTCTAGTCGATGTAAGTGCTCCCTGCCTCTTCAACAAAGTCCACAAACCAAACGTTCCTAAAATTTTCTCTTTTTGACTAGCATTTCATTCACCTTTGTTAACCCTTATCAACAACGCCCTAAAGCCAGCTAGAAGCAGTTAAAAGAATACATCATCCAATTATCCCTGGTTAAAATGCTAAGTAAAAAAAAAAAAAAAAAACCATAAAAAACAATTCTGTAATTGTAAAAGACAATTTGGCCAATGTTAGCAAAGCCAGCCCATGATTGAGCTTAGGACCAAAAGGAGTGGGGTATGTGGAACCCTCACCCCTTATTCTCAAAGGGGCAAAAAGAAATTTCCCAGCAGAATGTTTTCCCAGGAAGATAGTGGCATTCCCCTCTCCCACCCAGGAGACTCCAAGCACAAGGTCACTTAGCTCAGCCCACCCAGCCACCTGGTACAGACTGATAAAGATGGCCTAACTCAAGAACAGGGGCCTTGCTCTAAGAACAAGGAGAAAGCTGACTTAACAGAATGGGAGGGAGCAAAAGTCCTTGTACCCATGCCAAAGCAGTGTCAAAGATTCTCTTTGTAGTTATTTCTCTAAAAGCTTACCCCACAGAGGAGCTACAACTCCTCTCTACTTTGCTGTAAGGGGGATGGAGATGAGTTCCAAACATGTTTGTATTATGCTGATTAAACCTTGCTTATTACAGACTGAACCTATCTGGTGGTCTCTCTCTGGTGGTCATAATCTGGGCACAACAAGAGGCACTGGGATTTTCTGAGTTTGAGACCAGTCTGGCCTACCGAATGTGTTCCACACCTACACAGAAAAATCCTGTCTTAAATCACAAAAGCAAGAAAATCTGAATCAAACAAGATTATGATCTAATTTTAACCTTCTCACCTTCTGGTAGCAGCAATTGCATATAAAGTATATTGAAGTAGAAAAGTCTCTTTTTTATCACCTTGCTCTGGCTACAAGCTCATTCCTTTACTAGTACTAGAGACTACTTCTTTGAAATTTTGGTGAATACTTAAAATCAGTTGAGACATCAAGCCTCATGGGCTGAACAACTACTGGATTCTTGACTTGATCTTTGGGAAAAGGCTGAGAAGCAAAATCTACTGGATTCTTCTATTATAAGTAGCTATTTTAAAACAACCTGAAACACAGCTCATGAGACATTCTACTAGTCCCACTTTTTATTTACATGTTGAGATTCATTCTACCTGTCCTGTTCATGTAGAGAATCTTGAATACTGCAGTTGTATATTTTATCCACCTGACCATGGAGGGAGATGTCCTGGCTAACAATAGTGCTCATGAAGACATTTTTCTAGCTCAATTATTCTCTACATATTCACATTTCCATGAACACTACTCTTTTTATTATTATTCATATTCCTGGAGTTTGCTTCGAATTTAAGGAATAAAACCCATAAACAATGGAGTCATCATTCAGCTTTCCGATGGGGGAAAGACCAATCATCTTTTTTTAAAAATATTTACTTATTTATTTGTTATGTATACAATTGTCTGTCTGTATGTATGCAGCCCAGAAGAGGGCACCAGACCTCATTACAGATAGTTGTAAGTCACCATGTGTTTGCCAGGAACTGAACTCAGGACCTTTGGAAGAGCAGGCAATGCTCTTAACCACTGAGCCATCTCTCCAGCACAAGACAAATCATCTTGATTGAGATCTGGCTCCTGCTTTTCTCTTTTCTGTTGTGTGAATCCCTGTGAAAACCATGTAAAAAGTACCTTCAGTTCATCTGACCTCAGCATGAAGCCACAGAACAAACATCTCCTTTTGTGACCTTAAAAACTCTCTTTAGCTGTTAATATTCTGGGCATTCTTTCCCCCGTGGGACAGGAAAGCCCTACACTCACCAAGCACAGCACAGTGCACTGTACAAGCTAACTGGCCACGTCGTATTCTGGAGGCAAAAGGGAAAGTTCCTATGGAGTGCAAGATTATGATGGTGTTGGCTTTTATAGCCAGGAGCAAGGGCTATTGAAGTGCATATCTTGGCCAATCAAGAAAAGATATTTGACTCCGGTGGATGGAATGGCCTGAAATATCTGTGCTGTCTCTTTAAGTCCTCTTCAGTCCTGTGGGAGGTGTTCTTGTCACTCAGGTCTCACAAGCCAATCAGGCCCTCCAGGTGACCTGCCAGTCAGATGTTCTGCAGGGCTCTTCCGGGCATCCGCATTTAGTCTCGATTTTGCAGAGGAGCACACACGGGTGGTTCCCTGTGTTGAGGTGAAGTTGCTGCTGCAGGAAGTTGATAAACTGAGAGATTTGGCAAGCTGAGAAACCACAACATGGTGAGTGAGGGAATGCTGTCTCCAGATGGGAGGAGCAGAGGGTGAGGTGCGGGAGACAGCGTGGTGCGTCCTCCTTTGATCCACGTGGGAACCTACCACCAGATTCCCTGCATTGTGAAGTCCCATGCGGTCTTTGTTAATTCCTAGACCTAGGTATGGAACTCTGAATAACTTTGTGCTTTGGGCTTAATCCGCTTAGAGAATTGGGAGCAGGGTGCTGTGTGTACAAACATCTTTCTTGTCAACTTTAAAGTGCTAAAGTCGGAGAAGCCTACTTTCTCAAGTATCTTCTCGATATTGAGCACTTTGCATTCATCCTTACATACAATCTCCATTTATATTTAACTATGTGGACGGTATTAAGGCATCTCACCTGTTGGATAGCGCTGCACTTCTAATCCGCAATGTAGAAGAGGATAATTGCTGATGTAAAGAATTTTCCAATGCCTTGGAAATAGTTCAGTCTCAGAAAGTAGAATTAGCTGAGGGAGGGCTGCCTCTACATCACCCAGAAATAAATGTGTTTTAAACAGGGCTCTTAGAGTTTAGGTTGCTAGGGTACACATTGCTCAACTGGATTGTCCAGATATTTGGCTCCAAACCATTACAAACAAAGAAGCCACCACTGATTTAAAACCAGACACCAGGCATATCTCCATATCAAAGAACAACCTCTATCAAGCCTTTCAAGGAGGCATTACAGGTTGGCACCCTAAATGTGTGAAGTGATTTGTTAATAAAAAGGCATATTAATTCTAGAACAGCTGCATTTCCACCCTGTTTGAAAAATAGTTTCTGCGACAAGTTCTCTTATGTTGACTCAGGTGCCCTAGGTCTGCTGCTGTCCAGGGCAATGACCTTGCTGTCCTGTATGATACACTTTCAAAATTCCTTTCAAAAAGGATCGCACCACCTCACAGTTTTAAAATTATGCATGTGAGGCATGTAGTTGACTATGCATTACAATTGCAGGGAAAGGATTTGCATATGGAGCATTCTTTCTGTCCTCAGACCACAATAGGGGGAGGAGTTTAGTGAAGCTGGTGGAGATGCAGCACAGGAAGGGAAAGGTCAGACTGAGGGTGAGAGCTTTCCTCCTTCATAAGTCGTTGAGATTAGCTCTGTGGAATCAGGTAGTCAATTGTAGATGCTCTATGAATGTCCTGATTGACCATTGTTTGCAGTCCACAGACCAGCGCAAAAAGGAATCTGGGAAAGGGAGTGACCTTATCTTTAAACCTAATTGCTATATTTACAGTAGTTCATCTACAAGAATCAGGGTAAAATGTTGTGGCCCTACTTAACAGGACTTTTCTCTATTAAGACATTGATCTTTTGAGAAAATACATGAAAAAAATTTTAATGTGCTTTAATACAAATCCCTAGTCTCTGGAGTACATGACCATAAAGTCTGTCTCAAGTTTTCAAAATCGTTTTTGAGATGACAACTACATCATATTTACATTCTCCTTGCTGCCTCCAAGCCCTAAGATACCTGGATTGTTTTCTAATTCCCTGCCTGTTCTTTAACAACAGTTACAAAGTAACCACAGTTACACAGTTACATTAGTTATGTTATGAATGTGACCTGTTTGTCTGCAGGATTTTCCATCTCTGAGGCAGTAGGATGGCTGAACTGGAGAGTGGGTATGTAATGGAATGTGCACACAAAGGACCCTGTGCTCTAGATGAGGAAGAGGATGTGCTCTAGTAGAGTGGGAAAATGTGTACTAAATACAAACTGTCTAAACTGGGGCCCTGTCTGCTGGGCTGGGAGGGCAGCACTGGAAGGATTGTGCTGTCTGAGTCATTTGATCTCTGATCCTCCTGTAGAGGAGCTGCTAATATTGAGAGGCCTAGCTGAGTGGCCCTAGCCAGTGAGGGATTCTAGGAAGGGTTAGACATCAAGAGTACTAGTGGCAGACAGTTTGTCAGTTCTTTCCATGATTCTCTTCTGTCTCTGCTGTAGGGGGTGGTAAGGAAGACCATAAGCAATCCTGTAATGAGTGGGGCGTATCAGAGCAGGTCTGTTGAAATGTCATTTCTGCTGAGACTGGGAAGTACCATGAGCTAGACTGCAGTTATGTTGGTCCATGTGGTTCATGTTGGCAGTGGCCCTTGTTCTCTGAGCCTCTTTTTGTATATAAATACTACAGCCCTGGAATGGAAGGAAATGATGCTGGTTGTATCTCTGTCCAGAGTACACACATGGGCACTGCTTTTGCTGTGCAGTGGGAAGAGAGATTAGAAAACTGAAGGTTTAGTTTCTAGAAGTTCTGAATATTGCATTCCAGTTTCAGGTTTGTGTTATAAATATTACAAATTGTTTAGGACCTGGTAAAGCAATAGTAGAGTAGAGTGCTTTTAACATGGTGTTACCACTAGCTGCAATGGTGGGATCCAGTGAAGCTTAGTTCCAGAGGACAAAAGGAGTTTCTGATGTGCAGAGATTTCTCAGGTGTGCAATGTGGTAGACAGGTAGATAGGGCACAATCCACATATTCTGCTCTATGCCATGTAGCAGGAAGCAGATTTTAAACAATTTTTAGGTTGTTTTGGGATTGAAAAAGATTAATTAGATTAACACTTCATCAGGCATCTTAAAATATATGCTCAGTTAGCAGAAAGGAGTAATTAAGGCCATAAAGATAGGTTACAGAATAGATTATTAACTTTTACAGTTTTAAATGCTAGTAAAAAGGAAACAACAGCTGTGGGGAGACCTTAGATAATAAAAAAGCCCTGCTAAATTAACCAACCTGTATGCTTTAAAGATACATTGCATTCAGAATAAAAACCACGATATGTATTAAATTGGGGAATAAAGTTATAGATACCACTTCAATCCTTAAAGATTAGCTTCAAACAAAAAGATCTCTTGAGACTGCTCTTCGGGCTGATGATGGAGGGGGAGTTGACTGGGGGAGGGGGAGGGAAATGGGAGGTGGTGGCGGGGAGGAGATAGAAATCTTTAATAAATAAGTAAATAAATAAATAAATAAAAAATCTCTTGAGTAAAAGAAACAGTAGTTCATCAGAGAGCATTACCATTCAATCTTAACTAATTCGTAAGATTAACAGATGTCTTCCTTTTGATTAAATATAATTTCCAACAATAAATCTTCATAAAGATAGGGTTATGGCAGAGTTTTGTTTTATCTTTACAAAAGTATGAAAACATTGATCTAAGGAATCTAAGAACCACTAGACAACCGAGGTATCTAAAAAATAACACATCATCCAAATAAAATATCCTCTTCAAAAGAATAAATTGGCCTAACAGTCACTTATTATAATCATGTTAGGTGTGTTTTCAAGGTGAAACAAAAAGACATTTTGTTTCCTTTTTTTTTTTTTTAAAGATTTATTTATTTATTATGTATACAACATTCTGCCTCCATGTATGCTCACACACCAGAGGAGGGCGCCAGATCTCACTACAGATGGTTGTGAACCACCATGTGGTTGCTGGGAATTGAACTCAGGACCTCTGGAAGAGCAGACAGCGCTCTTAACCACTGAGCCATCTCTCCAGCCCCTGTTTCCTTTTTTTTAAAAGACAGATTCCTCTGGCTTTCCTCAATTCACTTTGTAGAACAGGCTTGCCTCTAACTTAGTGAGATATATCTGCCTCTGCTATGAAAGTGCTGGGATTAAAGGCATGCACCACTATAGCCTGACAAAAATTTATTTTACATAGACAGGTGGTGTTGTTTCTTCATTTTAAATGTTGTTTGCTTTATACTTCCTGTTTACTCAGGGAATATTATATCCCTCTGAGTTCTCTGATGGAGCCAAAAGCTCAATAATTGTAATTATGCATGTTAACAAATTGAAAAAAATGAATTAAAAAATGTATAATGTATATAAGGCTAAGCGGCAGAAACATTATTTAAGGTTAGTAATACCAGTTAGGATAAAAAGTACTTTAGGTACAACACCTTGGGCTTACTAAGATAGGATAGATGATCAAACATTTTCTCTAAATTTACCAAATGCAAATGGATTGGACATTGTTAGTATAATTCTCCTCTGTATATATTATATATAGTTATTGTATTTAGTGTATATAGCTTTACTGTGTTAGTTAAAACCTTCACCTTTTAATAAGACAAATAGGGAAATGTGTGATATATTGATTATATTCTGATAATAAAGCCTGCTAAGCATTACAGCAGAGCTAATCACTACCTGACCAAAATTTACCATAGAGGTTTGGAGGACTTTGGGCAGATAGGAGTCAGGATTCCTAAGGCAGGCCTAGGAGAATATTAGCACTTTACTAACATGGAGAGACTGAAGAGGTGGTAGTCACAATTTGCTGGTTAACTGCTTCTCTGATCTTTCAGTTTCTTACCCTGCTCTCTGACTCCTGATTTCTTATTGTTAAATGTCAATTAGATTAATGCTTCAGCAGGTACAGAACTTTCTAAACCCTTTGGAAATAAAGCCCATGTACCTGAGATAGAGCCACAAGATTTGTCATTTGCCCTGCTAAATTTTCACCTTTCCTTGACCCAATCTTCCCTCAGTTTTCCTCATTCCTCTCTTTCATTTGTCTTTTATTTATTCTTTCATCTTGACTGCAGTCTTTCCTCCCACCATTGTTCTCTGTCCCAACCTTCCCCCAAATCTCTCTTCTTTGTTTACCTTTAGAAAATAGCAGGTCTCTCATACATATCAACCGCACATGGTGTCTTAATTGTGGTTTCTATTGTTGTGATGAAATACCATGACCAAAACCCAGGATTAGGAGAAAAGGGTTAATTTGGCCTATACTGCCATATTGTTGTTCACTTTTTTTTTTTTTTTTTTTTTTTTTAGTTTTTCGAGACAGGGTTTCTCTGTGGTTTTGTAGCCTGTCCTGGAACTAGCTCTTGTAGACCAGGCTGGTCTTGAACTCACAAAGATCCGCCTGCCTCTGCCTCCCAAGTGCTGGGATTAAAGGTGTGTGCCACCACTGCCTGGCTGTTGTTCACTCTTAAAAGATGTTAGGAGAGGAACTTAAAGAGGACAGGATTTTTTTTTAACATAACTTGGATATTTTAGAGGGCAGGATTCTTAATAGATTTTTGTATGTTGAACCGTACTTGCATCTCTGAGATGAAACTGACTTCATCATGGTAAATGATTTTTTGTTAATGTGTTCTTGGATTTTATTTTCTAGTATTTTATTGAGTATTTTTGCCTCTATGTTCATCAGTAAGATGGGTCTGGAATTCTCCTTGGTTGAATCTTTGTATGGTTTGGTATAAGAGTAACTGTATCATCATAAAAGGGGTTTGGCAATCTTACTTCTATTTCTTTTTCTTTCTTTTTTTTTTTTTTTTTGGTTTTTTGAGACAGGGTTTCTCTGTGGCTTTGGAGCCTGTCCTGGCTAGCTCTTGTAGACCAGGCTGGTCTCGAACTCACAGAGATCCACCTGCCTCTGCCTCCCAAGTGCTGGGATTAAAGGCGTGCGCCACCGTCGCCCGGCCCTTACTTCTATTTCTATTATGTGGATCCTTTGAGTATAGTTATTAGTTCTTAGTTCTGACAGAATTCTGAACTGAAACTGCCTTGCCCTAGGCTTTTTTTTTTTTTTTTTGGCTGGAAGGCTTTTGATAACTTCTTCTCTTTCCTTGCAGGTTATAAGCTGATTTGAATTGTTCATCTGGTGTTGATTTAATTTTGGTATTTTATTGACTTTAGCCCTCAATTTGATTATTTCCTATCCTCTACTCCTGGGTGAGTCTGCTTCTTTTTGTTCTAGAGCTTTCAGGTGTGCTGTTAAGTCACTGGTGTGAGTTTTCTATACTTTCTTTATTTAGTGCTATGAACTTTCATCTTAGCACTGCTTTTATAGTTTCCCATAGATTTGGGTATTCTGTGCCATCATTTTTGTTGAATTCCACAAAGTCTTTAATTTCTTTCTTTATTTCTTGCTTGACCTAGGGGTGGTTTAATAGAGCACTGTTCAATTTCCATGAGTTTTTAGGTTTTCTGTGATTAGTGTTGTTACTAAATCCTAAATTTAAAACATGGTGATCTGAAAAGACACAGGGGGTTATTCCATTTTTTTGTGTGTGTGTTGAGGTTTGCTTTGTTACCATGTTTGTGGTCCATTTTAGAGAAGGTTCCCTGAGGTGCTGAGAAGAAGGTATATTTTGTGTTTGGGTGGAATGCTCTGTAGATGTCCATTGATTCCATTTAAGTCAAGACATTTGTTAGTTGTCTTATTTTTCTGTATAACCTGCCCACTGGGGAGAGTGGGGTGTTGAAGTCTCCTACTATTCTTTTTTTTATACAAAAACAATCAACATGTATTTATTTAATATACATTGTAAGAACTTAAGCAGACTTAAGTTAAAAAGACAAATAAAACAAAAGTAACACCACAGCGTAGAAATCAAGAAAAGGACAGACCATCTAAGAAAAAAGACGACACAAGGAGAAGCTTGTGACAGGGCTCTTGACTGGAGACCAGCTTTGAATAGGTTTCTTGCAGGTACTTCTTAAATGCTGTGGGGGTTTTCCAGAGCTCAGCAGCGTGTGTGTTCAAT
This sequence comes from Microtus oregoni, assembly GCF_018167655.1. Classification (NCBI taxonomy): domain Eukaryota; kingdom Metazoa; phylum Chordata; class Mammalia; order Rodentia; family Cricetidae; genus Microtus; species Microtus oregoni. The sequence continues at coordinate 502,079 of NW_024543211.1, forward strand.
GGGCTATCGATGTTGGGTTCTCCTAGCAGGCTCTGGATAGACAGCAAGATGGTCCTGACATCATACAGCGCGGACCATTTATCCTTGAGGATGTCCAGGCAGATGTTCCCCTGGGTGTCTACGTTGGGGTGGTAGCAGGGTGTGAGGAACTTCACCGTGGGTGCGTTGTAAGGGTAGCCACTAGGGAACGCGAGTGAGAGTTTATACCTCAGGTCTTCATATGCTGTGCCGGCTGCTCCATGCATGGATGGGCCCTTCTCATTTGAACAGGTTGTCTGATTCAGGGAAGGCAGAAATCCCTTTGTCACCAGACATCATGAGGGTCATCAGCTCCTGTTGTAGCCTCTTGCCCACTGGCCGGGACCACCCCCGCTGGGCTCGGCTCCCTTGCGAACTGCCGGAATGCTGGCAGCAGCTGGGTCGCAGTTTTGCGAGGCCATCCAGAGGACGCAGGCAGCGAAACAGGAGTGTGGAGACGAAAAAGCAACTTCCTCCTACTATTCTTGTATGGGATTTGATGTGCAATTTAAGCTTTAGTAATGTTTCTTTTACATGAGTGGGTGTTCTAATATTTGGGGCATAGATGTTCAGGATTGAGACTTCATCTTGATGAATTGTTTCTGTTATGGGTATGAAGTGTCCTTCATCTATTCTGATCGGCTTTACTTTGAAGTCTATTTGGTTAGCTATTAGGATACCTATACTTGTGTGCTGCTTAGGTCCATTTGATTTGAAAATCTTTTTCCAACACTTTACTCTTTGGCAGTGTTTGTCTTTGAGGTTTAGGTGTGTTTTAATTTTTTTTAATTAATTTATTTTTTATTGAAAATTTCCACCTCCTCCCTTCCTCCTACTTCCCTCCCCTCCCCACAACCCCCTTCCTCTCCTTCTCCAGTCCAAGGAGCAGTCAGGGTTCCCTACCCTATGGGAAGTCCAAGGTCCTCCCTGCTCCCCCCAGGTCCGGGAAGGTGAGCATCTTGGTGTGTTTCTTTTATAAAGCAAAAGGATGGATCCTGCTTTTGTATCCATTTTCTTAGCCTGTACCATTTTATAGGTTAATTGAGTCTATTGATATTAAGAGATGTAAATAACAAGGGACTGCTAGTTCCTGGTATTTTTCAGTAGCGGTGTTTGTGTTTCCCTTCTTTGGGGTTTGTGGGTGTTAGGATATCTGTTGCCGGTTTTAAAGTTAGCTTCTTTGGGTTGGAGTTTTCCCTCTAGTACTTTCTGCTTGACTGGATTGTGGATAGGTATTGTTTAAATCTGGTTTTGCCCTGGAATATCATATTTTTTCCATTTATGGTGATTGAAAGCTTTGGTAGGTCTGGTGTCTGTGGTCTCTTGGTGTCTTCAGCACATCTGTCCAGGGCCTTCTTGGTTTCATGGTTTCCATGGAGAATTTGGGTGTTATTCTGATAGGTCTGCCTTTATATTATACTTGGCCATTATCTTTTGCAGCTCTTAATATTCTTTCTTCGTTCTCTATTTTGCATTTTGATCATTATATGTTGGGGGAGACTTTTTTGGTCTAGTCTATTTGGTGTTCTCTAAGCTTCTTGTACCTTCATAGGGATATTCTTCTTTGGGTTGGGAAAGTTTTTTTCTATGATTTTTTTTTTGTCAAATATAGTTTCTGTTCTTTTGAGTTGGTGTTGTTCTCTTTCTTCTATCCCTACTATTCTTAAGTTTTAATTTTTTTCATGGTGTCCCAGATTCCCAGGATGTTTTGTGTAAGGAATTTGTTGGATTTGTTGTTTTCTTTGACCAATGATTTGATTTCTTCTATAGTATCTTCAGCATCTGAGAGTCTCTCTTCTATCTCTTGTATTCTGCTGGTTACACTTCCTGCTATAGTTCCCATTTGTTTAACCAGATTTTCCATATACAGAATTCCCTGCATTAATGTTTTCTTTATTGCCTCTATTTCAGTCTTCAAGTCTTGAGCTGTTTGTTTCATCTGTTTGATTGTTTTTTCTTGGTTTCTTTGATGTCTTCCAATTTGTTGTCTGTCTTTTCCTTGGTTTCTTTAAGGGAATTTTTATTTCCTTCATCATCCTCCTAGAGTTACATTGGGGACCCCATCATTTTCACAAAGCTACATCGAAAATCATTTCTTTTGTTTCTCCTGGCTTAGGATGACTAAGTCTTTGTGTAGTATGACCACTGGGTTCTGGTGTTACCATGTTGCTTTCTATGTTATTGGATGAATTCTTGCATTGGCACCTATCCATCTCATCCTTCAATTGGTGCCAGCAGTGTCTTTTCCTTTTGTTCCAATCCTTAAAGTGATGGTTTGTGTCTTTGAGACCTGTTCTTGGCCAACTCTGTGTTTCAGAGAGCCATGCCACTGAGGTCTGTCTTTGTACTCTCTCTTCTTGGCCTGCTCTTTTGGTCTGCACTCCTGGGTCACACTCTTGGTCCAGTCTGTGCAGTCACAGCTTGTGCTTCAGGGTCCCTGTCTTAGGCCATCCTGTGAAACTACATCTTGTGTTTTAATGTTCCTCTGAAGTTGCAAGGTGCTGGGAGGTAGCATGGGAAGTTTTGGTGGTGGAGTGAGACTTGTAGCTTTCAGTGGCTGATGGATGGTGTGGAGGTGTTTGAGCAGCACACCTGGAGGAAACTTACCATTTGGCTGGCTAGTGAACTGAAGCAGGTAGTGTTTGGGCCCAGAGTTTTGCCCCAGTATGGAGGTCCTAAAGAGGTTGTCCTGCTAGGTGGGTCATCACTCACCTCTTGGTCCTTTCTGTGTAATAGCAGGCTGTGCTGCAGAGTTCCACTTAGGTTGCGGGTGCATGGATAGGAGGGCTTGGGGCACAATGGGACTTGTAGCTTTCAAGGTTCAATGGATGGGATGGGGGTGTTGGAGCAGCCTCCTTTCAGGAAACTCAAAGGCTAGCTGGCTAGGGAAGCTGAGGCCACTGGGGGAGGTCCTGGGGTTTTGCTCTGGTATGGAGGGCCTAGAGAGTGGGGTGTCCTGCTGCATGGGTAGTCACTCACCTCTTGGTCCCCTCTGAGGAGTAGCAGGTTGTGTTTCAGTGTTCCATTGAGGTTGTGGCAGGGGTTTGTAGGGGTATAATTGGAGATTTAGGGCAGAATGGAACTTGTAGAATTCAGGGTCCAATGGATCATGAGTATATTTCTTAAACTTCAGTTTTTAATTTTCTTCACTTATTGCTTGTTTCTTTGCTTTTCACTTTCACAAGACTGGGGTTTCTGTATCTTTGAAGTCTTTTTGTTTTTTGTTTTTGGTGGTTTGGTTTTTTTTTTTGTTTCTTTTTTTATTTTTCCATTCACTTCCTCCCCTCCTCCCATTCCCCTCCCGCTCCCCCACACCCCCTCTTCCCTCCCCATTCCTCCTTAAGAGAGGGCAGGGAATCCTGCCCTGTGGGAAGTCCAAGCACACCCCCCCCCCCATCCAGTCCTAGGAAGCTTTGCATCCAAATAGACAATTGAACTAGGGTCCCAAAAAGCCAGTACATGCAGTAGAAACAAGTCCCAGTGCCTTTATCAATGCCTTCTCAGTCAGCCCCCATTTTCAGCCACATTCAGAGAGTCCAGTTTGATCGGATGCTCACTCAGTCCTGGTTCTGCTGGATTTTGTGAGCTCCCATTAGAACAGGAAGACTGTCTTAGTGAGTGGACCAACCCCTCGCAGTCCAGACTTCCTTGCTCATTTTCTCCCTCCTTCTGCTCTTCAACTGGACCTTGGGGGCTCAGTCCAGTGCTCTGATGAGGGACTTTGTCTCTATCTCCATCTGTTGCTGGACTAAGACTCTCTCCAATGGGTTTTCTGGTACAGGATTTGGTTTGGGTTTTGTTTTTTTGTTGTTTTTTTTTCAAGACAGGATTTTAGGTTGTTTTAGAGCCTGGCATGGAACTAGCTCTTGTAGACCAGGTTGGCCTCAAACTCACAGAGATACACCTGTCTCTGCCTCCCGAGTGCTTGGATTAAAGGTGTACATCACCCTTCTCTGGCCAACAAGGCTTTAGTGGGTTTTTCAAGACAGGGTTTCTCTGTGTATATCTGGCTCTGCTGGCACACAAACCATACAGCAGGTTGTTCTCAAACTCACAGAGATCTGCCTGTCTCTTCCTCCCAGGTGCAGGAGTTTAAAGCATGCACCACTATTTCCTGGCCAAACTTGCATTTCTTTATATCCCTTTTTGTGTGAAAATATGGTAATATTTTATTGTGTGATTTTATACAATAGAAACTATCTTTACACTTGCATACCACACAGGAGAAATGGGTCCAATGTTGTACTAGCTATTCTAAGTAATTCATTCTGAATTAAAGGAGCATGGTTTTACTGACTGCGTTTCCAGATGTAATTTTGCATGAATTAGAATTAGTGTGTTCTCTTAAACTCTGTATGAAACACAAAGTCTAGGGAGAGTTGATGCACTGGTACTAGATTTGAAGAGAGTTTACAAACTTCCCATTCATTTCGTGTCTTTGCTGTCACTGTCTCATTTTATCACCATGGTGAATTCCTCTCAGCTTCCATATCATTTCCAAAGGAAATTTCAGGGAAAACTCTCTGTCATCTATGGAAAGGGACATATGGACATTCCCAATGGCCCTGACTCCATTCTGATTTTTTGAAATGTGTTTTTTTTAGCATAATAGACAAAAATACTAATAAGAGTTTAAGAACCAAAATTCTGATCTCTTTGTAATCAAGAACTATGAGAAATTTACAAGGTTCCATCAGAGACTATTATTTATACTTCTCTTGCTATATTTTCTCCCAGACTGAAATCAGGTACAAGTATGTGATCATGTAATTTGGGTCCTTTTGAACTGTTCCTTACCTATTTCTTTGATTCTAATTTAGACAAAGTTTGCTGTGGGGCAATGGTCATGGGCTTTTTAAAGATTTGTCAATTGTATTGTTTTAACAAAATGCTCATTGGCCATTAGCCATGCAGGAACTATATGCTGGGTGACCAAGCAGGAAGTATAGGCAGGGCAGATCAGAGCAGGAGAATTCTGGGAAGAGCAAAGGTTCAGCCTGTAGTTATCACCCAGAGGCAGAGGACATAAGATGAGATTGCCTTGCTGACAAAAGGTACCAAGCCATGTGGCTGACACAGACAAGAATTGTGGGTGATTGTAGGATGTAAGGGTTAATAGGAAGCATGATCTAATAGGCACACCAGTTTATAATCAATGTAGACCTCTGTTTGGTTTTTTTGGGACTGAATGGCTACTGGACCAGGTGAAACAGAAACCTCTGTTAACAAATGTTGTCAATGTGGATAACTAAATCCAATTTAAACCTGAGAGGGCTTGGAAATTAATTCTAGACATAAAGGAACAGAGTTAAGCATGGTTTCTTGGTATCAGCATTTTCCTAGCTGGGCTCTGTTTGCTAGAGGCAAGCATTTCTCATTTAAGAGAAGCTTCCTGACTCAGCGTTAGCTGTAAAAACCTTGCAGCCCTTTTAAGAAGCACCACACCAAACACTTAAATGGTGTCTTATGTACAGTCACCATCATGCTTCTTGGTGGTGATAAGGACCTTGAAACTCCATAGAATTGTGGCAATAAACATGGCTCCTGCCAGTACCTCAGCCATGAGACTAGAATCTCAGAAATCTAAGGAATTGGGTGGATCCAGCTGCCAAAGCCAAGGCTTTATCCATAGCCATATTGCTTAGCAAATTATAGGTTTAAAGAGAAGATTCAATAATCTACATTTTTCTCCTATTATTTCAATTTTTTTTTTTTTGAATTTTCGAGACAGGGTTTCTCAGTAGCTTTTTGGTTCCTGTTCTGGAACTAGCTCTTGTAGACCAGGCTTGTAACACCCAATTTGGTGTTACACCCTCGGTACACTGTACCCAGCGCGAGTCCAGTAAGGGCCTGGAGACTGAAAAGAAGACACAGAGAGACCAGGGTCATTCGAAAGGAGATCAGCAGAATGCCACTTTATTCAGCATTGGGGGAGTCCTTATCTACCTGACTGTAGCACAAGGATCTCCGCCCAGGCAGGTGGGAAATTACCATATTAACAATGGAGTAAATGCCCTGCAGCTAACCACCAGGTGGGGCAGGCATAGCACAGAAACACACAGGAAGCTTAGTTAGTTGATCATAAACTGTCCCCGCAAATGCACCACAGGAATAAGGGAGACCAGGGCTCTACAGGTCCCCCTTTTGTATAAATTATGACTAGGCCTGTCTTGGGTGGCATTGGACGTCAGGCAAAACCCCTTACCCTTCATGGGAAAGTATCCAGGTCAAAACACATTTCCTGTCTTAGGTTGAGGCAGCCCCCCAAAAGTCTTTCCCGTCTTTGGCTCACTAGTTATCCATCACTGAGTTCAGCCAGATTTGTGCTGAAAGATTCTCTGGGGCAATAGCTAAGAGGACTTGCCATGTGGCAATATTGACCTGAGCTTGCCTTTGGCTCTGGCATCATAACCATGAAGATGATGCTCCAGCACAGGTAAGCATCCCTTAAGGAGACTGTGCCTGCTCAATCTTTAATAATTCTGCCCAAATTGGAGCCCTTTAAGTAAGGTCTCAGCGGTGGTGAAAATAACCCTGTTATAGCTAACTAGAATAATTTTAAGAGCCAATTTGTAAATTGTACACCTCAGGGTCCGTGAATAACAGCAATAAGCTTATTACTGTATCATCTAGCAGTGGTCTTTAACCACAACCAAGAGCAAAATTAACTGTAATATTCATTTGTAAATTTAGCTCAATTTGAATGCTATGGCATTTGCAACCTGCCCTGAGAAGGTATCCTTTGTGCTAGCAGGAAGCAACTGACTGACTAATGAAAAATCCAGCAGCTTAGCTGCTGTGGCAGCAACAGCTGTGGCTGCCGATACCATGGGATGGGTAGATGGGTAGACGGGTAGAGGAACAATCCTTGGCACTGGGATGGGTAGATGGGTAGACAGGTAGAGGAACAATCCTTGGCACTCGGACCACCGTGCCAGCTCCTCAGGAAACCAGCAACTCTTCAGTTGACAAGCCAGAATCTCTTTGATCTCTCCGCTCTGTCCTGTCTTCAGGCTTCTGGACAGGAAAATCCACAGCACGCACCAGTCGCTCAGGTACCCATATTGGATTGTCAGCATCCTGCGGGAAAACACAAACAGCCCCTCTTCCCCACACCAGTACAGGATCTGGACCATGCCAGGTGTCATCTGATAGATTTTTCCATTTGACATGAGGCATCCTGGAAGAATCTGGCCACCAATGCCTGTCAGCGGTGGTATGAGTTTGAGCATCAACAGTCAAAAAATTTAAAATGTATAAAATAAAAGATAAATGATCTCTGGGGGTGGAACCATATTCCCCCTTTTTACTTTTATGCAAATAGGCTTTGAGCGTATGATGCGCTCCCTCCACTATAGCTTGTCCGTGAGGATTATAAGGTATACCCGTTTTGTGAGAAATAGAAAACTCAGAACAAAATTTAGCAAAGCTAGTAGAGGCTGGTCCATTATCAGTTTTTACAGTTTTAGGAACTCCCATGTAGGCAAAAGCCTGGAGACAATGACTTTTAACATCTCGTAATCTTTCTCCTGTGTGACCTGAGGCAAAAATGAGATGAGAATATGTATCCACGGTTACGTGTACATATTGCATGTGCCCAAAAGAAGGAATATGGGTGACATCCATTTGCCATAAATGATTAGGGGCAAGCCCACGAGGATTAACTCCCAAATGGGGAACAGTTTAAAGTTCTGTACACAGAGAGCACTTTTTTTTAACAATATTAGTGGATTGCTCTCGAGATATCTTAAAATGAAATCTTAAAGATCCAGCATTGAGATGAAAATGTTTATGAGCTTTTTCTGTAGCTTCATAATATTCCTGACTCACTACATAAATTTGACGAGTAAGCTGATCAGCCAAAGCGTTTCCCTCACTCAAAGGACCAGGGAGGTCAGTATGAGCCCGCAAATGCCCTACGTAAATGGGTACAGATCCTGCCCAAAGCAAAGTTTGAATAGCCAATAACTGCATCTGGACTCGAGATACAGAGGCAACATAAGCTGCAGTTTCCAATGGTGCAAGAATATTGCTTACATACTGACTGTCAGTAAAAAGGTTAAATGGAATATCAGCATATTTCTCTAGGGCCATCTGGACAGCATCCAATTCAGCCACCTGAGCAGAGTTAGTATTAACAGACTGAATATCAAAATCAGGAGGGGAGGCTACTACAGCTCTCCTGGTGGAAGATCCATCAGTAAACACATTTCGTGCCCCTGCCAGAGGCTGCAAAGAAATAATTTTAGGGAAACACACCGGATGATTTTTAAAGAAGGTGACTAACTCATCAGAAGGATAATAATTGTCTAACTTGCAGGGATTAGTGCATAAAAATAAAGTCTAATCTTCAGCAAAATTTTGAAACCAAGTTATTTCTGCCTGGGTATAAGGTGTAATAACCTTATCAGGTAACATTCCAAAAGTTTGCAAACTAAGCTTATATCCTTTCTGAATAACACGTAGCACAGCTGATGGATATGAGATAACAATTTTTACAGGTGACACATGTTCATGCACCCACAGGGATGGGTCCTTGCTGCCAAAAAACTCCAGTAGGACTATGCTTGGAGGGGAAAATTATCAACAGCAGTGGCTGACTATAATCAATATAATTAATATGAGCAGAGGCAAGCTTTTCTTCAATTAAAGTAATACATTGCCTTGCTTGAGGTGTTAACTCACGAAAGGAGGTTGGGTCTGGATTCCCCTGCAGAATGTCAAAAAGTGGTTTTAAGTCTCCAGGTGTGCCCAGAACCTGTAGACGGGGGCACAGGACCAGTGCTCTTTGCGAAGGCTGTTCCCATGGTCCCCTGCGCCCCTTGGTCTCCTTCCCAGCCTACACAAAGGCCCCAGACCCACATCTCAGGCACGAATCTCCAACCACCTCTTCCCCCACTACTCCTTAAATCATTTTTCTAGGTTGTTTGGGATTGGGCATCAGTGGAGCAGCTTATATCTGAAACCAGAAGAAAGCACAAGGGGCTAGAGAGCCATCACAATAGATCTCCTCTGTTTGCAAAGAGAGCAGCTATATCATGAGGTTTCTGTCTTTGGAAGACATATCAGTAATTGGAGGTCAGAAACAACAGGGTTTTTTTTTTTGTTTTTTGTTTTTTTTTTTTTGTTTTTAGAGACAGGGTTTCTCTGTGGCTTTGGAGCCTGTCCTGGAACTAGCTCTTTAGACCAGGGTGGCCTAAAACTCACAGAGATCCCCCTGTCTCTGCCTCCAGAGTGCTGGGATAAAAGGCATGTGCCACCACCGCCCAGCCAGAAACGACATTTTAAGTGTTACTTTGAGATAAGTTTGTGAGAGTTGTGCAGTTTGTGTTTATTTAATTTCTTTTTTTAAAAAAATTATTTATTTATTATGCATACAACATTCTGCCTCCATGTATGCCCACATGCCAGAGGAGGGCACCAGATCTCATTATAGATGGTTGTGAGCCACCATGTGGTTGCTGGGAATTGAACTCATGACCTCAGGAAGAGCAGCCAGTGCTCTTAACCTCTGAGCCATCTCTCCAGCCCAGTGTTTATTTAGTTTCTGTACACATATAATCAAAGGTAGCTGGGTAACATTGGTCAAGATCACACTTTTCTTTGCCTAAGTTTTCTTTGGTCTTTTTATTAAAAGTTGACTATATTTCTGCATCTGCTTTTGCCTTTTTTTATCCTTCCCCTTAATTCTTTCACAAAAATTGTGCACATTTTTTATTTATGTATAATTGTGGAAAGTATAGAAGTAATTATACATGATTTTTTATACTACTTTTTCTGTAATCTGACTGTAATCTAATTATATTATTGGTTATCTTTAAAATAATGGACCCTCGGCGCCAGGAGACCCAGCATTGGGAACCTTCATCTGGTGATGGATGGAGACAGAGACAGAGACCCACACTGGAGCACTGGACTGAGCTCCCAAGGTCCCAATGAGGAGCAGAAGGAGGGAGAACATGAACAAAGAAGTCAGGACCACGAGGGGAGCCCCCACCCACTGAGACAGTGGAGCTGATCTATTGGGAGCTCACCAAGGCCAGCTGGACTGTGACTGAAAAAGCATGGGATAAAACTGGACTCTCTGAGTATGGCGAACAATGAGGGCTGATGAGAACCCAAGGACAATGGCACGGGGTTTTGAACCACATAATGTGCTGGCTTTGTGGGAGCCTAGCCAGTTTGGATGTTCACCTTCCTAGAAATGGACGGAGGGGGAAGGACCTAGGACTTACCACAGGTCAGGGAACCCTGACTGCTCTTTGGACTGGAGAGGGAGGAGGAAAGGAGTGGGGGGAGGGGGAGAAGGGTGAGAGGAGGGGGAGGGAAATGGGAGGCTGGGAGGAGGAGGAAACTTGTTTTTTTTTCTCCTTTTCTCAATTAAAAAAAAAGTTAAAAAAAAATAAAAAAAGTTATATTAAAAAAAATAAAAATAAAATAAAATAAAATAATGGACCTTCATCAATTTTATTCAGAAAATTTCTAATTTCATCAGGTCATTATTGTTTTTTGGAAAGTTTATGTTAAAAGACTGCTTTTATTCATCTTTGATGCCTGCGTCTTTCCATTTCCCGCCATTTCTATGTTTTCCAGTTGTTGCTATCTTCATGTCTGTATCTTTGCTACTTAAGTGTTGGTATAATCAATACATAATCCCTTGAGCTTTCTGAGTGTTTCCACTGTGAATATTGGTTTGTTATCAGTTGTCCAGTTATAAATTGTTTGGCAAAGCTATTTGTATTCATTTAATGGTAAAAACTTATCATACACAAAATCATAATTTTTATAGATCATCTTCATAAGGGTCATCTTTTTCTTTTTTATGTTTTGTTTTTCTTGTTTTTATTAATCTGAGAAAGACTTGACTTACTGGATAAAAGCTTTTTTGTGTCTGGGCAGGTGGCTCAGCACATATTCTTTTTGTGGATGACCTGAATTCAGATACCTACATGCTAGTTGATAGGTTAATTGTTGAAGCCCGTGTGGGTCCAACACAGATAATTATTTTCCCTAACTGGACTGGAATGGAGTCACAAAGAATGATCAGACGCAATTTACAGGGTCATCCTGGTAGGGCAAGATCTCTCGAAGATCTCTTATTGTTTATTATCCAAACACCTTATTGAGTGGGAAAACACATTAGGCTGTCTCCTAGGCAACCAGGTGAATGGGCTTTTAGTCAGGTCCTCACCTAAGTGTATGCTAGCTGTCTAGCAGGCCATGAATTAGCATCTCTATAAGACTTACTCCAAATTACCAAGAAATAGGCACCAAACATTCTGACCAGTTTCAGCCAATACCTCTCCTCAGGAGATCTACATTTCTACCAAAAGAAGAGAGGCACTATACATCCTTGCTATTGTTACGCAGAGACAGCTGTCTGATGAGCTATGTGATCAGCGCATACCAGGCCTATGGATTTTATGCTTGGCTGCTACACCATACAGAAATTTGGGCCTACAGTTAAGAAATCTCTAATATTCCCAATTCAGCAACCTTCCTTTCTGTATGTCACCTGTTTGTGTGTGTATGTGTGTGTGTGTCTGTGTGTATGTGATATTCTCTGTCATGCACAAACACACAAAAATATCAGTAACCTTATTTTCAAAAGTGCTTGGAACTTATAGAGCAGTTGGAGTAAAGCAAGTTGCTTTACATGTACACTGATTCTTTAAAAATTTGTTCTCTTGAAATTCCATTTAAAAAGATTTCATTTCCTCACTGTGGTGCAGACTTGGATTCAATCACCAATTTTAGGAAACAACATGGTAGTGATCCTAACAGACATCATTTTCCTTATCAAAAGAGAATGAGATGCTTTCAGTAATCAAAACTATTTTCTGTAAAGTAAAAACATCAGAAGACTTCAAGAGAATATTATAAATTTTGGTGAAATACACAACCCATTTTCTATTATTGGTAAAGGAGAGAAGAGGAGCCGGGCAGTGGTGGCACACGCCTTTAATCCCAGCACTTGGGAGGCATAGGCAGGCAGATCTCTGTTAGTTCGAGACCAGCCTGGTCTACAAGAGTTAGTTCCAGGACGGGCTCCAAAACCACAGAGAAACCCTGTCTCGAAAAACCACACAAAAAAATAAGAAACATATATATATGTGTATATATATTTGTGTTTGTGTCTTGTTTTGTCAATAGTATCATCTATATTGCTGATTTTGTGAACTATAATTTAATCATATCATTCATTGTCTTTGAAAATGATGGACCTTCACCATTTTGTACTCAGAATATTTCTTATACTCTTTGATGATAAACAGTTCTACATTTCTCTTATTGATCTCAGATGCTTGCTTCTAATTATTTAATTTTATTTTTTCATTTATATTTTAATAATAAAGCTTGCCTGATGATCATAAAGTGAAACAGATGCCATGGCCAGCCTTACACCACAGGCAAGGCTGACACATAGCTTTAATCCCAGTAGTCACACTAGTTTGTGGTAGAGTCAAATGCTGGTGTCTCATATCTTTAATCCTATCACTAAGGATTTGCAGATAGGAAGTGACATGTCTGGACACGGAGAGGAATATAAGGTGGTACGAGAGAGGAGCTGAGGATTGAGTGTTTTGTAGAAACAGCATTCAGTCTGAGGACTTACAGGGACAGGATACCCCATTTAATCAGTCTAGCAAAATTCACCTAGGGCTTCCCTTGGAGGGGATGCTGAGGCTTAGGAAAAGTTAGACTAAGAGAAATGAAGACAGGATCATAGGTTAGACCTAGAGGATGAAAGGTCAATAGAAAACAGCCTGAGTTTATTTCTCAGCCAGCATATATACTAAATATAGCCAAAAGGCAGATCAAAAAGCAGTACAGCCAGCTCCCCACCTTCCTGCACTGTTCTTGGAGGCAGTTCAAACCTGTGCATTATCTGATTCAGCTAAGCACCTTCTAATAACTAACAAGGAGTGCCCCTGTCTGGCCAACACTAGCCAAAATCTTAGTAGAAAAAATGGACTCTTTCAGCTGGGCAAAATGCTTTTTCTGTTGGCTAACCCAGATGTTATTCACAGCCCTCAAGTTTACTGGAAGAAGTACAGCAGGCATGCTTGAACTCAAAGGGCTTCCTTAAGTCTGAAATGACTCAGGATGATCATTATGATTATTAATATTATGGCCAAAGAGATATTTGTTGTTATTCTCTCCCAAGAAGTTACTGCAAGCACTTTGCCAGTGTTTACTTGCTGTCCATTATGATTCAATTTTAACATTAGTAAAACAGTTTATAATTTAACCTTGGTCAATTCTTGCTAATAGATGAATGTAGTAATAAGGGGCGCGGGGCTGCGTTCCCAGCACCCCAGCCACCCGCACGGCTAGCTTATGCCCGAAATAACAACATACAAACTGTATTCATTTAATTACTGGTTGGCCCATTTCTATCTAGCCTCTTCTAAGCTAATTCTCACATATTAATTTAGCCCATTTCTAATCATCTGTGTTGCGCCTCTAGGTGCGCTTACCGGGAAGATTCTAGCCTATGTCCATCCTGGGTCAGAGCTTCATAGCGTGCGTCTGCCCAGGAGCCAGGAGCATGGCGTCTCTCTCAGGCGTCTGCTCCCAAGAGGAGAGCTGTCGAGTCTGACCTCACTTCCTCTTCCTCCCAGCGTTCTGTTCTGTTTACTCCACCCACAGGGCCAAGCAGTTTCTTTATTGGCCAATGACCTTCCTCCATCATTTCCCCTTTTTCTGTTTCAACAAAAAAAAAGGAAGGCTTTAAATTTAACATAGCAAAATTACATATAACAAAACAGTTATCAAGTAAAAGTTACAATAATCTTTATCATAACTAAGGAAAACTATAACTATAACTAACTATTCTTAACTCCATCAAAGACTCCAGAAAGATATAATATTACCTAAGTAAACAAGAACTAAGAAACTTCAAACTCTAGAAATGACAAAGACATCTCGCTGCCTGGACAGTCACCCAAAGTTCTTTTGTACTGTTGGAGCATCCGTCTTCAGCCTTCAGGCCCATGGTATCCAGCAGACATTTCCATAAAGCAGGAAAATTCAAAGTCAGTTCAGTCACTATCTGTTGTGTCCTGCAGAATATCTCGCAGACTCTTTCATGAATCAAGAACCCCGAAAGATCATCTTACCTTTAGGCAAGTTCAGTAGTCCTCTCTCTACGGGTTCTCTGTTTCCAGTTTATGCAATAGTCCAGGCAAGAGCAGTTTCTTGCCCATATGGCTATCAAGCTCCATAAGGATCCTCTTCGATGCCCATCTTCCTCTTGAAGTAGATTGGTGCTGCCAGGAGCAGAGTGTCTCATTATCATGAAAAGTCCTCAGTTATTAAAACATTAAATGTCCTATTCTGTAATCTTTGAAAGACATGAAGAATGTCTATCTAAAATATATCTACCTATATTTCTTAATTATACAGTACATATTTAAATGAACTACACAATCACAATACCTTAATCAAAATCAGAAACACTTATATATATAATAAAATTGACCTTAAATCTCTGTCAATAAAGCAAAATCTATACTAATGTAAATTATTCATATCTATATCATATCCCCCTTTAAATGTAAAACAATGTTTATAAACCATATTTGGGAACATGGGCGCAGTTTTTTCTCTCCAAACTGCTTCCTGCTGAATGGGGGCGTCGTTAATTAGGTCTTTCATGGTATAACCTGTGTGCTAGTTTCATCTCAGTTGGCAGTTGAGCGAAGCAATTTTTTGAAGGCGTGCACAGGAACCATTCAGGAGGACATGGTTTATCATACCAAATCAGAATAGAAGAAATGAACTGCGTCTCATCCTCTGTGAAAACAAAATAAGAAACTCCTTTCCAAAGCATCATGTCCTTAGATCCAAATTCAAAATATCTATGTTGGATTAGTTCAGCAGCATTTATAAATAAATATCTTTTAGCAGCTGTTGCTCTTTCCTCATCATTCAAACAATTCAAAGAGAGCACAATAGCATACAGTATCAAAATTCTCTGTCTATTTTCCATCTTTGTACAGCTTTGTTTTAACCTCTATTTCGTTTATTTTTACTTTTAACTTTTTGCTTTTTGAGACAGGTTCTCTGTATCTTTGACCTGAAGTAACTCTGTAGACCAGGCTGTCTTTGAACTCTTAGAGATCCGCCTGTCTCTGCCTCCCAGGCATTCGGGATTAAAGGTGTACACTACTACACCTTGAACTCACAGAGATCTGTTTGTGTCTGCCTTCTAGGCACTGGGATTAAAGGCGTGTGTTACCACACACAACAACTCTCTTCCTTTTTTTGTTTTTTACTTTAAGAACTTCAACTTTTAGTCTGCATTTATTTTTAACACACTTTAAACCATTTAAAAATTTTCTCTGTCTTTGAATCTCTCTTTACTGTATATCTCTCTTTTTCTGACCACATGAATCTTTAATTTACCAAGCAATCTCAGTAGGACTAAAGGCGTGGCTTTGCCAGCTAGATCCAGCCCATTCCTTAGCTTTCCAGCCTCATGGCGGATATACAGGCTGTAGCCATGTTTACTGCAACAACTGTATGGCATTTCAAGGTCCCTACCAGCAAGTGAGCTACAACAGACAACACTCAAGTCCTCTCTTGGTAGCTGGCCCTCCTGCCTCAAACAGTCAGAGTTTGCCCTGGCAGGATGGCCCAGAAAGCCGGCATTTTAAAACAACACAGGTTTTTTCCTGCTGCTGCTGAAAACCGAAAAGCATGCGTTCAGCTTTTCGTCAACACCATTTAAGTGTTTCGTTGCAGGACCTCTTAATGAGCTGCAGGGTTTTGCAGCTAAAGCTGAGTCAGGAAGCTTCTATTAGATGAGAGAAGCTTGCTTGCCTCTATCAAGCAGAGTGCCACAAATGCTTTAAAGCCAGAGTTCACGCTGGCAGCACAGCCCCAAGAAGCTGTGCTTTAAAATGACACAGCATTTTTTTCTGCTGCTGTTGCCAAATCAGGAAATCTCTCTACAGCACGCCACCAACAAACAGCAAAAATCTGTGTTAAACTTTCTCTCCCTTGTTTTTAAGCCTTCTCTGGTTTTTTAAGTGGGTTTAGTCCATCACGTCGGGTGCCAATCTGTAGTAATAAGGGGCACGGGGCTGCGTTCCCAGCACCCCGGCCGCCCACACGGCTAGCTTATGCCCGAAATAACAACATACAAACTGTATTCATTTAATCACTGGTTGGCCCATTTCTATCTAGCCTATTCTAGGCTAATTCTCACATATTAATTTAGCCCATTTCTAATCATCTGTGTTGCGCCCCTAGGTGTGCTTACCAGGAAGATTCTAGGCTATGTCCATCCTGGGTCGGAGCTTCATAGCGTGCGTCTGCCCAGGAGCCAGGAGCATGGCGTCTCTCTCAGGCGTCTGCTCCCGAGAGGAGAGCTGTCGAGTCTGACCTCACTTCCTCTTCCTCCCAGCGTTCTGTTCTGTTTACTCCACCCACAGGGCCAAGCAGTTTCTTTATTGGCCAATGACCTTCCTCCATCAGATGAAGTTTCAATTTTTTTTTTAATATCAACGCAGATTTTTTAACATAACTTTATAGCTTTTTGTCTGTTTATATGGTAAAAAATATTGATTTTAAAATAATATCTTTCTTCTGCAGTAAAATTCCTATAGGGGAATGCATAGAGGTTAAAATGCCTAGAATGAAGACCATGAGGTGGTGGCTCATGCCTTTAATCCCAGCACTTGGATGGCAGAGGCAAGTGGAGTGTGAGGCCAGCCTGGTCTACAAGAGCTACTTCTAGTAGATGTTCCAAGGCTACAGAGAAACCCTGTATCAAGAAAAATGTCTTGAATGTAACCAAACATCACATCCAAACCATCCGTATGTGCATCCTATAATTTTATTTCTACTAAACCAATTTTTTTCTATGCTTTAGATGATCATTCTCTTTGACTATTTAAATCTATGTCACATTTTGTAGTTTGGTTCTAATTACTGTTTTGAATTTTTTACCCAAATAGTGGACTATAGATGGTAAATGCCTTGCAGCAATTTCAGAAAATTATTAAGATTCCACAAATAATCTCTCCTAATTTATAAATTTAGGCCTCAATTTTTTGTAAAAGTATTTTACATGCTGAATAATTAATAGAATTCCTTTTTGTATATTTTCAGCATATTCTGTATATTTTTAATCCCCAAGGAGACAAAGTTTGCTTTACTTCAGCAAACATTTTTTCTAAAGTATGTTCATTTGAATCATCTAATAAAATTCTGTATAATGTTGAAAACATACCTAACTTGAGTATAATTTCAATTAAAATCAGTAACAAACTACTAACCTGCAGTACTTTATATCCTAATTTGTTTATGATAAAACTTTTGAGGACTAGAAATTTTCATTCCTTCTTATAGGAAGCTCAGAAAATCCTTACCAAATAGTCAGACTATTTGGAATTATACCAGACAGTAATCTTGGAACTTAACCATCATTTTACTTTCACAGGATCCTAAAGAAAGAACATCACCCCCATGACAGTTGGAAGTAATTCTTTTTTGGTTTTTCAAGACAGGGTTTCTCTTGGCTTTGGAACCTGTCCTGGAACTCACTCTGTAGACCAGGCTGGTCTCGTACTCACAGAGATCCGCCTGCCTCTGCCTCCCAAGTGCTGGGATTAAAGGCTACGCCACCCTCACCCGGCTGGGAGTAATTCTAAAAGACTTCCTCTCCTCTCCCAACAAAGTTTGTACTCAGGGTTAGGGACATCATTTAGGGGTTGGTTATAATTGGTATAGGATTGTGGGTTGGATGGGAAATTTTTATTATTTATTTATTTATTTTTTTTTTTGTTTTTCGAGACAGGGTTTCTCTGTGGTTTTGGAGCCTGCCTGGAACTAGCTCTTGTAGACCAGGCTGGTCTCAAACTCACAGAGGTCTGCCTGCCTCTGCCTCCCAAGTGCTGAGATTAAAGGAATGCACCACCACCGCCTGGGTGGAGGGGAAATTTTAAAGGCTCGGGATCTCTTTGAAAAAAAAATGGGAAAATTGGATGAAATAATAGATTAGTGTGAGCTTACACACACTAATAATAGTGAGTAATAGAGTGAATGCTTGTGAGTTATAATTTATAGGCAATTGCATTTGTATAGATTCTTATATATTGATATAATGTTAAGTCATATTGAATATTATATGCATTCATGCATCTAACTCTCCTTAAAATATTTTACATATTGATACATATTTATCATATTGCAATGTACATTTCTACCACTGATCAAGATACCTATACATTGTTTACATTTTGAGGTCATTGTCCTCATTTGTTGCAATATTGTATAATATTCTCATATGAAATCTTAGTCTTTAAGTTATATAAGGATTAAAAATTATAGAACAATAGTCATCTATGTTTGTCATACTTATAGTTAGAATAATCAGGTTCTCTAGATAAGTAGAGATTATATTCTGGATAGATAGGTAATCCTCAACCACTTCAAAGATCTGTAGAATATGGAATTTAACTAACTTAGACTTCTTTTGAATTGAGGCACTATTGCTCCTGGTAGCATTGCTCTATTCCCCCAGAGAATGTTGAGCACCGAAAGCACTCCACTTGGAGTTTGTTTTTTTTCTTGGCAAAACTGTCTTTTGGGCAAAACCATGCTCATGCCTCAACTACTGAAAAGATAGATAGTATCTGAATATGGATAAACAGGTCTCTTAAATCTTGACAAGACAGTGTAAAGATGTTTTTGAAAAATTTCCTACCTCTGAAAATGATCTGTCAGTTATTCTAGGTCTTAGCAAAAGTCGGTCTGTTCAACGTTGCAAATGAGAATTTGTATGATTGCACAGGTAGCCAGTTATCTCTGTAATTTGTTGCACATTTTGTTTTTTTAAGATTTATTTATTTATTATGTATACAACATTCCTTCCATGTATCCTTGCCAGAAGCAATGAATATGTGCAATCAGTGTGTTAAGACGTTTGAATATGAAACTACTCTTCATATTCATAAAAGAATGCACACTAGAAAGAAACCTTATGAGTGAAATCAGTGTGGTAAGGCCTTTACAGAACCCCTGTACTCTTGAAAGGCATAAAATAACACCTACTGTAGAGATATGATGAATGGAATTAGTGGTAGGTGGAGGAAGGTCATTGGTTAATCAAGAAACTGCCTTGGCCCATTTGATAGGCCAGCCCTTAGGTGGGTGAAGTAGACAGAACAGATGCCGGGAGGAAGAGGGAAGTGAAGCAGACATCATTTCCTCTCCTGTCCGGGGAAGATGCGATGCAGCCTGCCACCAGTGCAGACATGCTGAATCTTTCCCAGTAAGCGCACCTCTTGGTGCTACACAGATTACAAATGGGCTAAATTTATATGTGAGAATTAGCCTGGAAGAGGCTAGATATAATGGGCCATGCAGTGTTTTAATTTATACAATTTGTGTGTTGTTATTTTGGGGCATAAACTATCCAGGCAGCCGGGATCTGGGTGGCAGGAAGCGGCCCGCAGCTCCTTCAACAGAATGGTGGCCATGTGGACAACTGCTTCCACATAAAGCCTGGGAAAGCTTGGGAAAGAATAGAGTAAAGCATGTTTTCTTGGTAGCAGCAATTTCTCATTATGCTCTGCTTGCTAGAGGCAAGCAAGCACTCTCATCTAAGAGAGGCTTCCTGACTGAGCTTTAGCTGCAAAAGCCTGCAGCTCTTAAGAGGTCCTGCCAAGAAACACTTAAATGGTGTTGATAAAAGCCAACTGAATGCTTCATTGTTTTCAGCAGTAGCAGGAAAAAAGTGCCATTTTAAAATGCCCCCTTCTGGGCTGTCCTGCCAGGGCAGACTCTGACTCTTTCAGGCAGGCAGTTGACTGAGTGTGGTCTGGGAGCAGAATGCTGCAGCTTGCTTGCTGTCAGGGACCTTGAAACGCCATAGACTTGTGGCAATAAACATGGCTACAGCTGGTTCCTCCACCATGAAGCTGAAGCTAAGGCTGGATCTAGCCGCCAAAGCCACAGCTTTAATCCTGCCCATATTGCTCAGTAGTTTAAAAGCTCATGTGGTCAGAAAAAAAAAGAGGTAGATATATAGTAAAGAGAGATTCAAAAACAAAGAAAACCTTTAAATGATTTACAGTGTGTTAAGAATATATGCAGGCTAAAAGTCAAAGTTCTTAAAGTAAAAAACAAAAAAAAGGAAAGAAAGAGAGTAGTTGGGTGTGGTAATACACACCTTTAATCCCAACACTTGGGAGGTGGAGGGAGATTGACTTCTGTGACTTCAAGGTGTGGTAGCACACGCCTTTAATCCCAATGCCTGGGAGGCAGAGACAGGCAGATCTCTGAGAGTTCAAAGACAGCCTAGTCTACAGAGTTATTCCAGGACAAAGATATACAGAGAATATGAAATAAATGTCAAAATAAATGAAATAGAGGTTAAAGTAAAAACGTACAAAGATGGAAACTACACAGAGAATCTTGATACTGTATGCTATTGTGCTCTCTTTGAATTGTTTTAATGGTGAGGAAAGAGCAACATCTGCTAAAAGATATTTTTTTATCAATGCTGCTGAACTAATCCAAGATAGATATTTTGAAAATACCTTGACTTCAGAATTTGGATCTAAGGATATGATACTTTGGAAAAGAGATTCTTCTTTTGTTTTCACAGGATAAGACCCTATGGATTGCTTCAATTCTAATATGGTATGATAGACCACGGCCTCCTGAAAGGTTGCTGTGACCACCTTCAGAAAATTACTTATCTGCTAACTGAGACAAATCTAGCACACAGGTTATACCCTCAAAGACCTGATTAACAGCGCCCCTATACAGCAGGAAGCAGTTTGGAGAGAAATAACTACGTCCATATTCCCAAATATTGTTTATAAATGTTCTTTTACATTTAAAGGGTGATATAATATAGATATAAATAATTTGGATTGAAATGAATCTTGCTTTACTGATACTAATTTAAGGTCAGTTTTGTTATGTGTGTATATATTTCTGATATTGATTAAGGTATTGTGATTGTGTAGTTTATTTAAAAATGTAATGTATATAGGTTGTTAATAGGTAATCATCTATAATAGTTAAGTTTGTAGTCATGTTATATTTTTTAGATGAGCATAGATATATTTTAGATAGGCATTCTTCATATTCTTCAAAGACTGCAGAATATGGCATTTAAAATATTTTAATAACTTCGAATTTTGCGTGGTAATGTGACACATTTGCTCCTGGCAATACCAGCTGCTTCAAGAGGAAGATGGGCATTGAAGAGGCTCCTTATGGAGTTTGATAGCCATTTGGGCAAGAAACTGCTCTTGCCCGGACTACTACATAAACTGGACACAGAAAACCCTCAGAGAGAGGACTGCTGAACTTGCCTAAAGGTGAGATGATCTTTCGGGGTTCCTGATTCATGAAAGAGTCTGCGAGACATTCTGCAGGACACAGCAGATAGTGACTGAATTTCCTTTGAAATTTCCTGCTTCATTGAAATGTCTGCTGGAAACTATGGCCCTGTAGGCCGAAGATGGATGCCCCAACTGTACAGAAGAACTTTGGGTGACTGTCCAGGAAGTGAGATGTCTCTGTGATTTCTAGCATTTTGTAAGTTGCTTACTTCTCATTTACTTAGGTGATATTATATCTTTTTTTTTTTTTTTTTTTTGCTTTTTCGAGACAGGGTTTCTCTGTGGTTTTGGAGCCTGTCCTGCTCTTGTAGACCAGGCTAGCCTCGAACTCACAGAGATCCGCCTGCCTCTGCCTCCCAAGTGCTGGGATTAAAGGCGTGCGCCACCACCACCTGGCTAATATTATATGTTTCTGGAGTCTTTGATGGAGTTGAAGAATAGTTATAGTTTTCCTTAGTTATTATAAACATAAAATAGATGTAAATATTGTAATTCTTAATTGTAACTGTTTTGTTATATGGAATTTTACCATGTTAAAGTGAAAGCCTTTCCTTCTTGTTTAAACAGAAAAAGGGGAAAAGATGGAGGAAGGTCATTGATTAACAAAGAAACTTCCTTGGCCCCATTTGAGGCCAGCCCTTAGGTGGATTGAGTAGACAGAACAGAGTGCTGGGAGGCAGAGGAAAGTGAGGCAGACGTCATTTCCTCTCCTGTCCTGGGCAGATGCAATGCAGCCAGCCACCAGGTCTCATGTACTGAATCTTTCCTGGTAAGCACACCTCGAGGTGCTACACAGATTATTAGCAATGGGCTAAATTACTATGTGAGAATTAGCCTAAAAGAGGCTAGATACAATGGGCCAAGCAGAGTTTTGTTGAATACAATTTGTGTGTTCTTATTTTGGGGCATAAGCTAGCCAGGCAGCCGGAAACTGGGTGGCACGAAGCGGCCGGCAGCTCCTTGAATCATCTCAATACATAATATGAGCCTACCTGTAAAGAAATTCTGAAGTTATGTCTTTATTCTTCAAAAACATGAAAAAACATCATACTGTAGTGAAACTCTATGAATTAATTCAGTGTCATATTGTTTTGTGATTCATATGAAAGTAAGACTTTTTGTGTAATCAATCTGATAAAGCTTGTGCATATTATCATAATCTTTTGGACCTGAGGAAAAAAACTAGGGGCTCATTTTAAATTATTCTTTAAGATCTGAAGCCACTTACAAACAGTTAACCAAAAGCAGCTACTGTGTAGAGAAAAATTTGATAGTGTCCACAATCTGTTTAAGCATCATGATACCTCTTTTTATTTTCGTTTGAACCAGGATTGTATTTGATAAAAACTTTAATGAAGTATTATGGGTTACAGCAAGGGTATTCTAACATTGGACCTGAAACCAAAGCCAAAGAAAAGCACTTTAACTCTGAATCTAGAACTAGGTAAAAAAAAAAATCTCCCTGAAAACAGCCAAAACATTAAAAAAGGGCCTGTGGGGGGCTGGAGAGATGGCTCAGAGGTTAAGAGCATTGCCTGCTCTTTCAAAGGTCCTGAGTTCAATTCCCAGAACCACATGGTCTGGTGCCCTCTTCTGGCCAGCAGGCATAAACACAAACAGAATATTGTATACATAAATAAATAAATAAATAAATAAATATAAAATAACTAAAAAATAAAAAAGGGACTGTGAAAGAAACACAATTTGGCTCTCAAACCAGAACCATAAAATCATAAAATTCAATGATGTTTTTAAGCCCACAGGATATACCATTAACTGAAATACGAGAGGCTTGAAGAGTCAAATCTCTCATACATTTCCTTGTATGTTTTGTTTAAAAATTCCCTTAGAAGTTGGGGTATAATTATGGTTATTAGAAAATTGGGAATGGTCATCAGGAAGGTAGATAGACGGTGGTTACCAGGAATATTTTTTGAAAAAAATGGCTAGAATTAATATATTATGACAACGTCACCATTAACCATAGCCACAAATAATATAAAATATTATGGAATAACTTACTAAAGAAGTGAAAGTACTGTAGGAAATGAACATTAAATCTTTGAAGAAAACAACTGAAGAAGACACCACAGAATGGGAAGATGTCCCTTACCCTTGTTAGGTAGAAATCAAGATAGTAAAAATGATAACCTTTCCAAAAGCATTCTACAGGTTCAATACCATTCCCATGTAAACATCGGAAAAATTCTTCACAGGCCTCAAAATAAAAATACTCAACTTCATATAGAAAACAAAAAAAAAATCCGGGAGATGGTGGCGCACGCCTTTAATCCCAGCACTCAGGAGGCAGAGGCAGGCAGATCTCTGTGAGTTCAAGACCAGCCTCGTCTACCGAGCTAGCTCCAGGACAAGCTCCAAAGCCACAGAGAAACCCTGTCTCAAAAAACCAAAAAAAAAAAAAAAAAAAAAAAGCAAAAATTAATGCAGGATATCCAAAACAACTGTATACAAAAAATAATTTCTGTAGTCATTACATTCCCTGACTTAAGTCTACTACAGAGCTACAGTACTGAAAAGAGCCTGGTATTGGCACAAAAAGAGACAGGAGGACCAATGGAACTAATTCTAAGAATCGGATATCAATCCACTCACCCCAGCGCAATGGATCTTGTATTCAATAAATCTAGCAGCCAGACTCAAGAACGGAATTGAAGAAAGTGACCACACAGTTTATAGATCGATTTATAATGTAGGAGAACATGCCCAAGTGGAGTGGTGTCTTACAGGCTATTGACTGAAGAAGCTCTCCCAGTACCTAACCCTTTTGCTTAAATAAGAAATTCCAAACTTGGCTGGGTGGTGGTGGTGCATGCCTTTAATCCCAGCACTCAGGAGGCAGAGGCAGGCGGATCTCTGTGAGTTTGAGACCAGCCTGGTTTACAAGAGCTAGTTCCAGGACAGGCTCCAAAACCACAGAGAAACCCTGTCTCGAAAAACCAAAAAAAAAAAAAAAAAAAAAAAGGAATTCCAAACTCAATACAAAACTATGTATACAAGAAACAGATGTCAAATATAAAGTTAGAATTACAAGCATAATCAATATTAAGGAAGGAATATATATACTAATGTTTTGATAAGCATTCTATCCTAAGGAATCCATGTCTTGTAGTAGAAATGGCTTGGCTAGATCATAAGAGGATGGTAAGTATGATTATCTCATCTTCAACCCCATCAAAGGCCTGAGAAGAGCATTAATATTACTTGAGTAGGCAGGTAGTGAAGTCCAGCAGCCCACAAAAAGTGTAGTAGATGACAGAGACAACTGACTGCATGAGCAACCAACTAAAGTCTCATTACAATGTTGAAGATTAAGACTTCCTATCAGAATATAAAAAAATCTTTAATCAGCTATGCAGTAAAGCAGGAAAATGATCTCAAAATATAAACCATGTATCAGTATCTTGATCAGAAGTAGAATTATATAATGCAATATGACAAATATCTCATAAAATTGTGTCAATAAACATGACACATGTTTATTGTAGAATCATGCATAGATAAAATCTGACAAAATAACTTTGCATAGGTGTTACAAACATTCTAAAAAAATAGAAATATTCTATATGATAAGTATAATTTGAATTTGTATCAATAAAAAACTCTATACCAATGTAAATTATCCATAAATAATAGTTCACAAGTATTCCTTCTATTACAAACTATTATTATTAGTGTGAGTAAGTAATCTACCTATTATCCCATTCAATTTTCCCTCTTTTTTTGAGATCTCTGGGTATACATAATTTCACCCAACCCTATATGAGTAATAATCAACTCTTAAATGTTTTCCCTGACCATGAAGACAAACTTTGTTGGGAGAGAGGATGGCATCTTCTAGAATTGCTTCCAGATGTCATGGGGGCAATGTTCTTTCTATGGGATATTATAAAAGTAAGACGATTTCTAAGTATTTGATAGGGTTGTTCTGAAGTTCTTATTTGGAATTGTGGCCAGAACGTTGTAAGAAGGTGCACCATATCTGCAGCTTGTACCCATAAGTCGGTCTTACAGTGCTATTAGCATCATGCTTTCATATCAATCAGGTAGAGACATTGTGGGGCTCCAATGTCTTCTTCTTGGAAGATGTTCATTGTTGAAAATGTAAACATTATTCATGTAGACATATTTTCAGTGAAATATAAGATATAGACAAAATGGGCATGAAGGAAAGTAAAATGTTCCTTTAAAATCTATCTTCTTTCTGTCCCATAGCAGAAGGCTATTGATATGAGACAGAAGTTTTGAGTTTTTCTTTTAACGTTGTGCTTGGATTTAGAGAAGGATAGTCATAGTCTAATTCTAAAACCATTTCTGATTCTGAAGTAGAGATGTAAATACAAAGGAGGCATCTTCTAAAGCTGTAGCCCATACAAAGCACCTAACAGATTATCTCTCTGGGGGTGGGCTCACTCACAGGCTTATAGGTCAGTAGCTGCCCCCTTCCTGAGACAAAAAGCATGCGGTGTGTGGCAAACAGAACCAGAAGAGACAGATCAGCTACAAGTGTAGGAAAAATGAAAATATTCCAGATAGTGAGAACAGTGCAAGCCATGACTTAGAGGCTGCAGCAAACTCAGCAGAACCTTTAGAGCCATTCATCCCTGTGCCAGTAGAGCAGTAACAACACACATCTGCCCTAAGCCAGAAACTCTGGAAGGAAAACACACTGTGTTTTGACAGTCTTCCAAATAATTCCAGTATGTAAGTAAGTTTTAGGACCTCTGATCCAGGCTACCAGCTCTCAAATGCTGTTTGCAGGGCTCTTCTTGGGCATAGGACCAGAGGTGAAGTGGATGTAAATTCAGATAAGTTTGTAAGTGAATAATCTACATTGTTTTTGGAGAGTCACCAATAAACATTAGCCATTTAGAGGTTTCAAGAAGTCCTACAGTAAAGACCTTTATTTTTCATTCACCTTTGGATCTCTGTGATTCATACTTCCATAAATACCCTCTTAGGGATATTATCCTCACTATTCACATGGATGCGATGTAACCTACAGAAAATTAGAAGACTGTCCCAAAGTCACAGAACCTGTATCCAGGTTGGAAAAGACCTTAACAATTTTTCTGTTCTCAATACCCTGCATCCTCTGTCCTTCCACTCTACTGTGTACATAACTCTGTGTTATGTAGTGCCGATATCTCAGTGGAGACCTCCAAATGCCGCGCCCCATGTCTCTGTGTCTGTGCTCTGTGCGCTGGCACGCTGTTCACTAGCTTTGGGCAAGGGGGATGGAGGTTAAAATACACAGACACACCAGACAGAGAGACAGTGACACAGCTCATCCTTGAATTCCCCAAGAATGCCCCCTTTATTGTGTTCAGGGGCAGATTATATGGAGATAGCCATGCCCCAGCCGAACCAACCAAAAACCATCCTCTTGCCATCAGGAACTCCTCAAGGTCTCATGCTCAGAGCAGCTGTAGGCACTCAGATCAGGGGATTACAAGAAATTCAGGATCTGGGGTCTCACCGAGCTGGAAGGTGGAGGCGCAGTGGGGCGGAGCAGTGGGCTCCGACTCCATCGGGATGGGGTAGATTTCATCCAGGCCAGTTGGCCCGGGCTGGGACAGAGGTCCAGGCCAACAGGCCTTTTGGCAGTTGTGATGAGCTTCTGCACCCTGAGGCCCGTGCTGGAAGTGGGCCTAGTGTTCTTGCCTCATCTGTCCTCGAGGCTGGTCCCAGGGTTAGCATGTGTTGCAGACCCTCAGTGGCCGCTGCTTGGAGCCGCCCCAGCTCACAGTCCAGTGCAACATTTCAGGAGATCTCGGGGATTCAAACCACATGAATATCAAATATCTGTGGAGACAAAAACAGAACCTCTTTTCCAAAACATCACATTCTTAAGCCCATATTTTAAAGTCAAGATACTTTTCTTAGCAGTTCCTAGAATCAAATGTCTTTCTCCAGTCCAGAACACAAAAGACAACAAAATCAACATATACATCTGTACACATTTATCTTTTTAAGCTATATACATTATCTATTCCCAATACATATGTCCCCTCCGGCTGGGGAAAACCCTGTTTGCTTACCTCTCTTTCTTGGTTGGTTCCACTTGCTGCCAAACTGAGCGAAGGATGTCAAGATTAACACATATACCCCAATCCACCCTCACCTTCTGAGGGTGACCTCTCAGCATTCCCTAGTTCCCGATATCTCGGCTAGGACCTCCAATTGATGAAATCTCGGTGGAAGACCTCCAATTGCCGCGCACCCAGTAACTGAGCTAGTTCCGGGACAGGCACCAAAGCTACAGAGAAACCCTGTCTCGGAAGAAAAAAAAAGACTTTAGTCTTGGTTAGGTTCATTCATTCACAACTATAATACCAGCATTTGTGAAGTTAAGGCAGATTGATGGTTAAATTAATGTCATCTTGGGCTACATCGTATGACCAGTACTAAGAAAATAAATAGATACTAGACTTTAGTATTGCCCTTGTTAATGTGTCCTCAGTGGGGCACTGGGAGTACCATTTTAAGTACTATTTAAGAGTGCATCATTTCCTGATGGACAGCCACATATGGCTCCTCACTGCTGTCAAGATGAAAAAGATGCTCATCAGCAGGACCTCACAGCTGCCTGCATGCCTGCCTAGATCCCAGTCTTCTCCTACACTTTCACAGTCACACACAATTGACAAATGTGTGTTTCGATCTTCCCTAAACTCCCTACCTCACAAACACTTGTGTTCTCCTTGTGAGGCAGTTATTTACAGCACTCATTCAAGAGCAGTTGAACCCTCTTTTCCTTTAGGCTCAAAGCCATTTTCTCCTCTCATTATCTCCGTCCTGTGTCCTTGGTTTCTAATATTTTGTTTTGCTCATTCCTTCTTTATTTCCTTCTTTTTTTATTTTTCCATTCAAATATTTACACTTCCTTCCCTCCTCCCAATCCCCTCCCACTCCCAACCTACCTCCCCCCTCCCTCTCCCTGCTTGAGAGAGGGCAGGGAACCCTGTCACGTGAGAAGTCCAAGGCCCTCCCCCCCTACATCCAGGTCTAGGGAGCTGTGCATCCAAATAGACTAGGGTCCCAAAAAGCCAGAACATGCCATAAAACAAGTCCCAGTGACTTTAACAATGGCTTCTCAGTCAGCCCCCATTGTCAGCCACATTCAGATAGTCCGGTTTGATCACGTGCTCATTCATACCCGGTCCACCTGGATTTGGTGAGCTCCCATTAGAACAGGCACACTGTCTCAGTGGGTGGACCAAACCCTCACGGTCCTGACTTCTTTGCTCATGTTCTCCCTCCTTCTGCCCTTCAACTGGACCTTGGGAGCACAGTCCGTTGTTCTGATGAGGGTCTCTGTCTCTATCTCCATACATCGCGGCCGATGGAAGATTCTATGGTGATATTCGAGATCAGTGTGATAGTCTGATCTCACATCAGTGTGATAGTGGGTCAAGGACAGTTCAGGCATCTTTTGCCTCTGCTGTCCAAGGAGCTAGCTGGGAACATCCCCTTGAACACCAGGGATCTCCTCTAGAGGCAAGTCTCTTGCCAACCCTAAAATGCATTCCTTAATGTAGTTATCTTCTTCCCTGCTCCTAAATCGGCCCTTCCTCCATCTCCAACCTCCCCCTCCCCCAAGCTCTTGCCAGTCCTTCCCTTCTCCCTTCTCTCTTACCCTTTCCCCTTCCCTCAACTTCACCCCCACCCCTACCCCCATTCCCATGCTCACAACTATAGCCCGGAAATCTTTTTTGCTTCCAATTTCCAGGAGGACTTATATATGTTTTTCTTTGGGTTCACCTTGTTATTTGGTTTCTCTAGGCTTGTGAACTATAGGCTTAGTATCCTTTGTTTATGGCTAGAGTTCACAAATGAGTGAGTACATACCAAATTCATTTTTTTGGTCTGGGTTATCTCACCCAGGATAGTGTTTTCTATTTCCATCCATTTGCATGCAAAATTCAAGATGTCATTTTTTTTACCACTAGGTACTACTCATATAATATATATATATATATATATATATATATATATATATATATATATTTCCACACTTTATCCATTCTTCCATTGAGGGGCATCTAGGTTATTTCCAGGTTCTAGTTATTACAAACAGTGCTGGTATAAACATAGTCAAACAAATGCTTTTGTAGTATGATTGGGCATCTCTTGGATATATTCCCAAGATTGGTATTGCTGGATCCTGAGGTAGGTTGATTCTGAATTTCCTGAGAAACCACCACACTGATTTCCAAAATGGTTGCACAGGTTTGCATTCCCAGCAGCAGTGGATGAGTGAGCGTTCCCCTTACTCCACATCCTTTCAAGTAAAGGTGTTTTTGATTTTAGCCATTCTGACAGGTGTAAGATGGTATCTCAAAGTTTTTTTGATTTGCATTTCCATGATCACTAAGGAAGTTGAACATGACCTTAAGTGTCTTTTGGCCATTTGAACTTCTTCTGTTGAGAATTCTCTGTTCAATTCGGCTCCCCATTTTTAAATTGGGTTAATTAGAATTTTAGTGTCTAGGTTTTTTGTTTTTGTTTGTTTGTTTTTTTTTTGGTTTTTCGAGACAGGATTTCTCTGTGGCTTTGGAGCCTGTCCTGGAACTTGCTCTGTAGACCAGGCTGGTCTTGAACTCACAGAGATCCGCCTGCCTCTGCCTCCTGAGTGCTGGGATTAAAGGCATGCACCACCATCGCCCAGCTAGTGTCTAGTTTCTTGAGTTCATTATATATTTTGACGATCAGTTCTTTGTCTGATATGGGGTTGGTGAAGATCTTCTCTCATTCAGTAGGATGCTTTTTTGTCTTAATGAGTGTATCATTTGCTTTACAGAAGCTTCTCAGTTTCTGGAGGTCCCATTTATTCATTGTTGCTCCCATTGTGCTACTGGGGTTTCTAATATTTTTATGACCAGATGATATTTTTAGGAATGTATTTTTTTTATTGATTTTTTTGAGTTCTACATTGCTCTTTACACCCCTTCCTGTCTTTTCCCTACCCCCTTTAACACTCCTGCATTGTCCCTATGCTGCCAATTTAGTCAGGAGATCCTGTCTTTCTTTACTTCCCATGTACATTATATCAATGTAAGTCCCTCCTAATGTCCTCATTGTTGTCTAAGTTCTCTAGGATTGTGGTTTGTAGGCTAGCTTTCTTTGCTTTACGTTTAAAAACCACCTATGAGTGAGGATATGTGTTAATTTTCTTTCTGTGTCTTGGTTAGCTCACTCAAAATAATGTTTTCTAGCTGTATCCATTTTCCTGCAATATTCAACCTGTCATTATTATTATTTTTTGTTGTGTAGTACTCCATGGTGTAAATGAACCATATTTTCCTTATCCATTCTTCGGTCAAAGAACATTTAGGTTGTTTCCAGGTTCTGGCTATGACAAACAAAGCTGCTATGAACATAGTTGAGCACATGTCCTTGTGCATTTTTGAGCATCCTTTGGTTATATACCCAAAAGTGGTATTATTGGGTCTTGAGGAAGGTTGTTTCCTAATTTTCTGTGAAATCGCAACACTGATATCCAAAGAGGTTGTACCCCTTGAATTCCCACTAGCAACGCAGAAGTGTTCCATTTTCCCCACAATCTCTCCAGCATAAGTTGTGATCAGTGTTTTTGATCTTGGCCATTCTTACAGGTGTAAGACAGAATCTCAGAGTTGTTTTGCAATTCTCTGATGACTAAAGATGTTGAACATTTCCTTAAGTGTCTTTCAGCCCTTTTAGATTCCTCTGTTGAGAGTTCTCTGTTTAGGTCTGTGCTCCATTTTTTAAAATTAGATTATTTGTTCTTTTGATGACCAATTTCTTGAGTTCTTTCTCTACTTTGGAGATCAGACCTCTGATGTGGGGTTAGTGATGATCTTTTCCCATTCTGTAGGCTGTTGTTTTGTTCTGTTGACCATCTCCTTTGTTTTGCAGAAGATTTTCAGTTTCAGGAGGTCTAATTTATTAATTGTTTCTTTCAGTGTCTGTGATGCTGGGATTATATTTAGGAAGTGGTCTCCTGTGCCCTTATGTTCATGTGTACTTCCCACTTTCTCTTCTATAAATTTCAGTGAGGCTGGCTCCATGTTAAGGTCTTTGATCCATTTGGAGTTGAGTTTTGTGCATGGTGATAGATATGGGCCTATTTTTATTCTTCTACATGTTGATATCCAGTCATTCCAGCATCATTTGTTAAATATGCTTTCTTTTTTCCATTTGATATTTTTTGCTTTGTCAGAAATCAGGTGTTCAAAGATGTATGAATTATTATCTGGTTCTTTGATTTGGTTCATTCATCTTCTCTCTGTTCTTTTGTCAATACCAGGCTGTTTTCAGTATTGTAGAACTGTAGTAAAGTTTGAAGTCAGGAATTGTGATGCCTCCCCAAGTTCTTTTATTGTACAGGGTTGTTTTCACTATCCTGGGATATTTTCTTTTCCATGTGAAGTTGAGTACCTTTCTTTCAAGGTCTGTGAAGAATTTTTCTGGGATTTTGATGGGCAGTGCATTGAATCTGTAGAGTGCTTTTGTAGTAAGATTGCCATTTTTACTATGTTTATTTTGCCTAGCAAAAAATATGGGAGATCTTTCCACTTTATTTTCTTCTTAATTTCTTTCTTCAAAGAATCAAAGTTCTTGTTATACAAGTCTCCCACTTGTTTGGTTAGAGTTACTTCGAAATATTTTATTCTACTTTTGGTTATTGTGAAGGGTGTTGTTTCTCTGATTTCTTTTCCATCCCTTTTATTATCTTTTTATAGGAGGGATATTGTTTTTTTTTTTTTTCTGATCCGGGATCATGCTACATTACTGAAAATGTTTATGAGTTGTAGAAGTTCCTTGGTAGAATTTTGGGATCGCTTAGGAAAACTATCATGCCATCAACAAACAGTGAGCATTTGGCTTTTTCTTTTCTGATTTGTAGTCCCTTGATCTCCTTTTGGTGTCTTATTGCCCTACCTAAAACCTCAAGAACTATATTAAATAGATATGAAGAGAGTGGACAATCTTGTCTTGTTCTTGATTTCAGTGGAATAGCTGGGTGTTTCTCTACATTTAGTTTGATGTTGGCTGTTGGCTTGCTGAGTATTGCATTTATTATGTTTAGGTATATTCCTTTTATCATGAAGGGATGTTGTATTTTATCTAATGGTTTTTCGTTATCTAATGAGATGATCACGTTTTTTTTATTTTTCACTTTGTTTATATGGTGGATTATGTTGACAGATTTTTGTATGTTGAACCATTCTTGCATCTGTTGGATGTAGCCAACTTGATCATGGTGGATGAATGATCTGATGTGTTCTTGGACTTGATTTGCCAGTAATTTTTTTTTTTTTTGTATTTTTGGATCAATGTTCATGAGTGAGATTGGTCTGTAATTTTCTTTATAATGTCTTTCTATGGTTTGAGTGTCAGGGTAATTGTAGCCTCAAAAAAGGGGTTTGGCATTGTTCCTTCTTTTTCTATCATGTGAAATAACTCAAGGAGTATTGGTATTAGTTCTTCTTTGAAAGTCTTGTATAATTCTGAGCTGAAACCATCTGGTCCTGGGCTTTTTTTGGTTGGGAGTCTTTTGATGGCTGTTTCTATTTATTCAGCAGTTATAGGTGTGTTTAATTTGTTTATCTGGTCTTGATTTAATTTTGGTAAGTGATATTTATCCAGAAAGTTGTCCATTTCCTTTAAGTTTTCCAATTTTGTGGAGTTTTCAAAATATGACCTGATGATTCTCTGTATTTCCTCCATGTCTGTTGTTATGCCCCCCTTTTCATTTCTGATTTTGTTCATTTGCATATTTTCTCTCTGCCTTTTGGTTAATTTGGATAACGTTTTGTCTATTTTGCTGATTTTCTATAAGAACCTACTCTTTGTTTCAGTGATTCTTTGTATTGTTTTTTCCATTTCTATTTTATTGATTTCAGCTCTTAGTTTGATTTTTCCTGCTGTCTTGATTTCTTAGGTGAGTTTACTACTTTTTGTTAAAAAGTTTTCAAAGGTTTTGTTAATTCACTAATGTGGGATTTTTCTGTCTTCTATATGTAGGGATTTTGTGCAATAACTTTTCTCTTAACACTACTTTCATTGTGTCCCATAAATTTGGATATGTTGTGTGGTCATTTTCATTGAATTTTAGAAATTCTTTAATTTCTTCTTTTTTTTTCTTCCTTGACCCATTGATGATTCTGGTTAGCATTGTTTAATTTCCATGTTTGTGCATTTGATGAAATTAGTATTGCTGTTGACTTCTAGTTTTTAACCATGATGATCTGATAAAGTACATAGGGGTATTCTGATTTTTTTTATTTGTTGAGGTTTGTTTTGTTACTGAGTATGTGGTTGATTTTTGAGTAAGTTCCATCAGGTATGGAGAAGAAAATATATTCTTTTCTGTTTGAAAGGAATATTCTATAAAAGTCTGTTACGTACATTTGAGTCATAACATCTGTTAGATACGTTATTTCTCTGTTAATTTTTTGTCTAATGACCTGTCCAGTGGTGAGAGGGGAACATTGAAGTTTCCACTATTAGTACGTGGGGTTTTATGTATGTTTTAAGCTTTAGAAGTGTTTCTTTTACATATGAGCGTGGCCTTATATTTGGGACATTGATGTTCGGTAATGAGATTTCTCTTGATAGATTTTTCTCATGACTAATATGAAATGACCTTCTTGTCTCTTCTGAACAATTTTAGCTTGAAGTCTATCTTGTTAGATATTAGGACATCTACAGCCACTTGTCTCTTAGGTCAATTTGATTGAATACTTTTTCCAACCCTTTACTTTGGTACGATGTCTGTCTTTGAGGTTGAGATGTGTTTCTTTTATGCAGGAGGGGAATGGATTCTGTATTTGTATCCAATCTGTTTGCCTGTGTCTTTATATAGGTGAGTTGATCCCATTTATATTAAGAGATAATACTGACCAGTGATTGCTATCTCCTATTAATTTAGTATTCATTGTTGGTGATGTTAATTCATGCCTTTTTCCCTTTTTTAGGATTTACTCCTATGAGACCATCAATTGTCTGTGTTTTTGTTGGTTAACCTAACTTTCTCCAGTTTTCCTTTTAGTATTTTGTGTATGGCTGAGTTTGTGGCTAGGTACTGGTTAAATCTAGTTTTGTCCTGGAATATCTTGCTTTGTCCTTCTATGGTGATTGAAAGTTTTACTGGGTATAGTAGTCTGGGCTGGCATCACTGGTCTCTTAATGTCAGCACAATGCTTGACAATGACCTTCTGGCTTTTATTGTCTTCAGTGAGAAGTCAGGTATAATTCTGATAGGTCTGCCTTAAATGGTACTTGGCCTTTTTTCTTTCCAGCTCTTTTTTTTTTTTAAAAACTATTTATTTATTTATTATGTATACAATATTCTGTCTGTATGCCTGAAGGCCAGAAGAGGGTGCCAGACCTCTTTACAGATGGTTGTGAGCCACCATGTAGTTGCTGGGAATTGAACTCAGGACCTTTGGAAGAGCAGGCAATGCTCTTAACCACTGAGCCATCTCTCCAGCCCCCTCCTTTACAGCTCTTAATATTCTTTCTTTACTCTTTATGTTTAGTGTTTTGATTATTATGTGGTGAGAGGACCCAAAAAGATGAATATGGTATGTACTACCTCATTAGTGGATTCTAGTCATGAACAAAGGTCATTGAGTCTATAGTTCATGATCCTAGAGAAGCTAAATAACAAGGTGAACCCAAAGAAAAACATATAGATCCTCCTGGAAACTGGAAGCAGACAAAATCACCAGGCAAAAGTTGGGAGCATGGGGAAGGGGTTGGTGTTGAGGGAAGGGGAGAGGGGAAGAAAGAAGGGAGAAGGGGAGTATGGAGAGATTTTGGGGGACTGGGAGGGTTTAGATGGAGGAAGGGTGGATATCGGAATCAGGGAATAAGATATCTTAATTAAGGGAGCCATTTTAGGGTTGGCAAGAGACTTGGCTCTAGAGGGCTTCCCAGGTGTCCAAGGGAATGTCCCTAGTTAGGTTCTTGATCAGTGGAGGAAAGGGTGCCTGAACTGGCCTTGTCCTATAGCCACACTGATCAATATCTTAAATATCATCACAGAACCTTCATCGGGTGATGGATGGAGATAGAGACAGAGACCCACATTGGAGCACTGGACTGAGCCGCCAAAGCACAGATGAAGAGCAGAAGGAGGGAGAATATAAGAAAGGAAGGCAGGACCACGAGGATTGCTTCCACCCATGGAGACTCTGGAACTGATCTATTGGGAGCTCATCAAGGCCAGCTGGACTGGGTCTGGACAAGCATGTTATCAAACCAGACTCTCTGGATGTGGCTGACAATGAGGGTAGACTGAGAAGAAAATGATGACACTGGATTTTGATTCTACTGCATGTACTGGCTTTTTGGGAGCCTAGTCTGTTTGGATCCACACCTTCCTAGAATGGAGACGGGGGCTTGGACTTCCCACAAGAAAGGGCATCCTGAGTTTTCTTAGGACTGGAGAGTGAGGGGGAGAGGGAGTGGGAGGAAAATGAGAGGATGGGAGGAGGTGGAAATTTTAAATCAAACAATCAATAAATTATTGATTGATTGATTGATTGATTGATTTTCAGACAGGGTTTCTCCGTAGCTTTTGGTTCCTGTCCTGGAACTAGCTCTTGTAGACCAGGCTGGCCTCAAACTCACAGAGATCTGCCTGCCTTTGCCTCCCGAGTGCTGGGATTAAAGGCGTGCGCCACCACCGCCCGGCTTCAATAAATTTAAAAAAAAAATAAAAAAATACAATGCTCTATCAATCTTAACAAAAACAAATCACAACAAAATTTAGTTAATTACTTAAGAACAGCATATCCCCATACAGGTTTGTTTTGGGCAGACTATCAAGGAACATAGAGCTTGCAGATGGCTGTGAGCCATGAGGTTACAGAACAAAGCTTGGTTCAGGCATTTGCTGATCTAAAATGCAAGCTGGAGCTGCCCCTCCTCCCAGAGTCAGATCTCAGCCTAATCAGAGTAGGGTTGGCAGAAGCCAGAGGAGCTGGAAGCTGCAGAGCCAAAAGCCAAAAGCCACAAGCAGCAGTAAGTCAGCCACTTAGTAGGAGGGACTGAGCCACTTGGGCATAGGAGGAAGGAAATTGTAAAGTTGTCTTCCAGGAGGCCAACACAATGGTGTGCAGCTGTGTGCCAGAGGGGAGGTGGTTAAGTTGCAGAGAGGTAGTTCAGCTGTGTGTGGTGGGAGAAGGCTGCAGGAGTGACCCAGCAATAGTGAGTATTCTGGCCATATGGTCACCAATTTGTTGTTGTACAAAGAGTTCCTAAATAGTTCAGAATAGAGATAACAAAGGTTTACTCATCTGGAAATAAACTAACAGAAAGAATACTAGTCCAGAGCCTTCTGAGAGCAATGGGAATGGGAACCAAATCCAACAGCCAAGAGGCTTTGTCTGTATTTACCGTACATGAGATGATGCCCAAGGTGGCAGGTATCTTAAAGGCTATTGACTGCAGGAGTTCCCCAGCACAGGCTACCTGTGTTGCACATATTTTTTGCACCACAGTAGACGGCAGTAGCATCTCTACCCATCCAAGAAATCTCATGAAGCCCACAGTCTTCCCTCTTCCTCACCCTTTTCTAGGATGGCAAATAGTATAGGTAAATCACATATTCTATCCCACATATGTCCTTCTCCCAACTATTTTATTCATCCCTGTCAATATTTCATACTTTTATTTTTGACCCTCTCTGTCTATCTTTCCACATGGCTGAGCTTGCATCACCATCTCCATCACTTACACCCTCATGGAGCCCATCTGTTTGGAACAAGGTGTCCCCTGCCTTCTTAAAAAGAATGCCAGCATTTCTATGGTCCAAGGTCATATTTATTTAGAAATACCTAACATAACTAAAAAGGTGAAAAGAAGAGTAGTTATCTGTAACCACATTGCCCAGAAAGGAAGCAACTATTAGTATCTCACCACAATTTTCCAGAATTTTCTAGAACTAAACATATATCCATAGGACAATAATTAAAAAAAAATAAGATTAGGACAGAAGTTAATGCAATGTTTTATGGTCTGCATATTTCCCCTCCCATTGATTACATCATGATAATTTCCTATAATCCAATATTTCTTTAAAAATGTTTTCTATCTCTTGCATTTCACCATTGTACTCCACAGAAATTTGTTTAAACATTTCTGTTCTACTTGAGCATCAAGTTTGCAATTTTTTTTTGTAACTTGGATTAATGTATTTTGTGCTATAAGTAAAATTTGTACATATTAATCATTAATTGTACCATATTTTTCTTTTTTTCTTTTTTTTGGTTTTTCGGGACAGGGTTTCTCTGAAGCTTTGGAGTCTGTCCTGGAACTAGCTCTTGTAGACCACGCTGGTCTCGAACTCACAGAGATCCACCTGCCTCTGCCTCCCGAGTGCTGCATATTTTTCTTTTATCCTTGTGTGTGTGTATGTGCACCTGTGGGTTTATGTGCATGTGGATGTGTCTCGTGTTTCCCAGGCTGATCTTAATCTTGCTTTGTGTTTGAGGAGTGCCTTTAACTTCTGATCTCCTTGTTTCTGTCTCCTAAGTGCTAGGATTATAGGTAGGCACCACCATGATATAGCTGTGCCCTTCATTTTTTCTTAAACTAGATTCCCCGTGCTGGCAGTGAAGGATTAACAGAACTGATGTTTAAGGACCCTGTTTTCCAATTACTATATAAGAGGTTCATATTGATTTATTACCCCTCCAACTCCTTATTTAACAATATGCACAAGATCAAGAAAAGCTGATACACTAAGTGTGTAAGGGAAGATGATATCCTGTCAGAGATTGAATTAAAAGTAGCATAGCCAGACTGATGCCAGCCCTGACTCATGCATGCTCAGAAGATGTCTCTGAGCCCTGGTAATTTCCCTTTCACCTCTGTATCAACTTCAGTGGTAGATCCAGTCCAGAATTGCTACAAATGCCTTGGGAAGAGCCCTCTTAAGGAACCACCACTTGGGTAATATTGAATCCTTGGCTACACCACAGAAAAATATTTCCACAAAAGTCAGAGAGACATTGAGAGGGAACATGTGTACACAGAAGATTAGGTACTAAATAGAGAGAGACACTGTGCTTAGGTGTCCTTACAAAAGATACAGAAACATTTGTCACCCATCTTTTTTTTTTGTTGTTGTTGGTTTTTTTTTTTTTTGAGACAGGGTTTCTCTGTGGCTTTGGAGCCTGTCCTGGAACTAGCTCTGTAGACCAGGCTGGTCTCGAACTCACAGAGATCTGCCTGCCTCTGCCTCCCAAGTGCTGGGATTAAAGTCATGCGCCACCACCACCGAGCTTGTCACATATCTTAAGGGATGTAATTCATAGCTGAGCATAATTGCATAAGCCTTTAATACCAGCGCTTGGTGGTGTCTTTCTCCTGTGGTGGCTACCTGGCTTCTCTTCTGATTATGCCTACTTTCTCTACATAGCTTTTTCTGTCTGGCTACATTCTGTTAAGTCATTGGCTGAAAGCAGCTTCTTATTCATTAACCATCATAACCAACACATATACAAAGGGACTGTACCTCAAGCAACTGCTGTCTCAACCCATGATTGCAACTCCACATTTACCAGCAGCAGTTTGGCCCTTGGTCTCCAGCCTCACACTCATAGAGACATGAGATAGGGGATGCTATGAAAGCGAGTAAGGAACTACATATCTAAGTCTCTATCCTTCTACAGAACACAGGACTTAAAAGTTGAGGTGAAG
Organism: Microtus oregoni; assembly: GCF_018167655.1. Classification (NCBI taxonomy): domain Eukaryota; kingdom Metazoa; phylum Chordata; class Mammalia; order Rodentia; family Cricetidae; genus Microtus; species Microtus oregoni. Next base: position 541,186 of record NW_024543211.1, read on the forward strand.
GGCTGGAGAGATGGCTCAGCGGTTAAGAGCACTGCCTGCTCTTCCAAAGGTCCTGAGTTCGATTCCCAGCAACCACATGGTGGCTCACAACCATCTGTAATGATATCTGGCGCCCTCTTCTGGCTGCAGGCATACATGCAGACAGAATACTGAGAATACTGTACACATAATAATAATAAATAAATAAATCTTTAAAAAAAAAAGTTGAGGTGAAGTATTCAAAGACATTGAATAGCAACCTAATATGTTCTCATTGCGTACTCCTTCCAAAATGTGCTGTCCTTCTACTCAGCCCCTGCTTAAGAACACTTGCTACTCTTAGCTTCTCCCTACAACGTCTTGTCTGTTGATTGCTGATACAGCCTCTTGACCCCAGGTTAATCCTATTTAATCAAAAACTGTATCATGTTTGCATCATTTTACGAAGTAGTAGAAAAATGTAGCACACCTTTACACAGTGAAAATAATATTCCACAACAGCAGACCACTGTTAGAGCTCAGGCCTAGCTCACTATGGTGTGGACGATGTGTAAACGGAGACCGCACTTGTGTTTCCTGACCACCCAAACCTAAATAATCACACAGAATGTTGTTAATTACAACACTATTTTGCCAACAGCTCAGGTTTATTCCAATCTAGTACTTGCATCTTAAATTAACCCATTTCCATTATTTTTTTTTTTTTTTTTTTTTTTTTGGTTTTTCGAGACAGGGTTTCTCTGTGGTTTTGGAGCCTGTCCTGGAACTAGCTCTTGTAGACCAGGCTGGTCTCGAACTCACAGAGATCCGCCTGCCTCTGCCTCCCGAGTGCTGGGATTAAAGGCGTGCGCCACCACCGCCCGGCCCCATTTCCATTATTTTATATTTTACCCCGAGGCTCATCGTTTGATACTTTACATCCTGAATATCGGGAAGATTTAAAGACACATTTGGTTATTTATTGCATTGACTATGAAAGAGTGGGGAGAAACTGGGAGCTAGGGAGTCAGGCAGACAGCAGTGAGGCCCTGCTGATGAGCATCTTCATCATCTTGAGAGCAATGCGGAGCCATTTATGGATGTCAGGCAGCAGATTGATGCAATCTTAATTGGTAACTAAAATGGCACTCCTGATGCTGGACTGAGGAGATACTAAAGAGGGCAATACTAACGAGTAGTATCTATTTATTTTCTTGGTACTGGTTCATACAGTGTAGCACAGGCTGACATCAAGTTTGTCAACATCTTGCCTCAGCCTCATAAACACTGGTATTATAGGTGTGTTTGAAGGCACCTAGCCAAGGCTACATGGAATTGTTTCAAAAAACTAAATGAAAACCAAAGAGAAAGGACAAAAAACCTGAAGTTGTGTGGGTCTGAGAAGACAGGTGAGCCTGCCTTGTAAGCTTAAGGAAATCAATTTGAGGCCCAGAATCTATACTGAAGAGAAAGAGAAAAAAAAAACTATGGTCACAAGAAGTTTTAATACTGTACTGGGACACAGAGAATATTGGCTACATAGGGCTTGTTGGCCAGCTAGCCTAGTCTACTTGGAAAGTTACAGAGTAATCAGAGACTCTATCTCAAAAGAAATAACAAATAAGTTTGGGAAAATCAGAGGAATAACACCAGAGTTTCTCTTGTATTCCACACATATAAACATGCATGTTGTGAATTAGCTCAATATGGGAAATAACCAGGCCAGCTTAAGGATAACAATTATATTTTTAATGGTTACAATGGGAAACTCACACCACAAGAATGGGGAGTCCAACATCCTCTGTGTCGGTGAGAATTACGCAGAGAGTGAGCACCTGGTAAGTCCCAGTTTTCTTCCTGGGTTCCAGTTAGCCATGTCTTTACTAGGCATGATTGGTTAATAGAGCTTCCCCATCATACACACATACAGAATCATACACATACATACATCTCCACACAGATATAAACTTGTACCTACAAATATACATACAAATCAATACTAACTTTGTGTAGCTTTCTAAATGTTTACGTATGCTTATTTATATTTGTAACATGAACATTCCCAGCCATTGAGTAGGTTTTACATAAAAATGAAGTCACAGTTCCATGAGTACTAAGGTTTTTGGTAAACGAAATCCCATTTCTAAGTAACATCTATGTTGGAGTAATTCTCTTGTATACTCCAATGATTTGTCACTCAAATGGGTTTAATAAAACACTGACTGGCTAGAAGCTGGGCATGAGGCAGAGGGAGGAAGACATGAATGTGCCATGCTGATAAATGTTCTACCAGTGGAAGACACTAAATGGGGAATATGGGTTAATTTAAAATGTAAGAGCAGGCTAGTAATAACTATGATCTTGGGTAAACATTTTCAATTCTTAAAATCTTAAAAGCCTCTGTTTGGTAATCTTGAGGTGGCAGTTAGGAAAAATAAGTCTGTTCACAAATGCCATTCCAATGTGTAGCCAAAACTTTCACAAAAAATCTGAAATAACTTGGAAAAAAATCTGAACACCCAAAAACATAGTCAAATGCAATGTCTTTGTAACTGCCTTTTCTTTGGTGGGCTATGCTTGCTAGCAGTGACCAGAGGCTTGCCTCCTTCAACCAAGGGCTTCATGACTCAGCATTAGCAACAAATCAAGCAGCTCCCTTAACAGATTCTAAGTTTACTGTTTGTGTGTCTTCTTTCTCTATCCGACCTGAGGGCTCAGGTCATGCACCTGCTGGCCACTTTCCCTGTATTTCTGTAAATCAAAATATGTGTGGAGCCCTGATTTAATTCTCTAGGACAGACACCCACAGGTATCAAGGTCATGCATTTGTTTGTGGCTCCAGCCCATGTCTGGTCTGTTATTCAACATGACGGCATCTTGAATAATTTCTGGGCAGCATTACTGGGAATTACCTCCAACTCCTTCCCGGAAATGTCCTTTCTTACTCAGTACCACTGATCTACTTGATTACCACACACTAGACCCTATAAAAATTTACCACAAAGTTCTGGAGTCAAAGATATGGTTGCTGACTTCTACTGTAGAATGCTCTATATCTCCTGTTTTTAATTGTATCTGATTTATTGATAGTTCAGAAAGATGAATTAGTTAAATGCATGATGGTTAATTGTGTTCTATAAACAAAAGTTGGGATAAGTGAAATTTGTAATGTGTAAGCATACAAAAGTGACTTTATTTTTACTGTCACCAATAGTTGGTGCCACCAATAAATGAAAACAAGGTGGTTGTACTTCCTGGCCAACCAAGAACCACTCATATTTTATGAACATAAGATCCATAATTTAAGTTTTTTTTATTTCTAAGACAGGTTACCTCCACATAGCCATGGATGCCAGGAATTTATTTTGGGGAATATGCTGGCCTTACTGAGATCAGCCCAGCCCACACTCCTGTGTGTTGTAATTATAGCCATACAATTCTATGTCCAGGTGAAATATGTGTTTTTAAATGCACTGAATTTTAATTTTAATTGAATTGAATCAGAGAAATAAATAATAAAATAAGATATAAAATGGAGCATCATTGTTTTGATGAATAGCAATGTTTCTTGCAATTCTATAATTTAAATGGCCAAATTATTTCATATGGTCTCAGTAATTTGTTACTTTCTTTGCATTGTTAATTCCATCTGTTTAAAATTGTTTGGAGTGTTTGTGTGAATACACCTGTGCCATGATGTGTATGTAGCACTGACAGGAAAGCTAGCAGGGGTCAATAATCTACTTCCGCTTTGTGAGTTCTAGTGATTAAACCTATGGAGATATTTGCCTACAAATGACCTCAATGGCACTTCTTTGGGTTTGAAAATTATTCATGAATGAATGAGCTGTTGGAGGAGTGTCTATGGGTAACTGCTAATGTAAAGAAATATGAGAAAACTTGTAAAGGTATTGTGCATAACCCAGAGATAGATCCCAGGTCATCAGACTTAGCAGCAATGATCTTTACTAAATGAGGCAATTTCCTGGTGTATAATTTTGGTTTTGAAAAAGTGTTATAAATAAATGTCTACTCCTCAAAATGAACATATTTTACTAGTGTAATATTTATTCAAATTGAATTTGAGCACCACTGAAATGGTTCAGTGGGAAAGCACTGTTCGGAGCAAGACTAGAAATCTTACCTCAATTCCTGTAGAACCTCAAGCTATGGAATTACATACACAGATGTTTGTTGATTCTCATAAATTATTACATCCATATCAGATAAATAAAAATACTTCTTTGAATACACACATCAAGTATTTAATGTTTCTTATAATTTTTATCAGTCATTTTAAAATTAACATTGTTAAATTCTCTTGAAAAAACAGCACATTGGTAGTTCATCATCTACCCTTGGACTTGTACTCATGAGTTCAAATGTATCCCTGAATCATTACTGATATCCAAGATAAGATGGATATCAAACAACAAAATTTCAATGAAATACTTGTGAAAAGAAAAAATCAAAACCAGAAAGATAAATCACCACTGTTTTATGAAAGTATGCTTAAACATGGCCTGATATTTCAATAACCATTGAGAAAAATTATATGATAAGGGCTCCATTACATACATTACAGCAGAAATACCTATCACAAGGTACAGGCACAACAGAAGATGAAAAAGTCGTAGAAGGAATATAAAGTCTACAAATTAAACTTCACTAAATGGATTTGCCACACGTACAGCACACTCTAGTGACTACCTCAAATGCGTAAAAATAGAAACCACAATGCAATTATCTCCTCTATCAGTTTTGAATGAACATGGTATGTAATTTATTTCTTGCAAGGCTATGATAAAAAATTATTTTTCTTGAAGCTAAAGAAATCTGTGATGTTTAAAGCCATTAACATTTTTTTCATGAATATGAACTTTTTCATTCTGAGTTTGTTCCTAGCTCAGACTTAAAAGTGAGCTAAATAGAATTTAAAACATTTACAACACTAGTTAGTTCCAGGACAGGCTCAAAGCTACAAAGAAACCCTGTCTTGAAAAACAAAACAAAAGACCAAAGTACCCATCCATAAATCCTTATACCTTAATTACTTTGGTCTTGCAATTGAAGAAGTATAAAATCTAAAAGAGTTACATTATCATTCAACTTCACAACTCAAGAGTTACAGTTCTGAAGGGAAAGATACCCTTACTGCCTGAAGTCAGGAAACACCTACAGTTGTGAAGAGAAGGGTGCCACACTAGATGAGGCAATGATGTTCCTCTCTGAGAGAGAGGATCCGCTCAATTCTTCTAAGAGAGTTTCCCAGCAGAAATGTCTGTTACTGATCTGCTCTACTCCCCTAATGAAGTGCCTCAAAAGAGGTGTCCATTGCTGCTGTGCTCCTCTGGGTTAAATGACTTTCAAGTAGAAGTATCAATTATGTCTCAATTCAACTCCACTAGGGAGTTTCTGATCCATTCCAGTGAAAGAAGTTCTTCACAGAAACCTCAGTCAGGAGATTTATATGGGAGGGAAGAGAGTGACTGCCTCTGCCAAGGTGGAAAGAAACAGCTGCTAACTGAATGAGCAATATGAATTATATAGGGCTTCTTAAAACCAGATCTAAGGAGATTTTGAAGGTGGAAATTTGTCAGATTTCAGTCCCTGAGTTTGAACAAGCTGAGACATGGGCAGAATTCTGTGCTCAGAGATTGGTTGCTTTGGTGCTCAGTTGAACAAGGGAAGAGTGTTTCTTTGGCTCTGGATTGAGAGCAAAAGTGTGTTTTCTTCACTGGCCCTTTTTATTTTTTTGGTTCTGTTTTCAGGGTGATATTGTTTCGATAACCAGTTCTAGATTTAGAGATAAAGTGTTTTACTTTAGATTTCATTTCAGGATCAGGATGTGTTTCTTTGACTAGCCTTTTCTCCTACCCATATGATTTCATAAATTCAAGAATTAGCTTTTGTTCATTAGTTTGCTGTTGCAAACAAAATAAAGAGGTATCATATTGAACAGATCATTGACATGATTAAATTTTTTTCTACAGAACGAATGTTGTTAGTTAGCTGACTGTAAGGATCTTAAAACATAATTTAGAATAAGCCCTTAGGTTCTTCTTTAGGTAACCAAAGGATATTGTAATTTGCACAAGCTTTATCAGATGTATACACAAAAAGATTTACTCCTGTATAAAGTACAAAACATTACCATAATGGATATATTCAGAGAGTTTCACTGCAGTATGATTTTTAAAAAATCTTTTTGAAGAGTATACTCATTAAATTCATAGTTTCTTTCCAGGATGGATTGTTTAATGTATTTGGAGATTATTGTGACAAAGGATTAACCACATAGATTCCATTTACGGTTTCTATCCTGTAGGTGTACATATATGCATTTGAAGATGAATAAGACATGAAAAGGCTTTATCATGCTGATTTCATTCAGTTTCTTGTTCTTTTAAGCCTTTGAAGATTACTGTGCTTTACCACATGAAATACATCCATCGGGTTTCTCTCTTTTGTGTGTTCTTTTATGCCTTTGAAGATGACTGTGCTGTGCAACGCTCTTACCACACTGATTAAGTTCATAGAGTTTCTATCTAGAGTGAGATATTTTATGCCTTTTAAGAGTACTGCGAGCTGCAAATGCCTTCCCACACTGATTACATTCATAGGGTTTCTCTCCAGTATGTGTTCTTTTATGGTTTTGAAGATTACTGTGAGATGCAAAGGCCTTGCCACACTGATTACATACGTATGGTTTCTCTCCAGTGTGTGTTCTTTTATGGCATTGAAGAACAATGTACTGTGAAAAAGCCTTACCACATTCATTACATTCATAGGGTTTCTCTCCAGTATGTATTCTTTTATGTACTTGAAGAGTACGATAAGCTGCAAAGGCCTTACCACACTCATTACATTTATAGGGTTTCTCTCCAGTATGTGTTCTTTTATGGTTCTGAAGATTATTGTGAGATGCAAAGGCCTTCCCACACTCTTTACATTCATAGGGTTTTTCTCCAGTATGTGTTCTTTTATGGCTTTGAAGATTACTGTGAACAGCAAAGGCATTGCCACACTGATTACATTCATACAGTTTCTCTCCTGTATGTGTTCTTTTATGGTTTTGAAGAGTACCGTGAGTTGCAAAGGCCTTTCCACACTCATTGCATTCATAGGGTTTCTCTCCAGTATGTATTCTTTTATGGCATTTCAGATTACTGTGAAATGCAAAGGCCTTCCCACACTCTTTACATTCATAGGGTTTCTCTCCAGTATGTGTTCTTTTATGCTTTTGAAGATTACTGTATTGTGCAAAGGCCTTACCACACTCATTACATTCATAGGGTTTCTCTCCACTATGTGTTCTTTTATGGTTTTGAAGATTACTGTGTCGTGCAAAGGCCTTACCACACTGATTACATTCATAGGGTTTCTCTCCAGTATGTGTTCTTTTATGGTTCTGAAGATTATTGTGAGATGCAAAGGCTTTCCCACACTCATTACATTCATAGGGTTTTTCTCTAGTATGTGTTCTTTTATGGTTTTGAAGATTACTGTGAACTGCAAAGGCCTTGCCACACTGATTACATTCAAATAGTTTCTCTCCTGTATGTGTCGTTTTATGGTTTTGAAGAGTACCGTGAGCTGCAAAGGCCTTACCACATTCATTACATTCATAGGGTTTCTCTCCAGTATGTATTCTTTTATGTACTTGAAGAGTACTTTGAGCTGCAAAGGCTTTACCACACTGGTTACATTCATAGGGTTTTTCTCCAGTATGTGTTCTTCCATGGTATTGAAGAGCATTATGCCGTGCAAAGGCCTTACCACATTGATTACATTCATAGGGTTTCTCTCCAGTATGTGTTCTTTCATGGCTTTGAAGAGTACTGCGGTAAGCATAGGCCTTACCACACTGATTACATTCATAGGGTTTCTCTCTAGTATGTGTTCTTTCATTCCATTTAAGGTGCTTGTCATATGTCAAGGATTTATCACATTGAAAATTTACTGAAGGTTTCTCTCCAGTTTGAATTCTCTCACTCCTGTAAGAATAATTGGCACATGTAAAAGCTTTACTACATTGAATACACTGTTGTGCCTACACATTTCTATGAATTTTATAATATGTTCCAATTCTAAAGAGGAATCAGATACTATGTTTTTGTAAGTCTGTCTAAACTCATGTTTTGCTCTTTGCAACTTGAAAGATACCTCCAATGGCAAATCCCTTTCTTTTATGGCTTACCTTTTTATAGTCACAGAATCTTTTTTTCTATGATAATTTACACAAAGGCGAAGAGAACTGGATAAACTCAGCTTTAACATTCATGAATTCTCCTATACCATGAACCATATTACATATGTTATGTGAACTAGGACACCCAACAGTATTTGCACAGTTCTAGAACTCATAGGGCTTCTTGCAGTGAGAGTTTGTTCATATATTAACAGTGATGGTGGAAAACCAATTAATTGTATAATTTAATCCAATTCAACAAGTATACTCAACATGGGGACTATTGGTTATCTAATTATTCTTAGAGAGTGGGATGCTACATCTCTCTATATCCCTATGCTCATATTCTTGTATCAAGAGTAACCTATGGTATACATAGTAAAGAAGAATTTCAATTAAAATATTTTCACGTTGAGTTCTAAGGGAACTTGCTGTTCCTCACAGACTTATGGTATAGATAAAGGTTTCTGCAGAACAACTGCCAATGATTCAACTCTAACTGCTTCTCTCACTAAACTTAGCACAGTCACAAGAAGTGTACAAGGAATACAAGATTTACTATGGGCTATTGGTTTAGTAAATAATTTTGCAGATATACTTATCATTGCTTCAATGTGTGTACTTTTATATTATGAGTAGCAAAAAGAAATTTATTTGCAGATCTACAACAAAGCTCTCATGGTGCTATGCCTTAAAAAGTATCATCTGTTATCAGCTTGCCCATGAAAATTACCTTTCATGTCTTCTAGAAAATTGACAATGTTCTTCACTATTATGGTCTTCCCAAATGCATTCTAAAATATAATACCAGAAAATATATGTTAAGTTATTGAAAATTATGCAATATTTAAACTGTTATCTCAAGGGAGCCTTAGAACTATGACTGCTTTATTCAACTCATTCTTATTCTTTCTAAATCAAATTACAGAAGAACATCATTAAACAAGAAAAAATTATCCCCTTATTTTGAAACATGAAGAAAATTCATTTTTACCTATAGTAGTGAGGTTCCTGTAGGTCTCCAGCATCACATCTTTGTAGAGATTCTTCTGGGAAGGATCCAGCAAATTCCACTCTTCCCGAGTAAAGTTGATATGCACATCATCATAGGTCACTGCCCTCTAAAATATTTCAGTCACATGTATAATAGAAAGCATGATGGTGACAACATCGTAAATGTATACTTCTTTGACTGTATAGTCATAAAATTCTGGTATTATTCCAAGACACAGACAATCACTTTAGAAGGAAATTGAATAGGAGATTCACCTCTGTCATTTCTGTACCCTTTGAATGGGATATCACCTCACAAAAGAACTATTAATAGAGAGACAAAGGAAACAGATCAACAGGACATAGTGCACATGAGAAAATTGTATGAAGAAATACTAATCACAAAAAAAATACAGTAGACAAACTGGGTGTATTGACTCAGGCCTTTAAACTCAGAATTTCTGAAGCACAGGTGGATATATTTTCCTGGTTTGAATGTCAGCCAAGTCTATGGAATCATGTCCAGGACAGGTGGAAGTATACATTAAGACACTGTATCCATTGAATAAAATCAATGAAAGAACAAATGAAAGAATTCAGAGATGTTTACTGAAGTTCCTACAAAGAATGATGCACGGCCTTTTTCTCTGTGAGGTCCTTGGAGCCCAGCAAGAGGCCCTGCTTCCATACTGAGGATAAAGGTCTTGGAGAGAATAGGGATACAATGATCATATCTGGATATAATATAAGCAATATACAGCAAGCTGACAGCTAACATCAAATTAAATGGAGAGAAACTCAAAGCCATTCCACTAAAATCAGGATCAAGACAAGGCTGTCCACTCTCACCATATCTCTTCAATGTGGTGCTTGAAGTTCTAGCAATAGCAATAAGACAACATAAGGAGATCAAGGGGATTCAAATTGGAAAGGAAGAAGTTAAATTTTCGTTATTTGCAGATGATATGATAGTGTACATTAGTGATCCCCAAAACTCTACCAGAGAGTGTCTACAGCTAATAAATACCTTAAGTTATGTGGCAGGATACAAGATCAACTCAAAGAAATCAGTAGCCCTCCTATACACAAAAGATAAAGAAGTGGAGAGGGAAATCAGAGAAATATCACCTTTAATGATAGCCACAAATAGCATAAAATATCTTGGGGTAACTCTAACCAAGGAAGTGAAAGATCTCTTTGACAAAAACTTTAAGTCTTCCAAAAAAGAAATTGAAGAGGAGACCAGAAAATGGAAGGATCTGCCATGCTCTTGGATTGGTAGGATCAACATAGTAAAATGGCATTTCTACCAAAGGCAATCTATAGATTCAGTGCAATCCCTATCAAAATCCCAACAAAATTCTTCACAGATCTTGAGAGAACAATAATCAACATTATATGGAAAAAACAAAAAACCCAGGATAGCCAATACAATCCTATACAATAAAGGAACTTCCAGAGGCATGACCCTCCTAATATCAAACTCTACAGCAATGAAAAAAAACTTGGTATTGGCTGGATGCTGATGGCATATGCCTTTAATCCCAGCACTCAGGAGGCAGGGCAGGTGGATCTCTGTGAGTTCAAGATGAGCCTAGTCCACAAGAGTTAGTTCCAGGACAGGCCCCAAAGCTACAGAGAAACCCTATTTTGAAAAAAAAAAAAAAAACAAAAGCAAAAAAAAAAAATAAGCTTGGTATTGGCATAAAAACAGAGACGTTGCCGGGCAGTGGTGGCGCATGCCTTTAATCCCAGCACTTGGGAGGCAGAGGCAGGTGGATCTCTGAGTTCGAGACCAGCCTGGTCTACAAGAGCTAGTTCAAGGACAGGCTCCAAAACCACAGAGAAACCCTGTCTCGAAAAACCAAAAAAAAAAAAAAAAAAAGACGTTGACCAATGGAATTGAATTGAAGACACAGCTATTAACCCACAAACCTAAGAACACCTGATTTTTGACAAAAAGCTAAAATTATACAACGGAAGAAAGAAAGTATCTTTAACAAATGGGGTTGGCATAACTGGATGACAACCTGTAAAAGAATAAAAATAGATCCATGTTCGTCACCATTAACAAAACTCAAGTCCCAATGGATTAAAGATCTCAATATCAATCTGAACACAATGAACCTGATAGAAGAGAAAGTGGGAAGAAGCCTGTAATACATGGGCACAGTAGACCACTTCCTTCGTAAAACCACAGTAGCACAGATAATAAATGGCACATCCTGAAGCTGAGAAGCTTCTGTCTCTTGACAGTAACATCTTGTAAAACATGAAAACTAGTTACATATTGCCAATATAGAATGGCACAAAATCCCATTAACATTCCAGGAGAGAAAGATGGAGACACAGTGAGGGAAGACTGGACCATGGAAAGACTGAAGTAGAGCAGGACAAACATCAAATCCTGTAGCTCCCTTGTCAGATGTATGGCTTCAGTTTCAAATAGCTTAAACGGTCCTGTCCTTGCGACTTCTCATGCATTTCTCTCTTTGGTAACTTCCACTCCCTATGAGCAGCTAGGTTTCCATGGAAGTTGTGTCATAACTTAGGTATCTTAACATGTTTGGGCTCAAAATGAAAATCCAGTGTGTTGTGAAATAACATCTCTAATTGTGTTTACTTGTTTATGCTGTAGAACTTTTGATTTAATGATGCAAAGAAGTGCTGCCATTTTTTATGCTGCATTGGTTTAGCTCTGTGAAGTTGTGATACTTTGCCTATCTAAAATACCTGGTTTATATGGAAAAGAACTGAAGGACCAAGAGAACGACAAGAAAGCATAGAGAGGGCTGGCAGCCAAAGAGAATAAAAGAAAGGAGAACTCTGGGATGAAAAAGTGAAGACAAGGCAAGAAAAGGAGAGAACAACAGGAGACATTCACCTAGCTACACAGCAAATGATGGAGTCAGAAATAAAGAAGGGAATACAGAATAGAGAAAGATGAAGGCCAGAGTGAAAAGATAGAAAGAAAAAATTAAGTTTAAAATAACCATCCTTGAAAGAAGCCAAAGCAAAGCAAGGTCAGACATTTATAAGAAAACATAAGCCAGCCGGGCGGTGGTGGCGCACGCCTTTAATCCCAGCACTCGGGAGGCAGAGGCAGGAGGATCTCTGTGAGTTCAAGACCAGCCTGGTCTACAAGAGCTAGTTTCAGGACAGGCTCCAAAACAACAGAGAAACCCTGTCTCGAAAAACCAAAAAAAAAAAAAAAAAAAAAAAAGGAAAGAAAACATAAGCCTCCATGTGTGAGATTTATTTGATAAATGGGTAGCAGATTCTCAATAGAGAAAGAAGTAAAAGAAAACAACCAACAATGCCAGGCTTCAATCCTCAGAGCTCCATGCAATGAACTCTCACTGTCTCCTCTCTGGGCTTCTAACTCTGCATAACATAGATGCCTGCAACAATGATAAACTGTAACCATAAACTAAAAATTCATGATCTTAAATTTTGATTCTTTCTTGTTTCCAAGAGCAACACATAGGGGTGATGCTGAAAAGTGTGATTTCTTATTTGTGAAGGACACTAACAAGCTTGGACCACAGGTGCAGAAAGTTTTGAAACAAGTAGCTTCCTGCCAGGTGGTGGTGGCGCATGCCTTTAATCCCAGCACTCGGGAGGCAGAGGCAGGTGGATCTCTGTGAGTTTGATACCAGCCTGGTTTACAAGAGCTAGTTCCAGGACAGGCTCCATAACCACAGAGAAACCCTGTCTCCAAAAACAAAAACAAACAAAAAAAAAAGAAGTAGCTTCCTGAGACTATGAATCACTTTGCTCACACCTTCCCTAAATTGAAGTTTTCTGTGGCCAGAGTCTTATGCTTGTGGCACCTTGATAAGCTTCCATTCCATAGCATGGGCCTTCTCTATAATGGTGATAAACACCTTGAAAATCCCTGCCTATCTCAACACATGACTGCTGTCTGAAACTACCTTCTCATTTTTATTAATTTTTGCTCACTTGTTTTTTCCACTGTGCACCTGAATAAGCCATCAGTGATAACCTTTGAACATATTCAATGTTCCATTTAAGAAATTAGCTCATTATTTTTTAATTCTGTCTTACTCAATTTATAGAGCACAGGCAGAGGAAGAAAGATTTGAGCCAAAATATCACACAAACGACCTCAGGATTAATTTTTTTTCTGGAGTTTATTTCCAACTGAAATCCTATGACCACAATACTCAATTTCTGCCATTATTCCTAACATTTATTTCCATTTTCCTGGTCCTAGACTAACAGCTAATTATGTTCAGGATTCTATACTTCTGTACCCTTTGAATAAGATATCACCTTACAAGAGAAATGTCTATTAACAGAGAGAGACAAGGAAGCAGATCAATGTACACAGTACACATAAGAAAACTGAAACTGAATGAAGAATTACTAACTACTAAAAGGAAAAATAAGATGAAAAAATTGGGTGTATTGACTCATTGTATAGTATGAGAGAAGAATAAATTTTTAAAAAAAGGAATATGAGTACAGTTAGGGTATTTGACCAAGGTAAGACTAAAACTTATCAGGGCAAACAATGAATCATGTAGGTCTGTCTCAGGCTGTTAGGACTTCATTCTCAAAGGGCTTACATAGTTCTATTCCTGTAGATGTCTCTCTTTTGCTGCTTCCACTCCCTGTATGAAGCTCTTTATGGCATATGTCTCATAGCTTGGTATCTCAACATCCTATCATCGCATCATACAACTGTGGCTTCATTTTTACAAATTCATTCAGTAAACTCTCACAGAATCTTAACTGAGTTTCCAACTCTGCAAAACAGATTGGTGCAACAGTGCTGAAGCGAACTTCAGAAGATTCTATCACTTATAGATTGTGCATCTTTCTTGTTTCCAGTACAAGTATAACATGTGTTATCGCCCAAATTTGGCTTCTGACTTGTGGTAGACAACAGAGGTGGGATTAGGTGTTCAAGCAATTCTCAATTACTTAGCATGAGGCAAGCTTAAGCCACAGAAGACATTGCTCTACAAAGAAATCAACAATCAACATCACTTAAAAAATGGAATGAAACTATTAATGACCTAGAAACATTGGAGAAGAGAAAAAATAGAGATAGTTGTTTCTATTCTGATCTCAAGAGAGAGACCACTCTCCACATGCAAATATTTTTCCTGCAGTGGATATTCAGTTTCCTGACTCAAATGTGTAACTTTGAAACTGAGGTGCTACAATCATTTAATTTAAGATTTTGAAGGTGGGCTGGAGAGATGGCTCAGTGGTTAAGAGCATTGCCTGTTCTTCCAAAGGTCCTGAGTTCAATTCCCAGCAACCACATGGTGGCTCACAACCATCTGTAATAAGGTCTGGCGCCCTCTTCTGGCCTTCGGCATACACACAAATAGACTATTGTATACATAATAAATAATAAATAAGTATTTAAAAAAAAAAAAAAAAAAAAAAAAAAGATTTTGAAGGTGTCATACAGGACAACAAGGTCATTGCCCTGGAGAGGAAAAGTCTGGGACCAAAGCCACTTATGTCAGGGTAAGATAGCTAGTCTCGGAAAGGAATTTCTGAAAGCCTGAAACTACGGTTGTTTAGAACTGATAGGACTTCCCCAGAGAGAATTCACTCTACACATTTGAGAGATCAATAAATAAGTCTCTATGATTATATGGTACACCCATCTCTAGATGCAGCTCGAAGAGAAGCCAGGCTAGAAGAGATTCTGCATTCCACATGTTGCCATCTTTGCATCTTTTAGGTTCAGGCTCCACACTGAACACTTTAAATAGGAACAGAAGACTGCAAGCCTATACCAATCCCTCTTCATTTCTAAGTTCCCAAATAAAAGCCAGAAAGATTAGCAGACACTTATTAACTGCTATTTTTCTTTCTCATTGATAAGTCAAGGCCAAACCTGGAAGGAGTTACAGGACTGTCTTCCCAGCATTGGGCTGCAGAGGCAGGATTAGGTGTTGAAAATAATTCTCAATTACACAACATGAAGCAAGCCTAAGCTACAGGAGACAGTGCTCTACAAAGAAATGAACATAACTTGAAAGAAATGAAATAAAACTACTAATGACTTAGAAACATTAGAGAACAGAAACAAATAGAGAAAAGAGCAGCAATACACATAAAGAAAGTATTTGAAACTGATACCAAAAAGTGATTTTTGAAGTGATGATAATAATGTACTTTTAAGATTAAATAAAATTTTCTATAATAACTTTGAAAAAAGAGAAGGCCCTTCCCTAGGGGAGGGGATATCATTAATAAGAGGTAGATTGATGGTGCCCATATACATATGTTGGCTGCTGAGATCTGTAACTTGACACATAGAGTTAGTCAATGGCCTGTTTTTCAAATCACTGAGCCGAAATAACTGTGTCAAGCAAGATCAATCATATCTGCAGAGGATAGTTGCCTATTTGCTAATTCAATATTTCTTGACTCAAGACAACCTTCCCAATATGTATAGCACACAATCTAGTCTGTGTTCATTCACATGACATTAATTTAAATATGCTAGCAAATTACAAATCACTCCTGCTACCACAATCAGGCCCTTTTTCATAGTGGTGGCTCCAACAGCTGATTGCCTATGCTGTGCCTCCTGAAGTGCACACAATAATCTATTCTTTCTACTGTGGTCTGAAGACAGAAATAATACTGCATATGCAAATCCTTTCCCTGCAAATGCATTTGACTGTAACTACATGACTCAAATGCATAATTTTATTCATTTTGTTTTTGTTTTTTGAGACAGGGTTTTTTGGTAGCCTTGGTGTCTGTCCTGGAACTAGTTCTTGTAGACCAGGCTATCCTTGAATTTACAGAGACCTGCCTGCCTCTGCCTCCTGAGTGCTGGGATTAAAGGCATGCACCACCACTGCCCAGCAAATACATAATTTTAAAATTGTGTGTTGGTTTAGTCATTTAAGTATTTTGAAGGTGTAATATAGAGGACACTCAAGGTCACTGCTGTGTAAGGCAGCAGACAGGGACCAAGGCCACCTGAGTCAACATAACACAACTTGTCTCAGAAACAATATTTCTTTTTTTTTTTTTTTTTTTTTTTTTTTTAAATTTTTTTTTTAATTTATTTATTTATTATGTATACAGTATTCTTTCTGCGTGTATGCCTGAAGGCCAGAAGAGGGCACCAGACCTCATTTCAGATGGTTGTGAGCCACCATGTGGTTGCTGGGAATTGAACTCAGGACCTTTGGAAGAGCAGGCAATGCTCTTAACCGCTGAGCCATCTCTCCAGCCCCCTCAGAAACAATATTTCTATCAGGATGGAAATGAAACTCTTCTAGAATTAATATGCCTTTTCACTGAGATATCACATCACACACTTAGGAGATTAATGAAAAAAAATCTCTTTAATAACAGTATGCATCAATCTCTGTCCAATGCTCAAGTGGAACCAGGTTAGACAGATTTTGCATTCAATATATGCTGTTATCTTTTAAGTATCTCTTAGGCACTTCGTCCAGATTATACTTTGTTTTTTTTAAGGATTTATTTATTATGTATACAACAATCTACCTCCATGTATGTCCACAAGCCAGAGGGTACCAGATCTCATTACAGATGGTTGTGAGCCACCATATGGTTGCTGGGAATCGAACTCAGAACCTCTGGAAGAGCAGCAAGTGCTCTCAACCACTGGGCCATCTCTCCAGCCCTTTTTTTTTTTTTTGGTTTTTCGTGACAGGGTTTCTCTGTGGTTTTTGGAGCCTGTCCTGGAACCAGGTCTTGTAGACCAGACTGTTCTTGAACTCACAGAGATCCGCCTGCCTCTGCCTCCCGAGTGCTGGGATTAATGGCATGCGCCACCACTGTGTCCAGATTATACTTTGAACAATTGAGGTAGCAACAGGCAACATGCTGGTCTAGATATTTAGACAAGAAATATTCCCAGAATATTTTCTTAAGTACGCCAGTGACCTGTTACAGCAGGTCATTCTTCACTGACAGGGTTGTAAGGTGAAGGTCACAGGGGATGAGAAATACTGGACAAGTAAAAAATAAAAAAAGACGGGGGGGTGTTGCAGAAGATATGTCCCATGCTAATAAGCTTCTTATGAAAAATAGCCAGGTGGTGGTAGCATATGCCTTTAATCCCAAGACACAGGGAGAAGAGCCCTATGTTTCTCTGTGAGTTCAAGGCCAGAGAAACACTGTATCAAGAAAAAGAATAGAGGGAGAGAGAGAGAAGATGATGTCTAGCATTTTGTATACTAATTCCTGAGGAGAAATGAAAGAATTATATGAAGTCAGCAGAAACTATCATGCAATGAGACAAATTTAGGAAGAAGCTAGTCCAACAATTCTACACAATGGGTATACAGGGTATTTTGAAATCTTGGCTAAGCGCAGAGCTCCATCTAGTGGGAAGGGTTGGGTTGTCAAGATCTGAAGCAACCCCTCCACAAAGGCCTGGGCACCAGACCATTACCAGCTCCAATGCATATTCCTGGTTTTAGAGAAGGAGCTCTGTTTTATTATCAATACATCAGGTTCTTAGGGAAACTCACAAGGCTTATGTCCCAGGCTGTTACTAGGTCTCCCAAGAATGTCCCTCTTACCTGCCTGAGGTTCTAAATGAAAGCCTTGATTGTTCAGGCCAGTCCTTCACACAACAGTGATTTACATTTCAAATATAGGTCACCTGGTGTCATATAGCCCTTCTGGTAGAACTATGCTTTTCTCAAAAGGAAAACAGGAACTTGAAATCAGACCAGGCCTTATGGTTGGCTGTGACTCTGTAATGCCTCTTTGAGCAGCTTCATAAGAGGTCTGTTTTTTGATATTTGGATGAGCCTAGTGATGTTTATTTATTTACTTTTGACTTTTCGAGACAGGATTTCTCTGTAGCTTTGGAGCCTGTCCTAGAACTTGCTCTTGTAGACTCACAGAGATCCACCTGCCTCGTCCTCAGGATTACAGGGATTAAAGATGTGCACCATCGTTGCCCACCGGCAATTTTTTAAAAAAAATATCAGTGCTGGCTTCTTTGAAATGGTTTGGAGTCAAATATCTGGACAATCCTGATGAACAATGTATACCTGGGCATTCTAATCTCTACCAGCCCTCATTAGCATATACTTAGCTTTTGGGTGTTTTAGACACAGTCCTCCCTCTGCTAAATTCTACTTTGTGAGACTTAATTATTTCAAACGCATTGGTAAATCCTTTGTATTTCCAATTCTACTATTCTACATTATCGTATAGTAGTGGAGACCTACCCAACATGTGAGATGTATTTGATAACCTCCACAGATTTAAATATAAATGGAGATTACATTTAAAGGTTAAATGCAAAGTGCTCAATATTGAAACTATGTTGAAGAAACTAGGCCTCTCTGAGCTTGGCAACTTGTTTCCGTGAATGCATCGACCCTGCTGAAGTTGACTACAAAAGTGTTTTTAAACACAGCTTCCTGCTCCCAATACTTTAAGCAGATTGAGTCAGAGCAAAATTATACACAGGCCTGCCCCTAGACTCATGAGTTTAGCAGGGACCATGAGGGACTTCACAGTACAGGGACTATGGCGGCAGGTTTCCATGCAGATGACGGAAGGACACACCATAGTGTTTTCCGCACCTCGCCCTCTGCTCCTCCCCATCAGAAGACCGCGTTCCCTCACTCACCATGTTGTGCTTCTCCATTTTGCCAAAGTTCTCAGCTCATCATCTCCCTGCAACAGCAACTGCACCCGAGAACAGGAATCTACTGGCACCAGCTCCTCTTCAAAGCCAAGACTGAAGGCAGCTGCCCGGAAGAGACCTGCACTGCTTCTGACTGACAGGTCACCTGGAGTGCATGATTGGCTAGTGAGTCCTGAGTGGCAAAAGCACCACCCATAGGGGTACAGTGTGCTAAAAGAGACAGAATACTGGCTCCTGTCCATTCCATTCACCCCAACAGAGAACTTCTCCAGATTTGAGAATACATGCATTTAATAGCACTGGCCCCTGGCTACTAAAGTGATCAATGTCATCTTCTAGCTCTCCAGAGGAACTTTCTTTTTTTCCTGTTGGATGCAATGGTGACTCACTAGCTTGTACTGTGCACTGTACTAGGTGGATTGAGCAATTTCCTGTCCCGCAGGGGTAAGGATGCCCAAAACACTAACAACTAAAGAGAGTTTCTTTTTTCTTGTGATGTTGTGAAATCAAAGCACTACTTTATTGAATGAGTTATTTTACACAATATGAACATCAATATAATTACAATTGTAAAAAAAACTTTATAAGAATGGACTGATTTTTCAGATTTCCAAATCAGAGTTGACTATACACTTACACAGAATTGTCTTTGCATAAAGCCCAAAGGGAACAGCATAAAAATGAGTGTTTCTGTAGCCCCTTTATTTTTGCTGATCAACAGTTTGTTTACAAAAAGCAGCTGCAGCCTGGCGGTGCTGGCGCACGCTCGGAAGTCAGAAACAGGCGGATCTCTGGGAGTTCGAGGCCAGCCTGGTCTACAAGAGCTAGTTCCGGGACAGGAAACCCCCCCCCCCCCCAAAAAAAAAAAGCTACAGAGAAACCCTGTCTCGAAAAATAAAAAAATAAATAAAAAAAAAGAAAGAAAGAAAGAAAGAAAAAAAAAGCAGCTGCAGGATTGTTACCTAGGTCTGAGACAGTAGAAGAGTCAGGTCTGGCATTTGTGTCCTACAGACTGTGCAGGTGTATATTAAGGCAGTTTTCGCAGCAACCTTTTGGTCGTGTCCTTGTTTCTTCTTTTGTCCAGTCTGCTTTTTGGCATTTTTCTGCTGAGACTGAATCTTCTGCTGTCCACGACCCATATCCGGGCCGGTGTGGCGTCCGAGAGACCGCTCAGTGCGAGAGGAGCCTGGCAGGACGAGCAGGGAAGGAAGGGACGCGCCCCGCAGCGCAGCGCTCGGGGCCTCCGCCAGCCACCGAGGAGGGACCGAGCAGAACCGGGAGCACAACAGACCGCGTCCCGCACACCCGCCGCAGCGCGCGCCCGCTGCTCCTGAGCACGAAGCAGGCCCGTCGCTCGTGCCCGCGCACGCTGCCGCCGCCGCCGCGCTCCCAGCAGGTCCCGCCCCTCGCCTTCCTGCCGCGGCTCCACCCCGCCCCTCAAGAAGAGAGTTTTTAAGTTACAAAATGAGCTGGGCAGTGGTGGTGCACGCCTTTAATCCCAGCACTCGGCAGGGGAATCTCTGGGAGTTTGAGACCAGGCTGGTCTACAAGAGCCATTTCCAGGACAGGCTCCAAAACCACAGAGAAACCAAGTCTCGAAAAATAAATAAATAAATAAATAAATAAATAAATAAAGTTACAAAATGAAATATTTGTTCTGTGGCTTCACTCTGAGGTCAGATGAACTGAAGGTACTTTTTACATGGTTTTCACAGGGATTTTACACAACAGGAAGGAGAAAAGCAGGAACCAGGTCTCAAGATGATTGGTCTTTCCCCCATCGGAAAGCTGGATGATGACTCCATTGTTTATGGGTTTTATTCCTTAAATTCGAAGCAAACTCCAGGCGAATGAATAATTATAAAAAGGGTAGTGTTCATGGAAATTTGAATATGTAGAGAATAATGGAGCTAGAAAGAATGACTTCATGAGCACTATTGTCAGCCGGCATATCTTCCTCTATAGTTAGGTGAATAAAATATACAGCTGCAGTATTCAAGATTCTCTACATGAACAGAACAGGTAGAATGATTCTCACCATGGATGTAAAAAGTGAGCTTATTAGAATGTCTTACAAGCTGTGGTCCAGGTAACTTAAGAACAGCTGCTTACCAATGGCAATTGAAGAATCCAATAGATTGCTTCTCAGCCTTTTCTCTAAGATCAAGTGAAGAATCCAGCAGTTGTTCAGCCCACAAACCTTGACTTCTCAGCTCATTTTAAGTATTCACCAAAATTACAATGACGTAGGCACTAATGCTAGTACAGGAATGAGCTTGGTAGCCAGAGCCAAAGCACAGAGGCAAAAAGAGACTTTTCTTCTTCAAAATACTTTATATGTGACTGCTGCTGCTAGAATGTAAGATGCTGATTGAAGTTGGGTCATAGTTATTGTTTGATTCAGTTTTTTTTTTTTTTGGTGATTTCAAGACTGGATTTTTCTGTGTAATTGTGGAACTGATTCTGTATGCCAGACTCGTCTCAAACTCAGAAAATCCCACTACCTAGTCATCTCTTCCTCATTCAACCAATCATAGGGAATAGACTATAGGTGTATGCTTGACAGCAGAAGGCATTGTAACAGGAGTAGAAACCATTGGAAGTTGGCCATTTCTTCATGTATCTTCCTTGTGTCTTCCGGACCTACGTGGTCCTGATCTCTAATATACCACTCCCATTTGATAACAGGTTGTAGCTGTAAATGTCCTACTTTATAACTTGATAGATCCAGTAATATTCAGCTCATGATGGGCATTTCAAATCACTTGGTAAGGTGGTGACTGCAATGGATTAAGCCACATATGGTTGGTACTTCTAGGTTCTAGGGGTCATGCAGGGGCACACAAGCCCTCAGTCACCTGGGGATGTTAAAGGTTCCCTCCTGCATGATCCACGTATGACTCAGCTAAACCCTTGCCCGCTTCCTTGAGCCCGATCATCTGCATATGATGGAGCCATGTCAACCCCTGTGTGCATGCACCAGGCAGCTTTTAAAATCTAGATGAGCCATCGTCCTCCCTGTCTCTGAACACTAACTTCCCAGGCCTCTACATGCCCCCTCTAATAATCTCCTAAGAGTGTTTCTTGTGTGTTTTGTGCTTCCTTCTTGGTAAGAAAAAATCCTAAGATTGCGCAGCTCTGCTAGCACATAGAAGTTCAATTAGGTGAAATGAAAACAAATCAAAATATCCATCATTTTATTAAGTACAGCACCCTCTAGTGGTTGATCCCATGTTGGGAATCAGGGAATCAGGACGGGGGAGCCCATGCAAACTGGGAGCCATGTGTTTCGCCTCTAGGATCCCACCTAAATATGCTGTGGGAGAGGTCCTGACCACAGAACAAATATTTCATTTTGTAACTTTAAAACTCTCTTTAGTTGTTAGTATTCTAGGCATCCTTACATCTGTGAGACAGGAAATTGCTCCACCCACCTAGCACAGTGCACCGTATAAGTCACACAGAATGCTAGAAGAAAAAGGGAAAGTTGCTAGGAGTGCAAGAAGATGACATTGATTGCTTTAGTAGCCAGGGGCCAGTGCTATTAAAATGCATGTATTCTCAGATCTGGAAAGTTCTCTCTTGGGGTGAATGGAATGGACAGGAGCTAGTATTCTGTCTCTTTAAGCACACTGTACCCTATATGGGCGGGGCTCTAGCCACTCAGGACTCACTAGCCAATCAGCACTCCAGATGACCTGCCAGTCAGAAGCAGTGCAGGTCTCTTCCTGGCAGCCGCCTTCAGTCTTGGCTTTGAAGAGGAGCTGGAGCCAGTGGATTCCTGTTCTCGGGTGCAGTTGCTGTTGCAGGGAGATGATGAGCTGAGAACTTTGGGAAAATGGAGAAGCACAACATGGTGAGTGAGGGAATGATGTCTCCTGATGGGGAGGAGCAGAGGGTGAGGTGCGGAAAACACTATGGTGTGAACTCCATGGGCCTGGGTGGGAACCTGCCGCCATATTGCCTGTATTGTGAAGTCCCTCATGGGCCCTGCTAACTCCTGGACCTAGGGGCAGGCCTCTGAATAACTTTGCTCTGTGGCTTCATCTCATTTGAGTCTTGGGAGTGGAAAGCTGCGTGTAAAAACACCTTCCTAGTCAACTTCAACACGTTTCCTGCATTCATGGAAACAAGTTGCCAAACTCAGGGAAGCCTCGTTTCTCCAGTATCTTCTCGATATCGAGCACTTTGCATTTAAGCTTTAACTATAATTTGAATTTATATTTAAATTTGTGGATGTTATCAAAGGCATCTTACATGTCGTGTAGCTCTCCACTACTGTGTCATAATGGAGAAGAGTAGAATTGGTGATACAATAGATTTACCAATGCTTAAAAATTATTTAACTCTCACACAGTAGAATTTATCAGAGGGAGAAATGCGTCTAAAACACCCAAACTGTGAGTCTATGCTAATGAGGGCTGGTAGAGATTAGAATACCTGGGTATACATTGTTTATCGGGATTGTCCAGATATTTGACTCCAAACCATTTCAAAGAAGCCATCACTGAGTTAAAAATAAAAAGTCACTGCTGGGTGGTGGTGGTGCACACCTTTAATTCCAATACGCTTGAGGCAGAGGCCGGTGGATTTCTATGAGTTCAAGGGCAGCCTGATCTACAAGAGTGAGTTCCAGGACAGGCTCCAAAGATACAGAGAAACTCTGTCTTGAAAAATAAAAAAAAATTACTAGACCCACCCAAATATCAAAGAATAGACCTGTTAACAAGCTGCTCAAGGAGACATTACAGGTCACAACCAACCTTAAGACCTGGCATGCCATAAAGTTCCAGTTTTCTTTTTGAGAGAGGCATAGTTCTGTCAGAAGACCAATATTACCGGTGACATATATTTGAAATGTAAAACAGTGTTGTGTGAAGGACTAGCCTGAGCAATCAAGGCTTTCCTTTAGGACCTCAGGCAGGGAGGAGGGACATTCTTGCTGACCTAGCAACAGCCTGGTACATAAGCCTGTGAGTTTCCCTAAGGATCTGATGTATTGATACTAAAACAGAGCTCTTTCTCTAAAACCAGGACTGTAGTAATAAGGGCGGCGGGGCTGCGTTCCCAGCACCCCAGCCGCCTGCTCAGCTAGCTTATGCCCGAAATAACAACACACAAACTGTATTCATTTAAACACTGCTTGGCCCATTCTCTTCTAGGCTAATTCTCACATATTAATTTAGCCCATTTCTAATCATCTGTGTATGGCACCCCAAGGTGCACTTACCAGGAAGATACTAGCCTATGTCCATCCTGGGTCGGAGCTTCATCCCGGGAGCAGGGCATTGTGTCTCTCAGGCATCTGCTCCCGAGAGGAGAGCTGTCTAGACTGACCTCACTTCCTCTTCCTCCCAGCGTCCTGTTCTGCCTACTCCTCCCACCTATCTTTCAACCAATAAAATGGGCCAAGGCAGTTCCTTCATTAGCCAATGATCTTCCTCCATCACAGGACTGTGTATTGGAGAGCCCATAATGGTTTGGTGCCCAGGCCTTTGTGGAGGGGTTGCTTCAGATCTTGACAACTCAACCTTTCCCACCATATGGAGCTATGGTTCTCAGTAACAAGGCCATTCTGGACGTAGCAAAGATTTCGAAATAACCTGTATACTCTTTGTGTAGAATTGTTGGACTAGCCTCTCCCTAAATTTGTCTCATTGTATCATAGTTTCTGCTGACTTCATGTAATTCCTTCATTTCCCCCTAGGAAGTAATAGTCCAGGCTGGCTTTGAACTCACAGAGAGGCACAGGGTTCTTCTTCCTGTGTTGGGATTAAAAGTATAGGCCACCACCACCTGACAAGTTGCTATTTTTCTTTTTTCATTTTTTTTTTTGGTTTTTCAAGTTTCTCTGTAGCTTTGGAGCCCATCCTGGAACAAGCTTTTATAGACTAGGCTGGCCTTGAACTCACAGAGATCTGCTGGCAGGAATTAAAGGCATGCCCCACCACTGCTCAGCTAAGATGCTATTTTTCTTAAGAAGCTTACTTGGCTGGGACGTATCTTCTGCAACACCTCCCCACCCTATCTTTTTTATCTTTTACTTGTCCAGTCCAGTCTTTCTCCTCCCTTGTGATCTTCACCTTAGAACCCTGTCAGTGAAGAATGACCTGCTGTAACAGGTCACGGGCATACTTAAGAAAATATTCTGAGAATATTTTTGCCTATATATTTAGACTGGCAAGTTGCCTGTTTCTATTTCAATTGTTCAGAGTATAATCTGGACCATTATCCTATGGGATACTTATGACTAACAGTATATATTGAATGCACAATCTATCTAACTTCTGTCCCTTGAGCATTGGACAGAGATCAAGGCATAACATCATTAAAGATACTTTCTTTATTAATCTCCTAAGTGTGTGATGTGATTTCTCAGAGGGAAGACATATTAATTCTAGAAGAGCTGCATTTCTGTCCCGATAGAAATATTGCTTCTGAGACAACTTCTGTTATGTTGACTCAGGTGGCTTTGGTCCCTCTTTGTTGCTTTCCTGGGCAACCTTGAGTGTCCTCTATATTACTCCTTCAAAGTTCTTAAATGACTGTACCAATTCACAGTATTAAAATTATGTATTTGCTGGGCAGTGGTGATGCATGCCTTTAATCCAAGCACTTGGGAGGCAGATGCATGCAGATCTCTGTGAGTTTGAAGCCTGGCTGGTCTATAAGAGCTAGTTCCAGGACAGTCACCAAAGCTACAGAGATACCTTGTATCAAAATAAAAAAAACCCAGTGAAGTAAAATAATGCATTCAAGGCGTGTAGTTGACTGCCTAATGCAGTCGCAGGAAAAGGATTTGCATATGGAGCATTTCTTCTGTCCTCAGATCACAATAGGAAGAATAGATTATTGTGTGCACTGCAGGGGGCACAGCATAGGCAATCAGCTGTTGGAGCCACCACTATGTAAAAGGGCCTGACTGTGGTAGCAGGAGTGGTTTGTAATTGCCCAGCATGTGTAAATTAATGTCATGTGAATGAACACAGACCAGATTGTGTGGGTGTCCAGATTAGGAAGGTTATCTTGAGTGAAGAAACATTGAATTTGCAATTAGATAACTATCCCTTGCAGATATGATCTATTTTTTTATTGGTATTTATTGAGCTCTACAATTTTCTTTTCTTCACTCCCTGCCTCTCCACTCCCCTATTCAACCCCTCCCACGGTCCACATGCACTCAGTTTACTCAGGAGATCTTGTCTTTTTATACTTTATACTTCCCATGTAGATTAGAGCTCTGTAAGTCTCTCTTAGCATCCTCATTTTTGTCTAAGATCTGGGATTTGCAGTCTGTAGGCTAGCTTTCTTTGCTTTGTGCTTTAAAACCACTTATGAGTGAGTACATGTGATAATTGTCTTTTGGGTCTGGGTTACCTCATGCAAAATAATGTTTGCAAGTTCTATCCATTTCCCTGCAAGTTTCAAGATGTCATTATTTTTTCTGCTGTGTAGCACTCCATGGTGTAAATGTACCACATTTTTCTTATCCATTCTTCAGCTGAGCAGCATTTAGGTTGTTTCCAGGTTCTGGCTAGGACAAACAAAGCTGCTATGAACATAGTTGAGCACATGTCCTTGTGGCACGATTGAGCATCCTTTGGATATATACCCCAAAGTGGTATTTCTTGGTCTTGAGAAAGGTAGTTTCCTAATTTTCTGAGAAATTGCCACCCTGACATCTGAAGGGGCTGTACCAGCTTGCATTCATACCAGCAATGCAGAAATGTTCCCTTTTCCCCACAACCTCTCCAGCATAAGTTGTCATCAGTATTTTTGATCTTAGCCATATATTCAGGTGTCAGTTATAATCTCAGAGTTGTTTTGATTTGCATTTCTCTGATGACTAAGGATATTGAATATTTCCTTAAGTGTCTTTCAGCCATTTTAGATTCCTCTGTTGAGTTCTCTGTTTAGGTCTTTACTCCATTTTTTATAGAATTATGCGCCACCACTGCCCTGCTCAAACACTTTCTTTAAGTGTATTGCTGCTCTTATCTCTATTTGTTTCTGTTATCCATTGTTTCTAAGTCATTAATAGTTTCATTTCATTTCTTTCCAGTTATGTAGATTTCTATGTAGATCAATGTCTCCTATATTTTAGGCTTGCCTCATGCTGTGTAATTGAGAATTATTTTGCTGGGCGGTGGTGGCGCACACCTTTAATCCCAGCCCTCAGGAGGCAGAGGCAGGCAGATCTCTGGGACTTCGAGGCCAGCCTGGTCTACAAGAGCTAGTTCCAAGACAGTCACCAAATCTACAGAGAAACCCTGTCTCGAAAAAAAAAATTGAGAATTATTTTGAACACCTAATTCTGCCTCTGCTGCCCAGTTCTGGGACGACAGTCCTGCAATTCCTTCCAGGTTTGTCCTTCACTAGTCAGATAGAAAGAAAAATAGAGCAGTTAATGAGTGTCTGTTGATCTTTCTGACTTTTACTGGGAACATAGAAATATAGAGGGATTGTTATAAGAATTGAACTCATTGACCAACTTTGAAGCTGGTGGAGACACAGTACAGGAAGTGAGAGGTTAGCCTGAGGGTGAGAGCTTTCCTCTTTCGACTGAGATTACTTATGTGGAATCAGGTAGTCAATTGTGATGCTGTATTATTATCCTGATTGACCATTGTTTGCAGTCCACAGACAATGGCAATCTGGATATGGACTGACCTTATCTTGAAACCTAATGTGTGATATTTACAGTAGTTATCCAAAATAGATGATCTGGGTAAAATGTTGTGTCCCTGCTTAACAGGACCATTACTTTTCTGGAATACGATCTTCATATTTAGGGAAAATACATGAGAAATATTTATTGTGCTCTAATACAAATCCTTCGTCTCTGGAGCACATGACCATACAGTGTGTTTCAAGTTTTCAAAATAATTTTTGAGATTAAAACTTCATCATGTCCACATTGTCTTTGCTCACTCCAAGCCGTAACATATCCTGATTGTTTTTTAATTCATGGTCTGTTTTTGTTTAACAACAGTTACAAAGTAACCACAGTTACACAGGAACAGTGATTCCTTTATAACTGTGACCTGTGTTTGTCTTCAGGATTTCCCATCTCTGAGGGAATGGAATGGCTGCACTGGAAAGTGAGTGTGCAAGGCAATGTGCACACAAAGGACCCTGTGCTTTGGATGAAGAATAGGATGTGCTATAGGGGAGTGGAATAATGTGTACTAAAGACAAATGTTCTAATCTAGGCCCCTGGCTGGGCGGTGGTGGCACACGCCTTTAATCCCAGCAATTGGGAGGCAGAGGCAGGCAGATCTCTGTGCGTTCGAGGCCAGCCTGGTCTACAAGAGCTAGTTCCAGGACAGGCTCCATAACCACAGAGAAACCCTGTCTTGAAAAACCAAAAAAAAAAAAATCTAGGCCCCTGTCTTCTGGGCTGGGTGGGCAGAACTGGAGTCTTTTGATATCTGAATCTTCTATAGAGAGGCGGCTAATATTTTGAGGCTCAGCCACGTGGCCCTAACCAGTAAGGAATTCTGGGAAGGGTTAGAAATAGGGAATACTAGTAGCAGACAGTGTGTGGGTTCTTTCCATGTTTCTATTCTGCCTCTGCAGTTGGAGTTGGAAGGAAGATCACAAGCTATACCATCGTGAGTGTTAGGTGTTCAGGTCTGTTGAACTGTCATTTCTGCTGTGACTTCGCCTGATCATGAGCCAGCATGTAGTTATGTTGGTCCATGTGGTTCATGTTGGCAGTGGCCCGTGTTCTCTGAGCCTCCCTGTATATGAATTTATTGGGGCAGAGGAGTCTCTGGAAATTCAGCATATGATCGTGATTGTCCAGAGTACACACGTGGACACTGCTCTTGGTGTGCAGTGGGAAGAGAGATTAGAAAACTGAACGTCTAGATTCCAGAATTTCTCAATATTGCATTCCAATTTCAGGTTTGTGTTATAAGGATTACAAATAGTTTAGGAACTGGTAGGAAATGATGATATTGACCTTCTAGCAATGCATGATCAGAATGCTTTTATTGTGATCCTGCCACTTGCTGCAATGGTGTGATCCAGTGAAGCTTACTTCCAGGGGAATAAGGATTTTCTGATCTGCAGAGATTTCTCAGGTGTGCATTGTATTGGACAGGTAGATAGAGCTTAATCCACATCTTGGACCATCATCCATGTAGCAGAAAATAAATTTAAACCATTTTTTTTGTTTTCCATAAACAACATTCTCCATGACACATTATTTTAAAAAACCCATCCCTTTTAAATGAGTTTAAGAAAATAAACAAAATCCAGCTCCCACCTCCTTATTCCCACTTCTTCCCATTCCTTTTAAATAAAAGGGGAAAATGTAAAGATAAAATAAAACCAGAACACCTGATGAATAAATTAAAAAAAAACACTGCAAAACTTCACAAAACAAAGTACTGTATTCCTCTAAGGTAAGTAGAATTCACACTGAATCCACTGGGAGTGAGTTCTTTCTGGTACAAAAACCTGCAAAGAAAGACACTCAAGACAGAAAAATAAACAAAAAAGCAAACAAAATAGTTCACCAAAAAAAACTGGAGAGGCTGGAGCCCTAGGCGTGTGCCTAGACCTGGTAAATCAGAAGCAGGCAGGGACTGCAAAAGACAGAGAGAAGATGAGGGAAGAAAATAAGCTGAACAGATTGGTGCCCTTCCAGAACTCTGTGTAAAAGAAGTTCTTCTACCACCCGTACCCACCTACCCTTGAGCAGTCCTAAAGAGAGTGAAGTGGAGCAGAGAAACAGGAAACAGTTTG
Organism: Microtus oregoni; assembly: GCF_018167655.1. Taxonomy (NCBI): domain Eukaryota; kingdom Metazoa; phylum Chordata; class Mammalia; order Rodentia; family Cricetidae; genus Microtus; species Microtus oregoni. Next base: position 570,732 of record NW_024543211.1, read on the forward strand.
CACATTTGAGAAGTGTCCATGTTGAATCTCCATAGGAAATATGTCACACCTGCCCCATTCCCTGGGCCTCTCCTACTGCCCAGAGCAGGTCCCTACAGTTAATTTTGGGATTCTCCCCCTTCCACAGTATAACTTTTTTTAAAGATTCATTTATTTATTTATTTATTTATTTATTTATTTATTTAGCCCTGCAGGCCAGCAGAGGGCACCAGATGTCATTATAATTGGTTGTGAGCCACCATGTGGTTGCTGGGAATTGAACTCAGGATCGCTGGAAGAACAGTCATTACTCTTAACCTCTGAGCCATCTCTCAGCCCCCCAGTATACCTTTTTTAAAAAGATTTTTTCCCATCGAGGTCATCGTTTGTTTTCTATCTTTTTACATTCTTTTTTCCCTTCTTTCCTCTTTTTTCCCCCTCTCTTTTTCCAATACTTTTTTTAGTAAGGGGAATACCATGATATCACTCTAGCCTGGCCCCTGTAGACTTGATCCCAGGGCCTGCTGTTAATACCACTGTAGAATCAAGACAGGGAGATGTTGTAATTAGTAGTCTGGGCATGGTATTGGATTTGTGGGAAACCCCTGTCTGTTGTAGTGATGAGAATCATCTTGATTTGTCTCATTCTAAACAGGGACTCACCTAAAGCCAGGGAGTCCTCACTGACTCTTTGTCTATGAATTCTACATCTTCAAACCCTTTGCCAAGGCCACTGAATTTGTCACAGACTGACAAATTAGTAACATGGTTGACTGAACCACAGCCACGAAAGTGAGCTTCCAACTCTTCTGCTGTTGCACCATAGTCCACATTGCCAACATAGATGGAACTGGCATCAGCCTCCATCTTCTCCTCAAGAGATGAGATCACTGAGCCAGCATTGCCTGGGGTTGTACTCTTATTTTGGGGTTGTATTCTTATTCATCTGCTTCTCTACCTCATTTTGTAGCTCCTTTAATTTCTCATCCTCTTCCTCTATCTCCCTGACTCCCTGAAGCTTTGATCACCTTCTAGCTCTGGGTCCTCAATGATGCTGTCCTTGAAGTGTTCCTTCTGGCTTCTGGGGACTCCCCAACTCATCCCAGAACCTGTAGCTGAAGGATCCTCATTCCCAGTCTCCCCAAAAGCCCACTTCTCAGGCAGGGATCCCCAACCACCTGCTTCCCCCACTTTTCTTCAAATCATTTCTCTAGGTTGTTTGGGATTGGGTAATAGTGGAGCAGCATTTATCTAAACCAGAAGAAAGCACTAGGGCCGGGAGAGCCATCACAAGAGATCTCTTTTGTTTGCTAAGAGAATATCCATATCATGAGACTTCTGTCGTTGGAAGATAGATCAGTAATTAGAGGTCAGAAACAACAGTTTAAGGGTCACTTTGAGATAACTGCTTTTTCTGTTGGCTAACACAGATGTTATTCACCACCATCAAGGTTCCTGGAAGAAGAACAGCAGGCATAATAAAATTCTGTATAATGTTAAAACATACCTAATATGATTATACTTTCAACTGTAATAAGTAACAAACTACTAATATGCAGTACTTTAATAATAATAACTTTCAAGGACTAAATATTTTCTTTTCTTTTCTTTTTTTTTTTTTTTTTTTTTTTTTTTTGCTTTTTCGAGACAGGGTTTCTCTCTGATTTTGGAGCCTGTCCTGAAACTAGCTCTTGTAGACCAGGCTGGTCTCGAACTCACAGAGATCTGCCTGCCTCTGCCTCCAGAGTGCTGGGATTAAAGGCGTGCGCCACCACTGCCTGGCAACCATTTTCACTACATGTTTAAGTTAGTTGTTTTAGGTAAAATATCTTGAGTATATATATATAACATCATAGACAGTATGTTTTAACAAAAATAATATCAAATTACTATCAAAAGGAAGCATACATATCTATATCATTGTAAAATATTTAAATAAGTAGTTACTTTTTAAATTAATTTTAATGATCTACCCTTTTATCTCATCATACATATATATGCCTCTTGATTTTTTTAAGAGTAGATTCAATAATCTACACTTTTTTTCTATCATTACCTTGGGTGCCTTTTGTAGGTGGATAAATGTTTATGAATATATAGAGTTGGCTTTGGAGTTGGACACTGGCTCTGTCCCTCTATAAATCCAAACACGTTAAAAGAAAAATTCAGAGTTTCTGTCTCATGCCAGGAGCATGTGACAGAAAGAAAAAAGAATTTAGAAAAAAATTACTTTTCTTTATATCTATTTTTGTCTCTATTGTCCATGTCACTGAATATATTTGTCTGTATATGTCTATATAATTAATGTTGAAGGTTTGCACAATGAACAATAAATTTTCCTGCAGTGAATTTTGAAATTTCCAGGAAGAAGATGGGGCCCCAGAACATCAACTCAACCTGGTTGATATGACGTCATGATGATGATAGCGCTACTACAAGATCTGTTTTGAGAACCAGCTACTCAAGGTGGTTCCAACTTGGTTAGCTGAAATGGTGCACTTTTTACAATGTTCTGGACAGACCTCCTAATAGGAAGCTCAGAAAAACCTTACCAAATATGCAGAGACTATTTGCAATTATACCAGACAGTAATCTTGGAACTTAACCATCATTTTACTTTCACAGGATCCCATAGAAAGAAAATTCCCCCCCATGACAGCTGGAAGTAATTCTAAAAGACAAGGTCTCCTCTCCCAACAAAGTTTGTTCTCAGAATTAGGGATATCATTTAGGGGTTGATTATAATTGGTATAGGGTTGCAAGATGGAGAGAAAATTTTAGAGGCTGAGGGATCACTTTGAAAAAAAATGGGAAAATTGGATGGGATAATAGATTAGTGTGAGCTTACTCACACTAATAATAATAGTGAGTAAATAGAGTGAATATTGTGAGTTATTATTTATAGGCAATTGCATTGGTATAGATTATTGTATATTAATATAATGTGATATTATATTGAATATTGTATGCATTCATGCTTCTACCTCTGCTTAAAAACATTTTTATGGATTAATATATATTTATCATATTGCAACATACATTTCTACCTCTGATCAAGATACTTATACATTGTTTACATTTTGAAGTCATTGTCCTCATTTGTTTCAGTTGTTTATTGTATAATATTCTAATATTTATTTATTTATTATGTATACAATATTCTGTCTGTGTGTATGCCTGCAGGCCAGAAGAGGGCACCAGACCTCTTTACAGATGGTTGTGAACCACCATGTGGTTGCTGGGAATTGAACCCAGGACCTTTGGAAGAACAGGCAATGCTCTTAACCACTGAGCCATCTCTCCAGTCCCCTTGTATAATATTCTAATATGAGCCTTAGTTTTTAAGTTTATAGGTATTAAGAATTATAGATCAATAGTCATTTATGGTTTTTATAGTTGGAATAATCAGGTTCTTTAGATACGTAGAGATTATATTCATATATAGGTAATCTTCAACCACTTCAAAGAGCTGTAGATTATGGCATTTAAATAACTTTGAATTATGTTTAAGTGAGACAAAATTGCTCCTAGTAGCATCATTCTATTTCCAAGAGAATGTTGAACACCGGTCACTTCACTTGGAGCTTGTTTTCTTCTTACCAAAACTGGCCTTTAGGCAAAGACATGTTCATGTCTCAACTACTGACAAGATACATGATATCCAAAATGGATAAGCAGGATTGTTAAATCTTGCCAAGATAGGATAAGATGGTTTTTAAAATTTTCCTACCTCCTTAAGTTGTCGGTCAGTTATTCTAGGTCTTTGCCAAAGTTGGTTGCTTCAACATTGCAAATGAGACTTTGGATGATTGCCCAGGGAGCCAGTTGTCTCTGTAATTTGTTACACATTTTGAAAGTTGCTTGATTGCACTTCCTGCTTACTCAAGTAATATTATTTCCCTTCTTGGATCTTCGATGGGGTTGAAGACTAGATAGTTGAAGTTACTTTCCTCTCATGACTTGGCTAAGTTTTTATACAAGACATAAACTAGTTAGGATAGGATAATTAATGAATATATTGTTCTTATTCATAGTATAGAATTGTGTATTGGGCTTAGAACTCTCTTATTTAAACAAAAGGAGAAGGCGCTGTAGGAAATCTTACAGCCAGTGGTTTCCTGACCACTAAGGCATGGCCTCTTATATAGGCCAGTATAGAGCATGAGTCCAGCCTCTTTCTGGCTGCATGATTCGGTTTCTGATCTCAGTTTGAGCATAGGATTCTGATTTGTGAGTCTATCCCTAATAAATAAACATCTATTTCTCAATTCTGAGCTAGTATTGCATTTCTTCTAAGAGTCCTTCTTTAAGGATCATTAAATGTGAATCTTCTAAGTGATGAAATGATTTCTTTCATTTGTTGACCATGGACCAATAGTGACTGGGTTCAGAATGTACTTGATTAAATAAACAACCCACCAGAAAATATCATGTATTTGAAGAACTTTCTCTCCTTATTGGTTTTATTTCAATTTTCTGTGGATCCTTACCAGGAGAAGCCTTTCTAGATAAAATTCCTCATTGTATGCTATGAGTTTCAATACCCTAAAGTAATTTCCTGACATTTATATCTACTGTGTTGTGCTTGACATTAATCAGCCAAATTCCTATTTATACTGAAATGTGTTTACCATCATTATGGGCTCAATCTCTAAATCACATAAGATATAGCAGAAAGAGTTCTTATTCAGTGCTCAAGTGTTTGGTAACCTGCTGTTTTATCTGAGTCATTGTGTGGCTCTAAATTCCTGAAAGTAAAGGGAGGCATCATTCCTCGCTCTATTTGTTGTGATGTTATTGGATGATGGCCCTGGAATGCAGGTATTTTTTATGTCAAGTATATGCTGCTGTGCTGAGCTTCATGCTTATCTTGAATTTTAAAATTTGACAGAGGGTATCTCTCTGATTCCCAGGATACCATCCCATGGATTGATAGCATTAATACTGCCTGAGTATTTTGAGTCATTAAATTGCAGCTGTATGAACATCTTCTTGCTTGTTATGCTTGCTTTGATTTTTTTAAATCAATATGACTGTTTTATATGCCTGCATGGATATGTACCATGAAAGTGATCAAAGAATATCAGAAATCCTTACCCTGGAAAATGGATAGTTATAATCCCCATGTAAGTACAGGCAAATTTGTCCATCTCCATTCCAGATCAGCAAGAGTGCTGAATTAATCTGCCCCCTCTCCAGGTCTGTGTTGATTATTTATGACCAACATATATATTTCTACTGTTTTCATCTGTCCACTTTTAACTGTTTTATACAGGAAGTTCTTTTTCTACAAAATGTTATTGGTATTGAAGTTTATATTAGGGTACTTCAGGGTCTGGAAGAAGACTACAGAACTGGAGTGAAAACAACTCTTTGTAGAAACTTCAATAAAAGCCTGTTAGTTTTTCTATCCCATTGTTTGTTTTATTGAGGTTTGCAATGGAGACAGAGTCTTAATGTGTACTGCCACTTTTCCTGGACCTGATTGCATTGACTTGACTGGCATTCAACTCAGAGACAAATATACCCACCTCTGTTTTCTCAGTGTTGTGGTTAAAGGCACAATAAACCAATACACCCATTTGTGTATCTTTTTTTCTTTCTATAATGAGGAATTTTTCATACAATTTTCTCATGCATACAATTTACTGTTGATCTTTTTTCTTGTCTCACCCTGTTAATAGATATTGTTCTTATAAGGTGAAATCCCATTCAGATTGTATAGAAATGACAGAATTGACTCTAATTTTCAATTTACTTCTAAAGTAACTGACTATATCACAGAATAAGAATGGGGAGCACCAGAATCATACAACTGTACTTTCAAAGAAGTATGCATTTCCAATGATGTCACTGTCATGCTTACATGTACACACGTATGGTATATTTTTGAAGGCAGTGACCTATGATGATCTACATATCAACTTCACTCAGGAAGAGTGGGATTTGCTGAGTCCTTCCCAGAAAAATCTCTACAAAGATGTGATGCTGGAGACCTTCAGGAACCTCACTACTACAGGTAAAAATGAATTTCCTTCATGTTTCAAAATATGGAGACAACCTTTCCTTGCCTTATAATGTTGTTCTGTAATTTGATTTAGAAAGAAGAAAATGAGATGAGTAACACAATCATAGTTCTTAGGTGCACTTAAGATAATGAGCTAGCTGGGCAGATGTGGCACACGCCTTTAATTCCAGCACTCTGGAGGCAGAGGCAGGTGGATCTCTGTGAGTTCGAGACCAGCCTGGTCTACAAGAGCTAGTTCCAGGACAGACTTCAAAACCACAGAGAAACCCTGTCTCGAAAAACAAAAAAAATAATAATAATTAAAAAAAGAGAATGACCTAATTGTTGTACAATATTAAATAATATAACATACATATTCTGGTACTGTATTTCAGGGTACATTTTGGAGGTCTGTAACACTGAAGAACATAGTCAATGCTCTAGAAGACCTACAAGGTAATTTTCCTGTGCAAGTTTATAACAATGTGCCTCTGATGAGTTTCTAATATGTCCTGGAACAATGAATCAAAAGCAGCATTGTAAATAAGCACAGCTTTAAATGCATTGATGGTTATTAAATTCTCACAAATCCATATTCCTCAATTTCTCATAGGTGAATTGCATGTGCAAGGCATTCATTTAAGAAAACGTCAACAGCACTCGGGAGGCAGAGGCAGGCGGATCTCTGGGAGTTTGAGACCAGCCTGGTCTACAGAGCTAGTTCCAGGATGGGCTCCAAAACCACAGAGAAACCGTGTTTCGAAAAAAACTAAAAAAAAAGAAAAAGAAAAAGTCAAGGAAGCAATGACTAAACAGATAATCACCATTTGAATCATAGCAACGTGAGGGCTATGTAGTAGATCTGCCAGTCCATTTCTTTCTTGCTACTTATGACAATAACTTTATACACATTTCAGTGATGAGTGTAGCTGCAAACTTTCTCCTAAATCAATAGCTCATGGTAAGACTTGGATTACTCATAGACTTTTTGTGACTTGTTAAGTTTAGTGAAAGTGGCAGTTAGAGTCAAGGGTCAATGGGCAGTTGTTGTGGAGAAACCTTAATATCTATACCACAAGTCTATGAGGAACAGCAAGTGAAACCATGAGGATTCAATGTGGAAATCTTTTATTTACTATTCTTCCTTACTATGTATATCATATGTGAACTCTTGATACAAGCATATGAGAATATGGATATGGAAAGATGTAGCATACGACTCATTAAGAACAATTAGAAGATAAACTGTAGTTCCCATGGAGAGTATACTTGTTCAATTAAGTGCAAGTATACAGTAATTGGTATTTTACCATCATTGTTAATACATAAACAACTTCACATTAAAAAAAAAGCCCCATGAGTTCTAAGTCTGCCAATACTTCTTAGTGTCTTAGTTCACTTAGTCAATGTATAAGGATTCACAGTAAAATTTATGAATGCAGTAAAGATCGTAAGGCACTCAGTGTATGCATTTCTTTTAAAAAATGTGAAAAAATCATAGAAAAATATAGAGATAGGTATAGATGAAATGGTAAACCATGACACAAAGGAATTATCATCACAAATATTTTTCCTAATGAAAGAAGAAAACATGATTTTAAATGAAGTTATAAGACATTAATATTTGATTCATTTTTACAACTGGAACAAATTATGAAATTAATTCATACAGATCTGAGGTTCAACAGTATATTGAATGTGGTAAAGCTTTTACATGTGTAAATTATCCTTGCAGGATTGAAAGAAATCAAATTGGAGAGAAATTTTCAGTATGTTCTCACTATGCTAAAACCTTGTCTTATGACACTCACCTTCTAAGGAATGAAAAAACACATACCAGAGAAAAATGCTGTGAAATTAAGCAATGTGGTAAAGCCTTTGATTATCACAGTCATCATCAAATGCATGAAAGAACACCCACTGGAGAGAAACCCTATGAATATAGTCAAGATGGTAAAGACTGTGTTCATTATGAAACTCATCAAAGTCATAAAAGAACACATAATGAAGAAAAATCATATAAATTTAATGCGCTTGGTAAGGCCTTTGCTGATCACAGTCATCTTCAAAAGAATAAAAGAACACATACTAGAGAGAAACCCTATGAATGTTTTCAATGTGGTAAATGCTTTGCATGTCAGGATAATCTTCAAACACATAAAAGAACACGTACTGGAGAGAAACCCTATGAATGTAATCAGTGTGGTAAGGCCTTTGCTCAGAAAAGTAATCTTCAAATGCATAAAAGAGCACATAATGGAGAGAAGCCTTATGAATGTAGTCAGTGTGGTAAATACTTTGCACGTCTGGATTACCTTCAATTGCATGAAAGAACACATTCTGGAGAGAAACCCTATGAATGTAATCAGTGTGGTAAGGCCTTTGCTCGACCTAGTACTCTTCAAAGTCATAAAAGAACACATTCTGGAGAGAAACCCTATGAATGTAATCAGTGTGGTAAGGCCTTTGCTCGACCTAGTACTCTTCAAAGTCATAAAAGAACACATACTGGAGAGAAACCCTGTGAATGTCATCAGTGTGGTAAGGCCTTTGCTCGACCTAGTACTCTTCAAATGCATAAAAGAACACATACTGGAGAGAAACCCTATGAATGTAATCAGTGTGGTAAGGCCTTTGCTCAACATGGTAGTCTTCAAATGCATAAAAGAACACATACTGGAGAGAAACCCTATAAATGTAGTCAGTGTGGTAAGGCCTTTGCACATCATCGTCACCTTCAATACCATAAAAGAACACATACTGGAGAGAAACCCTATGAATGTAATCAGTGTGGTAAGGCCTTTGCATATCTTAGTAATCTTCAAGAGCATAAAAGAACACATTCTGGAGAGAAACCCTATGAATGTAATCAGTGTGGTAAGGCCTTTGCTCAACACAGTCATCTTCAAACGCATAAAAGAACACACACTGGAGAGAAACCCTATGAATGTAATCAGTGTGGTAAGGCCTTTGCTCGACCTAGTACTCTTCAAAGTCATAAAAAAACACATACTGGAGAGAAACCCTATGAATGTCATCAGTGTGGTAAGGCCTTTGCTCACCGTGGTACTCTTCAAATGCATAAAAGAACACATACTGGGGAGAAACCCTATGAATGTAATCAGTGTGGTAAGGCCTTTGCTCGACCTAGTACTCTTCAAAGTCATAAAAAAACACATACTGGAGAGAAACCCTATGAATGTCATCAGTGTGGTAAGGCCTTTGCTCACCGTGGTACTCTTCAAATGCATAAAAGAACACATACTGGAGAGAACCCCTATGTATGTATTCAGTGTGGTAAGGCCTTTGCCCATCATAGTCACCTTCAATACCATGAAAAAACACATACTGGTGAGAAACCCTATGAATGTAATCAGTGTGGTAAGGCCTTTGCATATCTTAGTCATCTTCAAAAACATAAAAGAACACATACTGGAGAAAAACCCTATGAATGTAATCAGTGTGGTAAGGCCTTTGCTCAACACAGTCATCTTCAAAGGCATAAAAGAACACATACTGGAGTGAAATCCTTTAAATGTAATCAATGAAGTAAGGTCTTTGCTCACAACTGTGCTCTTCAAAATCATAAAAGAACCCATACTGGAGAGAAACCCTATAAATGCCATCAATGTGGTAAGGACTTGCATGTCACAATCATCTTCAATTGCATAAAAGAACACATACTGGAGAGATACATGTGAATGAAATCTGTCCTGAATCCTTTTTCCCAATCATCTCCAAATATGTAAAATAAGACATCTTATAGAGAAACCCTGAGTTTAATATGTGTGTTCTTTAAAAACATGAGAAAAATCATACTGTAGTGATACTCTATGAAAATCAGTGTCAGAATGATTTGTGCTTCATATAGGAGTAAGACTTTTTGTGTGTAATCAATCTGATTAAGTTTGTGGTGCATATTACCATAATCTTAGGACCTGAGGAAAAAACTGAGGGCTTATTGTAAATTATTCTTTAAACAAAAACAGTTATTGTATAGAAAAGAATTTTATAGTGTCAACAATTTGTTCAAGTATCATGATACCTCTTATTATTTTAGTTTGAAGTAGCAAACTAATGGACAAACATTTTATGAAGCATTATTGGTTGGAGAAAGGGTATTTAAAGAAACATACATTGGTCCTGAAACCAGAGCCAAAAGAAAGTACCTTGTCTCTGAATCTAGAAGTAGTTAAAGAAACAACATCTCTCTGAAAACAGCCAACGTTAAAAGGGGCCAGTAAAGAAACACAATTTGGCTCTCAAATCAGATCCATAAAAACAAACTCTACCCTTGTCCACTGCGCACAAAAGCAATGAATCCCTCGGCATAAAATCAAGCCCATCCCGGAGCTTTTTCAGGATCAGGTATTGAAATCCAGCAAATTCCCACCATCAAAATCTCCTTTGCTCTCGGTTATTAAGAAGTCCTATTTGAGCCTTATGCTCATTAAGCATGCAGCTGTCCCTTTCCACACTTTGCAGAGGTATTCATACTCATGTTTTCTTCCTTCTCAAATAAATCTGATTCAAGATTTATGTGAATACCTCTTTTACTGGAATGTTTCAGAAACTCCTGGAGTTGAGCCAAGATACAATTGATGCCTCTGTTTGGGAACTTAGTTCAGAAGATGACAGAGTAATTGGACATATATTATGAAATATTCCCTTGAGAGTAGAGGAGATCAGAACCAGATATTTCTACTGGGAAACTTTCTTCTTTTTTTGTTTTTGTTTTTTTTTCTTCTGTTTTTTGAGACTGGGTTTCTCTGTAGCTTTGGGGCCTGTCCTAGAAAAGCCTCTGCCTCCCAAGTGCTGGGATTAATGTTGTGCACCACCACTGCCCGGCCTGGAAAGCTTTCTTAGAAGAATTAATTTCTTTTACTTCAAGTCTAAGTTTGCTTTTTCTTTACATGAACCAATTCATTGTGTAAGTAAGCTGTACGATGACTCTCAGCTCCTCTTTTACAGAAATGAATGAATGTTTACAGGAGAAATGTTTTCATGAGTGAAAAACTGTCTTAAAAGTTTTGTTCATTGTAGTTATGTGATGTATGTGTGTGTATTTGTGTGTATTTGAATGTGCATTCTGTATCCACATAAAGATAATACCTTGGATATTATTGCAGAAGAAATTACAGGAAGCTGTCAAACATCTGACATTAGTTCTCACCTAGGCATGACTCTAGTGCCTCATCTATTTTTAGTCTATTTATATCTTTTTGAAGTCTGGAAATAGGAACACACTCTTAGAAAAAAGGAAGTTCAATTCATGACAACAATTGGTTAATTTCTTTAGAAATCACAGTTTTCTCTAGCTTTAAGTAAAAATTTTTATCATAACCTTGAGGGAAGTAAATTACATACCATGTTTAATCAAGACTGGTGGAGATCATTGCATTATGGTTTCTACATTGAAATATTTGAAGTATGTACTAAAGTGAGCTATATGTGTGGCAAATCCATTTAGTGAATTCTATTTTGTAGTCTTTATATTACTTCTATGGATTTTGTTCATCTTTTTTTGTGCCTTTACCAAGTGATGGGTATTTTTTTGCTATAATGTATAGAATGGTAAACCCATCATACTTGTTTCCCATTGGTTATTGAAGTGTCAGGCCATGTGGGAACATACTTTTTGAGTAAATGTTTTGGGTTGTTTCTGGTTTAGATTTTTATCTTTTCAGAAATTCCCTTCAGCTTTTGTTTGTTATTAATCCTAGCTTGGATGTCAGGAAAAATTCAGGGATTATTTTGAATTCATGATGCTCATATGTCTGCCCCCTGTATACAAGTCCAAGGGTCGATGATGAACTCCAAATGTATGTGGTTTTTCAACAGAATTTGACAGTATTCACATTAAAATGACTGATAAAATAAATAATAAGAAATGTTAAATACCTTATGTGTATTTAAAGAAGTATTTTCATTCATGTTTTATAGATGTAATAACGTAGTCTAATCAGCAATCATCTGTTTATCTGACACCATAACTTAATGTTCTTTTCTTGTAAATTTTTTTGATCTTTATTGAGCTCTACATTTTTTTGCTGCTCCCCTCCTGCCTCTTCCCTTCCCTTCAGTACTCTCACAAGGTCCCATCCTCCCAATTTACTCGGGAGATCTTGTCTTTTTCTAATTCACATGTATATTAGAACTTTGTATGTCTCTTTAGTGTCCTCATGTTGTCTAAGTTCTCTGGGACTGTGATTTGTAGGCTGGGTTTCTTTGCTTTATGACTAAAATCCACTTAATGACTGACTACATGTGATAATTGTCTTCTGTGTCTGGGTTAGCTCTCTCAAAATGATGTTTTCTCGCTCCATCCATTTTCCTGAAAAATTCAACATGTAATCGAGGTTGGGATTCTAGTCTTGCCCATAAGAGTCCTTTCCCACTGAGTCATCTCATTGGTGCTCAAATTCAATTAGAAGAAATATTACAACAGTAGAGTCTTATTTTCTTTTCAAATTGTAAATGCAATTTCATACAACAAGAGAGGACCATGGGACAATTTGAATAGTCAATCTGCTATGCATGTGAAAATATTCTTACCAGCACAGATTTTTTTAATTTCTTCATTCTGAGAACAAGACATGTATTTATACTTTCTCAAAACCAAAATTACATGCCAGAAAATTGCATCATTTATTAAAGTTCATTGCCTCTAAGTCTGATAACCTGGCTTCTATATCTTGTTTACCCTAATACTCTTACGAATTTTTTCATATTTGTTGACTTCATCAGTTACTTATACACACTCCTACATCATCTCATTCACAAATAATTTTTAAACCAAAAGAAGTTTCTTTCAGTGTATTTGCAGTCAAATGACTCCCAAGGTTTAAGGACTAAAACTCACAACGTGGACGTAGATCATAGACCCCTGTTAGTTTTCCTATCTGTGCTACATGCACATCATGTCGCAGGTGTAGTCACAAAAGCACACTTCAAACATTTTTAAATGGATGGAATTGACAATGCAATAACAATGACTCATTATTTTGAACATATGAAATTATTTGGCCATTTAAATAATACAATTTGAAGAAATATTGTTATTTATCAAAACAATGATGTTCCCTTTTAAGTCTTTCATTATGTGTTTTTTTTTTTTTACTCAATAAGTCCTTTACAAACATTTCAGCTCAACATAGAGGTGCATGGCTCTAATCACAGAACACAGGAGTGTGGGTGGGTCCAATCTCAGTGAGTTTGATGCCAGCTTGTTCCACATAATGCATACCTGGCATCAATGGCTATGTGGACATATCCTATCTCAAAAACATCACAAAAGACAAAGACTCCCAAATTATGGAAGTTTTCCTAATAAAATCTGCCTGGAGTCAGACTGATTTCAACCAACATTTTAAATATTCCCTCACATAAAGAGAAGTCTCTTAACAATGAAAATAAGAAGCAATATACAAATTCCATTCACATTCCTTCCATTGAATCTTTGACAACCATCTATAGTGGACTTTATCCTTCAAGTGATAAGAGACAGAAGGAACAATGTGACTCCTCTACCTTAAGAATTATAATGACACATGTGGGACCTGGAGAGTTGTCTCAAGAGTACTGCTCCTCTTGGGTACCCAGGTTTGACTCATAGCACCATATCTGATTGGATAGAACTCCCTGTAATTGGAGGTCCTGGAGATCGGGTGCATTCTTCTGGCCTCTTAGGGTACAAAATGGGCAAATACTGAAAAGACAGATGTGTATTTGATTCTATATTTTAAATAGGTTTTCTTTATGTGCCTGTTACCTTAAAAAGGAATGAAATTCAACTTAGATGTAGGAGTTTGACCAGTGAGTGTAGCAAGTGTATCTCAGGTACTAGTGATGACCAGAAGACAGTGTCTACTCTCCTGTGACTGGAGGAACAGACAGTTGTGAGCTGTCTTATGGGTGCTGGGTATCAAAGATTCTCTGGATGAGTCACCAATGTTCTAAGAGCTGAGCCTTCTTTTCAGCCTCATGAACATGTCATTTATAACAGTAAGGTATAAAAGGCTGATCGAAGTTCATCTTAACTCATCCTTTGCCCAAAAGAAATAAAGGACTGATAGTATTGGAAACTAATTTAGTCTTTGTTCTTTTTTTTGGTTTTTTTTGAGACAGGGTTTCCCTGTGGTGTTGGAGCCTGTCCTGGAACTAGCTCTTGTAGACCAGGCTGGTCTCGAACTCACCTCTGCCTCCCGAGTGCTGGGATGAAAGGCGTGCGCCACCATCGCCTGGCAGTCTTTCTTCTTAAAGAATTTCTGAGCCCAAATATTCCTCAACTGAGGGAAAAGTACAAAACAAAACAAATAATCAGGAAACAAGCTGAAAATGTAAGTCTTTAAAAGATAGTTGGCGGCCGGACGATGGTGGTGCATGCCTTTAATCCCAGCACTCGGGAGGCAGAGGCAGGCGGATCTCTGTGAGTTCGAGACCAGCTTGGTCTACAGAGCTAGTTCCAGGACAGGCTTCAAAGCCAAAGAGAAACACTGTCTCGAAAAACAAACAAACAAACAAACAAATAAATAAATATAAATAAAAGATAGTTGGCTATTTAACCAAAGCAATTGGCCATAATTGGAACATAAATACTTACTATTCAGGTGTACCCATGCTTAAGTTCATTCTACGAGGTTGTAGATCATTCTTGGCTGGCCAGAAAGAGCAATCATGTTGTTATCATTTATTGGTGGCACCTATTAATGACAGTAAACACATCACTTTTATATTCAAAGTTTAAAATTTTCTCTTGGGGCTGGTGAGATGGCTCAGCGGTTAAGAGCACTGACTGCTCTTCCAGAGGACCCGGGTTCGATTCCCAGCACCCACATGGCAGCTCACAACTGTCTGAAAATGTAGTTCCACGAGATCTGACACCTTCACACCAATGAACATAATAAAAAGTTAAATAAATAAATAAAAAATAAAATGTTTAAAAAAAAAAAATTTTCTCTTATCCTGACTTTTGTTTATAGACCATAATCAATCATCATGCATTTAAATAACTCAAAATTCTGAACTATCAAGAAATTGGACACAGAATTAAAAATGGGGAAAATACCATTCTGCAGTAGAAGTCAGCAATCATATCTTTGAACACAGAACTGTATGGTAAATTTCTGTATGATATAGTGCACAGTAGCAAAGAAGATCAGTGCAGTGACTAAGAAAGGACATTTCTGTGAAGGTGTTGAAGGTAATTCCCAATAATGCTATCTAGAAACTATTCAAGATGCAGTCATGTTGAATAAAAGACTAAAGGTGGGCTTCAGCCACAAACACATGACCTTAACTCCTGAGCATGTCTGTCCTGGAGAATCAAGTCAGGGATCCACACATTCTTTGATTTGCAGAAATACAGGGGTGTGGCCAGCAGGTTCATAACCTAGGCTCTCAGGTCAGAAAGAGAAAGAAGACACCATATGAGTAAACTTGATGTCTCTTTAAAGAACTGCCTATTTTCTGCAAATGCTGATTTAGAAAGCCATCTGTAATAGGAGGCGAGCCTCTGATCACAGATCTCCAGCATAGCCCACCAAATAAAGGCAGTTACCGAGAAGCTGCATTTGTCTATGTAGTTTTGTGTTTAGATTCCTTTTCCAAGGTATTTCAGATTTTATCTGAAATTTTTGGCCACACATTGGAATGCCATTTTTATTTTTTTTACTTTAAAAATTATACCTTTAATTATAGAATATTGTTAGGATAATACAGCCATAGACAAGACACTAGGATAACTGACCAATACCAACGGGATCCGCTCTCCACAACCACAGAACACAGGCACAGAGTGTCTGGATATGTGCAGGAGCAGCCAGGGGCCTGCAAACAGCAGTCATGCAAACAGCATTGGTGAAGTGTGACAAAGGCATGACTTCCACAGAGCTCAGCACTGGGAGTGGGCCGCGGATGACTGCAGGAGGGAGGGCACTCAGCTGGCGCAGACAGGTATGGGGAGATGGGAAGGCAATCAGAGACCCTCCCTGAGCCTTTCGTCTACAAGGCAAAAGCAGCAAATGGCATACTAGCAAAACCTTTAGGCTGGAGGTGGTGTTGCAGGGCTGGGGGGATGGGGACCGGGTAGAGAAAGGGGTAAAATGAAGTTGGATCAGAGGTGCTGTCTTCTAAAAGCTACTCCCAAGCAGACACTTACAATGACTCAACCAAGTCATTGGCTACATACAGATGCCATATCTGAGTTTAGTTACCAAGAATACATAAGTCACCTAACGGTTAAAATGTGAATACCCACAGCAGGCTAGATGTCGTACAGAATAGAAACCACGTGCCTGCCCCAAGTTCATGCTCAAATGGGAGGGGCCAATCGGAGTGCTTTTCATTTGGTTGCTTTTGAGGCTGTCACTAGTGAATGACACGGTAGGTGTCACCCAGCTTCACTCACAATGACTCTGTAGTGAAAGCACTAAATGCCAAATCCCAAAGAACTTCAACAAAAAATTTTTTTGTTTTTTCCAAGACAAGGACTCTCTGTGTAGCCCTGGCTGTCCTGGAACTCTATCCTGTAAACCAGGCTGGCCTTGAACTCACAGAGATCTGCCAGCCTCTGCCTTCCAAGTGCTGGGATTAAAGGCATGTGCCACCCCCAATCCCCACCCCTGCAAAAAAAAAGGTTTCTTGAAAAAAAAAACATGTTAACATTTGCAAGTCTGCACTAAGCACCATAAAATGCACTGGGCCCCATCCCCTTCCATCCCCAGGGGACGGAGTAAGCACCAATATCCGGGCTACTCATAATTCCTGCCTGGGCTGAGATAAAGAGAACTGAGGTACTGGGCGACACTGGGCAACTCTCACTGTAACTCTTTGTACCTGGAGGCGGGAAACACACTCCTCTTTAGGCTTATTCATTTCTTCTGATGAGGCCAAAGAGGTTTCATCACAGGAGAAGATAACTCAGTCTGAGAAAGGGCAAAGGACCTAACTGTCCAGTCATTGTCTCACAACTGATGGACACATACGAGCAAGAGTTTAGTTCTGTACAAAACCAAGCCTTACAGGAGAGTGCACGCCTGCGCACCAGTGTTCAAATTCTTTCCCATAACACAAGAAAAGTAAAGGAATTCTCTCACATGGAGTATGCCTACAGTTCTATCTTATGGTCTACATCACGTAAGAACATGCTGATTCTTAGGAATTCGGTCTCTGCTATTAGAATACACACTTCACTATACATACACATTCCTTTAAGCGAGCTATGATAAAGACTGGGGCGTGGCCCTATCAAACCCTAGAGTTAGCAGTACAAGGGCGAGTGACCTAACTGTTAAAGTTAGATGGCAAAGGACACAGAAAGGACTGTCGCTCCCTGGGAAGGGCTCGGTGCTCCCTTCCCTGAAGGAGTCAACCCACTTCTACTCCTTCCATCATCACCTGCGGTCCTGTCCTTTCCTAAAGGCAGTTTCCACACTGCGATCTCTAAAGTGATTTCTGAAGACAATTCATAAACCTGATTAATGACAGCATCAATGGGTATCTCTTGCTAAGGTCACCACCATCCAAGGGCCCTTGGTCCTCAACCTTGTACCCTTCTCCTTTCACACTGTGTCTTCGGGTAGCTTTCAAAAGCGTGCAAGCTATATACAAGTGAGAAACAAGGGAAGTGATTCAGTCACTGCTTTCAGCGTGCAGAATCCTGTGCACAAGAAGGCAAGGTACCAATATGAGCTACTCAAGGAAAAAGCCCTTTGGAAGGGAAGTGCATGAGCCCGGCCACTGCGGTGTGTGAACAGTGGCTACCCAGGACAAGTCCGCATGCCTTCTTCCAGAGCAGCTGCGGCCACCCTAGTCCAGTTCTACATTCCCACTACAGTCTTTTGGGGCCAAAGATACGAGAGGAAAAAACAACTTTTTAAAAACCTACTCCATTTCCAGGACTAAGCATCCACCAGCATCTTGTCCTATGGTCTTCAGCTTTCAAGTTACTAGGAACGGGGGCTGCTTCTGATGAAGCGATTCTTGTAATAAAACCAGTGAAGAAAACTAACTATTTTGGAGAAGGGGAAAACTTCCCCAACGCTGTGGGTCGGAATTTCAAAGGGGTCGTATTCTACCATGTTTGAAAACGTGGCCAACAATAAGGAAAGTCAATCTAAAGGAAGCTCACTGATATCAAATCAAATATAACTACCTCCACGAGTCATTTCTTACTCAGGAATATAGGACTTAGTCGGTATGGACTCTGTTGTGTTTAATAAGAGCTGAGCTCCGGCTGAAACTCTTGTCACACTTGGTACATTCGTAAGGCTTCACTCCCCTGTGAATTCTTTGATGGGTGATGAGGTTGGAGCTTTGTGTAAACCCCTTTCCACACTGCACACACTCGTAGGGCTTTTCTCCCGCGTGAGTCCTCTGGTGCTTAATCAGATCTGACCTCTCCCCGAAGCTTCGCCAGCACTCCTTACACTCATAGGGCTTCTCCCCGGTGTGAATTTTCTGGTGTGTGATCAGATGGGAGCTGTGGCTGAAGCTTTTCCCACAGGCCATGCACTCGTAGGGCTTCTCTCCCCTGTGCCTCTGCTGGTGCTGGACCAAGTGCGAGATGCGGCTGAAGTTCTCCCCGCACTTGTTGCAGTGGTACGGCTTTTCCCCGGTGTGGATTGTCTGGTGCTGAATGAGGTGAGAGCTCCTTCCAAAGCTCTTCCCCCACTCGTTGCCGTCATAGGGTCGCTCGCCCGTGTGTGTTCTCTGATGCTGGATAAGGTGGGAGCTGCGGCTGAAGCCCTTGCCGCATTTGTAACACTTGTAGGGTCTGTGTCCCGTGTGCGCTTTTGGTGTCGATTGAGGTCTGAAATCTGACTGAAGGCCTCCCCACACTGAGAACTGTAGTAAAAAGAGCAGCGGGGCTGCGTTCCCAGCACCCCGGCAGCCTGATTGGTTAGCTTATGCCCCGAAATAATTACACGGACACTGTATTCTTTTAATCACTGCTTGGCCCATTTCTATCTAGCCTCTTCTAGGCTAACTCTCGCACCTGGACTAGCCCATTTCTAATATTCTATGTAGCACAGCTAGGTGCGCTTACCGGGAAGATTCTAGCCTACGTCCATCCTGGGTCTGAGCTTCATCACATCCATCTTCCCGGGAGCTGGGAGCATGGCGTCTCTCTGAGGCGTCTGCTCTTGAGAGGAGAGCTGTGGAGTCTGAGCTCACTTCCTCTTACTCCCTGCGTTCTGTTATGTTTACTCCTCTCACCTATCTTCTAACCAATGAGAGCCAAGCAGTTTCTTTTTATTTAACCAATGACCTTCCTCCATCAGAGAACATATGTGATAGCGGATGCCTGTGTGAACTTCTTTGTGGGCCAGCAGGTCAGTGACCTGCTGGAGAGGGTAGCTGACCCACTCCTCTGCGGTCAGCTCTCCCCACTGTCTTTCGGACCTGTCCCCACTTTCAAAGACTTCTTCGCTTTCCAGGTTCTTCTCAGCATCCCCAATAGGCTCTTCGGACATGGTCACAAACTCCACATCTTCACTAAGCTCTTCTTTCGGGTTGTTTCGTTCTCATTCCTGATCTGACAGTCCAGTGAGACAACATTTCCTTAATTCTCCTGCATCACGTCCCTGTAAAGGTCTCTTTGTGTAGGATCCAGAGGTCTCCATTCTTCCTGAGTGAAGTACATGGCCATATCTTCAAATGTCACAGGGGCCTGAAATCACACAATGCTTCCTCACTACTTAGCATCTAGGAGTTTAGTCCCAGCCTTTCTTCTTGAAATTAGAGACATGGTTAGAAATGTCGAGAAGGCATTGGCATTAAGTCTGATCTGGGACCCAGCCATGAGCAGGGTGGCTGCCATCTCAGGCTCAAACGTTCGTCTCCTGGGACAGAGAGCAGGAAAAGTAGCTAGTAGACAACGCTGAAGGAGAGGAAAAGCAGGGAGCGAGGCGTGGCTAGAGGTCCTGCCCACTCCCCAGGGCTGGAGTTCAGGTCGCCACCAGGTATGCAGGAAGGGCCCAGGACTGGTCACTCTCCTCCTTCTCTGACCCCCGAGCGAGACCCGCTCTCCGCGTCTAGGTTAATACCAAGTACATGCAAGGCTAGAGTAAGGGAGGACAGCCCCTGGCTAGGTGCCCCCCAACTGGGGGTCAGGCGGATGCTATTAGACAGAGGCTTTCAACCCAGCCCTACAGAACGCCTCTGCTCTTCCCGAATGCCATTTTTAAACAGTCTTGTTGCGGGAGGTCCTCCCACTCCTCCAGCCTATCACCGCTGAGGTACCAGCCCACTGGGGCGTGGTTTCTCTCCCTTTAAAAAAGCGGCCACTTCCCTCTCCTCTCTCTCTTCACTTCCTGCTCCGCCTGTGACTAGACTCCTTTCCTGGTTGCGTAGAGGGCTGTTGCCTGGGACAGTGATCTGTAAGTTTTTTCCCCTTTAAATAAATACCACCCTAATAATCATAACCCCGAATTGGTGTGGCATTGTTTGTGACTTACGCCTTCACAGTCTTTTCTTTCCTACATACCAGTTCAAAGTAACTACATTAAGGCTTTTAATAATTGAAAATTCTTGACCAATATATCAGGCTTATTACTAACTACCTGTCACATTTTTAAGTTAACACATATTCTCCACATAGTAAAACATTTATTAGCATGACACAATCTAGACATGCTCCCTCTGTCTCATGCCTATCTGCTGGCCAGTCATTGCTTTATTTAAGCAAATTGAGTGACAATTCTTCAGAGTATACAACAGAATAATCACCCCACCACAGATGTTCCTTGTACATGAGATTTGCTTTGCAAAATATTCAAAACCTGTCATGAAGCTGATATCTTTTTTACATCAGACCTACTCAAAGCTGAGCATGTGTGTTACAAATATAAACCAGCATAAATAACCATAGAAAGACACAGTCAGAGCTAGCAATGAATTGTATGTACTATTGTATGAATTTGTATGTGCTATTGTACAACTGTGTGTGTATGTTTGGGCATTCTGTGTGTATATACTTGTGGAAATATAAGTATGTGATTGTATATATGTGTGTGTATATATTTGGAAGACAGAAGTGAATCTCTGGTTTCAGGCCTTTGATTTGATCAAACTTTTATTTTCTATTTCTTTTCAGATAGGGTCTCTGATTGCTTTGTAACTTTCCAAGTAGACTAGGCTAGCTGACCAACAAGCCCCAGGTACTCATTTGTCTCCATGTCCCTTTCCCATTACTAGTGTTAAAAGTCCTTGTGACTTTTTTCGTTTTCTCTTCAGCATGGATTCTTGGGCTCAAACTGAGTTCCTTCTTCTTACAAGAAAATCTCACCTGTCTTCTCAGGCCTCTCAACTACAGATATTCTGTCAGCATTGTTTAGTTTTGGTTTAGTTTGTCAGATAGTTCCATGTAGCCGTGAGATTGGACTCCAAGTGCTTTATCTCCCTACCTATCTATGTACCTATCAATCTGTCTTTCTAATTTTTTTGAGACAGTATCTCAAAGTGGAGCGCTCAAATTCTCCTACTCTAATTAATCAATAAATTCCAGGAATCTTCTTGTCTGCTTCTTCCCCTGACCTGGAATTACAGGCATAGGCATCCAGAACCTGACATTTTATTTGGGTGCTGGGAACCCAAAATCAGGTATCTAATTCTTGCACTACGGACTTTAACATCCCCCCATGCCCCACTGCGATCTCCTAGAAAGCAGATTATGAAAACAATGTGAACAGATGGATAGATGTTAGATAAACTGATGACACAGAATGGCTAGCAATTGTGAAGTCTAGCTTTAGTGCTTAGGAGTTCATTGCCATGGTTAGAGTTTGAAATTGAATTGAGCCCATAGTTCACATGCTTATTGACTTGTTTTTCCCAGATGGTGGTACCATTTGGGGTTAGTGTGATCTTTAGAGTATAGTTGGAGGAAGTAGGTCACTGGAGATGTGCCGTGCAAGTTATATATTTCCCTGGCCTTTCGTGTATTCCTTCTCTCTGCTTTCTAGTCCCCATGACATAAAGAAACTTCTCGGTAACCTTTCCAGTCATTGTGAATTTCTGCCTAATGGCACAGGACTAAACAACTGTGAACAGTTGTTCCCAGAAGAATGCCACACCTACACTGGGCCTTCTGCAAGAATAATCAATTGATTAGAACTTTTGTGATTCTGGAGAGGTTTGGATGATGTAGGTTTAGAGCATAATTATAGTTTATCTTAGATTATCTTTAGTCCCTTTAATAGTTATTTGTCTTAGCGTTCTATTTTCTGTACTAAGGGATTTTAAAGGACTTCTCAACAAAGTTATTGATTTGCAATATGCAGAAAAAGTAACTTTGGATATTGAAACCACATAATTAATACCAGATGATGTAGAATTGACTCCATTGTTTTTTCAGGTTCAAGATATAATCAGGAATAGGCTTTGTCTTATATATATATAGCACACATTAGATCCCATATGGGTCTGTCAGGTCCTCTAGCATAAGGAAATGTAGAAACTAAATAATTATTGTTTGGAAATGTGATGATGACATCAGAATTCATAAAAATATCATGTCAATAGCAGGATTGAAAAAGTTCTTTTCCAGGAGCTGGAGAGATGGCTCAGAGGTTAAGAGCATTGCCTGCTCTTCCAAAGGTCGTGATTTCAATTCCCAGCAACCACATGGTGGCTCACAACCATCTGGAATGAGGTCTGGTGCCCTCTTCTGGCCTGCCGGCATACACATAGACAGAACATTGTATACATAATAAATAAATAAATATTAAAAAAAGAAAAAGTTCTTTTCTATTGCGTGGGAACAAGCTGTATAACAAACACCACTGTGTTTGAGAACTAACAGATGTCATGACTTTGTCTTTTTCTACTTCCCCTGTATATTAGATTCATGTATGCCTCTTTAGGGTCCTCATGTTGTCTAGGTTCTCTGGAATTGTGAATTTTAGGCTGGTGTTTCTTCGCTTTATGTCTAAATGTTACTTATGAGTGAATACATACAATATTTCTTTCTGGGTCTGGGTTACCTCAATCAATATAGTGTGTTCTAGATCCATCCATTTGCCTGCAAATTTCAAGATGTCATTATTTTACTGTGAAGTACTCAGTTATGTAAATGTAGCCCCCTTTCCTTGTTCATTCTTGGGTCAAGGGACATATAAGTATTTTTCACTACCTGCTGCCTGGTGATTTGTATGTAGCGCTCTCAGCTCTTTCTTTAGTACCAAGTCTGCGTGCACACCACCATGCTACCTATTGAAGTGAGAAACCACAAAAGTGTATTTAACTATTCAGGGTTCAAAGGAAAAATAAACTCAGAAATAGAGAACTAGGTAGATGCCACTGTTCTAGATGCTCCTGTCCTGTAATTCTCCCAAGAGCTATGATGACCAACAGCCAGGATTGCACCAGTTCTGACTAACAAAGAGAGAACATAAACTTCTACTCCCTTTTTTTGGTCATATTTACAGAGAAAAACATACCCATGGTAAGTCATGCCCAATTGTCATAGACTATCTAAAATATATCTCAGCTTGACCTTGAAAATATACCTAATATAACTACAAGATGGATTATAATTGATGACTACTAATTTATATTTCATGATATTCTAATTAGTTGATATAATAACTTTAAAGGCCTACACATTTGCATTGAATTGTTATATAAGGTATATAGGTACAATACTTTGATTGAGATTAAAAACAAATATATGTATATATATATAATTTTCTAACAAAACAACTGTAAATTTGTATCAATTTACAAAAATCTATATCAATATAAACTGAGATTACCCAAGCACCACCCAAAAATAGACCATCCAAAGGAAATGCTTAACATTCCAACCATTTTAGATAGGATCACCTGCCAGCACACACTCACCAGGACACCCCTAGGCAAATGTCAACCAATCAGGGGTCCTGAACCTTAGAAACTCCTCACCCCCACCTTGACTACTATCAAAACCAAACTCTAACTCAGTTCAGAGCTCTCCAGTTATTCCAATACACAGGACATGCAGAGAGACCGAGTTTGCAAACTTGCATAAAATAAAGGCTCTTTGCTTTTATGTATAGGACGTGATCTCCTTGTTGGCTTTTTGGAGACTTTGCAGATTTGGGTATAACATATTTATGTATTTCAGCATACATATTTACCCACACTTAACAAGGATGAAGTTGGAAGGGAATTGTGGCAGGGATGGAATAAAGAAATAAAAAAAATGATGTATTTTCTTTTGATTAACAAATTTTAAAGATTAATTTTAAATTAAAAAGAGGGGCTAGATAGATGGCTCATCACTGGGTGTTTTCACAGAGGACCCTGATTCCATTCCTGGACCCTGCATGCTAGCACACCATTTGTTCTGATTCAAGTCCCAGGTATCTCATCCCTTCTTCTGCCCTCTGTAGGTACTGTGCATAGGCACATGCAAGCAAAACACTGTATAACTAAAGATTTCTTTAAGGTTAGAGAAAAGAAAAAATGAAATTCTCTACAGTGATGTCCTGACCCTGAGACAGACAGCAAGCCAGGTCTAGTTAAAATGGACTCCTTCTTACCTTGCATGGAAGCAGCTGTGGCCTTCTGTCTTGCCACCCTGCTCAGAGCAAAACCAGCTTTGCTCTGAGAGTAACAGAGATCATCATAACCGTTCATCCAGGAGCACTGTATAGAGGGCTTTTAGGTGACTTTTCCTTGAAGTTTTCTGGTTTTGTGTTCTCTATCTTTTGTGTCTGTGAGATATACGGTGTTGGTACAGTTATCTTTTAGATTGATCATCAAGATTGACAATCTACTTTTCACAATGTCATCTACTTGATTTTCAACTAAGACCTTATGGTAAAATATAAACATGCCAGAGTCAGTTCTTTCCATCATTTGTCTAATTTACGTATGTTCCTACAAGACTTCGTGCTAAGATTTCCTAAATATCTGTTTTTACATTGGAATCATGTTCACTAGTGGATTTGTTAATTTAGCATGCTTAAGAAAAGGGAGAACATATCATGAGTTTGTTCAGACATCCTAAGGAAAATCCCCATTCTTCCTTTGTTGAGGAAAAACACTGTTTTGAAAATAACTCCCTTGCACTTTGTGCCTCCAGCAAGAATAATTTTGTTTTCATTTCTTTTGTCTTGGCTGTAGAAATGGCTATTTTTGGTGGTCAAACTGACTACCTCTGGAATTAATCAATACACAAAGAATTAATTATACCTGAGGGAGATTTTACTTAAAGATTTTGGAATGGGAAAATCCTCCACTAATCTGGATAGCTTGAAATAATAGGACCCACCTTTAGCTGCTTGGTGGGCATGCACACCTTTAACACCTTGACACAGGAGCAAGAGGTGTGGGACCCTCACCCCTTCTTATCAAAGGGAAGAGAAGAAATTTCCTAGCAGAATGTTTTCTCAGGAAGATAGTGGAATTCCCCTCTCCCACCTGCAAGATTCCAAGCAGAAGGTCACCTAGGTCAGCCCAGCCAGCCACCTGGTACAGGCTGTTAAAGATGGCCTAACTCAAGGACAGTGGCCTTGCTCTAAGAACAAGGAGTAAGCTGACTTTACAGAATGGGAGGGAGCAAAAGTCCTTGTACCCTTGCCAAGGCAACATCAAAGATTCTCTTTGTAGTTAAGGCTTTAAAAGCTTACCCCACAGAGGAGATACAACTCCTCTCTACCTTGCTGTAATGGGGGTGGAGATGAGTTCCAAACATGTTTGCATTATGCTGATTAAACCTTGCTTATTACAGTCTGGACCTATCTGGTGGTCTCTCTCTGGTGGTCATAATCTGGGCACAACAAGAGGCACTGGGATTTTCTGAGTTTGAGACCAGTCTGGCCTACCGAATGAGTTCCACACCTACACAGAAAAATCCTGTCTTGAAATCACAAAAGCAAGAAAATCTGAATCAAACAAGATTATGATCTAATTTTAACCTTCTCACCTTCTGGTAGCAGCAATTGCATATAAAGTACATTGAAGTAGAAAAGTCTCTTTTTTATCAACTTGCTCTGGCTACCAAGCTCATTCCTTTACTAGTACTAGAGACTACTTCTTTGAAATTTCGGTGAATACTTAAAATCAGTTGAGACATCAAGCCTCATGGGCTGAACAACTACTGGATTCTTCACTTGATCTTTGGGAAAAGGCTGAGAAGCAATCTACGGAATTCTTTAATTGTCATTTTTAAGTAGCTATTTTTAGACAACCTGAAACACAGCTTGTGAAACATTATACTAAGCCCACTTTTTACATACATGTTGAGATTCATTCTACCAATCCTGTTCATGTAGAGAATCTTGAATACTGCAGTTCCTTCTAGCGCCATTATTCTCTACATATTCCCATTTCCATGAACACTACTCTTTTTATTATTATTCATTTTCCTGAAGTTTGCTTCAAATTCCAGTAATAAAACCCATAAAGCAATGGAGCCATCATCCAGCCTTCTGATGGGGGAAAGATCAGTCATCTTGTTTGAGATCTGGTTCCTCCTTTTCTCTTTTCCGTTGTGTGAATCCCTGTGAAAACCATGTAAAAAATATCTTCAGTTCATCTGACCTCAGCATGAAGCCACAGAACTAACATCTCCTTTTGTGACCTTAAAACTCTCTTTAGCTGTTAATGTTCTGGGCATCTTTCCCCTGTGGGACAGGGAATCCCTACACCCACCTAGCACAGCACAGTGCACTGTACAAGCTAACTGGCCAGGTCGTATTCTGGAGGTAAAAGGGAAAGTTCCTGTGGAGTGCAAGATTATGATGGTGTCGGCTTTTATAACCGGGGCAAGTGCTATTGAAATGCATATGCACTGTACAAGCTAACTGGCCAGGTCGTATTCTAGAGGTAAAAGGGAAAGTTCCTGTGGAGTGCAAGATCATGATGGTGTCGGCTTCCATAGCCAGGGCAAGTGCTATTGAAATGCATATCTCGGCCAATCAAGAAAAGATCTTTGACTCAGGTGGCTGGAGAGGCCCAAAGTCTCTGTGCTGTCTTGTGAAGCGCACTTCAGTCCTGTGGGAGGTGTTCTTGTCACTCAGGCCTCCCTCACTAGCCAATCAGGCCCTCCAGGTGACCTGCCAGTCAGATGTTGTGCAGGGCTCTTCCGGGCACCGCATTCGGTCTCGATTTTGCAGAGGAGCTGGCGCCATTTGTTTTCTGTGTTCCGGTGAAGTTACTGCTGCAGGAAGTTGATAAACTGAGAGCTTTGGCGAGCTGAGAAACCACAACATGGTGAGCAGGGGAACGCTGTCTCCAGATGGGGAGGAGCAGAGGGTGAGGTGCGGGAGACAGCATGGTGCATCCTCCCAGGATACGCGTGGGAACCTGCCGCCAGATTCTCTGCATTGTGAAGTCCCACGTGGTCCTGTTAATTCCTAGACCTAGGGACAGACCTCTGAATAACTTTACGCTTTGGGTTTAATCCGCTTAAAGAATTGGGAGCAGGGTGCTGTGTGTACAAACATCTTGTCAACTTCAATATGCCAAAGTCAGTGAAGCCTAGGTTCTTCAGAATCTTCTCGATATTGCGCACTTTGCATTTAACTTTACATACAATCTCCATTTAAGTTTAAGTATGTGGATGGTATCAAGGCATCTCACCAGTTGGGTAGCGCAGCACTTTTAGCTGCAACGTAGAAGAGGAGAATTGGTGATATAAAGGATTTGCCAATGCCTTGGAAATAGTTCAGTCTCACAAAGTAGAATTAGCTGAGGGAGGACTGCCTCTTAATAACCCAAAAGATAAATGTGTTTTATTCAGGGCTGTTAGAGTTTAGGATGCTAGGGTACACTTTGTTCAACTGGGTTGTCCAGATATTTGGCTCCAAACTATTACAAAGAATCCACTGTTGATTCCACATATCAAAGAACAACCTTTATCAAGCCTTTCAAGGAGGCATTACAGTTTGCCACTGTCAGTGTGTGAAGTGATTTCTCAATGAAAGTTATATTAATTCTAGAACAGCTGCATTTCCACCCTGTTAGAAAAATAGTTTCTGAAACAAGTTCTCTTATGTTGATGCAGGTGGCCTTGGTCTGCTGCTGTCCAGGGCAATGACCTTGCTGTCCTGTACACTAGACTTTCAAAACTCCTTTAAAAATGATTGCACCACCTCACAGTTTTAAAATTATAAATGAGAGTCATGTAGTTGACTATGCATTGCAGTTGCAGGGAAAGGATTTGCATGTGGAGCATTCCTTCTGTCCTCAGACTACAGTAGGAGGAAGAGTTTATTGAAGCTGGTGGAGACACAGTGCAGAAAAGGAGAGGCTAGACTGAGGGTGAAAACTTTCCTCCTTCATAAGTAGTTGAGGTTAGCTATGTGAAATCAGGTAGTCAACTGTAGATGCTCTATGAATGTCCTGATTGACCATTGTTTGCAGTCCACAGACCAGTGCCAAAAGGAAACTGGGAAAGGGAGTGACCTTATCTTTAAACCTAATTGCTATACTTACAGTAGTTCATCTACAATAGAAGATCTGGGCAAAATGTTGTGGCCCTACTTAACAGGACTTTTCTCTATTAAGACATTGATCTTTAGAGAAAATACATGAAAAATTTTTACTGTGCTCTAATACAAATCCCTAGTCTCTGCAGTATATGACCATAAAGTCTGTCCCAAGATTTCAAAATAGTTTTTGAGATGACAACTACATCATATTTACATTCTCCTTGCTGCCTCCAAGCCCTAAGATCCCTGGATTGTTTTTTAATTCCTGGTCTGTTCTATTTTAACAACAGTTATAGAGTAACCACAGTTACACTCTAACAGTAGTTACGTTATGAATGTGACCTGTTTGTCTGTAGGATTTTCCATCTCTGAGCCAATGGGATGCTGAACTGGAAAGTGGATATGTAATGGAATGTGCACACAAAGGACCCTGTGCTTTAGATGAGAAAGAGGATGTGCTCTAGTAGAGTGGAAAAATGTGTACTTAATACAAACTGTCTAAACTGGGGCCCTGTCTGCTGGGCTGGGAGGGCAGAACTGGATGGAAGGATTGTGCTGTCTGAGTCATTTGATCTCTGATCCTCCTGTAGAGGAGCTGCTAATAGTGAGAGGCTAGGCTAGGTGGCCCTATCCAGTGAGGAATTCTGAGCAGGGTTAGACATCAAGAGTACTAGTGGGCAGACAGTTTGTCAGTTCTTTCCATGATTCTCTTCTGTCTCTGCTGTAGGGGGTGGTAAGGAAGACCATAAGCAATCCTGTAATGAGTGGGGCATGTTCAGAGCAGTTCTGTTGAAATGTCATTTCTGCTGAGACTGGGAAGTACCATGAGCTAGACTGCAGTTATGTTGGTCCATGTGGTTCA